>NC_067250.2:26250000-26875000 GCF_019359855.2 Lolium perenne
TTCACCATAAAATATATTTTCTTAATATGTTCATTCGATATCGTAGATGTAAATATATTTTTCTAAATATTTGGTCAAAGTTAGTAAAGTTTGACTTTTGACCAGTCCTTAGACGCCTTATATTTTGGGACGGAGGGAGTAGTATACATCATTAGCTATCCGTAGAATTTTGATTTAGATTTTTTGAATCTTTGCAACATGAATTCTAAGTGTTTGAAAATGAAGTTCTGCATGTAGCTCGGCCTCCCTTTGAACTTTCCCTTTTGGAGGGTCCCCTTTTACCCTTGTGTCGCTCTATCGACGACGGTCGAAACCATAGCCTTGTATTCCCCCCTTCCAACTCCCTCTTCTTCGCCTTGGTGGTAACTTGACGAGTGACGAGTGACGATGAGTAGTGTTCCCTGACGAATGTCCCAAGCTGAGGGCGCTCTCCGGTTTTATAAAACAGCGTGCAAGGATATTACCGTGAAACGACGTTCCACTATTCAAATACAATACTTTTTTTTTGATAAATATGATATATAAATATCGTGAAGATACCAATTACATCTCTCTGCAACAACGAAATATCGTAAAGATATTACATATGCACATAACCCTAGAAGAAAAAGAATAAGACCACTACAACACCTCCAAGAAGGATAGTATGTAGTACTTTATGGCAAACAAATTTTGTAGCACTGGACTGTTATTCAAAAGTATTTACTTATTTCTATGATTTTACATCACAAAAATCATATAATGATCGAGTAATTGTTTGTTTCAAATTTGTCGTATCGAAGAAATATGCCCTATATATTGAAGGCGATGGTATTACAGTTCTTTGTCCTTGGCACAATTCAGAGATCCATTAAAATTAGGTAGCCCATTATTTCGAAAGGCCACACCCATTATTCCACATTAGGTGGGGTCTAGGGAAGGATTATAGAGGCAAGCCCTTGCCACTCCAAAATGCATTGCAGGTCAAACCCATGACCTCTTGGCACAGGTGGGGAGTACTTGACCAAAACGCCAGGCTTGTCCTTCACATCTCATCGGTTCAATCAAACCATTTATTTTTGGCTCGTTGAACCCATACTTGAATCACATCTCATACTAGGTTCTACTCCGTACAACTCTCGTGCATGTGCCCCGGAGGCAGCCCGCCGAGCGACGATGAGTAGTGTTCCTTGATGAATGCTCCAAGACAGGTATTCTCCGATCGTTTTGGCTTTACTTATTAAAAAAAGGTGTGAAAGCCTATTATCATGAAACAACGTTCCATGCATTATGGTACTTGTATGCAGTAATTTATATGGACAAAAGATTGCAGCGTCGGATTCTTGTTCAAAATTGTACTTACTTATGGCGCATTTTTTAAAAATAATACACTTTTTTTTGTTTATTTCAGAAATAATACTCGGTTTTGAGATATTTCAGAAATAATACACCGTCGGGTTCGTTGAACCCGAAATTTAAAACTCGGGGTAGAGGAACCCGAAATTTCAAAATCGGGGTAGAGGAACCCGACTTATTCTTTTGGCGGGAGGGCGAAAAAGGAAAAAGAAAAGGAAAAGAAAGAATCGGGTTTTAGAAACCCGATATTAGTGAATCGGGTTAGGCGACCCCGAGATTCCCACATATTTCGGGTTACTCTACCCCGATTTTTGAAATTTCGGGTTCCTCTACCCTAATTCTGAAATTTCGGGTTCCTCTACCCCAATTCCTTCTTTTTCGCGCGGAAACAGGATTAGTCGGGTTCCTCTACCCCGATTTTTGAAATTTCGGGTTCCTCTACCCCGAGTTTCAAATTTCGGGTTTCCTGAACCCGACAGTGTATTATTTCTGAAATATCTCAAAACCGAGTATTATTTCTGAAATAAACAAAAAAATGTGTATTATTTAAAAAAAAATCGCCTTACTTATGTCTATGATTTTCTATCACAAAAATCATATGAAGACGGAGCAACTGTTTGGCCAAAATTTATCTTATCTAGTAAGAAATACGCCATATACATTCGTAGGGATGGAGCTAGCTAACCTGTTGCAATTGTTTGGCCTTACCACAATTGAGAGCTGATGAATCTTTTTTTTTTGTAAATTAAAAATAAGGTACACTACTACTGGCCAAACGCGTTCGAACCCGAAACAATTCGCATCATACCAGCACCTGTATGGAGAATATTCTCATCAAAATCCAAAGGAGCCGGCGTGCATGCGCCCAATCCTACGTGGAGCCGTCACACGCGACGGATTCTGGAAACATGGCCGCGATCAAACAGGTCAACCGCGCGCGCGAAGCCGGGGAAGGAAGGAACCGGCGGCGGTCGATCGACGCGGGCGGGGGCGGCGGTCAAGGCTGCCACGGCGGATCCACGCCGATAAGATGGATCGACACGCTGGATTCAGGCTGAGGCCAGGTCAAGCTCCGATCGTTCGTGCCCCGTTGCGTCTTGCGTGCGTGGCTCGTCCACGACGACGACGATTTCCGTCAATAATGCGGCTCCAGGAGCTCGCTGGATTTGACTCACTTCTGATATGAAGTACACGTAAGGTGAATGGATAATGGCAGTCCAGCGTGTTGTTCTGCAGATAAGAGGTCTGATGTGTACCCGAGCTGGAGGCTCCAGCGATCCAGCCTGGATCGATCCCAGCGATTAGTCAGCAGACCCAACATTTGCCGCTTCTTTCGCGCACGTCTTCTGTTGTGGTGCTATGAACGATTACCCGTGCGTGGAAAAGGACAGAGATTAATTGGCATCGATCATGATGCAAGTCTACAAAAGTAGACCTCCACTGCAAACCAACATACTACTCTCCGTTCTAACAATAAATTTTCTTTTCATATGAATGTATCTGTAATCAAAATATATTTAAATGCATCGTACCCAAAAATAGAGGGAGTGCTAGTTTTATCCAATACGCATCATTGTTTGTTTATATGTGCCCGAAAAGAGGTTGCTTTCTTCCCCTCAAGGCAAGAGAAAGCAACCACAGTTTGAACCTCGCATGAAAAGAGTATACCCATTGTCACTAGGTTAACAAAATTAGAATAACTCCACGTATGGAAAATCGGATCCAAGACATCTTCTCGAACCAAAAAAAAGATGTTTCTCTTGTTCCGACAAAAAATCTCATAAGAAACGAAAATCAACCAAACAGTCGACCCCCCCCCCCCCCTCCCCCCCCGAGAAGGGCAACACAAGTCCTTGTGAGCTAGATATGTAAGGGCATCTCCAGCCGCCCGTCGCAAATAGACGGTTTGCGTTCGTTTGAGACCGCGCGGTCGAAAGATAGGTCCGCACCAAAAAAAACATATGTCAGTACTACCCATTATTTATATGTACCCGAAAAGAGGTTGTTTTCTTCTCTTCAGGGCAATATAAAGCAACCGCGGTTTCAACCTCGCATGAAAAGAGGATACGCATTATCATAAGGTTTACAAAATTGGGATAACTCCACGTATGGTCGATCAGATCAAGACTTCTTATAGAACAAAAAAGGTGTTTTCTCTTGCTCCGACAAAATACTCTCATAGGAAACAAAAATCATCCGGACAGTCGAAACCCCGTGTGGACAAGGGCACACAAGTTCTTGTTAGTGTAAGGTGATGTGCACATGTTAGATATGTAAATAAGGAAAACACTCGACGACACCTACCTCCAACTGAATGATGGAGATTGCCAACACAGACGCAAGTAGGTTCCTAGCAAGATTTCTCTCCTTTGATCTCTCCTCGATGAAGGAATGCTTGTGTCAAATTGGATTTTTTTCCAAAGTTTCAAAAATGGGTTCACGACATAAACTTTATGCTTACGCAGATGTTCGTCGGCATCTTTGGCAGAATAATAATGAGAGCGGTGTTCTTTGATCTTAGCTCGAATGGCAGCGGGAGACGTATACCGAGAAAGCCGCTTCCGCTGTTGCGTTGGCGGTACCAGTTACTCTTGACTTCGCCCAAACTGCCACTTCTGCCGTTGTTCCCCTTTCGCGCCAAAAGAACCCTAGGCTACCGCCTCCGCCGCCCGCATGCACCTCCATATGCCGCCGCCGGCGCCGTCAGTGGCGCGGCAAGTGGAGGAGATCGCGGAGGAGCCCAACCGCGCTGTCGCGTACGCGCGCCTCCTCCACCTGCAGCGCGCGTGCGCCGACGACCCCTCCGCCGCCGCCGACCTCGCCGCGGCCCCCCCCTCCACCCTGCTCCCGCTCCTCCTGCGCGACGCCGCCGACCATGACGAGGAAGTCGCTGCCTCCGCCCTCAAGTGCCTCGGCTTCGCGCTCTACCACCCCGTCCTCGTCTCCACCATCTCAGGTAGTAGCACTTCCTGATAACTGCATCCATCTGGTCGTCAGTTAAATGTGCGTTTTGGTTGGGCCGGGTTAGGGTAAGTGAACAAGTCATGGTGGAATGTAGGTGCCCTGGAGATCAATTTAGATGTTCAATTCTAGACTATTGTTATTCTGGCATGCGTTTGGAGCTAATATCCGGTTATCCACTGTATCCTTCTGCCTTGGACGGCTGCAGGTTCACCTTCCAGTCTTCCACTTACAAGGTGTTTGACAGTTCATGATTTTCTACTATTGAAGAGCCTTTCTCTTTTGCTATTTTGTAAATCACTATGTATTGCCATCTCCTATTACATCGCCCTCAGAACCGATCAATGTGCTTGATAGCTCAGGCATGCCCCTGAATCGTGAAATTATTTGTGGTTTGAAGGATTAGTTATAACATTTATTGTTCTTACCCTGCAGGGCAGTTGGCTCAGTCTGTATTGGCTATTTTGGTTCAGCTGATCATGACTACCAAGATGAAGGTTGATTATGCTCACCATTCTTCTATTTCAAGTGTTTCTTTTGTTCAGTTTTGTTGCGGAGAATGTGCATGTTCGTTCACTAATTTGGTTATGTTCCTCTTAATTTGTTATGGCAGGCTATTTGTAATCTTGCAGTCTGGTGCATTTCTGTTCAACAGTTAGAGGCTTTGGTTGTAGAGGATAAAACATCTCCCGTGCTGAATGCTATTGTTTATGCCCTTGACAATCCATTTGGTTCTTTGTCTACAACATTTGAGGCAGTTCAGGTTATTCCTCCGACTGAAACAACGCTCTGTTAAATGCATACCCTCTCTCTCTAATGAAATTTCAGTGAACATGTTCACTTTGTATCATCACTTATAATTTCAATGGCAACACAGAAATATGTTAATTTACTAAACTATCCTCGTAATTACGAGAATTCATTACTCTTATGTTTCACGTCTTCAGCAAAGAGGAAAAACATATTGCTCATAGATGATCTCCCATTCGATTTTTTCCATGCCTCATTACTTTCTTTTTTATGTTGTCGCAGTAATTAAAATATCTTCAAAGTTGGAGGGTTTTACTTTTTAGTATGAGCACTTTTGCCACAAGTCTAAAGCATGTACTTTATTCTTGTTCCTTTTTTTTTGGTTTAATGTATTATCTGTTAGTAATGCTTGGACTAAGGTTGTGCCTGAAAATACTTACTGAAGGCTACCATGAAACTTGCTAGTCAAAATCCAAAAGGAATGAGGGACCTCTCAAGCATGTGGGTTCCCCCGATATACCGAAGACTCTTAAGTGCTGAGAAGCCGGAAAGGGATATGGCTGAAAGATGCCTCATTAAAGTGTCATCAGTTATTTTACCTCCTCAATCTTCTCTTTCTAAGGTAATTGAAAAATTGTCTCCTATAGTGATTTTTGAATATACTTTTATAATTGGTGACATATTATTTTCGTTGTTGCCAACCATAGTACCCAGGTTGTGTCTTTATAAGTTAACCATAGTCAGATATCACAAACTTAATTGCCACCACACACTTGGCTGTGGAAGTGTTTTGCATTGAGTTGGTACTGAATAAGATGCCCCTTTGAGCTTCATAGGGAAAACAAAAACCAACGTTTTCTTCTCTGTGTAGCACTGAAATTGCCTGCAGTTTGTCTGGAATGATTATAAAACCCATTTGAGAAAGCAGACTGAAAGTTACTAACAAATTAACATAGGCCAGTTAACATCTGGCACAGTACAATAATGCTTCTCCGTTACATTAATGATTGTGTTACATTTGACATTTAGTCTTTTTTACATCAATTTTGTGACTCTGATTCTTTTCTCATTAAATTAGTTACCATCTTCTGCTACTTTGCCTATTGCAATATTGATTGTGTTATTTACCAACCTCCTGTTGTACCTTTTCTTTACGTTGTAGTGCAATCTAATATTCCAATTTTCTTATTTTCTGTGTATTAACAGTTCCTCAATCAAGTTTTACTTTGTACATGCTGTGCAGGAAGTAGCATCGGACCTTGAGCAAAAGCTACTCTCTTCTATGATTAATATGCTCAGTGACCCTTCGAAAAAAATTCAAGCAGTGAAAACATGGGGATGGTTTGTATCCTTACTTGGCGCAAGTGCAGTGAGCACTAGACCTCTACTTAATAAAATACTTAAAGTTCCTGAGCAGTTATTTACTGATCCTGATCCACAAGTTCAGATAACCACAATGGTGAATTAAACTATTTCGTGAAGTACACTTTTATTACTATAAGACAAGTATATTCCAATAAAAGATGATAATATTTTCAGAATTGCAGGTTACCTGGAGAAATTTGGTGGATGCATTTTTTGCACCAGAGGCTTTAGAAAATGTGGATCAAGAGACAGTGCTGTCTCCTATTGAAGCCAGAGCACGTGTTAGTGCCCAGATGAAAAAGATAAGGCTAATTATGATGCCTTTATGTGGAGTTCTGTCGAGAAGTCATAATATTACTTTAAGTTCCTCCTGCTTGAGCACATGGCATTACCTTCTATATAAACTTGGTGATTTGATTAACCATTTATCTATTCTGGAGGCTGCTTTTGGGCCAGTACTCAAGATAATCTTCTCCAGTGGACTTCATAATCAGAACAAGCCACTGTGGTCATTTTGCATCAATCTTTTTCACGATTTTGTTTCAGTAAGAGTTAGGCATTTGAGCTCACCCGGAGAGAATGTGTGTGTTCCACTAAATCAGAACCTGCTACTCCAAACTTGTACGCATCTCAAGGCCTTTTTGGGTGTTCATCAAATCAAATGGTTACCATGGGACATTACCTGCTTTGATTTTCAGTTGGGGATCCTTAGCTCAATTTTGAATCCAGAACTACTTCAGAATATGGCTGTTGAAATGGCAGTAACTATTATGGACTCCACAACACAAATTTTCAGGTTGCTTCTACAGGGAATTCAACTTCAGTGTAACTCAAAGTTAGCTGATGACAGTGTTGCGATATGCATTACTAAGGTATGCAAGTTTGTAAACAAAGTGTTTCTGAATCTGGAAGGAAAGCAAAAGAGTAACAGTTCAGCAGTGTTAGTGCAATTTGTTCTTCAGTTTGTCAAGTGTACTGTAGAGGAACTGGATAATTCTATGTTGGCTTCTGGAAAGTACGAGTTATGCTTAGACATAGAACAAATAAAGGAGATGCAATATGCAGAATGCAGTACAAAGTTATCTTATCCAAGAATCAGGCCACTTGCTTACATGGAGATGGTTTCTCCAGCAGTTTACTTGACTGCACTGTCTCTGTCAGTCGTAACTCAGTTTACCGGGGAGTTGTCACATGGAGATGCCCATCAACTGGCTTTAATTATCTGTTCATCTGATCTCTCGGAGAACTTCCATGCTGCTGTTGCTTTTTTGTATATGCAGATCATGCGTCCAGTAGATAGTCAGCTAAGAATAAAATGGTTGTTGTTGTGGAACAAAGTGTCAAAGCGCTTGAATGAGAAAATGATCTCTTACTTGAAACTTAGCTGCGGCGCAAGTGGCCATGATGCTTTCTGTCAGTTCTTCTGTTATCCATTTTTCGCTAGTTCCAACGGTTACCTTCCCATGACACAAGACTTGGAGGCGGAGCTGGCTATTGAGGTTTATGGATCCCTTTTTACGAACTCCAATTATTTAGAGGCTTCTTACATGGTTTTCCTTGATAACCTTTTTGAATATTTTATCCACACAATTGATGAAAATATGTCCTCATTCCAAGCCAATATTGAGTATTGCTTAGAGAAAAAGTTTGAAGACATCACTATCCTTTCTGTTCTTGGGAAAGTAGTTATTGGAGCACTAGAGAATGCCCAAATTTCGAACTATGCTAACCAAGACGTTGAAATACCAAATGAGGAGTCTGATGGATGCAGACGACTTAACCTTTTCTTGAGTTGCTTGAAGCTTGTTAACAGGTTTGTTAAATTATACTTCTAGATGAAACAACTCTAGTTTATCCTGCCTAGCATGACCAATGATTTCAAGACGTTTCAGTAATAATTCCAGCAATTTCATCGCATGCGCAGGTTTATGAGACTGTCAAGTTTTGGTCTCAAAGCAAATCCAGCTGCAAAACACCAAGTCACAAACATGTAAGTAAATTGGGTTTACTAAAATGACAATCTTGCAGATTAATTTCAGTAGAAACAAAGCTTCCTTTATTCTGATTACATCTCTGGCTTTTGTTATGCTTCAGGTTTTTTTCATCTTTATCTACCTTTGTTGGGCATCTTACACTGGCAAAAGATATTGTTCTACTCTTTGAGGTTTGTGCCATCTTTCCAGTATTCTTTAAGGGGGTGATTTCATCATTGTTATAATACAAGCACATATACTTTTTTGCAAGTGCCAACTTGGTGGTAAATTTCACCTCATCCTTGCAGATTATTGGAGATCAACTTACTGAATGGCTCACTTTATCTAGCACATTGTACCTTGAAATGCAACAAGTACAAACCATTATTAATCAGCTTGAGAAACTCTTGCTCAGCACTGTCAGGTGCCTGACGACAAGCCGGCTCATCTATGACTGTTCCTTTCTTCAGAAGCAGCACCCGCTTCTCCAAGTGGCGGTTAACCACCCACATAAGCCTATTTCAGCTGCAGCCGCGTCGATTCAGAGAGCATCAGGACTGGGCAATGCAGGCTTGCAGCACGTAGGATGCCACTCAGTTTCCAAGACAGATGGGTTGTCAACAGAGGATCTTAACTGTGCCAGCGACACTGACAGGACCTTCGTGCTCGAGGAACTAAGCATTTCAAGGATGTTAGCACCGCCAATGTCGCCTGGTCGAGGTGTCGTCACGTCAAACTCAACCGACTACGCCAAGAGGAATGGTGAATCACTCAGGGTCTCTGCAGGTATTGGGAGGAAGAGGCTGAAGATCACGAAGTATTCAGGCAAGGTCAAGGGACTTGGCAAAGTTACTAGCGATTCCTTCTCCCCGCAGTGGCTAGAAAGTAAAGTGTGCAGGAAACCAGAACTGATACTGGAGATGTTGAAGAGCAAGAGATAATTGCTTGAAGCCATCGCACATGTGTGTATGCAAGCCTGTTCATGGGTTGGTCCCAAACCGTGCAAACCATCAAACCAACCCAGATACCTGGGCATCTGTTGGGCCGGGCCGAGAAAAGCCCGAAGCATAAAGTCTAGCCCAAGCCTGGCCTGGCCTGGCCTGGTAAAAAGCCTGGAAGGCTGTTGTGCCACGGGCCAGGCTGCTTCCTTATTTCGTCTTTTCGGGCTACCCATGCTTTGCCATCGGGTCAATTTTTTCAGGCCTAGGCCCATTTCGGCCGTGCTTCGGGCCGGGCTGCCCGTAGCCAATCCTAGAGCAAGGCTGTGTAACCGGTTTCGGTGGGAACTGCTATACGCCGACCTGGTCGGCGCGTGCGGGGTGCCGCACACCCCAGCGACCAGGTCGGGTAGTTTGGGCCGCGGCCCATTAGCTTAGGTACGTTATTTTTTTCTTTTTTTCTTCTTCTCTTTCTTTTGTTTTTTTTTCTGTTATTAATATTTTCTTTTTTAAAATCTAACATTTTTTATGAAAATATTTTTTAAGATTTTTTATAAAATATGAACATTTTTAAATTCAACAGTTTTAAAATTTGAACGATTTTATATTTTGAATATTTTTTAAAAAATTATAATTTTCAAAATTTGAACATTTTTCACGTTTGAACGGTTTTTAAATTTGAACAATTTTCATGTTTGAACGATTTTTAAATTTGAACGGTTTTTAAATTTGAACATTTATCATGTTTGAACAATTTTCATGTTTGAACGATTTTTAAATTTGAACGGTTTTCAGATTTTGAACGGTTTTTTATATTTGAACATTTTTTAATTTATTTTTTTAAAATATTTCTATTTTTCGAATCTGAAAAATAAAAGTAAAAAAAGGAAACAGAAAAAACGAAAGAAAAACGAAAACAGAAAAAAGAAAACAGGGAAAAAAGAAACAGAAAATAAGAAAAAAAAGAAAAGAAAAGAAAAAAAATCGAAAAAGGAGGCAGCCCGCACCTAACTGGGCCGGCCCGTACCGTGCGCGGGGTGTGCGGCGCGCGGTACGCGCCGACCTGGTCGGTGTATAGGGTTTGCCATTTCGGTGGGTCACTGGTTCAGTGTCTAGACCACCGAACTAGTAGTCTTCAAGCTTCAGCTCTACCTCGGCATTATCCATGGGCTCCGTCAAGCACAGCAGGGTTGAGACCCGAGCTACTCCCTCCGTTTATTTTTTGTCAATATTTAGTTAAAATTTACAAAGTTTAACTTTAATTAAATCCAAAACATGAAATAAATAAAAACGGTGGGAGTACAAGGAAGCGAGAAAGTGGTGTGTCCTAATCTAACACAAAGCTCTACCTTAGCATTATCCATGGGCCACGTTGAGCACAGCAGGGCTACTCCCTCCATTTATATTTTGTAAATATAAGGTTAACGTTTATAAAGTTTGATTTTGATTAAATCTAAAACGTGAAGTAAACAAAAACACTAGGAGTGAGAACCAACTTGTGGTTGGATGGTTAGATGGTTAGGAGGACACTAATCCATCGAAGTTTAAATCCTAGATTTGAGACTTTGATGTCTCATTAAAAAACGGAATATTCTTCATTGAGCGGTGATGCTTTCATTGACAATAAGACACATGTGGTAACTTCGTCAATTTCAAGATCATCTCGAGACTCAGTCTCTTGGAGATGCTCTGGTAAGGTATGTGTGCATATGTTTATAGGAAAAGTGTACATGTGTGTGAGTGCCTTCGTCTGTACTAAGTATAAGAAAGCGAGAAAGTGTTGTGTCCTAGTCTAACACAAAGCTATGGTGGTTGAGGCAAGACAAAGACGCCCCTGTCGGCTGGCGGCATGATGATGTGATGATGGTGACTGCAATGAGCGCAAAGGTGGTGGGCCAGAGCACAAGCACCTGCTGCACCGGGCGAGACCACCTTGGCTGGCCACGCTCGCCGCGGCAGGGTGCGTTGAGTAAGATAGCGGGCATTGACCGGCATCGGCACCGTCCACTATGTCTAGTCCGTCTCATTGGGCAATCCCTTTGATGATTTCCTCCACAATAAGCAATGTCCCAAACATGCATATAGCCTAATATTTCCTCCATCCCACCGAAGTGTCTTTATTGTTTCAAAATTTAGATGTATCTACCTACTAGATAGTGTCTAGATATATCCAAATTTTGACAAAGTTGAGACACTTTTGGTGGGATGGAGGAAATCCAACACATGTAGAATTTAGCAGGCTGAACAAACAAAGCACTGAAGAGTAACCAATAGAGCATATATGTAAATTAGTTACACAAACATAGATGCACACTACATTTTTATTTATTTTCAGCCTTGAGAATTAATCTACATGTTATCCCCAATACAACACGAATCATATCATATCTGTGGTCAGAACTGAATATCTGCCGACAAACTCATCGCTAATGCAACGAGAAGCTACAAACCAAAGAAGCAAGTGTAGCATGATTACTCAGATAGCTGCTCAAGTAAGAAAGCGAGAAATTATTAGGCTAAAATAAGCCATTGAGTCTATTAGATTATCTACTTCAAGACAACTTTAGGTACTATACTCCACGCCTGATCCTACATGTGATCAGAGCTGTACCAATCAAACCAACTTAACTACACGAAATGAACTGATAAAGCACCAGGCCGGATAGCTTTTCTAGAACGCACCGAATCTTTGCAATCACTCAAGAAAGCAAAAAAAAAAAAAAAAGCCGATGATACACGACGGAGAAAGAGACAAATGAGATAATAAGCTGGCGTGACGTTGCTTTTTCGACAAAGGAAATATATACTGATATTACGAAGATATCAATTACATCTAATGGTAATACGGTTGCACAAAACTAAAGAAAAAAAGGAAAAAGAATTGCACAAAAGAAAAATCTGATCTATTTCTTGTAACAACGGACCAAACACTATCAAGACAACACCAAAAATCCATGTTTCCAAAAGCGACGCCTTCAATAAGAATACAGTGCAAAAGCGTTGCCATCATCATGATCATAGATTTCACCCACGAGATAGTCCACGCTCATTAAACAATGTCTTCACACAATAGTTATGTTCGGTGTTTGATGTGGCGCAAAATATACGGAATGGCTAGAAATCAGGCGCCTGATTTTTAGTATGTATCAGTCGACGCTTTTAGCCTTTGGATTTTGCCTCGCGATTTGTGCAGTGTGAGAACGTAGTGAGTTCCACTAGGTTGAAACTAAGAATTTAATGAGTTTCAACTAGGTTGAAACTGATAATTAGTACTATTTTTATAAGTTACAACTATATTGAAACTGAGATTTGTCACATGACATCAGGCCTGAGACCTAGACTCGCCCCAAAATATAACCATACTAATTCTCCAATGCTATGTTCCTATACTTGTAGGACAGGGATCAGGAGATAAGATTACAGATCCCTTTCTTACTCCAAGTCTCCTGCCTTATTTTTTGATCCGGCACAGCAGGAGTTATGCTTTTTTTTCGTTAAAAGAAGAGGAAATTATATACATGCCTAAAGAGGCAGAGATAAAGGCAAAAACTATAAGGAAAAGAAACTCCAATAAGAAAACTTCTTTACATCCTGAGAGCCGTTGCAACAAAATTTGCCTCCGCTCGAATTATCAAGCCCAGATTAGCCGACAACAACTCTTTGCTTTCAAAAACTCCTCTCCCACACGCTCTTTCCAAATATGTCATGCCGTGTAGCAGGCAAGCCTGATGGTTTTACCTTTTTGAGCTCTCGGAATACAATGATGTACCTTGCTTGGCAAGGGATATGCATTGGCTCCGAATGAGAAGCCCAACCTTGCTTGGCATAGGAGCAGCTCACCGCCAAGTGAAAAGCCGTTTCAGGCTCCTGGTCACAAAGGCTACAGATTGGATTCCAAGGCATTTCCCTTCGCTGGAGCCCGTCCAGTTTCTATTAAGCAGCAGCAACTAAAGATTACCTCTATATATATATAACCCTATGCGGATTATAGCAAAATAACACGAAACAATTTACATGAATCATCTATTTTAATATGGTGTTAGAGTGGTTTGACTTACATCACCAAGGTTTCCACCATATCCGCATCCCGCACCGCCTCCGATAGAGATCTCTGCTCGGAGGGGCGGCGCGCACTTGTTATTGGTTGAAGATCGGTTTCTAGTTTGGATCAACTCTGTAAATTAGGTCCAATTTCCAAATTCCAATCTCATAAGTTAGATCCAATTGAGCTACGGAGTACAAAATAAACCCCTACAGCCTTTTTTTCGATCGTCCTCCGGTGAAAAGCAGTGGAAGCTCATCTTCTCGGTGACTTCGGCGATCCCGAGGAAGAGATCCGCTTAGAATTAGTCCACATTAGCTAGCGGCACGAGGGACACGTGCGCGGGGGGATTCCAGCCCGACTCACGCGTGGCTCCACGTGTAGACGAGGCACACTAGTAGAAAACAAACCTTTGTCAGGCCCCTTTGGTCCCGGCCGTGTCCTGGGCTGGGACCAAGCCTGTCCACGTCGCCCCGAATCCGCCCAATCGTACGGCACCCATAGGTCCCGGTTCGTTAGGACCCATTTGTCTCGGATTGTATCCCAAACCGGGACTAAAGGGTTGTGGCCCGCTGCGCCTGCGGTACCCCCTTTAGTCCTGGCTGGTGACACGCGCCGGGACTTAAAGTCAAACGGTTCGTTCCCGCGGAATCCGATCGTCGCATCGCCATTACTGGCGTCGAAATCGAGCGTCACGCGCCGCGCGGCCATGGTTCATCTTCATCTTCCTTTCCTATATTTGCCTCACATCTTCTCCACCATTGCCACACACATTCTTCTCCATCTCATCTCCTCTACCAAAAAGCTCTCCTCTCCATCGATGTTTCAGACTCAATGGAGCACCTCGCGTGCGACCCGGCTCCTCGAACTCGGGTATACCACCTCATGGCCGAAGGTATGTCTTTCAAGGTCACGGTTGCTCTCCATGCAAGAAGGGTGGAGAAGTGGATCCGCGCCGTGAAGAGGGACTATCTCGACAACGCACCAATCAAGTGCGTCGGCTTGGATTACGAGTTCACCAACCCTCACGAGAGTGATCAGCGCGCCGCCGTCCTTCAACTCTCGGTGGCGTCCGAGAATTTGGTATTCTAGATTTGTCAGGCTGATGAAGTGCCACAAGTTCTCAAGGAGTTCTTGCAGGACGAGACCATCAGATTCTGCGGCGTGGCTATGGGCAAGGATGTGGAGATGCTGAGTCCGTACGATATTCATATTACTTCTGCGTACGACCTCCAGAAGATACTCCCGAATCCCACAAATAATCACATTCCGAGTCTATATGATCTGACGAATTATATCATTAGGACAAATCTTGAGAAGAAGAAGAAGAGGAAGAAGTACAAGAAGAAGGATGCCGCGCAATAAAAAGAAGATGAACTGATATTTGGGTGGGCCAATGTTCCATTGAGCTACGAGCAAGTGCGCTATGCCGCTCTGGACGCTCGTCTAGGCTCCGAGATGGCTAGAAGTTATTGGGAGCTAGTTGGCTACAATAGCCATGTTGATCGTCTCAACGGTTAAAGAACTATGTGTCTTTCTATAAATCATCTTCAATATAAATCGAACTATGTGTATGAATTATGTGTCTTTCAATATATATCGAACTATGTGTATGAACTAGCGACATATTTCCTTGTGTATTTTACATCTCTGCATTCGCTCAGTCCTGGGGCACGTTTCTTGTATACCTAAGTTATATTAGTCCATGCCTCTCCACGTCCACGTTTCTTGTATCTTTACATGTCGCCACCTCCACGTCCACCTCCATCACCATCACGCTGCACCCGGCGCTCCACCATCAAGCTACAACCGAAGAAGATGTCGTTCCAATTGCGGTTTACAGATTTAAAGATATTATTTGTCCAATTGCGGTTTACAGATTTAAAGATATTAAATATTTGGCCATATTATATGAATAATGCATATATTATTTGATAATGATAATAAAAATGAATAAAAACATAATTATTTCATATTCAAATTCCTCACATTTTTCTAATAATAAATCATATATTATTTTTCCAATTGTGGTTTACAGATTTAAAATTAATTATTTGACCATATTATATGAATAATGCATATATTATTTTATAATAATAAAAAATGAATAAAAACATAATTATTTCATATTCAAATTCCTCACATTTTTTTAATAATAAAGCATATATTATTTGTCCAATTGCGGTTTACAGATTTAAATATATTAATTATTTGGCCATATTATATGAATAATGCATATATTATTTGGTAATAATAATAAATAATGAATAAAAACATAATTATTTCATATTCAAATTGCTCACATTTTTCTAATAATAAAGCATATATTATTTGTCCATTTGTGGTTTACAGATTTAAAGACATTAATTATTTAGCCATATTATATGAATAATGCATATATTATTTGATAATAATAATATATGAATAAAAACATAATTATTTCATTTTAAAATTTCTCACATTTTTCTAATAATAAAGCATATATTATTTATCCAATTGCGGTTTACAGATTTAAAAATCTTAATTATTTGGCCATATTATATGAATAATACATATATTATTTGATAATAAAAAAAATAAAATAATAAAAATACAATTATTTCATATTCTAATTCCTCACATTTTTGTAATAATAAAGCATATATTATTTGTCCAATTGCGGTTTACAGATTTAAATATATTATTTATTTGGCCATATTATATGAATAATGCATATATTATTTGATAATAATAATAATAAGAAATGAATAAAAAAATATAATTATTTCATATTCATATTCCTCACATTTTTATAATAATAAAGCATATAGTATTTGTCCAATTACGGTTTACAGATTTAAAGATATTAATTATTTGACCATATTATACAAGTAATGCATATATTATTTGATAATAATAATAATAAATAACGAATAAAACATAATTATTTCATATTCAAATTCCCCACATTTTTTCTCATAATAAAAGCATATATTATTTGTCCAATTGTGGTTTACAGATTTAAAGATATTAATTATTTGGCCATATTATATGAATAATGCATATATTATTTGATAATCATAATAGAAAATGAATAAAAACATAATTATTGAATATTCAAATTCCTCACATTTTTCTAATAATAAAGCATAATTTGTTTGTCCAATTGCGGTTTACATGTTTTTTTTTTGTTTCAAAAGATACAGAAATGTGACACAATGATATAAGAGTTAATATGATTGATATGGTAGTATTTACAACAAGATACAATTACATTCGTGGGAGCAGAGCAGGAAAGAACCGAGAAGTATTGTGCGGATGGGTGATCGACCGAGAAGTGATGACCAAGTCTACAATTTGACTACAAATTAAGTGTAATTAGTATTAAATATGGTCCAAATGAGAGAGTAACAAGTCAAATAATTAGAAATAGGAAAAAAAACAATTAGAAAAATGAAAAATATAATTATTGAAAATAGTTAGTCCCGGTTGGAATTACGAGCCGGGACTCAAGGTTCTCCAGCCCAAACCCCGTACAACGGCCACGTGCAGTGGAGGGCCATTTATCCCGACTAGTAACGCGCCTGTATAGTTCCGGTTGACCAAGCGGGACTAAAGCCTATTGCAGATCGGGACCGAAGGCTATGTCTCCACTAGTGGCAAGCGACTAGCCGGCAAACATCTTGATCCGTGCATCTTGAGACAAACTACATTGATTTTCATCGCTTTCTTCAAACATCATAGACATCGGACTGCAAAGTACGTGTACATGTGCTCGCGCGCGGGACTTCATGTGCCGAGTCTACTTTCAGCGCGCCAGCACACATCAACATCGACTTATATCATCCATCGCACTGCAACCCCGTAACCCGAACTACGACAACCCGATCCAAGACATCAATCTGTATGACTAGCAAGATCGTCTTCGAGCACATACATGAGAAGCTATATCGATCAACGGCGCCAAACTTATGTGGAAACGATGCAATTTTTTTTTTGTCTTCTCCTATAGCAAAGTTTCTATACATGTCGCCGCGAGGGACGTCTTCAAGCGATGCACTACTCCATGTCTGTTGCTTCATCATCGACACATAATCGCCAAGATCTACATCATCCACATATAATTACCAAGGTCTACATCAGTGTGGTTTTCAAAGATATCTTCGTCAACACGTCATCGGCAACGATAAACCGTCCACATGATTAACATACAACTACAAAATCCTCTAAGAGCATCTCCACTGGCGCGCCCCATAGATGTCTCCATAGCGTTTTGGGGGCCCGGAGCGAAAATGGGCTCACACCGGCGCGATCCAAATAGCGTCGGCGCTTTCCCGAGCCCAATAGAAGCGCCGGCAACCCCGTGCCGGCCCCTTGACCAAGCGCGCGAATCGGGCGCGCCGGCGCCTCGCGAGGCGGAAAATTTTGGTCGTGGGAGCTGCCTATCAGTGACGTCAGAGCGCTGCGTGGGATATTTTACCGCCACGACGCCGGGCCGGAAACTCTCCCACCACGATTTTGGAATTTCCATGAACATTGTCAAAAGGATGATGGTCCTCACAACTTTTGTCCTGGATGCTACGTCTTTGATAATTGTGGTTTATATAAACGTCTCCCCAACAGCGTCGACAAGACAGTTCGGTTATTGTTCCCTTAAACATTGTGTCGGTACTCTTGCCGATGTTGGTTGATTACTTTGCCTCATAAAATTATGGGATAACCTTCATCGGTACGTATTTATAGTTTCATGGTTTGGTATCTATGTTCGGCTACCTTCGGAAAAGTATAATATTGTGTCATTAAAGGAGAAGTACTTTGAAGATCTCGAAAATTTTCTAGTTTCATTTAGACTTTATTTTATATAATCGTCGGAGACAGCTTATGTATCTTTATCCCGTACTATTTGCTACGGAGTATTATAAATATGAATGGTATTAATTGTAAAAAAAAGGTACATTTAAAGGTACAAACTCTTATACTCAGCAAGGTCTGTGACCCAGCCAAATTTGTGTTCCCTTATATCTATTTATTTATATATCATACTCTCGGCATGGCAGTAGAAGAAATCACAGAGTTTGCCGCTCGTCGTGGAGCTAGTCGTGATGGGTTTTGAAGGGCTCCAGGGCGTCCTCCCTGCTGGCGTCTGCGGCGTCGTACGCCTCCAAGAACTCGCTGAACAGGAACTCCCTGTACTTGGCCGGATGCGTCGCCTCGTCCACGAGCTCTGGCGCCGGCTTGATGAGGCATCCGTCCGTGGGTTGCACGTGCGTGGCCACCGACATCCTGACGGTAGAGGAGTTGGTGACCGCACGGTGCTCGACGCAGGCCAGCAGCCCGTTGGTGATGAACTCCATCTGGTGGCCAAAGTTGACGACGAAGGCTCCGGGGACAGGGCAGACGAGGAGCCACCGCCCGCCGTACCTTGCCTGAAGGCCTCCCACATCGGCCTGGGTGAGCAAAGTGAGGAGGTAGCGGTCGCAGTGTGCGGGCAGGCCCATGGTGACGGCCGGGTCTGGGCACGGTGGGTAGTAGTTGATGCTCATGTTGGTGTCGCCGCTGCTGCGCTCGCCGGCGAAGAAGCCCGAATCGAGGCCAAGCCCCTCGGCGACGAGGCCGAGGAGCGTCTGCGCCAGCTCCTGCACCGCCTCGCAGTACTCAACAAGGCGAGGCGCGAATTCCACAGGCTTGGACGGCCAGGACCGGACGTTGTCGTCCGAGGCCGGGTAGCAGCTGAACTTGACGTAGTCGCGCCAGTACCGTGTCTCGCCGCCGTCGTAGGAGGTGCTTGTGGCGAGCCGGAAGCGTTTGCTCATGTCGTAGGAGCAGTAGGGCTGCTTCTCCTCCGCCGGCAGCGCGAAGAACGCGGCCGCGGCGGCGCGGAACGCCTGGACGGCATCGTCCCCCACCCCATGGTTGACTACCTGGAAGAAGCCGAACTCCTTGCCGGCGGCAACGATCTCGGACGCGACCTGGCTGCGGCGCTGGCCATTGTCAGAGAGGAGGGCGCGGCCACCGTGGAGGTCGATGACGGGGAAGGCCACCTTGCAGGCGGGGTCGTGGTCGAGTTGCATGGCGGCGCGCTTCTCCGGCGGGAAGACGTACCTGTCTGGCACGGTAGCGTGGGCCGGGGCGTTGGACAGCAGCTCCATGTCCGACGACCAATGTAGTTGTTGCCTTTTCTTTTTGAGGTGGAGTTTGTTTGTTGCCTTGGCTACAAGACGCACTGTGCGTGGGTGTATATATTGGTTTCGGCAATGGTGGTTTGGTTCAATTTGAGAGGCTTGCTCCACTATAACCGCTCCTCCCAAACTCAACCAAACCCATGTTCAAACCTATATTCAAAACCTGGTATGCTTAGTATAGGCAAACATACTTTTCAACCCCTACCTCACACAAGTGGTACAACCCTGCCGCAAGACAGTCCAGTCCGGCGCGGTACCGCAAGACAGTCTCATGCGGGCACCACAAGACAGTCTGACGTAGGCACCACGATACACTCCCAATGCGTTGGACTGTCCGCCCAAATTTCTACCGCACTGTTCGGCCTCTCATCTCGCCGCCGCGCCGCCGCCAACCCTACCGACACACACCTACGAGGTATTGACGAGGCTCGGGTCGGCTATCGCCATCTCGTAGTGCCTTGTGGCCGGCCAACACCATCTTGCCGCCCCTCCCGCTGGCCGGCCACGATTGTCGCTGCTCGGAAGAGTCGCTGCGGATTAGCCGATGTACGTACACACTTGTATCTATACATATAATACATATTTGTACAATTTAGTTAGGTCATACAGGTTTTGTATAGAGCTATGTATACTCGTTTAATATTAATTTTGAAGGGGCATCGAGCAATCTCAGCCTTCGTTGTGTTTGAGTTTGAGTAAGTTTGCTCTAAGTTCTGAGGGACGGGGTTGTAGTGGAGCAAACACCTCACTTTGATTTTTATAGAGAAAAATTGTTGTGGTCCTCGGCTCCCCTGTCGGCTCCTTGCCGGAGCTGCCCCGCTATGCTACCAAGTTTTGGCGGGTGTTTCGGCCAGAAGTGAGGCCGCTGCTCCTCCTCCGGATGGACCAAGGGGTAGAGGCGGTCGCACTAGTACATTACCACGATGGCTTCTCTCCGCCTGATAGAACTACCACGATTAGTGAATCTGCTTGCTTGGCTTTGAGGAGGAATGTAGAGGGGGATTTTCTCCATTGTACGGCTTGTCTTCCCTTAGCCACATAATTTTATTCTAAAAATAATAATTATTATTTACTGTAAGGGATGACAATTAGACATAATGCATTGTATCTCTAATATTTATCGTCTTCTCAAGAGATGTGCCTTCCAATCACAATCGATGCAGCTGTTATCCACCTGCTAGCTAGTATATAAGCTCCTTTCTTTCCCATCCCCTTTCCTCTTCTCCTACGCGTCAGAGAGTTGACCACCAAAGACCGGGCTGATCCCGAGCTATTTCCTCCGGCTTGGCCAGCCGGAGATGGCGGAGGAGAGGCCTCGGAGTAGGATCTAGGGTTAGATGTACGTTTTTCGGCAGTTTTCCGGTTTGTTGGAGTAGGGAGACTAGGTTCCTGGCCAGGATCTGGCTCTTCCAGGGTGGGCTCGCGGCGACGTTCTCCGGCGGTCGGAGCAAGCCACGGGCACTGGCCTCCTTCAAATTGCGCCACCATTGCCAACGGTGGTTATACGTCAGCGAGCACAACCACGCGGATGGCATCCTCACCACCGCGATTTCAGCCAACAAGGCGGCCCTTGTTCAACCTCCTTCTCGGAGGTTCCTCACCGCTTCTTCTGTTGGAGCTCGACGCATCCTCACCGCCAAGTGGTTCGTCCCCGGCGGTTTCGATGTGGCTAGCGGCGGCGGTTCTTCGTCGGAAGAGGACCTTTGATCGAGCATCTTGGCCTCGTTCCTCGGCAATGACGCTTGGAGGATGCCGACGATCGATAGCGGAGATACTCGAGGACATGATTGCTTTTCAATTTATTTTTCTGGGGTGTTTTATATAATTGTGCATGCCTTATCTTCAAATAATAGGTTCTTAGAACGAGTGATGTTAGGGGCCTGCCTGCAATTTGTACCTGCCACGTGTGAATGAAATGCCACTTCTTGTTCAAAAGAAAAAAAAGAAAAAAAGAGATGTGCCTTCCCTAGCATTGTACATGCACTTATCGCTGCCGGTAGCAGGTTGTTTTTGTCTCTCGCCTCTCTAGATAGAGTCACAGAGCAACGGGCTCGGCACCAAAAACATTGAAGCAAGTGTAATTGTTTTGAAGTTTTACAAAAAATAAAAGCTTCTATCCATTATCAAGCAGTATTGTGCCTTTTAGGAAGCAATATTATCTGGCTTTAGATGTGATGTGGTTTGTGAATCTTTTACCTGATTGTTGCTAACTTCCACATATCTGCATTGATAATGTTTTGAACTCATAACAAGAAGTACTCTTCCATGTCCTGAAATGTACCATTTGATCTTTAGCATGGCATTCAAACCCATTTTGTGCCAAATTTACCTTTGTTTATTGCTTGACCGCAGACTATATTTCTTCCTGTGGTTGGGCTAGTTGACCCTGATACACTTAGGGTTTATTTGATTTGTAGGAATTACATAGGATTCTCAAAGGATTGTATTCCTATGAGCTTTTTTCTTAAGCTGTGTGGGCCTTGATGATGAGGACGTCAACTACGATGAGGCCGAGGTGGCCTTCCAGCCTCCGCTAGCGCCACCACCGAGGCAGACGCCTCCGCTACCTGCGCCCGTGAAGGAGGAGTTCCGGCCGGTGGGCTACTCGTTCCCCACGCCGCGCGCATGCTACGACGACTAATCCCAGTACAAAGGGCCTACACCTAGTACGTCGAACCCTCCCATGGGTGCCGGTGTTTCCGGGGGGGGGGGGGGGGGGTACGTTTACCAAGGCGGTAGAGGACCCCCCTGAAGACAATGACCTCAACTACCAGCCAATGGAGGAGGAAGAGGTGGAGCTAACGGAGGAGGAGGCCATCTCCTTGGTGGAGGAGTGCGCCAAATGGCCCCTCGTCGACGAGGTCATTCGGGCCTCTCAGGAGGACGCGACGGCGACGGTGCCACCACGAAGACAGGAGTACCTGTCGCCGCCTCCTCCGGCGGCCAATGTGTGGCCGCCGCCGCAAGTCTTCATCGACCTCGGCGAGGAGGACTAGGAGGCGGCCGGCATCCCGCAACACGATTTTTATTTTATTTTTTTCCTTTCTTTCTTTTTTTATCGTGCAAACTGGGGGTTTTCAGGCCCCAAATATATGTAATTAATTTAAGTTTTATGTGTTGCACCATTTTTTTTTGAGGTTCGATCCCGTTGGAGTTGCCTTCGGTCGCAAATGAACCAAGGCCTATTTCGTGTCCAAGGGTCACCGTATCCAGACCCAAACAGATTGAAAAGTCGTCCGTTATGCGTCAGCCCATTGGAGATGACCTTACTCCCGCTCTCTGTTCGGCATGCTTTATGACCCTCCGATGAATACGCCGAAACTTTTCAAGTCCTTTTTTTTTTTGGGAAAACCTTTTTAAGTTGACCTCCACATTTTGCCATTTCAGTGAGAAGATACTTTTTTCTGTTAGTTTGTCGACGCAAACAATTATCGCAGGCCTCCAAATGTACACATCAAGGCTGATAGGGACAACTCATGCAGACCTGAGTTGATCAATACACCAGTCAAGCATGCAAGACATAGACATGTCCTCTTGTTAGAGTGCAAGACTCAAACAAAGGTTGTCACCACCGCTCCCATATATAAAGATAACATTCTTACCTTAGGAGCTTCATCCAGGGCCTCTCAATCATGGCCGTCCATTTTAGTAACGTGGTCGCTCAGAGCCATCGAATTTTCTGATCGGACGATCCTGGCCTTCGGATAGGGGTCTGAAAACTGCTCACATGGTCCGATAGTCCAATCCTCGCGTCCCCTTTTCATCACCCGTCCGTACCCGCCAAGTCACTGACAAGGGGTTCGTGGAGCCCGGGCGTCAGCGACTGGGTGTAGGGGGCTAGCTGTGGGCATAGAACCGAAACAGTAACGATTGGTGGCCAACCCAGTGGATTTTTTTAAACATAAGGCCTAGGCCCAGCTTTAAATTAATAAAGCCATAAGAGTCGATACAACACACACCGCAGAACAGAAACCTCCATAAGACAAGTGCTGCCATACAAGTACCCAAGTCTGAAACTCATAGAAATAAACATCCAGAAGGTAGCGAGGAGCCGCGCGAAGGAGGAAAACGTCAGGCCACCCATGATGTCGATGTCGTCAGCGTCCTCCGGCCCTGATCCTCGCGTGCAGCCTCCTAACCTCGTCCAGCGCTACGTCCAGTAGCGGGCGGTCCTTCCGTCTGACCAGTACCCTCCAGCTCTGCATGTAGATAGACATTTTGAAGATAGCATCAGCTGGGCTGGAAATCAGGGAGCCTTCAATAGCAAGCTTGTTGCGGATGTTCCAAAGCGCCCAACTCTGGGCAGCGAAGGTGTACCAAGCTATTCTACGAAGTCTACCCGTCAAGCCATTGGCAATGGCAACAAAGTCCGCATCCCCTGCTGGGTCCCAAGAGCAGGCAAGGAGATCCCTAATCCCTGCCCACATAAATCTCGCGATGTGACAGGTGAAGAAGATATGATCACAAGTTTCCCATTCCCCACAAAGGGCGCATCGCCCGTTTGATGGCCCGTTCCGCTTGAGCAATTGGTCCCCGGAGGGAAGCCTACCACGGATAAGTTGCCATAAGAACACCCTGATCTTCGGCGGTACCCTCGTGCGCCAAATCTCTTTAAAGTGGGTAACCGTCCCCCCTCGGGACAGTTTAGAGTACATCGAGTTGGTGGAGTACTCCCCGGATGGTTCGAGAGCCCAACGAACGATGTCATCGCCATCAGAAGCCGGCGAGAGGTCGAAAATCCTGCAGAGGTTGTCCCATTCGACCCGTTCGGCTAAGCCGAAGGTGCGACGGAACCTTATCCGCCAGCCCTCATTGGTCCTGACCCCCTGGACAGTAGCAAAGTGGTTGTCGCAGCAAGCAAACAACCGAGGAAAGGTGAAGCGGAGGGGCCCCGTACCCGTCCACCAGTCCAACCAAAAATAGGTTCGACGCCCATTGTGAACCTGGTGCTTAGCACCCAATTTAAAGTGCCATTTGATCTTTTGTATGGCGTTCCAGAATTGAGATCCTTTGGTGGGAACCGCCGGGGAAAATAGATCATGGTCTCCCAGGTACTTGGCCCTGAGAAGGTCTGCCCACAGGCCTTCAGCATTCTGGTAGATCTTCCAGATCCATTTTACCATCAAGGCGATATTCATGGACTTGGTGTTGAGGATACCCAACCCTCCAAACACCCGGGGTTTGCACACCGTTGCCCAGTCCACCATATGGTACCTGCGTTTGGCCCCCACTCCCTCCCAAAAGAAGCGGGACCTGTGCTTGTCCATGGCTGCATGAGTCGTGTCATGAAGCAAATAGAGGCCCATGGCAAACAGCGGGAGGCTGGAGAGGCAAGAGTTGGTGAGCTCAAGTCTCCCAGCAGATGCCAAGAAAAGGCCCTGCCAAGGCTCGACCCTGTGGCCAACCTTCTCAGTGAGGAAGTGCCAATCCGCGACTGAGAGGGGGCGGTCACTAACCGGTAAGCCAAGATAGTGAAACGGCAAGCTCCCAAGCTTGCAGTTTAGGGAGTCAGCCACCCTCTGACGCTCCCTGTCCGTGACCCCTATCACAACCACTTCGCTTTTGGCGAAGTTAATCTTAAGCCCCGACATGTTCTCAAAGCAGAGAAGCAGAAGCTTAAGATTGGCGAGCCCAACCTCGGAGGGTTCCAGCAGAATCAAGGTGTCATCTGCGTATTGGAGGTGCGTGATCCCGCCCGGGATGAGGTGGGGCACCACACCCTTGAGGTGCCCAGCCTCGGTGGCCCTGGCAATGATAGCCGCCAGAGAGTCCACCATGAAGTCAAACAGGATCGGGGATAGCGGGTCTCCTTGCCGCACACCCCGAGCATTCCTGAAGTTCTCCCCGATGACGCCGTTTACATTGACAGCAGTCTGGCCACCCGAGACCAGCTGCATCAAGCGGTGGACAATCATGGGAGAGAAACCCTTCCTTAACAACACTTCTCTCAGGAAGTCCCAACTTACCCGATCGAAGGCTTTCTCAAAGTCCAGTTTGAGGAGAAGGCCCTTGAGCTTCTTGACCCTCAGCTCATGGGCAATCTCATGCAAAGCGAGCACACCCTCGTGCAGGCACCTGCAACCCAGTGGATTCACTTGCTAGTCGGGGGCAAATTCGTCATTTCACACTTCCATTCGTCCTTCTTCTCCACGGTCGTACGCGACCGCGAGGAGCCGAGGACGAGCACAAGCACCGTCCAGATTGTTGCTTCCCTCACTTTGCCCAGCCTCTCTACTTTTCCCTAGATCTTCTAGGGTTTCTTTGCCCACCCCCAGCCTTCGATCCTCCTCTAGATCTTAGGGTTTCTCATGGCGGCGGCACAATAAGGGGTTCGAGGGGGAGGCCAGCGATGGAGGAGAGACCAAGCAGCCGACGGAGACCATGGCGTCCTCCTCGTCGATCTGGAGCCCGACACGGAGCGCCTCAGCGGCGTTCTTCTCCCGCCTCCTCTGCCCCGACCATGAGCGTGGTGGTGTGCTCCTCACTGACCTGGAGGCGGCGTCGGCCTTTGCCCCTACGACGAGCGGGACGACCTCTCCTCCTCGTTCGACCAGGACCGCACTAGTAGAGCCACAGTTACCTTCAACCGTGGCTGCTGAAAAACTGAGAAAAATAAGGGAGGATGGCCAGATGGAGATGCAGATGCATAGGTAGAAAAGGCTAGGAGAACAGCAGCAAACACACTATCTTATACTACTAGAATGTATTCTTTAGATTTAAATCTTAGATTGTGATTCCATTCTGTAGATCTGCAACTTTTGGGAAATATGTGCATCCAGGTTAGCACTGATCATGGACTGAATATTTAATTTCTGCAGTTATTTTGTGTCTTTTTTCTCTTATTCATACATAAAATCTATGTCAAATAAAGCTGCTTGTGGGATTGGATTATTTGAGTTCTCTGTAATGATTCTTCGCCTGCTACCAAGAAGAGCTCCTGATTTGTTTCAACTTGCACCTGAAAGATATTAAAGCACCACCCCTTTGATGTTATTGTCAATGTTGTTCTTCATGTAGGCCAGTCGGAAAAGAAGATTTGTAGCCTAATAATAAGGTGTCAACTGTCTTGCCAGAAGGATGTTGTCCGATACCGTTCCAGTTTTGAGGCAGAGGAAAAGCAAAAAACCAAATGGTTTCACTTTCATTGGTAGTGTTGCTAGAACAAGAATGCTCTCTAATTGTAGCAATGGGAAGGTTAGATCATAAGGTTCACAATCTGTTGTGAGGATCAGACAAGCAAGGTTTGTAAGAGTTCTTATTACTGCTGTTGCTATAGCTGCTAGCTTTTCCTCTCCTGACTAGCATATTCTGACATGAAGTTAATTAAACCCGTTGAATTAAAGGCCATTCTGACTCGATTAGAAGTCTAGACTTTTCCTCACATGTGATGATGGGCAATGAAAAGCACAACCTTTTTCTTGTTAGATCATCTCAGGAAAAAATCATTGGGTATGGAAAACGATTTCAGATTTTGTTTCTTATTACTCCAATGGCAAATATAGATGACGCATGTATTGGAGTTTTTAATTAGAAGGACAAAGTATGTCTCTTCGGATAATAATTTTCTATTTCGTGTCTATATTGTTGCAGACTTATGTCCTGGACGGTGGAGTGCATGCCTTTTGCTCTTTGTTTCCTAACATAGATATGTGCTTCAACTGCACTTTTATTTTCCGCCTCTTCAGTTTGTTATACCTTCCATATGCTGTACACAAGATCAAGTCCATTTTGACCGATTTGTTGTTCTATTCACTATTCCCATGATGAGGCTATATATGCATATCTCAGGAATGTTGTTCTCGAATTTCTTAGAGTTCAGAATAATTTTCTTATTATTATTGTCTTGCCAGGTTCTATGTCTCTTATCTTGTCTGATTGTGATATTCTTAACTACCTCCCGCGACTATAGTGGTCGTCAGGAATCCTACTGGATTTTGCTGTTCTACACCAGGTAAGAGGTCCCTTTTTCTTCTTCATAATTCCTCTTGCTTCTTGCATTCTCTTTGTGACTATATTATGATTTTCCATTTGTTCCATGTTTTGGACAGAAATCAAATCTTCTTTCCCTCTCTCATTGCCGGCAGACAAAGTTTTGCTTCCTCTGCCTCAAAAGGAGACCCAGGGAACAGTATAAATAATCACAATGTGGTCATAATGCTTTCTCATAAAATGCAAATGCAACGTTCTGTCTGAACATTTTTCAGACAACTGAATTGGATATGGTAAATTTATGCATAGTTTAGTAGGACAAGAAGATACCATTTCTTGGTGTTTACAGGCGATATGATTGGTTTCCATGCCCCTATTTATTCATACATAGTTTTGGGTTTTAGAAACTTCCCAGCGACCATTTCTTAGTTCTGATGGACTTTGTGAAGATAAACATTGAGAAGTATTCGTGGCCTTAACGTTCTAACTAGAAGTAGAAGTTCACTTCAATTGGATGTCGCATCGACCGGAGGATTGGTGAGTACACATGCATGTTATAAGTCATATGAAGGTATATAGCTTATTTAGCATTGCAAACAACTTTAGCTACTTCGGCTTTGTACCAAGCTACTAGCTAAAAGTCGTAGATAGGCTTTATATTACACGAAGCCCAAGGCCGCTTCAACAGATTCTCACTATATGTGTTTATTGTGTTGCAAAAGGTAATCAATCTGCCCGGAATCCAAATTCCAGGTTACACCATGTTTTGTCTATTTTGGTATTTGAAACGAAATAGTGTATAGCAGATTACAGTGAGATGATTTTCCATACCAACTGGACTTCTTTGATTTTTTTTTCTGTTGCTTTAGGTATACAATGATTCATAGTTCCTTTTTTGTTTCTATTGTGAGTATCTTTTCTGTTTGTCATATTTCTTCCAGGTTGTAGACTATTTCTTTATTACTCATGCATATACACAATTTCCTATTACATACACAGAGTTGTCCGGGTCCAGCAAAGGGCATCTTCGTACATATAGAAGATAGGTCATGTTCTAGCTATTTTGGAATCGTGGGTATACATTGAGAGAGTAGTAAATTGAGATTCATAACACAATCATCGGGAGTTTTGTAAAATTTGAAATGCAGTGAATTCATTTATTAGCTACAGGCTGTGTGCTTCTAGAGGGTCAGTCAGACAGTATTGTTCAGGAGTCAGGACATTGAAAAGGTGGTTCGATGTGTTCAGTATCTGCAGCTGATAAACATCCTTTACCTATTTTATTTACTTGGTTCAGTTGCATATTTAATGGTTAAGATTCCATCCCACAGTGCAATCACTTTATATGTTAATGTCTAAATTCAGTTGCGCTTAGGGAATTTCATTAGTACTTCATGTGTACTAGCTACCCGTTGCGGACAAGAACAGCTCAGCATGCAAAGGTACTCAATTTAGGTGAAAGAAACTTATACAACTATCTGCATGTGCTAGACTAAAGTAGTTAGGAAACAAGTAAACGTATTTTATATTTGAAAGTGGAAACATTTTATCCTTCATTCTGTAATTGACCATTACTTTGCACTAAAACCAGTGAAAGTATTTTTGTTTCCTTTTATGAATTCAGCTAACTCGGACCTGGTGAGTTAAGAAAGGAATCTAATCCAAATATGGTTAACTGATTTACTATATAATCCAACGATGTAGCATAATATCCCTTTTCACCAACCTTAAGCTTTCACCAATACTGCATATGTGTGTTTCTTTGACACCCTATGGATATGAATGAGATTGGTGAGTATCGGAGGATGATGGAATGTGATGGACTGACCAGAACGTATGGCGCCACAGATAATGCAAGTATCATATAATAACACTTTGGAGGTGCAGATAATACCGAAACTTAACGATTAACTAATTAAACTGCTTGACCACAGTAGTACTACATAGGTAAAATTTACTTTCATTCAGCCTTACCATTCTTCTTCAGTGCCTCAAACTTATGCAGAAGTTGTTAGAAAAACAATCATGGTACCCATGTTCGGTTATATTCAGTTGTGTTGTAGAAAAAATTCAGGACTTGATCCTAACGCCATGTTCTCATGCCTACTAGTTTTGTATGGGCTTACCATAGGAAGCAATTAGTTACAAAACTCTCATCTTTATAGATGGGTGTTATTTTCTGCAAGTGTCTAATTTTAACTAATTCTTGCGAATGCATTCTTCTTCTCGAAGGCAGCTCTCATTTCATAGCTGGATTAATCTACAAACCACAACGAAACTAAAGAAGGGTACAAAATACATTATGACAAAGTGATTTTACTACTTCCATCAATCGCTACTAAGGTCACCTTTATGGCTGCAAATAATCTGTCTTTCTCTGAAAAAGTTGATAACACAGAGGTAAATTATGTCCCTGTAATCATACTTCTCTCTTTTGTGATGTATTTTGGAACCACCCGGCAAGAAGCAGAACCCTACCTTATGTATGCAAATTTGTTGTGTATCCTGGGTTTTCCAGTTGCTATCATTTAGCTTTTTTCTGTTTTGCTCACGACAATCTCCGCGTGCAGGTGGGTAAAACCTTACTAATTACCCCCTCTGTTCCATAATATCAGCAGTTTTAGCAAACTTAGTTCTTTAGTTTAGTTAAGTCTTTAAGGAAACATCACACATCTTTTATGGTACTACTGCATGGAGTACTGCTTTTGTGTGCCACTAACAGTGATGCCACTCATGCTATTCTTCCTGTGGTCTTCATCACAGGAACCATCAAGTTGTACCCTGGGCGAGTAAAAAAAAAAAGGATGAAAAATACGAGATCAATTCGGTGCTTCTTGAACTCCAGCCCTTCGGTCAACTGATCTAATCCAAATAAAAGGTACATATCCCTACCACAAGAAGATATACTTCAATGGATATGAACAGCTCACCAGTGCGTGATGTTGTATCGACATAAGGAATTTTGTATATTCCTTATGTCTTGAGATATTTTGAAATGTTTTGAGATATTCCCCCCCCCCCCCCTCCATAATCTCTTGAGAGAAAGAGAAGATCTTGAGAGATTATGGAGGGGGGGATTACACGTGTAATTCCCCCCCTCCATAATCTCTCAAGATCTTGTCTTTCTTATGCACATTAATTTGGGGTGTTGGTGTGTTGCTGTACAGATATGCTAGCACACGAAAACTTGGACGTAACAGTTGACAAACGAATGGTTGCTTCAGTGCATGATGACGCAGCATCTAGCTATCATATGGGACTGCGCGAGCACTCGTATGTCAGCATGTCTGCCACAGATTGTTATTGCTAAAAAATGATTTGGTCTATATCAGTTGTACCGCACAAAAGTTTTTTTTATTCAAAAAAGATTAACTCCTTAAAACATAGGAGTACTAACTTTGAACTGATTATTTCATTATCAGAAAATTGTAAGAGTTCAAATTTAGAGTGGTTACGATACCCTGTACTAGAGTGGTGACATGGAGTACCAATTAAATCTGACTATTGATACAATGGGTAGTATAGACACGTTTGTACTTTTTTTTATGGGTATAAGTTTGCTGAAACGAACAACTGGTTCAATTTTGTGTCAAGTAAATTTCCTTAAACTAACGACTGATTCAAATTCATAGTGCTATATCAACGATGACCAGGTTCACAAAATACTTGGTTTTGCAAGGACGCAAAAAATATTGAAACATAGAAGTTTGTTATTTTGTTAGATTAGTACATCACAAAATAGCAGGAGGTTCGAAATTAAAGAAAACCGATTAAATATGACCAAACAATTCGTAGCAGTGGCTCTCATAATCGAACTATCCTAGATTGCTCACCCAACGTGAGAAAACCAATTAAACATGACCATTGGATTTGAAAGAATGAACTCCCATATATCCATTTAAGACTACTGTAAAAGAGCTTCAAAATTAACACTAACATTGTAGTTTTAGCTTTTTACGATGAACAACCTAGGAAAATTAATTAATTAGTGATGTAGACCCACACAAAACCCTCAACCAACACCAATCCGTCCATCGAACCATGCCCGAAGCATGCGTATTACACCATCCATCACACATATCACATTGTTGACACATGTCTGATTCCTCCCGCAACAAGTGATTACTTCATGCGCACTACAATTTTGTCTCTTGCAATTGTCGGTGCCTCCCCTCCCCCATGTGACCTAGGTTTGTACTCGTGTGGATAGAGTCTTAAAGGCAACAACATCCTTAAATTTTTCTCTATGCAAAGAATATCTTCCTTTGAGGCCTAATTAAATTTTATGTGTAAATGCAAGTACTCATATCATCACATATCCCTAGTGATGCCATATGCATAAAAGTAGAGAGATCAATTTTATATGCATGAGTTATTATTTCTAGCATGAGCAATTCAAGACATTAAAATCCATCTCTCCATATCTTTGAGCAAAGTCACAAACATAAATTAATAAATTGTCCATATAATACAATTTATGTTGTTGCCAATTGCTAAATATATGAGTTTAACTAGTGTATTTTACGCTCATCCTTTCTGAAGTTCAACCTTGACATTATTTTATACCTTTTTATCCCTATAATTTTCTATTGATGACTAGTTTAGTATAATATTGTAGTTCTTCTATTTGTGCTATGTATTTTCTAGATTGAATGTGAAATTTGAAGAGTGTACCTCACAACCATAACTTGCTCCCAAAATTGAGCATTTCCATATGTGGCATGCCTCCATCGGCCAAGACAAAAGAGAAGTTGGCCGGTGGTGGTACCGCTAGTACCACACACCGATGGCTCTCCCTTACCAAGAACATAACTTTTGTGAAGGGAAGAGTACCATCAGAAGGGCACACATGTAGAATGATAGACATTCACCACTCTACAACATATACCATTCCACCTTCGATAGAAACATTGTCATGGTCCCATTTCCGCCTCCATTGCCATCTATATTTATTTGTATGTGGTCTGTTCTTTTATCTCGTCATATCCCAAGGAATTAATTGGTACCCATTGTACAAAAGGTTGAAGAATGGCAAGAGGCACGAGACAATTAATCATGGAGGGATGAACCCTAAATCGAGTGAAAATAGGCGAGAAATGGAAAATTCAAATAGTACCTCGGGAAGACACAATATAACCAAAGAATATTAATGCTTCATCTAGTATATAAATCAATAACTTAGCTATCGTGAATATGAATCTTTCGCACCGGGTTGGACTATTGAAACCTCGATGCGACGATAGTAGTTTGACACTCCCTATGGACCTACCACCCACATGACAAATAATCATTGTATTCATTATCGTAATATTTAATATCGGTTTTGCTAAATCTCAAGAAATTAAGATTTTTGTAAGTCTCAGCCACCCGAGAAAAATGCAACCACAATTTAGAAAAATGTGCAACTCGAGCCACCCGAAAAAAGTGAAACCATAATTTAGACAAAAGTGCAACTTGCACATAGTTGCACTTTTCTGAAAAGTGCAATTGTGTTGTAGAAAAGTGCAACAAGAACAAGTTGCATTTTTCTCTTGTGACTGAGACATAAGAAAACCTCAGTCGCCCGAGACTTAGATAAACCCAATTAATATACATATTCACCTTATGATTCCTCACATTCATACTAGGTTGGACGTGAAGCTCTTCCTAGGTCTATATTATCATTATTGTTATTACTCATTTTTTTATGCAAGTAATTTTAGTCTTGTGAATCTCAATGTGCTATTTAATCCACAATCTTCTTCTTTACTATTAAATTGCAATAGGTGGCTGCCTGGTGTCACAAACGGGCCAAATTTTTTCTTTAGGCCCAACGTCTCGTGAAAATCTCTGAATATGGCATAATCTATACTTTGGTCCTTTATGCTTTGGTCCATCATCCTATGGGTCTTAGTACAACAGCTTTGATCGCTACGTTTTGTTTCATAGTCCACACAACCCACGTTGCCGAGCAGAGTCCTAACCGTTAAATATACCTAGCTAGCATCTCCTGCTAAATATATATGAGCTCTGCCCGTCCCTGATAAGCCACGAGGAGACGAAATCGACAACAAGGCGAGATCCACCAATACGTGAGACCGATGTCTAAACCATTGCGGCCACACCTTGAAGTTAGATCCGTTTGTACAGCTTCGCCGCTAGCCACCGTATATCCACGACGCAGCAACTCTACAAGGCGCAGGTCGATTCCTCGAGTGCTTAGATCGGTACCTGCGGCCGATTCGCTCGCCTAATCGTGGTCAGAAGGAGAAAATCGCAGCGCCAATGAGAACCACGATTCCTCGAGTACGTACCTGCGGCCGATTCGCTCGACTACTGGCCAAGCCGCAACCAGTCCTTTTCACATGTCGTGGACCTATTAACCGGCGGAGGCGACAGGATGTCTCTGTAGTGGCGGATGTCCTCGCTGCATAGGTGGACCTCCACCCGCTAGAAGGCACGGCGGTTCGACTAGATGGAAGACGGTGGCTGCAGCAGCTATGTCATCAGTCATCACTGGCCGAGGGAAACGGGAAATCGGAGTGTCCCAGACGCGTCAGAAATCTCCCACCCGAGCAGGCTTCTGAATTTCGAAAAAAGTTGCGCTACCGTGTTGAAAACTCGGCAGCGTGGGTGGCCCCGGCCAAGACGAGAGACGAGGTCGAGCGGCAACAACCATCTAGGGCAAGGGACAGCCCAAGGACAGAGCGTTCCCCGACGCACCATCCACGTTCGTGAAGCCGCGGCGCGCTCCGGATCTGCATAATCAGGGGATGAGTCCTGCTAGCTATGGGCAAATTAACAGCCGACTAATGCAGATGCAAAGACCACCATTTCAGGGCTGGGAAGCATTGGGGCAGCGTCTGTCATGGAGTCTGGCATGGGCTTGCTTGACGATTTCGGTGCTATTGAGAAGTTGGACATGACATGGTATCATCAAACGTCTGGACCAAAGAAGGCGGGTTCAGGATTGGTAGTGTCACACAAGAACGACATGTTTTCTGTTCAAAATTGCAGTGTCTCCAATTGTCATCCTGAATATGGGTTCATTTTTTTTCGATAAAGGATGCTTTATTACTTTTGATAAGCAATTACATCCAGCCTCTGCATAACCAGGATGCACACAGCCGTTTATGAGTCTTTAAGTCCAAAAAAGATGTCAAACTAAAAAAGAAACTTAGCGGAATACATATCGGAACGATGAATCATATAACGCCTAAGGTGTAGGTGGGGCTTCAATCCGTAGACTATGCTACCACCCATGTAGGGAAAAGTATCCCTCGCCGTAGCCTCCAAGACCTCCGTAAATAGATCTCGGTTCTCCATGGGCTGAAGAGGTAACCGCAAACAGAGAATACCTGGTAGATGACCTGCAACAAAGAGCAACTTTTATCATTAAAAATCTTGTCATTTCTACTCAGCCAAAGCGCCCAGATAACTGCTAGCGCCCCCACCCTAAGAAGCAACTTGAACCTTGAATCTATACCATGAAGCCAATTGCCAAAGACATTGGCCACACTAGTCGGAGGATACAAGGTAGACGCTACTTGGATGACAGACCAAATAGATCTCACGAACTGACACTGGAAGAAGAGGTGTTTAATAGATTCATCATGATGACAAAAAACACATCGCTTACTTCCTTGCCGATTCCGCTTAACAAGATTGTCTTTGGTGAGGATGACACCTCGACAAAGATACCATCCAAATATTTTTATTTTTAATGGTATCTTCATCTTCCAAATTTTCTTATTATTGTCAACTGGTAAATCAGAATGAAGTATGGCTGACATAGGCATACCCAATGGGCCTGCCGAAGAGGGTACCCGGGGTTTACTGAAGGCCCACGACCCGAAGAATAAGAAGATTCGGAAGCCCAAGATACTGTTAAGGAAAGCTAGAGTTGTAATAGGAGTCATCGTTTGTAATCTTGCGGGATGAGTTAGAAACCCTCCCGGACTCTGTAAACTTGTGTATCAAGAATCCCTCGGCTCCGCCTCCTATATAAGGGGGAGTCGAGGGACAAAGAAAAAAACCGAATCATTGTCTCTCAAACCCTAGTTTTTACATTGTCGAGCACTTTTCGGCTGAAACCTTCGAGATCTACTTGCCCTCTACATCCAACGAAACCCTAGTCTACAATCCGTAGGCATTGACAAGTTAATCCCTTATCAATTGACGCCGTCTGTGGGATCTAGAGGTTGCAAGGAGCTGATCTCGATGGCACGTCCAGAATCGTCGACTTCGTCGGTAGCAAGCAATGCGATGGATCGAGGTAAACGGGAAAAAACTGATCTAGTCAATTTTATTCCTCACCCGCCCTCCCGTTTGGATGCATGTGCGTATCTGGAGGAGCCCATCGTCATGACGTTCGGAGAATTCCGATTTAGCGTCAACAAGGAAGGATCTTATCGTCTCGAAGTTCCGATCTCGTCGGAATTTTCAGCGATCGATTCTGACTTTTCGTCAAGCGATGAAGAGTTTTCGTCGCCATGTTTCATCAACACCAAGGCAGGCAGAAAGCTCGCCAAGATCTTCAGCGACACATCCTTCGGGTCGTCTGCGGACTCCTTTATAAGCAGCGACTCCGACAGCGTCGACAGCTTCAACTTCATCGACAAATCTGCTGCCATTGGAAAGGTCTTCACCAATCTTAACGATGGTGTCACCAATCCTGATAAAAACCAACACCCAAAATATCATCAAGTCTATGCAATCGAGGAGGCAAGTCGAGCAGAACCAGAGACGTCAGAAGCTTTCGATGACTTGGGAAACCCATACGTCGATCCCGCTGATCTCACAAGAGGACTAGGCACTAAATACGTCGGGTCTTCACCTCGCGAAAGAGTTCAACTCCCGCAAGCAGCGTGGGACAGAGCCGCAAGAGCCATGAACGGTACAGAACCAATGACTACAACCGCTACTGTCGAAGAGTTACCGGCCTATCAATATAGACTTGCTCGGGTGAGTAGGGAATTGGAAAAACAAACAGCTTCCCTGAACAGAAGAAAGGAGGCAGCTTCTGCGTCAAGTAGGCGAAGAGCAGAACTAAGCCGACAATCAGGAACGACGGGAGACAGTCATAGAGAGGCTCGAAGGAGAGCAAGATCTCGACTGCAAAATATACCCGAAGCAGAGAGGGAGCATCTGGTCCAAAATCTCGACATGTCTTTCAAGACGATCGACACCAGGGGAAATATTATCCCTAAAACACCAGAAGCTGGGTACATGGCCACGCAAGCTTATATCCTCGCGTCCAGACCACCCCCTGGGGATCCGAGAGAAGCGCTATTCAACATGGCAATGGCAGGAGTTGGAGTTATGGGAACAGCATTCACAGCTACACCTCCCGAAGGAACTGCAAGGCAAAATAGTCCACGACCCACCGCAGCAGTGCAAGATCCACCAAGAACAATTGGGGCAAGAGATACGACGGCTCAAGCAAGGGTAGACAGAGCGCGACAAGAAAGAAGAGAACATCGGCATTCACCAGAAGTCGCCGATGAAGATCTGTGCGGGCTCCCGTGCTTTACGAGACGAGTCCGAAAAACTCGAGTACCGTCAGGATTCAAGCTACCCGAGAACTTCAAAAAATTCGACGGTCTACAAGATCCTGAAGATTGGCTCGTTGACTACCTCGAGATGGTGAAGTTGATAGGAGGAACCAGGGCAACAGCCATGCAAAGCATCCAGGTACATCTAAGTGGAGCCGCACGCTCTTGGATAAAGAAACTTCCCCCAGGTTCCATCGACAACTGGGACAGTTTCGAGGACGTCTTCGTGAGAAATTTTCGGTCCACTTGCAAGAAACCAGCATCATTGGAAGAGTTGAGGGCGTGTAGACAGAAACACGACGAACCCATGAGAAAATATATACAGAGGTGGAACATCATCAAAAACTCGGCAGAAGATATATCTGACGAAAGGGCAATAGATGCGTTCGTAGCAGGAATTCGACGAGCAGATTTTGTCGAAGACCTAGGAAGAACCAACCCAAAAACAATATCAGCATTAATGGAAATAGCAAACAAGTGGGCAGATGGAGAAGATGCTATACATAACAAGCGACACAGGTCGCCAGAGGAGGACCGTAGTCGAAATTTTCAAAATAGAAGGCGATTTTCTCGCCAGTTTTACAACAATGATGCTCCTGGCCACATATCGGCTGGGTTCCGAGGAAACTCTGGAGGAAGCAATCAAGATAATTACCAAAGAAGTAACGAGCAACAAGGCGACAACAGAAGCGACTACCGCGGTAATAGGCAAAATAGTGGACCAAGGTTTCAGAGACCATTTGTATCTCCCGAGGAAATGATGAATGGACCATGTCAGATGCATTTCTACCTTGATAATAATGGGAAGAGGCAGTCAGGACATCTGCAGAAAGATTGTCGAAATTTTCAAGCAATGCTGCGAGCCGCAGGAATGGCCAACGCTCAAGCGATGAATAGAAACCCCCAGGGGCCAAGGAGCGAGATACATCTCCCACCTCCTCCCGCAATTACAGACGAGAATCGGCACCAGCTCAGAATAGCGGCAGCACCACAACCACCTCCATATGTCGACCCTAATTCTAATGGTGCAGTCTTGATGATTCAGAAAGCTAAGCCATCTAACAGGGCGCAGAAAGTAATTTCGCGGCAAGTATTCATGGCAGAAAAGATGCCTCCACCAACAGTCGAGTACCTAAATTGGTCGGGACAGGATATTGGCTTCACAATTGCGGATCACCCGCAGCAGGTTCCTCGACCAGGGCAATCCGCACTTATCTTACCCGCAGTTATTGCTGGGTTCGACGTGTCGAGAGTCTTCATAGATGGCGGCAGCAGCTTAAACCTTATGTACGCAGATACATTAAGGAAGATGAACATATCCCTGGCAAATTTAACACCAACTGATACACGCTTTCACGGGATCACGCCAGAGAAACCAAGTTATCCGTTGGGCAAGATTAATCTCGACGTTCAGTTTGGGACCCGAGAAAATTACAGGATAGAGAAATTGGAGTTTGAAGTCGTGGATTTCCCGTCGCAATATCATGCTTTGTTGGGACGACCAGCGTATGCCAGGTTTATGGCAGTACCTCATTACACGTACTTACTGTGGAGGTTGCCTGGACCCAGAGAACCAATCACAGTCAAAGGGAGCTTTGCGTTAGCTGACAAGTGCGACAGAGATTTTCATCAACTGTCAGAAACCTTCGGGATGCAAGCAGAATATATGGCGCCAAGGCTCACTGATTACGATGTTTTGCCAGACACAGGGAGGCCGCTCAAGGAACCAACCTTTAACACGGCGAAGGACTCAAAAGAGGTGCAGATCCACCCGATGGACCCGAAGAAAACAACGTCCATTGCAACAAATATGGACCTCGCATAGGAAAGCGCGCTCGTCGAGTTCCTCCGTGAGCACTGGAAAATCTTCGCATGGTGTCCAGCTGACATGCCAGGAGTACCCAGGGAACTTGCCGAGCACCACCTAAATTTGGATCCTATTGCGAGACCAATCAAACAACCTTTGCGGCGTTTTTCGGAACTAAACCGCAAAGCTATGCTGTCAGAAATCGATCGACTCAAAGATGCTAGTTTTATTAAAGAAATATCTACAGAAGCCACGTGGGTAGCTAACCCCGTGATGGTGCCGAAGAAAAACACGAAAGTCCTTCACATGTGTGTCGACTTTACGTGCCTCAATAAATATTGTCCAAAGGATCACTTTCCCCTACCAAGGATCGATCAAATTATCGACTCCACGGTAGGATGCGAACGTCTTTCCTTCTTGGACGCATATTCTGGCTATAATCAGATCCGGTTAAAGGAAGACGATGAAGCCAAAACAGCGTTCATCACACCATATGGCGTGTTCTGTTACAAAACAATGCCTTTTGGTTTGAAAAACGCGGGAGCAACATATCAGCGTATGATGCAGAAATGCCTAGCAACACAGATTGGAAAAAACGTACAAGTCTACATCGACGATGTCGTTATAACTTCAAAAAAGGGGGAAACATTGATCGAGGATCTGAAAGAAACTTTTGCCAACCTCGACAAGTTTTGTCTCAAGCTGAATCCGACGAAATGTTCCTTCGGCGTTCCGGCGGGAGAACTCCTCGGGTTCCTAGTCTCAGCAAGAGGGATTGAAGCGAACCCCGAAAAAATCCAAGCTATCGTAACAATGCGGAAGCCAACAAAGTTGAAGAAAATACAGCAATTAACTGGGCGAGTCGCAGCTTTAAGCAGATTCGTCGCCAGGCTGGGAGAAAAGGCGCTACCGTTCTACGCCCTAATCAAGCAAGGCGAAAAGTTCCAATGGAACAAAGAGGCAGACAGGGCTTTCGAGGATCTTAAACGAACAATTTCGACACCACCAATCTTGGTGGCGCCAAAAGAGAAGGAACCTCTCCTGCTGTACATTGCGGCTACACCCCAAGTGGTTAGCACAGCGCTAGTTGTCGAAAGAGAGGAAGAAGGAAAACTCCATGGAGTGTAGAGGCCAGTATATTTCATCAGTGAAGTACTATCACCCTCAAAACAACGGTACCCGCAATACCAGAAGTTGGCATATGGATTTTTCACAACAGCAAGAAAACTACGACACTATTTTTCGGCACACCCGATAATAGTAGTTAATGAAGCTCCTCTATCAAATATACTAAACAACCCAGAAGCTACGGGTCGTGTCTCCCTTTGGGGAATAGAGCTTTCCCCTCGGGACATCACGTATGAGAAAAGAAAGGCCATAAAGTCGCAAATTTTACCAGACTTCATCGCAGAGTGGATGGAGTTACAAAATATAGGACCTCCAGACTTGTCGAGAACCTGGACTATGAACTTTGATGGGTCCAAAAGGTTAGAAGGCGCTGGAGCAGGCGTAATTCTGGTATCACCTGAAGGCGACAAATTAAAGTATGTCTTACGGATGACGTTCCCAAACGCGTCCAACAACGAAGCAGAGTACGAAGCTCTTATACATGGGATGAAGATGGCGAAAGCTTGCGGTGCAACCCGACTGAAAATCTTTGGCGACTCACAATTGGTGGCACAGCAGGTCATGAATCAATGTGACGCAGTCAACGAAAGTATGATAGCATACAAGGAGATGTATAATGAGCTAGAAAAGCTGTTTGATGGATGTGAGGTAAATCATATCAGCAGATTGAGCAATGATGAAGCCAACACCCTTGCAAATATCGGGTCGCAATGTTTGGCGATTCCTCCAGGTGTGTTTTGGGAAGACATAAGCGAGAGATCCACCAAGCCGTTAAAATCAAAAAAGAAGGAGAAGGATGCAAAACCCTCGGGTGCTGCAAAAGAATCACGGGACGAAGAAGAAGAGGAATAAGAGCTAGTCATGATGGTGCAAATTCCATGGATGCAAGCGTACATATTATATATCCTAAGGAAAACAATACCCGACGATCCAGTTGAAGCAAGGCGGATAATTAGACGTTCTAAAGCTTTTACTATGGTCAAAGGAGAGTTGTACAAGCGAAGTATCTCGGGTGTGCTACAGAGATGTGTGACACCCGAAGAAGGAAGAGTAATTCTGAAGGAAGTACACGAAGGAGTATGCGGCCATCACGCAAGTAGTCGAGCTATTGCGGCTAAGGTTTTTCGAGCTGGATTCTACTGGCTAACAGCAATTGAGGACGCGAAGGAAATAGTGCGAACTTGCGACGCGTGCCAGAGATTCGCCGCCAAACCTCACTCTCCGGCAGCAGAATTAATGCCAATCCCATTGTCTTGGCCCTTTGCTCAATGGGGTCTCGATATGGTGGGAAAACTACACAAAGCTTCGCTAGGAGGATATGAGTATATGCTTGTTGCTGTCGATAAATTCACCAAGTGGATAGAAGCAAAGCCGATAAATTCACCGGACGACACGTCGGCAATCAAGTTTGTGAAAAGCATTGTTTTTCGATTTGGGGTCCCTCATAGCATCGTCACAGACAATGGAAGCAATTTCACATCCAAGGAGTTCAAAGCATACTGCGCCGAAGTGGGCATCAAACTAAGTTTTGCGTCTGTCGCACATCCGCAGACCAATGGTCAAGTCGAAAAAGCCAATGGTATCATCTGCAATGGTATCAAGAAGCGCTTGCTGGGTCCACTGGAAAAAGCTCGGCATACCTGGCCAGAAGAGTTGCCAAGCGTGTTGTGGAGCATCCGAACAACACCAAATACAGCAACACATGAGACGCCGTTCTTTCTGGTCCATGGAGCTGAAGCAGTACTACCGATAGAAATAGAACATGACTCTCCAAGAGTAATAGAATATGATGAAGAAACTTCGAGAAGAGCTCTAGAGGACGATGTCGACGCACTCGATGAGGCTCGAGACGAAGTGCTGTCACGAGTCGCCAAATACCAACAGGACCTGAAAAACTACCACAGTCGATGATTGCGACCAAGATCCTTTCAAGTTGGGGACTTGGTTTTACGACTCAATCAAAAAAGCCATGAAAAACTTGAGTCACCATGGCTTGGACCTTACATCGTCACAGAGGTAATCGAAGGAGGAGCATATAGAATCAAGGACAAGAAGACGGGGATCGCTGAGCCAAATCCTTGGAACGTGGCGCAGCTCAGGCGTTTCTACGCTTAGATGCCGAAATATAGTCTCCTCTGTAAATATACAATGTACTGAAATGCCCGCGAGTTTTCAGACGCACTCTTTTCCTTTTTCGGGGCACCGAGTGGGGCCGGGAAAGGTTTTTAATGAGGCGGGCTCGCGGTGCTGCAATATAATAAAGATAGTGGAATTATATATCTTTTCGACAGGCTCGGGGGCTTTTACCCAGAAGATACAATATATATATCTCGCTTTGGTATAAAGTACCTCGCCAAATAAAAATATGTCGCAAAATAGCGATCAACAGAAAGCTCAGGGTTCGCACCCGCAAAAATAGTGCACAAATATAATTTATCTTGCCTTGGGACAACCTCACATCATAAAAAGGAAAAAAAACATCGCCATCAAAACGCCCGGGGGCTTGGCACTGAAAAACAGAAATATAGTGACTTTACAACATAGATTATGTCTACTACACACAAGATACAATCCTTGGAGTAACAAAACTTCAAGGGTTACCCAGTATATTATCTATCGTTAGCCGTTCATTATTTATCGCGCGAGTGCTATGTTCCGCATAACTGCCTTTCACGAAGAATTCGGCGTCCAGTCGAAGAAGTTCATCCATCATATCCTCAGCAACAGGGGTGACAATGTCGTCATATTTTCCGAAGTTCCTCTTTCTCTTCGCCATCTTCGCCAGGCACTTCGGAACAATTTGACTCATGTCTAATTTCGGGCAGCAGATTTTTATCATGATCATGGCAAACCTAGCGCCAGCAGCTAATTGGGCTCACACAAATCCATGGATTCGAGAGGCATCTCGAAATTGTTCCATCAGAGTGGGAAGGGTCTCTGGCATCTTATTACGCGGAAACATGGTCCCGTAAACTAAAGACAAGGTCCTCGTGCAGAAGTCGAGAAAATCGCGGACCTGAAGCGCACGATCTTGAAACCTGACAATTTGGCGAGTCCGTTCAGGCGTGCCCCAAAAATTTGAACCATGATCACGTGCAAGCCTCAGAAGAGCATTGGAACGAGCTTCAACATGTTCATCTTCAGTAGCAGCATTTAAGAAGGCACCTATTTTGACAGAATCAGCGGGCAGCAAGAAGACAAGGAAAAAAGAAAGATAAAGCATAACAAAGATACTGACGCACACCTGCCATATCCAAGCTAGCATCTGTCAGCAGTTGAAGCATAAAATTCTCTCGAGACGTAGCTGCATCAGCATCCGCAACCGTGGAGTCCCTTTCGGCTATGGCATCTTGAGCCTGTTGGAGTGCAACCTTTCTCTCCTCGGAGGATTTCCGAGACTGTTCCATGAGCATAAGCGACTGTTTCTTTATAAATTGGAGTTGCTGCCGAAGCTCTTCCAAATCGTGCGCTGAATCTTTGCTCGACGAATCCTCACCAAATTCGACAGCAACAGGTTTTTTCTTCGAAAGGGACGAAGGAAAAACCCCGGAAGGACCAGGTGTTGCAGTATAGTTGTCAAAAATCAACTGAAAACAAAATTTTCAACATCAATCATTAAGAAAAGACAGATTTCCATTCATTCGGAAAGTATGTACATGTCTATTACAAAAGAAGGACCTATGGACAACTACTGAAGCAGCCACCACCAAAGAACACTATGGCGACAGTGCCAAAAGGGGAGAGGAATTACAGAGAAAAAAGCAAAAGTGGTCTACTTGACCTTGGCTTTGAAGAACTTGGAGCAGGCGTGGGCTTATATCCAAGAGTGGCGAGGATCTTCTTCGAACTGGGCTTCGCCGCTTTAATCAGCGACTGCCACTTCTTCGTCTCGATCTCCCCCGTGTTGCCAACTTTCGACCAGTCGACTTGTTGTTGGCTCTCCGCAATTAAGGCCATCGTACCCTCGACACCAACTTTTAGTCCCTCTTGACGAAGTTGGAGTCCAAGGTCTTCCGGGGAAGTGAAGCACTTGGCGAGAGCAACAAAAGTTGTAGGTTCCTCTGTTTTCTTGAAAAATATGGGAAAAGCCGCGACAAGCCAATCTTAGCTTCAGAAAGGCAATCGCGAGCCTCATCGCCATGAATTTCAAGAAGCGAAAGAGCGTCAAGGAGTTGATCACCCTCAGGGCTCTCCAGCTCATACTCTTGGTTTGTTCTCCCTAAGTAAAATAAAAAGATAGTTGGTCAAGCAAGAAGAAGGAACAAAGACGACGCAAGAAAGCATCAAGGATGTGGACACTTACTAACAAAATGTCGACTCTGTGATTCTAGTCGACGAAGGATTTCTTCCTCGCGAGCAGCGTGCTGGGCTACATTTTCTTCTAGAGCCTTTTTTGCGTCGTCAAGTTTCTTTTGAAGATCCTCAACGGTAGCAGCATCAGCTTCGGCTTTCATGCGTGCCAATTCACTTTGCTCCAATTTAGCAGCAAGAGCGTCAGCACGTTTGCTGGTTTCCGCAAATTTCTCTGCCAATGAAAAACAGGCGAGTAAAAGAACTGCAGCAAAAATAGTGACAGAATATATTTGACAAGGAAAAAGAAGGCACCTTCGAGCTGGGCAGCATAATCGCGGTACCCGATAAATTGGGTACCGAAGCGGATGAGCTCTTTCATAAAAGGCTGAAGAAATCATCATGTCGAAAGATCAATATAAGAAGAAGAAAAACTCGACATCAAGAAGCGAAAAGGGAGGGAAGTTCAAAGTAGTAAAATCAATACAGAACAAAAGAAAATAGCTTACCTCTTCCATCAAAGGAGTCGAGGAACAACCAGATAGCATGGTTGGTTCCTTGGTTGATTCCAACCTGGCTTTCTTCGGAGAAGGGGCCCGGGGGCTCACAGCTGGAGTTGGATGTTCCAGGTCTTGTTGGGGAGGTGAAGTTTCATCACCATCAGGATGAGCTTCTGAGACAACCAAAGTATGGGACGTGCTCGTTCGAGCAGTCGCATCAATGGGCACATCTTCCTCTTCATCGCTAATATAATAAATTCAGCGACAAGATGAGAAAACAGTTCGGAAAAATATCGACAAGGGACAAATGCAGTGCATAAAAAAAAGAGAAAAAACTTACGAGCTAATGAGGGCAGCGTCATAAAGACCCAAAGCCTTCTCCCCGGAATCGGGCACAATCTTTTCGGCACGGGAAGTATTGGCTTTGGAGGCGCCAGAGTCAATAGTTTCATCTCTTTTCCTCTTGCCTTTCGGAGAAGCACCAGGAATAGATGAGCGTGTCGATGAAGTAACCTCCGTTTCATTCTCTTTTTCAAGAGAAGCCGCGGATTTTTGGGAACCCCCGACTCCACTTTCAGGGCGAGAAGGACCCTGGTTGTCGTCGGTGACAACAGCCATTTCTTCGACTTCCCCGCCTTCGGGAAGGGGAGGAAGAGAAGTTAAAGTAAGGTGACCCTGTGGAATATAAAGAATATCGACAAGACAGTTATATTTCGCTACCAATAAAGTGCTCAATAGAAGTAATTTGGGAAGATGGCACGATAGCTGAGAAGAACAATTACCTCGGGAAGAGGATTGGCACCACAAAATGGCTTAACTTTGCAACAAGATGGAATGGTGTCCTTCTTGTTAAGCTTGGAAATTCTTCGAATTAGCTTCTCCAAGTCTTTTGCAGGAAGATCTGCGGAGAGCCTCTCGACATCTTCATCACCAGCATACATCCAAAGGGGATTTTTTCGAGCTTGCAGAGGCTGCATTCTAATCCTAAGGAAATAGGCTGTGATTTGGATACCCGACAGCTCTTTGCCACAGGTACTCTGCAGCTCACGGATGCGAGTCATCAGCGCCTCTGTCGCCAATTTCTCTTCTTCGGTAGCTTCAGCATCCCAGGAGCGGCGGCGAAGAATTTTGGTTTTTCCGTCAAAGGGGGCGATGTTGTACTCTACTGAATTAGAGCTTTCTTCATGCACATACAGCCACTTCTTTCACCACCCTTGGACGGAATCAGGGAACTTGACGTCGAAGTAATCGACGTCAGAGCGAACACAGATAACGACGCCGCCAATATTATAGGCGACGCCGTGGGAGCCATTGCGGTGGAGGCAGAAGATGCGTTTCCACAAAGCCCAATTAGGTTGGACTCCAAGGAAGCATTCGCACAATGTGATAAAAATCGACACGTGCAAGATAGAATTGGGCGTCAGCTGGTGAAGCTGAAGCCCATAAACAAAGAGAAGACCGCGAAGGAACTCATGGATAGGAGGGGAAAGACCGCGGATGAGATGATCGACGAAACTAACCCGATACTCCATTGGAGGAGATGGGTAGCTCTCCTCGTGGGGGAAGCGTAGCGCGTCCTTCTTCTTGGCGAACCCCAGCTTCTTCAGCAGGTTCATATCTTGGCTGGAGATCTTGGATCTCTCCCACTCCAAATCTTCGGTGGCTGATACGTCCCCGACGTATCCATAATTTCTGTCGTCCCATGCTTGTTTTATGACAATACTTACATGTTTTGCTTGCACTTTATGATGATTTCATGCATTTTCCGGAACTAACCTATTAACAAGATGCCACAGTGCCAGTTCCTGTTTTCTGCTGTTTTTGGTTCTAGAAAGGCTGTTCGGGCAATATTCTCGGAATTGGACGAAATCAACGCCAAACCTCCTATTTTTCCCGGAAGCATCCAGAACACCGAAGGGGAGTCGGAGAGGGGCCAGAGGGCCACCAGACCATAAGGCGGCGCGGCCTGGCCTGGGCCCGCGCCACCCTATGGTGTGGAGCCCCCAGGCACCCTCCTGCGCCGCCTCTTCGCCTATAAAACCCCTTTCGACCTAAAAACGCAGTACCAATTGACGAAACTCCAGAAAGACTCCAGGGGCGCCGCCACCGTCGCGAAACTCCAATTCGGGGGACAGAACTCTGTTCCGGCACCCTGCCGGGATGGGGAAGTGCCCCCGGAAGCCATCTCCATCAACGCCACCGCCTCCGCCATGCTCCGTGAGTAGTTCCCCCATGGACTACGGGTTCTAGCAGTAGCTATGTCGGTATACTCTCCCCCATGTACTTCAATACAATGGTCTCATGAGCTGCCTTACATGATTGAGATTCATCTGATGTAATCGGTGTTGTGTTTGTTGGGATCCGATGGATGATACATTATGATTACACTAGTAGGAAAACCCTTATAGGCGAAGCTTAGTTCTGTGGCGCACCGTTAAAAATGCGCCACAGAAACTTATTTTGTGGCGCACCAGGCAAGGTGCGCCATAGAAATAGCTTAATTTTGTGGCGCACCATGGAACACTGCGCCACAAAAACTTTGTGGGGCCCACACCCTGTCACGCCCAAACATTGGTTTCACTTTTTCTACGGCGCACTGCACTTGGTGCGCCACAGAAATAACCCATTCTGTGGCGCACTGGCCTAGGTGCGCCACAGAAATGACGTGTTCTATGGCGCACTGGCCTCGGTGCGCCACAGAAATAACGTGTCCTATATCATGGCCGTACCCCTCCCTCGCCCGTATACCACTCTCTCCCCCTCTCCCCTCTCCCCGCGCCGCCGCCTTCCATGGCGAGCGCTGCCGTCGCCGTCGCCGTCGCCGCCGCCTTCCTCCGCGAGGGCCGCATGCCGCCACGCTCCACCCATCCCCGCCACCAGCAGCACAAGCCGCTGCGGCGTGGAGGAGGAGGGGCCGGCGCGGCGTCAAGGTGGAGGAGCCGCCGCCGCGTCAAGGTGGAGGAGCCGCCGCGACCTCCACCCCTGCCGTCGTCGTCGGTGAGCTCCTCCACAACTGCCATCGTCGTCGGTGAGCTCCCTCCCCTCCCCTCCCTCTTCCTCTCCCGCGCGAGCACAAAGTGCTCGATGAAATGCTGCTGTGATTTTCTACTGCTGTTATGCTCGATGAAATGCTGTTGTGCTCCCCTTTTCTTATTCTGTATAACTTGGCTAATTACATGGATTGAATTATGATCCCATTGATGCCATTTATCTGGTATGTGCACATGGATTGAATTATGATCCCATTGCTTGCAGTTGTTGCCTGTTTAGCACTGCATGAAAGCCTTGATTAAGTGCTTTACTGAAGCTTTGGCTTTAGTGAAGTGTCATGTGCAGGTCATGCTGCTATTGCTTGATTAATTGGTGCTATGCTTGTTACTGATGGAGCTATAGTTGATTAATTGGTGCTATGCTTGTTACTGATGCTGCTATATTGCTTGATTAATTGGTGCTATGCTTGTTACTGATGCTGCTATATTGCTTGATTAATTGGTGCTATGCTTGGTACTAAATTGGTGCTATGCTTGGTACTAAATGGACATGCTATATGAACACCAGCTACTAGCAGTGACATGCTATATTGGCTCTATATATATCTGCTCCAAAGGTTCCATTTGGAGCCTGGATTGCTAGTGGTTATTGTCAACTTATATCACTTGCTATGCCTGTGTGGCTTCTTGGATCATATGTACCTGTTGTTTGTGGAGGTTTATCGCCACTTGTTATTGATGAACCATGTGATGGTAATGATTCAATTTAATTCAATGATGTTAATTTGATTTCCATCCTTTGTTGGAAATAAATCCATGTCTGAACCTGTACAAGGTTATGAAGATTTGCTCACTTGGTATTGCTTGCTAGTTGGACATTTGGTTGGTTTTGATGCTACTGGTTCATTTAAATGCATGAAATGCTACTATGGTATGCTACTGTGGTATCCTTGTGAAGAAAATGATGGATTCTTGTGAGCTTATGGTATGCTACTATGCTACTATGGTATCCTTGTGAAGATATACTTGATGGATTCTTGTGAGCTTATGGTATGCTACTATAGAGATATTCACATTAGGGAATCATGTAAATGAATGCCACTGTGGTATCCTTTTCTTGTTGGCTTTGATGAAAATAGAGATATCCACAGTAGGGGATCATGTAAATGAATGCCACTGTGGTATCCTTTGAAGAAAAAGGACTGTTTCTGATGGTTTTAAAAGGCTAGGTGGTGCTAGGTGATTCAGTTGGCTACCAAGACTTGTCTCATCTGGTTAGCTGGGATATGCTATGTGTTGTTGCTTGTTTAGGCATATCTATCACTTACTGGATTCTTGGTTCTTGATTGGCCTCTCTTTTGCCAGCATCACTTGGTCTATATACCAAGTGATGAATAATCCCTTTGGAGCATCTGCTCCATGCATGCTATGTGTGTTTGAGCATCTTGACTTATGTCACCATGGTTGCTGGTTTGTTGGTGTTTTTGTACTTGTCGATGATTAGATGGTTGGTCGATCACTCGTACACTCGGGGGTGGAGCAAGTGAGGCTTGGTGTGATGGCACAAATATCAATATCTTGTGCATCCTACCTGGCCTCACTTACTCCATCCCTGGATGTTAATATTTGTTTCGACCAACAAAGTATGAGGCATTCCATTTAGTTGATACCACTTGGCTCTTTCTTCCATTTTAGTGCCGGTGATTAGAATGTTCATTAATCAGACACTCCGGGTGTCGCTAGTGAGCGTGGTGTGATGGCACAAATATCAATCTCTTGTGCATCCTACCTGGCCTCACTAACGCCATCCCGGGATGTTCATATTTGTTTCGACCAACAAAGTATGAGGCATTCCATTTAGTTCATACTAGCTACTTCTTAATTGCATTGGCCTTTCTTCCATTCTACGGCCGATGATTAAATTGTATGGCCACGTGTACACTGTGGGGTGGGGCCACTCAGCGTGGTGCGATGGCACAAATATCAATCTCTTGTGCATCCTACCTGGCCTCGCTGACCCCATCCCTGAATGTTAATATTTCTTTCGACCAACAAAGTATGAGGCATATGATATCTAGTTGAGATACCACTTGGCTCTTTCTTCCATTTTAGTGCCGATGATTAGAATGTTTGGTCACCTATACGCCGCAATATACTTTGTAGACGAGCCCCCTTTCCACTGGCCGCCGTTCCGTGAACGAGTCCTTGACGAGACAACAACGCCGACATGCCTCTCCGGCGCAGCACCACTTTTCTTCTCTCGCCGTCCGATGCGCGAACGAGTCCTTAATGCCAAGACGGTGCCAGCCTCCCTAGCATCATGCCGACCTCGTTGTCGCGCTTCAGGCCGTGTCAGATCACGCGCCCTGCACTCTTCGCCTTTTTGCCCGGTGAACGAATAGACTAATCGTTGGAATAAGGAAGCCGATGACGGCCGATCGCAATTTAATCTTGCGACCGGCTGTCATCGGTTTCCTTATTCCAACGATCAGCCTATTGGTTCGCCGGGCAAGAAGGCGAACAGTGCAGGGCGCGGGACACACGGCTTGAAGCGCGGCAACACGGCCCGGCATAATGCTGGGCAGGCCGGCACGGTCTTTGCATCAAGGACTCGTTCACTGGATAGCGAGGGACTGGCGTGGTTCTGCGCCGGAGATGCAGATCGGCGTTGTTGTGTCGTCAAGCACCCGTTGACGGAACGCCGACCGGGGAAAGGGGGCCCTTCTGCAAAGTATACGGCGGTGTATACTGCAACTATGGTTTCTGACCATAGTATTTGTGTTGACCAACAATGTATGAGGCACATATTCTATTTTGTCATTCCATTTGCTTTGAGATTTTCAAAATGCCGATGATTAAAATGTTTGGTCACCGTACACTCGGGGGTGGCGTAAGTGAGCCTGGTAAGATAGCACAAATATCAATCTCTTGTGCATCCTACCTGGCCTCGCTTACACCATCCCTAAATGTTAATATTTGTGTTGACCAACAATGTATGAGGCACTTATTCCATTTTGTCATTCCATTTGCTTTGAGATTTTCAAAATGCCGATGATTAAAATGTTTGGTCACCGTACACTTGGGGGTGGCGTAAGTGAGCCTGGTAAGATAACACAAATATCAATCTCTTGTGCATCGGACTTGGTCTCACTTACGCCATCCCTAAATGTTAATATTTATGTTGACCAACAATGTATGAGGCACTTATTCCATTTTGTCATTCCATTTGCTTTGAGATTTTCAAAATGCCGATGATTAAAATGTTTGGTCACCGTACACTCGGGGGCGGCGTAAGTGAGCCTGGTAAGATAGCACAAATATCAATCTCTTGTGCATCGGACTTGGTCTCACTTACACCGTCCCTGAATGTTAATATTTGTGTTGACCAACAATGTATGAGGCATTTATTCCATTTCTCTTGTGCATCGGACTTGTTGGTCTCACTTTCTTCCATTTTCATCATAGTAGGAACTGGATGAAGGACCCCGATGCAAGCGAGCCTGGTGGGTAGAGATGACGGAGCAAAGGAGGAACCGGATGAAGACTACTTTGTATCTCGAAATTGTGAATTTTGTATGAATTAAGAGTTGTATGCAAAACATTTGACACTTGCCACTATATATGTATCTCGATCGGGCTCTAAGTAATGTGATGATGATGTCTATGTTATATCTGTGCAATGTACATGATATTTATATTATATCTGAATGTTGCTGTATATAACATGTGTATCTGTATTGCTGTCTATAAACTGCATATGTATAGCAGGCAGCACAAAATCGTGTATAATACAAGCAAATTCTGTGGCGCACTAAGAACCAATTCTGTGACGCACGCTTTTCTGTGGCGCACCTAAGAACAAGTGCGCCACAGAAACCTTAATTCTGTGGCGCATGGGCAGGTGCGCCACAGAAACCTTATTTTTGTGGCGACGTTTCTGTGGCGCACCTCTCATGCGCCACAGAATCCATTTTTGGTGCGCCACTGATGAGGCTTTTCCTACTAGTGTTAGTCTATCTATAAAGTTTGTGAAGTTATTGTTGCTGCAATCTTGTTATGCTTAATGCTTGTCACTAGGGCCCGAGTGGCATGATCTTAGATTTGAGCTCTATACTTATTGCTTAGATTGTATCTACAAGTTGTATGCACATGTCACTGTCCGGAACCAAAGGCCCCGAAGTGACAGAAATCGGGACAACCGGAGGGAATGGTAGTGATGTGAGGATCACATGTGTTCACGGAGTGTTAATGCTTTGCTCCGGTACTCTATTAAAAGGAGTACCTTAATATCCAGTAGTTTCCCTTGAGGCCCGGCTGCCACCGGCTGGTAGGACAAAAGATGTTGTGCAAGTTTCTCATTGCGAGCACGTACGACTATATACGGAAAACATGCCTACATAATTAATAAGCCTGATGTTCTATCTTAATGCTTTGATTCCTATCAATTGCCCAACTGTAATTTGTTCACCCAACACTTGTTATTGGAGAGTTGCCACTAGTGTAGATCGCTGGGAACCCCGGTCCATCTTTCATCATCATATACTCGTTCTACATGTCATTGGAAGTAGTATCAACTATTTTCCGGTGCCATTGCTCTCATATTGCTATTACTGCTGCTGTGTTACTGTTACTACTGCTCTCATATTACTGCTACTTTTACATCACCCCTGTTACTAGTGCTTTTCCAGGTGCAGCTGAATTGACAACTCAGTTGTTAAGGCTTATAAGTATTCTTTACCTCCCCTTGTGTCGAATCAATAAATTTGGGTTTTACTTCCCTCGAAGACTATCACGATCCCCTATACTTGTGGGTCATCACTGGCCATTGGGGATTTTTGGAGCGCTGTGATGGGTGCGTCGCGAGGGTGATGATTTATACTAGAATGGAGCAGAACAGAACGGGCTCGGAGGAGCACACAAAGCGATGAGAGCACTGGAGGATTTTTTGCAGAGGAACAGAAGTGCGGCGCGAGTGGAAGTATTGATTGAGGAAGACGATGACCTTATATGCAGGTGCGGTGAAACGACGCACCGTTGGATGAAGAAATTGTGGACCAGATGTTGTACACGTAGTCAAGGGGTAAAAGGTAATTTCATTATGACGAGAAATTACAGGACCTGTAGTACATGTGTCAGTAAAAGCGGGAGACGTGTGTCCCCCACTTGCACGACGTGTCCATCGGAGAGGGGATTTGGACCCACGAGGCAGTGAGAGGAGCGGTTTTCGTATGTTTCCAATACAATAAATCGTGGCTATCATCAGCAGTGACGTCATTAAGGCAAAAGAAAAACTCGACTAAGGAGCCTGGTGAAAATATCGACAACACAAGATTATTTTGAGAGCTTTTGATCAAATACAAGTTTTTGCCCAAATGCTCGGGGGCTACTTTGGAAAAAGAGAAAATTTCGGGTATGACAAAATAGAAATGGCGAGAGCCTATGACCAAATGCAAGCATTTGTTCATAGCCTCGGGGGCTACTCCCATCGGGAGCGCTGTTCGCGCACCCGAGAGATTTGAAGATTTCGAGAGAGGAAAAATATAGCGGCATAAAATGTGGAGCCTACACCCAAGCACAAGTCCTTGGTTGTAGCCTCGGGGGCTACTCCCATCGGGAACGCTGGTCGCGTGCCCGATGAAATTATAAAAAAGAAAGATAGAAGTACAAAAAAGTATATTTCGAGTTAAAATAACTCTACATATACTCCCATCGGGAGAGCAATATAAGTCATCCGTTGACTCAATAAAATGTGCTATTCCAACAGCCGAATAAGCACTCGACAATATATCCTCAGAGAGCCGAAGTTGCGAATAAATCTCTGAATGCCGCAAAATTTGCGAAGGTAAGACCCCAGATCCGTTCTGTGCGGCGTGGCGCCGTCTCTGACGTCGGTTTGCTACTTTTTTCCGTATCAACAGATACGAAGAAAAATCCTAACGGACGCGTTAGGTACCCGATAAATATGACTGGGACTCGACAGAATGGTAAGACCTTAAGCGGCACCTGTCGAAGTTTACACCAGTATCCCGAAATCATGTCCAGGGACGTGATTTTGAAGTAGGTTTTTGCGGATTGCCACTAGAGCAGTTAACTAGTACCTGATCCGTCAGATGAACTAGCCCCAACTACCATTATCCCTGTACAATATAGAAATTTATAAGCAAAGATATGTGCGAAAATTCAGAGTTGTTGAATAAATATAAAGGTGGAGATTTTCCCTAACTCTGCGATTCAAGTAAAATCTCGGGGGCTACTGACATAGGCATACCCAATGGGCCTGCCGAAGAGGGTACCCGGGGTTTACTGAAGGCCCACGACCCGAAGAATAAGAAGATTCAGAAGCCCAAGATACTGTTAAGGAAAGCTAGAGTTGTAATAGGAGTCATCATTTGTAATCTTGCGGGATGAGTTAGAAACCCTCCTGGACTCTCTAAACTTGTGTATCACGAATCCCTCGGCTCCGCCTCCTATATAAGGGGGAGTCGAGGGACAAAGAAAAAAACCGAATCATTGTCTCTCAAACCCTAGTTTTTACATTGTCGAGCACTTTTCGGCTGAAACCTTCGAGATCTACTTGCCCTCTACATCCAACGAAACCCTAGTCTACAATCCGTAGGCATTGACAAGTTAATCCCTTGTCAATGGCGTTGTATAAAGATTTGACCGAGAAAGAGCCATCTACATGTAAATTCCACCTAAATTCATCTGGTTCAGGTGATAGATTAATATCCCCCAGCCTTTGAATTAAGGCATTCCATGCCAATAGCCTTTGTCCTAACAAAACTCGTCTGAACATCACATTCGGTGGAGAGGTAGCCATTACTGTAGCAATGGTATCTCCTTTGCGATGAACGATACTATACAACGCAGGATACTATTCACTTAGGGGTGCATTGTCTAACCAAGCATCTTCCCAGAACCGTATCTGTGCTCCATTCTTAATTGAGAAAGTTCCATGACGAAAAAAGATATTTTTTGTCGCCATTAGACCAGCCCAAAAGTGTGAATCCCCTGGTTTCCAAACCACTTGGGATAACGTCTTGGAGCCGATATATTTTCTCCGAAGAATAGTTTGCCAAATCCCATCCTCGGTAAGGAGCTTAAAAAGCCATTTACCCAGCAGAGCTGAATTCTTGACCTCCAGGTCATGAACTCCAAGGCCGCCTTGATCTTTGGGACTACAAACTATACTCCATTTACCCAGTCGATATTTCTTTTTCTCGCTGTCCCATTGCCAAAAGAATCTGGATCGATAATAATCGAGTTTATGCAGAATTCCTTTTGGAAATAGGAAGAATGATAACATATACAGTACCATATTTGTCAGTACCGAATTAATGAGTACCAATCTTCCTCCCAGGGACGGCAATTTACCTTTCCAACTACTAAGGCGCTTCTGTAATCTTTCTTCCACTATTTTTCATTCAGCAATTGTAAGTCTCCGATAATGAATCGGAATACCCAAATAGCGAATAGGAAATTGGCCTTGCCCACAACCAAACAACTCTGTATAAAGAGTTGTATCATCTTGGGCATCACCGAAACAGAACAATTCACTTTTATGGAAATTGATTTTCAATCCTGACAACTGCTCAAAAGCCGCCAAAATTAATTTCAGATTGTGAGCTTTTTCGAGATCGTGATCCATAAACAGAATTGTATCGTCGGCATATTGAAGGATAGATAAACCACCATCAACCAGATGTGGAATCACACCTTCAATCTGACCATCAGACTTGGCCCGCTCTATGAGTATAGCCAGCATATCCGCCACAATGTTGAATAACATTGGTGATAACGGATCCCCTTGGCGTAACCCTTTTCGTGTTTGGAAATAATGGCCGGTGTCATCATTAACCCGAATTGCCACACTACCTCCATACACGAAATCATTTATTAAAGCGCGCCATTCAAGAGAAAAACCTTTCATCCCGAGTGTCTGTTGAAGGAAAGACCACTTGACCTTGTCATATGCCTTTTCGAAATCTAATTTTAAAATAACCCCATTTAATTTCTTAGTATGCATCTCATGTACCGTCTCATGCAAAACCGCCACTCCATCAAGGATATTTCTTCCTTGCATGAAAGCGGTTTGTGATGGCTGAACGACATGATCCGCAACCGTATTAAGTCTAATGGTGGCCACTTTCGTAAAAATCTTGAAACTTACGTTTAAGAGGCAAATAGGTCTGTATTGTTGAATCCTTTCTGCCTCATTAACTTTTGGTAACAAGATTACTTCACCAAAATTTAGACGAAATAATTCTAGTTGTCCTATATGCAGAGCACTGAACAAATCTAGAAGATCCGCTTTAATAGTATCCCAGAAAGTTTGATAAAACTCCGCTGGAAAACCATCGGGACCCGGTGCTTTGTTGCATTCCATTTGAAAAATAGCATTCTGCACTTCTTCCTCAGAATAAGGTGCAGTTAGTAAGCCATTTTCTTCTATAGAAACTTGGGGTATATCAGCTGTTAAGTCCTCATTTAGAGAAAATGAACTTTCATCTGGAGGACCAAACAAGCCTTTATAATAATTAGTAATGTAAGATTTGAGTTGCTCATGGCCTTCAATCAACCTTTCATCTTGAGTAAGAGAGTGAATACGTTTTTTCCGATGTCTCCCATTGGCTATACCATGGAAATATCGCGTATTTGAGTCTCCTTCCAAAATGAATTGGGGTTTGGAACGTTGATACCATTTGAGCTCCTCTTCGCGAAGGAGACTCGCCATCTGCGCATTGGACTGATTCTTAAGTTCAATCTCATGCGGAGACAACGGTCTTACCTCAGCAACCGCCTCTAGCTCATCAATCAAAGTTGATAAGCGAGCCTTTTCTTTCTTAAGAATGCTAGTCATATGGGCAGCCCAACCAGAGAGATGTCTGCGCATTGCACGCATCTTATTATTCCATCTCAAAATTGGAGTGCTACCACCAACTGGTCTTTCCCAAACCGTCTTAACCATCTCATGAAACCATTCTCTCTGTAGCCAGCCAAGTTCAAATTTGAAAGGCCGCTTACAAACAGGTCGGGGATTTCCAGTAGTTAGGAGGATAGGAGCATGGTCAGACAATTTTTCAATACATTCTAGTGCACGGACAGACACCATAGGGTATTTATCTTCCCATTCGGTATCCATCAACACGCGATCTAGCTTTTCATATGTGGGTCCAGGCAAGCTGTTGGCCCAAGTAAACTGTCGACCGGACATAAACACCTCTCTTAAGTCAAGGCTATCAATGACAACATTAAACAAGAAATGCCAATGTCCATCAAAAAGACCTTTACTTTTTTCATGAGGAAATCTTAGTAAATTAAAATCTCCACCGATCAAAATCGGGTAGGGATTATCTTTAGTAAGATTTACCAACTCACGTAAAAAGTCAGCCTTAAAAGCGTCTTGGGCGGCACCATACACGGCAACCAGACTCCACATGAAACCGTCAGCCTTATTCTGAATGTCGAGCTTAATGTGATACTCTCCATCAGAACTAGCTAGAATAGTCATGGTGTCTATGCGGACGCCAAGTAAAATGCCACCAGACCTACCACGAGGCGGGCGAGAAAAACACTGAAAGTTAATCCCGCCTGATAAACGGTCGATGAAACTCTGTGAGAAATTCCGCCTACCCGTCTCTGATATTGCAAGAAAATCTAAATCATACTCTCTACAACCGTCGGCAATATGAGAATGCTTAGCCAAGTCACCAAGACCTCTGCTATTCCGAAACATGTCATTCATTGAGAAACTATTTTAGATTTAGAACTCTTGCTATACCTACGAGACTTCTTTCCAGCTGAAGACCGAGAACCTCGTGCTGAAGCTTTTAGATCATAGACTGAACTAAGCTCCGAGTGTTCTAAGTCAACTTCTGAGATATTACCAATGATAGCCGAGAGAAGCTGACCATCTATGACGTCATCCTCTTCATCATCGTCTATCATGGAAGTTTCAAGCCCAGTGGAGACGTTCGGAACAACCGTTAAACGGTCAAGTTCCGTCTGTCTCAACACATTAGCCGAAACCGAGATCTCATCAGATGTATTACCCAATGAGACCCCAAGACTACTCATATTAGAAGAAATACGTGAATCTGAAAAAGAAGTAAATGACTTGGATGGTTGTTTCGTACCAGTCGTGTCGAGGTTCATCTCCGCCTTGCGTCGCATGGCTCGCTGCATGACGTCCTCGTCCGTCGCCCCGACCCATCCTCCGCAAGCGCGTACCTCCCACTCCGCCTCACCGTCGGCTGAACGACAGGAGGAGGGACAGCGGGAGGAGGCTGCTGCAAGGTGGAGACCGGCGAAGGTGAAGCCGAACGCGGTGAAGAAACCGTCGAAGCGGGCGTAGAGTCCGGCGCTACAGGGGAAGATGTCGGTGAAGCCCCCTGTACCGAACCAAACCGCGGCGAGCCCCTCTCCATAGGCGAAGATGGCGTGGACGTAGAGGCCTCCTCCGCCCGTGGAGGCGGCGCAGGTGTCCCGAGCGGCCCGTCCGCCCGAGAGGGCAGAGCCTGTGGCGTGTGTAGCTCCCCCTCGAGGTCCGCGTCAGCCCCTCGCGTCTTAAGCGGCTCCTGCCGCCCCGCCGTGGCCGGCTGCTGAAAGGTCGTCGAAGCTGCGTGCTGTGGCGTAGTCATCGTGGCGTGCTGCGCCATGGCCGTGGACGGCTGCTACCCTGCATGGACCCCGTGGCCGGCTCCGTGGCAGACTGCAGCGCGACCAACGAAGGCGCCTGCTGCAGCGTTGCCATCGTGGCCGGCTGCTGTGTGGCCGACATAGCCGGCTGCTGCGGCTACGTGGTCGGCAGCGACCCAACCGGCGGAACCTCGTGCCTTGTCGGAGACACGGGGAGAGGCTGCGCCAACGGCTGCGGCGCGTCCCGTCCACACTCCGGTTCCGTCTGTGTCGAAGTAGAAGACGGATCCGGCACCCCCTGTGGCGTGCGTGGCGAAGAAGGCGTAGGAGCAGTAGATAAAATCGGTCGAGTGCGTCCCTGCATGAATGTCCGTACTCTAGACGGAGAAGAAGACCGAGAGAGCAAAGGCGGTGAAGCAACTAGGTGAGGAGACTCCGCCCTGGCACGAGCTACAATCTGACGACCTCTGTCCGTCCTCGGTGAGTGGTTGAATGGAGTCAGAGCCACCTGCGCAACCGGCACCGTTGAAGCACCCTGAGCATGTGCCGGTGGATGTCCATCTACCTCCATATTCGCCGCGTCCGGCGCAGCGTCCGCTGCAGTATCATCAAATTTGTCCTCCTCAAAACCATGAGAGCCGTCATCATCACCTCCGTCCTTCTAGAAATAAGGACGAAACCGAGGGTCCGGCTTAAACCCAGCTGCTTCACGACGAAAGCGAAATCTGTAACCATTAAGCTGTAGTAAAGGTATCACTTGCAAGCATCCATTATCTTTCTCCAACGCTGAAGGATCACGCATAGCCACCAGAATACGAATAATCCCCAGGCTCCGAAGTGAAACTAAATCAACATCAAGAGTGGTACCAATAAGAGACCCCACAGCCCAGAGACCTAAGAAGTGTCGAACAGAGTCAGGTACACCGTCGACATGCACCCAAACTGGCTCCATAACAAACTCCGGAGTAATATCCTGATGCACCCAAGAAGAAACAAGAGCCTGTGCACTAATCTTGGGCACACTCATCTGCACACCATCAATCCTCGACAGATCTTCCGCTGTAGGAATACCAACAAGAAAAGCATTAACACCATGAGGCACCGCCTCCCACTTCCATGTAGGATTCCCAGGACACATGCGGGCCATAAGACTCTGAATATCTGCAGCTGAAACCACTCCCTCCCCTGACACCTGTACCAAAGCAGTAGGTGCTCCAGACGCAATCAACTGAGGTTTAAAAACTGAGTCCGGGAGCTAAAGATCAAGCGTGACGTCATTACCACAACCGACAAAAAATCTCGTAGGTCTCGGTAGCTTCAGGATTGGACACCGAATGGTCGGGTGCGCACCAGAATCACACACCACACAATAATGAACAGCCTTACAGTCCTTTGTTGCATGCGTATTAACGGCGCACTTCCAGCAGCGCCCCACCTTCTTTTGTTTCACAATGGGTGCAGCTAGAACGGGAACATCCTGAGGTGCCTGGGATGGCGCAGGCTCAGTGGGGTGCACCACAGCCGGCGTCTCGAGTGGAACCGACGCCGGTTGCACCATGGTCGGCGCTGGCTGCCCCACGGCAAGTGGCGGCGCTGCTCCCAAGACCCCATTGTTTTTCTTCTTCCTCCTCTTCTTTAGCTGCCCCGGCTGTGTCGGCGGCTGTTGTTGTTGCATCGGTTGTTGCATGGGCTGCCCCAAGGGCTGCAGACTAGGCTGAGGGTAATGGAACACTTGGCCCTGGTAGTGCTGATACTGTTGTTGCGGCTGCACGTACTGGACCTGAGATACCGGCATACGCACCAGTGGTCGGAACCCCGGCTGAGGCTGCATCGACGGGGCTGCGGGCGGCATGGGAGTACCCGCCGGCCACCCCTGGAACCTCGGTGGACCGAGGTACGGGGCACTGCCGGCCCCTGACGCAGCAGCTGGCCGCACCGCCCCCATCGCTGAAGTCCCTGGCGCTTGCGTCGCCGTGCCCGGCGGCACCGGTGGCCGCTGCGGCCCGACCATCGCGGACACGGGAGGGCCCCCGGCAACCACTTGGGCAAATGAGTCTGGGGAACTGGGGATTTGTAAGACGCGTACGATCTGGGTTGCTATTGCGTGACAAGCCTGAATTTTGTGCTCGCCTGAAGTATTCATGTCGGCTATGATGTGCTGCGTGAGAAAGCCAAGGTTCAAAGTTTCATCGATCCTGAATATGGGTTCATGAGTCTGGGGAACTGGGGATTCGTAAGACGCGTAAGATCTGGGTTCCTATTGCATGATAAGCCTGAATTTTGTGCTCGCCTGAAGTATTCATGTCGGCTATGATGTGCTGCGTGAGAAAGCCAAGGTTCAAAATTTCATCGATCCTGAATATGGGTTCATGAGTCTGGGGAACTGGGGATTTGTAAGACGCGTAAGATCTGGGTTGCTATTGCATGACAAGCCTGAATTTTGTGCTCGCCTGAAGTATTCATGTCGGTTATGACGTGCTGCGTGAGAAAGCCAAGGTTCAAAATTTCATCGATGACGTTTGCCCTTTCTTTTTGATACAGATGAGGTTTGCCCTGATATAAGAACATATATTCGTCAATGACATGTTCCTGTGGGGGATTGAATGAAGAAATACTCCCTAGGTTCTTTAATACTCTTCAAGGCCATTTATTTGTTTTATGAGACAAACTTTAATTATTAACTGAGTCCATCAAATATAAGTTGCATGATATTAAACAAAAGAATTGAGACTAAGACTGCCGTTAGATGGGCATTTAAACTAAATAAAAACATAGTATACTTAAAATCATAGTACAAAAATAGTTTGGTTCAATAACAAAAAAGTATAGAGAGCATATCAAATATAAAAAATATATTAAGACTTAAGACTAGGGTTAGATGGGTGAACCAAATTTAAGCCAAAATTTGAGTATCGATGAGGTTGTTGAACAAAAGCTAATTTTTAAATCATGATCCAACGATTTGTTAATCATCTACCTTTTCTCCGTGACACCAAATGTAGATCGTACCAGGGGATTTCCTACCATCATCATAAGTCTGAAGAATTACAATGTGAGGTCGTGAGGATGAAGCAGGCATCATGTTTCATGTTTACCACCTTTGTCGATGGTAGCACATAAGAGAAATGTCATCACATGATTCGCTAGAGAATTTTATTTTCTCCCGGTGCAACGCACGGGCACTTTTGCTAGTTACATGAAGATTATAAGAAACATTGTATTTGAAAATATCACCCCGCCATTTGGAATCTTTTATCTTTTGGGGATTCGATAACCTACATCACTCTAGGGAAAAGTTATCCTACATGATTTAGTATTCCCAATGGGTCAAAGACAAAGAATGTACCGCAATATTAGCAGGTGGATCTAGTCAACCTTGACATATGGTCAAATCCCTATTGTCTATCTTCACAAACTTCTATGAAGTGTGGCTGGGGATCGCCCCCAATCTCGAACCATGGGGATATTTCTTCTTCATGCGACCAACCCACCATAGAATAGTGAGGATTGTATTGAAAAGTGCAAATGATTGATCGCCTTTTAAGCTACTACTTCCGCTGCCCGCTGGAACGGGAGGTGGACGTCGTCTTAATCAACAACCGAACGTGTGACCGAGTACGGAGGTGCTGCCCGTTCGTGGCGCCGGAAGCGATCGTGATCAAGATCTTCTACGCGCTTTTGCAATCGGCAAGTGAACGTCTACCGCAGCAACAAGAGCCTCATCTTGTAGGCTTTGGAATCTCTTCAAGGGTGAGACTCGATATTCCCTCGTTGCTACCGTCTTCTAGATTGCATCTTGGCTTGGATTGCGTGTTCGCGGTAGGAAATTTTTTGTTTTCTATGCAACGTTATCCTACAGTGGTATCAGAGCCGTGTCTATGCATAGATGGTTGCACGAGTAGAACACAATGGTTTGTGGGCGTTGATGCTTATGTTATCTTTAGTTTGAGTACTTTGCATCTTTGTGGCATAGTGGGATGAAGCGGCTCGGGCTAACTTTACATGACCGCGTTCATGAGATTTGCTCCACGCTCGACATGCAACTTGTATTGCATAAGTGGCTTTACGGGTGTCTGTCTCTCCTACTATAGTGAAGATTCAATTTACTCTTCTATCGACAACACTAGTATCACCGTTGTGGTTCATGTTCGTAGGTAGATTAGATCTATATCGAAAACCCTAAACCATGTAAAATATGCAAACCAAATTAGAGACGTCTAACTTGTTTTTGCAGGGTTTGGTGATGTGATATGGCCATAATGTGATGATGAATATGTATGAGATGATCATTATTGTATTGTGGCAACCGGCAGGAGCCTTATGGTTGTCTTTAAAATTCATGTTGAGTAGTATTTCAAAGTAGTTGTAATAGTTGCTTCATGGAGGACAATCATGAAGACGGCGCCATTGACCTTGACGCTACGCCGACGATGATGGAGATCATGCCCGAAGATGATGGAGATCATGTCCGTGCTTTGGAGATGAAGATCAAAGGCGCAAAGACAAAAGGGCCATATCATATCACATATGAACTGCATGTGATGTTAATCCTTTTATGCATCTTATTTTGCTTAGATCGCGACGGTAGCATTATAAGATGATCCCTCACTAAAATCTCAAGATAATAAAGTGTTCATCCTTAGTAGCACCGTTGCCAAGACTTGTCGTTTCGAAGCATCTCGTGATGATCGGGTGTGATAGAATCAACAAGTGCATACAACGGGTGCAAGACAGTTTTGCACATGCGGATACTAAGGTGGCCTTGACGAGCCTAGCATGTACAGACATGGTCTCGGAACACGAGATACCGAAAGGTAGAGCATGAATCATATGGTTGATATGATTAACACTTTGAATGTTCGCCATTGAAATCACACCTTGTCTCGTGATGATCGGACTTAGGTGCGGTGGATTTGGTTCGTGTGATCACTAAGACAATGCGAGGGATATTGTTTTGAGTGGGAGTTCACCTAGTTTTTAATTAAGTTGAATTAAAATTTGAACTCAATTTGTCATAAACTTATTCTAAACTATTGCAAATATATGTTGTAGATATCACGTCCCCTATCAATTTTAACCAGTTCCTAGAGAAAGAAAAGCTTAAGAGCAACGGTAGCAACTTCACCGACTGGTTCCGTCATGTGAGGATTTTCCTCGCTGGCGGAAATCTGCAATATGTGCTTGATGCACCACTAGGTGACCCTCCTGCAGAAACAGAAACCGATGAAGTAAAGAATGTTTACGCGACTCGGAAAACTCGGTACTCTCAAGTTCAGTGTGCCATCCTATGCAGTCTGGAAGTCGATCTTCAAAAACGTTTTGAGCACCACGATCCACATGAGTTGATAAAAGAGTTGAAGACTATTTTTGAAACTCATGCGGCCGTGGAATGCTATGAAGCATCGAAACACTTCTTCAGTTGCATGATGAAAGAAGGTAGCTCCGTTAGTGAGCACATGCTCGTTATGACCGGGCATGCGAAGAAACTCAGTGACTTGGAAATAGTTATTCCTAACAGACTGGGGATTAATCGTATCCTTCAATCACTGCCACCTAGTTACAAGAACTTTGTGATGAACTACAATATGCAGAACATGAACAAAGAGTTACCTGAACTCTTCTCCATGCTTAAAGCTGCTGAGATTGAGATCAAGAAAGAGCACCAAGTGTTGATGGTCAACAAGACCACCAGTTTCAAGAAACAGGGCAAGTCTAAAGGCAAATTCAAGAAGGGTAGCAAGAAAGCTGCTACGCCTCCTGTGAAACCTAAGACTGGCCCTAAACCTGATGCTGAGTGCTATTACTCCAAGGAGAAGGGACACTGGAAGCGAAATTGCTCCAAGTATTTGGCGGATCTTTTTTTTTTTGAAACGGGCAAAAAAGCTTTTGCCTTATATTGATAAAGGAGAAGCAAACAGGTACATGGCAAGAGCCAAAAACAGAAAAAAGGCGGACCAAACTCCGCCAAGAAAACAACTCAGCTAATCAAATCCGCAAGGCTCTTGGCACCTGCCAGGATCCAATCTTTTCCTTCTTCCCTGATCTTGTGCATGACGATCGAAGGCAGCGAGGATTTATTGTTGAAAACGCGGTCGTTCCTCTCCTTCCATATCTCCCAAGTGATGAGAATAACCGCAGATCGCAGCCCTTTGGGAGAAGAGGTAGTGGTCGATGTGATGGCCTGCCAATAATCAATGACCTTGGCTCTGCCTTCTCCAAGGCTGCTCATAAGATCCGGACAAGAGAGCTAGGAGGCCGCCGCGGTCCAGACGCGCTTGGAGAAACGACATTCAAAGAGGATGTGCCGAGCCGTCTCGGGGGAGCATCTGCAGAGCTGGCAGGTGGAGGGATGAGGCCATCCCCGTTTTGCCAGGCGGTCGGCAGTCCAAAGGCGATTTTGGACGGCGAGCCACGCAAAAAAACAGCACTTCGGAGGGGCCCAGGTCTTCCAGACAATTTTCCCAAACTGGCAAGGAAGAGCTGAAAGGAACTGGACTTTGTAAGCGGAGCTGGCCGAGTAGCAACCATTAGGGGTCAAAGACCAGGTGATGGAATCCTCTGAATCTGGATCAAGTTGGACTTCGGCGAGAAGATTCCATAGGCGAACGTATTGTTCCAGGTGCTCAACTGAGAAGCTGTCGACCACGATATCCGAAACCCAGTTGTGATCAGCCAACGCCTCCTGGACCGTTCAATTCTTCCTCCTGGAAGCCTTAAAAATCAGCGGAGCAAGGTCCTTTGGAGGGGTGCCATGGAGCCATGAAGAATACCAGAAGGAGGCCTTGACTCCGTTGCCAATGGTGACGCGAGTGGCTGCGTTGAAGAGATCTAAATCAGTAGCATCATTGGGGGTTTCGGTGCCCACCCACGGCTTGTCCGGAGCCGTCCACTTATACCATAACCATCGAAGTCTGAGAGCCCTGGAGAACTTTTCCAGGTCCAAGATACCCAGACCACCGAGCTCCTTTGGGCGACAGACCTTCTGCCAATTCACCTTGCATTTCCCCCCGCTGACCGTCTCTTTGCATGCCCAGAGCATACCACGGCTGATTTTAGCGAAGGCCTTGAGAATGCCTTTGTCTGCTTTCAGCGCCGTCAGCAGGAAGATAGGCATAGAGGATAAGACTGACTTAACCAGAGCGGTGCAGCCAGCACGATTCAGGAACTTGCCTTTCCATGGGCTTAGGCGGGCCACGGCCTTGTCGATGTAAGGTTGGAGGTCCACCCGTCGGAGTCTTCCCAAAGAGATAGGTAAACCCAAGTACTTGATGGGGAAGGGGGTTGTAGTCGCAGGGAAGTTTGCCAGAACCTCCTCAAGGTTTATGCCAGCGCACTGAATAGGGGCAATGGAGCTCTTCGCCACATTAGTCACAAGCCCGGTCACCTCTCCAAAGTGTTGAAGTATGCTAGCCAGGCCAGCAACATCATGTGCAGAAGGGGCGAGGAAAATTGCTGCATCATCGGCATACAAGGAAACCCTAGGGCCCTGCAAACCCCCAGGCATGGCTGAGATGAGGCCGGCCTCGGTAGCCTTCTCCAGGAGCCTCTGGAGCGGGTCAATGGCGATGTCGAAGAGAAGAGGCGATAAAGGGTCCCCCTGACGGAGACCCCGACCATGAAGGATATCTTTGCCGGGGATCCCATTAAGGAGAACACGGGAGGTGGCCGTGGAGAGAAGTGTCGTCATAAGCGCCCGCCATCTTTGGGGGAAGCCAAGGCGCTGCTTAAGATCAAGCAAAAAGTCCCATCTCACTGTGTCGAAAGCCTTGGCGATGTCCAGTTTAATGAGGAGGGCCGGAACTTTCCTGCGATGCAACAGGCGGGCGGTATTCCGAACATACATGAAATTGTCGTGGATAGTTCTGGTCTTGATGAAGGCGCTCTGGCTGTGAGACATGATCTCATTCATTCTAGGGCTGAGACGTCGTGCCATGGCTTTAGATATGATCTTCGGGATCGCATGTATGAGACTAATGGGTCTGAAATCAGAGATAGACTCAGCTCCGTCTTTCTTCGGCAAGAGAACTATATTGGCGGAGTTGAGGATGTGAAAATTGGTCGCCGAGAGCTCCGAAAAAGCATTGATGAACTTCATAAGGTCTCCCTTGACAATCTCCCAGCAAGAGCGGAAGAAAGCGATAGAGAAGCCGTCGGGGCCCGGAGCTTTGTCCGAAGGCATGTCTTCCAAAGCTTCCTTAATCTCCGCCTCTGTGAAGGGAAGACCCAGATTATCCAGAAGGTGAGTGGTAGGGTTTAGGGCTTCCCAATTGAAGTCCAACTGCCGAGGAGGAGGCCGCCCAAGGGCTTGGGAAAAATGATCAAAGATCAAGTTCCCCTTATCTTCATGCGTCACGGCCCAACCCGAGTTTTGCCTAAGCCTCATGATATGATTCTTGCGCTTTCTGGCATTGACACGTAAGTGGAAGAACTTGGTATTAGCATCGCCTTCATGTAGGTAGCGGATTCTAGAAGCTTGACGCTTGCGAGATCTTTCCAGAGCGGCGAGGCCTTTGACTCGACGTTTTAGATTGGCGCGGAGCCAACTTTCCTCGTGAGAGAGAGGGCGAGATTCTTGGGCGATATCCAACTGAAGAATGACATCGAGGGCCATAAGGAGTTGCAGCTTACAGTCGGAGAAGAGCCCTTTACTCCAAGCTCTGAGCCCCGACGCCGTAGACTTCAGCTTGTGGTTGATGACATGGACCGGCTGAGAGTGGGAAGACGGTGTGGACCAGGCTTTTTGGACGACATCCTTAAACCCAGGCATCTTGATCCAAAAGGACTCAAAGCGAAAGACTGGAGGCTTCCGCGGACCACTCTGGTTTGAGAGAAGAAGCGGGCAATGATCCGAGAGGGAGGAGGATAAAGCATGCAGCACGTGATGCTCGAACTTAAGGTCCCAAGCAGCGTTGCAGAAGGCCCGGTCCAACCTCACAAGGGTAGGATTTACTCTCTCATTGCTCCAAGTGAACTTCCTGTTCTGAAGTTTCAGTTCCTTGAGCTGGCAGCTGGTGAGCGCCCTTCTAAACAGACCCATAAGCCGGAAGTCCAGGTTGTCGTTGTTCTTGTCTTCTGCCCGATATATAAGATTGAAATCCCCGATGATAAGCCACATGGAGTCGTCCGCGGGCTTGGCGGCGGTAACTTCCGTAAGGAAGGACTCCTTCTCGCCATGATCGGATGGGCCATAGACCGTTGTCAGCTTGAACGAAGTACCGCAGGCTCTAACAGAGACATTCGCCGAAAACAAGTGTGTGCCGATATGGATGTTGGAGATGTCCACATGTTCGTCATTCCAAAGCAAGAGAATGCCACCCCTGGTGCCGAGAGCCGGGCGATGCGCGAAGGAGCGAAGCCGAAAACCACCAATATAAGAGGCCGTTTGTTGGTCCAGCTGATCCAGCTTGGTTTCTTGAATGCAAGCGATGTGGCAGGAGGTGTCCGTGAGGAAAGCATGAACTGTGTCTTTACGGCCTTGGTCGTTCAAACCCCGAGTATTCCAATCCGCGATGGATAAGTCCGGCCCAATCATAATAAGTAAAGCAGGAAACAACACAGAAGCAGCGACAAACAACCACGGTCACTTGTTCAGCAAAAACCAAAGCACCCAACGGAAAAGCAACTATGAAGCTAGACGGAGACGTCCTGCGCGATGGGCTCACACCCTCCGGGTCCTCCCATGGTGATAAGGGCTTCATCCGCTTCCGTCATGCTGCGGATGTTGAGCTTGAAAAGCTTGGAGAAGGCGTCGATCGTCGTGTTCGGGAGCTGCGTGCTGAACTTTTTGATATAAGCCTTCCGCGCCTCCATCAAGGGCACTCCTTCCACGGCAACGCCCATCTTGGAGTTCAGGACCTGCACCACCTTATCCATGGCATGCATCTTAGGCTTGCTGCCCAACCGTGCGCTGCGGCGAGCTTCAGAGGTGGGCTGCGCTTCGGGCTTCGTTGGCTGCTTAGACACCGGAGTGGGGCACGGCAGGAGCGGCGCCATCGGCCGCACGAAGAGGTCTCCTAGGGCATCACCCTCGGGTGGAGTAGCGCCCTTGCTCGCGACGTCCTCATGCACTGGGAGGAGGTCTTCAGCGTCCATAACGTCCTCCCAAGACTCTGGAACCACGACGGGAGAGAGAGGTGGCGCAGGTGGAGCCTCCAGGAGAAGCGGAGCAGCAGGAAACGCCGGGCTGAACTCCTCCTCTTCGTCCCAAGAATAGCCCCTGGACGGTTCTTCAACGTTTGCGGGAGGCGGCGAGGCCAGCCTCGAGGAGCCGAGGTTGATCACCGGCGGGAACTCCTTGATCGCCAGAGCCCAGTCCTTACAGGTAGCGTCATATGTGATGATCGAAGCCAACTTAGCCTGAGGCTGGGGCTGTTTCGCGATGTAGTGGCGACGATGATCACCTTGGTGTCCGGAATGGCGGCCGCTATTGCGACCCGCGGATCGGTCAGACCTTCCAACGTGGCGATGACCTCCCGAGGGCGAGAATGCCTTGGCATAGGGGGCACGCGAGGCAGCGCGGCGCGACAGGTCGCGGCGCGGCCAGCGCTGATCCTCGTCGTCTTCATCTTCACGGTGATGACGCTTGCGGGAGACACGGTCATCACAGCCCGCCCCGTGATGCGCACGACTGCGGCGGCGGTCCTTGGTTTCTTGAGAACCTGAACGGCGATGGGTTGAGGCCCTTGAGCGGGAACGCCGAGACGTGCGCCTGTCCTCGACGCGCATCCGCGGGCGGGATTTTCCCCCACGCTCAGCAGGGACGGCCGACAGCGAAAGCTCATGATGCTCATCTTCAACATGACGTCGATCAAAAGCCGGGCCAAACTCTCCCAAGGCCGGTATGGGTGCCGGCAGCACCGAGCCAGCCTCCTTGCTGACCGGCCGGCCATCAACTGTACCCAGTTGGCACGGAGGGAGGGAAAAGGAGGCCGGCCTGTAATCGGTGAGTGGCTCACCACCGTCGAGAACAGGTGCACCGGTGAATTCTTCAATGCGGTCGACGTGCAGCAGCACACGGAAGGAGATACCGCACTTCCATTGATCCGGCCTGTCTTCCTCGATATGAACCCTAGACGAGAGGCCGCCCGCCCCTTTGTTGACCAGCGTGCACCATAGGATTTTCGGAATCCGGTGAGGGGACGCCGTCCAAAGCCAAACGCCAAAAGAGGAGGTGTCTTCCATGGTGGTGAAGCCCTCATCGAAGCGTTGCACCGCACATTTGCGGCCCACGAGCAGATCCACCACCTCCGGTCTCCACGCGAACGGAGGGAGCCCATCGACGACCACATGGACGCGGAAGTGGAGGTCGGCGTTGTAGGCGTGGGAGACAGCGCGCCATGGCCGGAAGTGAATGTCGAGGCCGTCCATCTTGAAACAGCAGCGGTCCGTCCGCATGACCTCGTTGCGGAGCTCGGCGGTGGCGAACTTGACGAGGAACTGCTCCGGGTAGTGGGCGCTGACCAACAGCTCTGACTCGCGGAGACGGAACTTGCGTCGGAAGGCGTCGTCGACGTCGGTTCGGTCCATCCCCGACGGAGCGGAGATCACCCAAGCAACAATGGCAGTATGCTCCCAGTCAAGCCGCTCGCGGTCCAGGTCGTACGAAGTGGCGATGTAGCATGAGTCTTCTTCATCCCGCGTCGTGGGGTGGCCCAGAAACGACATGGTCGTCGGGGCAGGGGTGCCCTTCCGACGCGGCACCGAAAAACTTGGATACGGCGACCGAGGGTGTGGCTTGCGGAAATGAGGCTTGGAGCAGGAGGCGACCAAGTGATCTGGAGAGCTGCTGCGGAAGCACGCCTTTGAGCCTTTTATAGACGAGGAGGGAGCCGAGGGGGCGCTGCATCGGGCGGGGGAGAGGAGGCGGCGACGGCCGGCCTCGAACGACGCACAGGCCCTTCGAGCTTCGCGTCTGTCGCGGCGAGACATAACGGTCGTCCATCCGTCTTCCGAGGCGACGGCAGCAGGGCCCAGGCCCGAAGAAGCCAAATCGATGCGAACGCGCGGGCCCGCATGGGCCCCTTCGAGGTTTGAGGACGTCGAGGCCGGCAGCAAGAAGCGGACGGCCTTTCTGGTGCGGCGACGAAGCGGAACGCCAGGCGCCGTGGGCTCGCGAAGGATGCCCACCGGAGCCTTGGGCGAGGCTGGCCGAGGCGGAGAGGCCGCACGGCGCCACGCCGCGAGCGAAGCGCAGATCGCCTCGCACTCTCCCGGCGAAGGCTCGTCGAGAGAAGGCCCCGGAGCAACCTTACCCTGCAGCGTGGAGGGTGGCCTGCCAACGCCCGCCGGCGGCGGAAAGGCAGGCGAGAGGGTCGACGAAGATGCCGAACTTGCAGCAGCTCTTGAAGGTGGGAGCGACGAAGTCCCAAGGAAGGCTAGAGTAAACCCCGGTGGGATGGTTGAAGGTGGAGGGGGAGGGTGTAGAGATCCGGAGGGAGGGCTAGGGCGGCCGCCGGAGCAGGTGGACGGCGGTGGCGGCGCACCGCCGCGTCGTGCGGCCGCCTCGCAGGAGCGCCTCGCTCTAACGGTCATGTCGCTCGAATCTCAGGGGAACTTGTAGATCTGAACGTATTTGGCGGATCTGAAGAGCGGCCTTGTCAAGAAGAAGAAAGAAGGTATATCTGATATACATGTTATAGATGTTTATCTTACTGGTTCTCGTACTAGTACCTGGGTATTTGATACTGGTTCGGTTGGTCATATTTGTAACTCGAAACAGGAACTAAAGAATAAACGAAGACTACTGAAAGATGAAGTGACGATGCGCGTTGGAAATGGATCCAAAGTCGATGTGATCGCTGTCGGCACACTTCCTCTACATCTACCTTCGGGATTAGTTTTAAGCCTAAATAATTGTTATTTTGTACCCGCATTGAGCATGAACATTATATCTGGATCTTGTTTAATGCAAGACGGTTATTCATTCAAGTCTGAGAATAAAGGTTGTTCTATTTTTATGAATAATATCTTTTATGGTCGAGCACCTGAAAAGAATGGCTTATTTCTGTTAGATCTCGATAGTAGTGATACACATATACATAACATTGATGCTAAGCGAATTAAATTGAATGATAATTCTACTTATATGTGGCACTTGCTGCCTTGGTCATATTGGAGTGAAACGCATGAAGAAACTCCATACTGATGGATTACTTGAATCACTTGACTTTGAGTCACTTGATAGATGCGAAGCATGTCTAATGGGAAAAATGACTAAGACTCCATTTTCTGGTATGATGGAGCGAGCTACTGACTTATTGGAAATCATACATACCGATGTGTGCGGACCAGTGAGCGTAGCATCGCGCGGTGGTTATCGTTATGTTCTAACCTTCACAGATGATCTGAGTAGATATGGGTATATCTATTTCATGAAACATAAATCCGAAACTTTCGAGAAGTTTAAGGAATTCCAAAGTGAAGTAGAAAATCAACGTAACAAGAAGATCAAATTTCTACGATCTGATCGCGGAGGTGAATATCTGAGTTATGAGTTTGGCATGCATTTAAAGAAATGCGGAATACTTTCACAATTGACACCGCCGGGAACACCACAACGTAACGGTGTGTCCAAACATCGTAATCGAACTCTCTTAGATATAGTTCGTTCTATGATGTCTCTTACTGATTTGCCGTTATCTTTTTGGAGTTATGCATTAGAGACAGCCGCATTCACTTTAAATAGAGCACCATCAAAATCCGTTGAAACGACACCGTATGAATTATGGTTTAACAAGAAACCTAAGCTGTCGTTCCTTAAAATTTGGGGTTGTGAAGCCTATGTAAATAAGTTACAACCGGACAAGCTAGAACCCAAAGCGGAAAAATGCGTCTTCATAGGATACCCTAAGGAAACTATAGGGTACACTTTCTATCACAGATCCGAAGGCAAAATCTTTGTTGCTAAGAACGGAACCTTTCTTGAGAAAGAATTTCTCACTAAAGAAGTGACTGGAAGAAAAGTAGAACTCGATGAGATTGATGAATCTTCACTAGTTGATCAGAGTAGCGCAGTACCGGAAGTTGTTCCTATACCACCTACACCGACAACAGAGGAAGCTAATGATAATGATCATGAAACTTCAAACGAGATAGCTACTGAACCTCGCAGATCGACAAGGGAACGTGCCACTCCTGATTGGTATGATCCTTGTCTAAATGTCATGATTGTGGACAACAATGATGAGGACCCTGCAACGTATGAAGAAGCAATGATGAGCCCAGATTCCAACAAATGGCAAGAAGCCATGAAATCCGAAATGGGATTCATGTATGATAACAAAGTATGGACTTTGGTAGACTTACCTGATAGCCGAAAGGCTGTCGAGAATAAGTGGATCTTCAAGAGAAAAACAGATGCTGATGGTAATATTACTGTCTATAAAGCTCGACTTGTCGCAAAGGGTTTCCGAAAAATTCAAGGTGTTGACTACGATGAGACTTTCTCACCTGTAGCGAAGCTAAAATCTGTGAGGATTTTTGTTAGCAGTAGCTGCATTTTTCGATTATGAGATTTGGCAGATGGATGTCAAAACGGCGTTCCTTAATGGAGAAATTGAGGAAGAGTTGTATATGGTACAACCCAAAGGTTTTGTCGATCCTAAAAATGTTGACAAAGTATGCAAACTTCAGCGTTCAATTTATGGACTGAAGCAAGCATCGAGAAGTTGGAACCGACGCTTTGATAAAGTGATCAAAGACTTCGGGTTTATACAGTGTCATGGAGAGGCCTGTATTTACAAGAAAGTGAGTGGGAGCTCTATAGCATTCCTGATATTATATGTAGATGACATATTATTGATTGGGAATGATATAGAACTATTAAGCAGTGTAAAAGGTTATTTGAATAATAGTTTTTCAATGAAAGACCTTGGTGAAGCATCGTATATATTAGGCATCAAGATTTATAGAGATAGATCAAGACGTCTAATAGGGCTATCACAAAGTACATACCTGGACAAGATTCTAAAGAAGTTTAGAATGGACGAAAGTAAGAAAGGATTTTTACCTATGTTACCAGGCAAGGTCTTGAGTAAGACTCAAGGACCGGCTACGGCAGAAGAAAGAGAAAGGATGAGTCGATCCCCTATGCCTCGGCGATAGGCTCTATCATGTATGCCATGCTATGTACTAGACCGGATATAGCACATGCTGTCAGTTTGACTAGCAGATATCAAAGTGATCCAGGAATGGAACACTGGACAGCGGTCAAGAATATCCTGAAGTACTTGAAAAGAACCAAGGATATGTTTCTTTGTTATGGAGGTGACCAAGAGCTCGTTGTAACCAGTTACACCGATGCAAGTTGGAACACTGATCCTGATGACTCTAAGTCACAGTCACTGGGTACGTGTTTATATTGAATGGTGCTGCAAAGAAGCTGGGCAAGCTCAAAGCGGTGCACGGTGGCGAAGTCTTCAACGAGAATCGGAGTACATAGCGGCTTGAAGCTTCATCGAAGCGGTATGGATGAAGAGGTTCATTGTAGAGCTCGGTGTGGTTCCTAGTGCATTGGACCCATTAGTCATCTACTGACAACATGGGTGCCATCGCCAATGCACAAGAACCAAGGTCACACAAGAGGCTGAAGCATATCAAGCTGCGTTTTCATTCGATTCTCGCGAGTACATCGAAGATGGAGAAGTAAAGATTTGCAAAGTACACACTGATCTGAATGTAGCAGATCCGTTGACTAAAGCTCTCCCTAGGGCAAAGCATGACCAACACCAAAGTGCCATGGGTGTTAGGTACCTTACAATGTAATCTAGATTATTGACTCTAGTGCAAGTGGGAGACTGTTGGAGATATGCCCAAGAGGCAATAATAAAAGTGGTTATTATATATCTTTATGTTTATGATGAATGTTTATATACCATGCTATAATTGTATTAACCGAAACATTGATACATGTGTGATATGTAAACAACAAAGAGTCCCTAGTATGCCTCTTAACTAGCTTGTTGATTAATGGATGATTAGTTTCATAATCATGAACATTGGATGTTATTAATAACAAGGTTATATCATTATATGAATGATGCAATGGACACACCCAATTAAGCATAGCATAAGATCTCGTCATTTAGTTATTTGCTATAAGCTTTCGATACATAGTTACCTAGTCCTTATGACCATGAGATCATGTAAATCACTTATACCGGAAAGGTATTTTGATTACACCAAACACCACTGCGTAAATGGGTGGCTATAAAGGTGGGATTAAGTATCCGGAAAGTATGAGTTGAGGCATATGGATCAATAGTGGGATTTGTCCATCCCGATGACGGATAGATATACTCTGGGCCCTCTCGGTGGAATGTCGTCTAATGTCTTGCAAGCATATGAATAAGTTCATAAGAGACCACATACCACGATTTAGTAAAGAGTACTTGTCAGGAGACGAGGTTGAACAAGGTATAAAGTGATACCGAAGATCAAACCTCGGACAAGTAAAATATCGCGTGACAAAGGGAATTGGTATTGTATGTGAATGGTTCATTCGATCACTAAAGTCATCGTTGAATATGTGGGAGCCATTATGGATCTCCAGATCCCGCTATTGGTTATTGGTCGGAGTGAGTACTCAACCATGTCGACATAGTTCACGAACCGTAGGGTGACACACTTAAAGTTGGATGTTGAAATGGTAGAACTTGAATATGGAATGGAGTTCGAATATTTGTTCGGAGTTCCGGATAAGATCCCGGACATCACGAGGAGTTCCGGAATGGTCCGGAGAATAAGATTCATATATAGGATGTCATTTTATGTGAATTAAAATGTCGCGGAAGGTTCTATGGAAGGTTCTAGAAGGTTCTAGAAAAGTCCGGAAGAACCACCAAGGTGGCCGCACCCCTTAGTGGCCGGCGCCCCCCTCTCCCAAACCCTAGCGGCCTCTCTCCTCCACCACGTCCCGCACGCTTAGCGAAGCTCCGCCGGACTTCTCCACCACCACCGACACCACGCCGTCGTGCTGTCGGATTCAAGAGGAGCTACTACTTCCGCTGCCCGCTGGAACGGGAGGTGGACGTCGTCTTCATCAACAACCGAACGTGTGACCGAGTACGGAGGTGCTGCCCGTTCATGGCGCCGGAAGCGATCGTGATCAAGATCTTCTACGCGCTTTTGCAAGCGGCAAGTGAACGTCTACCGCAGCAACAAGAGCCTCATCTTGTAAGCTTTGGAATCTCTTCAAGGGTGAGACTCGATATCCCCTCGTTGCTACCGTCTTCTAGATTGCATCTTGGCTTGGATTGCGTGTTCGCGGTAGGAAAATTTTTGTTTTCTATGCAACGTTATCCTACACTACCAATTTTGTATGTGCTCCGGTAAAAAGTATCACGGATTTTTGCGATGATGGTCTATTATGAGAATACTATACATATTGTTAAAAATGAATGAAATAATTAAAGCTAGAAATTTGGAAATTTAAATGGTAAAGTCAAGTTGACACCTCAATATGCATGCATACTTGTAAGTAGTAGTACGTATACTAGGTTGCGGAACTCCAAGCACCACCATATCGTTGTAGTTATTCTCTGCCTATCATGCATGTTGTCGATCTGCACATCAACACCAATGTCCTTGCTGATGGCATGTGGCAACAATATGGAATGATGAGGAGAAGGTGATGGATATATAGAGTTTATGGGAGGAGACGATGGTGATGCGGTTGGAGAAGGATACTTGGCTGGATAGGAGAAGGAAGAGGAGGTGGTTCGTAGCTTCTAAGGTATGAGGTAGAGCGGTAATGTGGCATGTGACCGGGAGGTACAATGATGTTTTCCAACATGTGATAATCGGTATAGATTTTTTGTATTGTTCCTAGAGCTCCATCCAATGGATGGAGGAAAAAAAATACCATAGTTGCAGGCTACCAGCGCCCAACGAAATGAGATCCTAGAGGCAAGTCATTGGGAAATAACTCCAATGGTAAGAAAATTAATGCCTTAATAAACCCACCTTACCCAACCATGGATAATCTAAGCCCAATTTATATTTCGTGCCAGGGCACTCTCGTGTCTTCCACACTGCTCACAGCTCATGTGCGTTAGATCGTAATCATGCGTCCGGAAACTTCCAGGAACACACACACATGGGCGACAATGGGATTTTTCCAGGGACCACATCCACACGCACATGGGTGACCGCGACGGGGTAAACTTGAGCACCCCATCTCCCTCTCCTTCACCCATCCCCATCTCCCACTCTATGAATTCGAGCACACCATCGAGAGGACCGAGATCAGAAGAGGAACCGGAAGTGGTGGTGGTGCTGATTCGCAGGCGCCCGTGCTCCTGAGGTGAAGGGAGACGGACATGGAGGTTGGGGAGGGGGAATCTTCCCGAGGTGAAGGGAGACAGTCATAGCAGTTGGGGGAGGGAGGAATCTTCCAATCTCGCCCACCTTTGATTCCCCATCCACCGGCAGGACGCCCACTTCCACCTCGCGATGCAGGCCCCATCTCCATGGCGCGGCTCCAGGAGGGCACCAACTTCCATCCCGCGTTATAGGCTCCCATCCATGGCGCACCGCTGTGAAGGACCTTGCTCCCACCGCGGGCCGCTCGGCCCCTGGCTGCATGGCGAGCCGTCGGGAGGACTTCGACCTCCACTGCACGCTCCAGGCTCTCCCATCTCTATGGCGCACCATCGGGAAGGGCCTCGCTCCCATGGTGTTGCGCGCCATCGGTATGCCGCCACTCCTGTTCCCCTCAACTCCCACAACTCCCCTAGCCCCCAGTTCTACATCCAGAAATATCCAAGGATGTAAAAAAAGTAGGTTCCTCTTAGGTCTGGTTGTAATTTTTTTAAGCCAGATGTATTTTCAATCTTTTCCTCTTAGGTTTGGTTGTAACTTTTTGAAGCCGGATGTATTTTCGATCTTTTCCTCTTAGGGCATGTACAATGGGGTGATGTCAGCCTTCCCTTAGAGATGCCACGTCAGATTTTTGCTTAGTTGGAGGAGAGAGAATAAAGAGAGAGAAGGTTGTCTTCCCTTAGCTAAGGGATCATCTCTTAAGAAATAAGGGAAGACTATTTTCTCCATTGTATCACATATATCTTCCCTTAGCAACAAATTTTCTACCAAAATATAATTATTCATATTAAATGCTAGAGATGGCTGTAAGAGATAATACATTGTATGACTTATATCTAATGTCTTCTCTAGCTGATGTGGCGGGATAAGGGAAGATATGCCTTCTCTGCCATTGTACATGCACTTAGGTCTGGTTGTAATTTTTTGAAGCTGGATGTATTTTTGATCTTTATTTACATCGAGAATGTTGGCAGCCGGTAGATTTAATTTTTTTTTCTTTTTCTTCATCCAAGATGTTAAAATAGTAAGTTCATCCCATATTTGGGTGTAACAAGTAGGTTCGCCCTAAATCTGGCTCTATTTTCTTCTTCTTCTTCTTCTTCTTCTTCTTCTTCTTTTCTATATTCATTGTTGGCACATTTTTACATTGCAGATTTTGTGTCCGCATGTTGACGGGGAGTGAAGGAGATATGCCCTAGAGGCAATAATAAAGTGGTTATTATTTATATCTTTATGTTTATGATAAATGTTTATATATCATGCTATAATTGTATTAACCAAAACATTAGTACATGTGTGATATGTAGACAACAAAGAAGTCCCTAGTATGCCTCTTAACTAGCTTGTTGATTAATGGATGATTAGTTTCATAATCATGAACATTGGATGTTATTAATAACGAGGTTATATCATTGTATGAATGATGTAATGGACACACCCTTTTAAGCGTAGCATAAGATCTCGTCATTAAGTTATTTGCTATAAAGCTTTCGATACATAGTTACCTAGTCCTTATGACCATGAGATCATGTAAATCACTTATACCGGAAAGGTACTTTGATTACATCAAACGCCACTGCGTAAATGGGTGGTTATAAAGGTGGGATTAAGTATCCGAAAAGTATGAGTTGAGGCATATGGATCAACAGTGGGATTTGTCCATCCCGATGACGGATAGATATACTCTGGGCCCTCTCGGTGGAAAGTCGTCTAATGTCTTGCAAGCATATGAATAAGTTCATAAGAGACCACATACCACGGTACGAGTAAAGAGTACTTGTCAGGAGACGAGGTTGAACAAGGTATAGAGTGATACCGATGATCAAACCTCGGACAAGTAAAATATCGCGTGACAAAGGGAATTGGTATCGTATGTGAATGGTTCATTCGATCACTGAAGTCATCGTTGAATATGTGGGAGCCATTATGGATCTCCAGATCCCGCTATTGGTTATTGGTCGGAGTGAGTACTCAACCATGTTCGCATAGTTCGCGAACCGTAGGGTGACACACTTAAGGTTTGATGTTGAAATGGTAGAACTTGAATATGGAATGGAGTTCGAATATTTGTTCGGAGTCCCGGATGAGATCCCGGACATCACGAGGAGTTCCGGAATGGTCCGGAGAATAAGATTCATATATAGGAAGTCATATTCCAAGTTTGGAAATGATCCGGTGCATTTATGGCAGGTTCTAGAAGGTTCTAGAAAAGTCCGGAAGAAATCACCATGGAAAGTAGAGTCCCGGAGGGACTCCACCTTGCATGGCCAGCCAACCCTAAAGGGGAGGAGTCCAAGGTGGACTCCCCTAGGGTGGCCGGCCAACCCACCTCAAGGAAAGGTGGGAGTCCCACTTTGGGTAGGACTCCCTCCTTGAGTAGGTTTCCCACATATGGGAGGTTTTAGTGTTGGGGTCTTATTCGAAGACTTGGACTAGAACTCTTGGGGCTTCCACCTATATAATGAGGAGGAGAGGGAGGGGGGCAGTAACTCTTTGGCTCAGCCTTGGCCGCACCCCTTAGAGGGCCGGCGCCCAACCCCCCTCTCTCCCCAAACCCTAGCGGTCTCTCTCCTCCACCACATCCCGCACGCTTAAGCGAAGCTCCGCCGGATTTCTCCACCACCACCGACACCATGCCATCGTGCTGTCAGATTCAAGAGGAGCTACTACTTCCGCTGCCCGCTGGAACGGGGAGGTGGACGTCGTCTTCATCAACAACCGAACGTGTGACCGAGTACGGAGGTGCTGCCCGTTCGTGGCGCCGGAAGCGATCGTGATCAAGATCTTCTACGCGCTTTTGCAAGCGGCAAGTGATCGTCTACCGCAGCAATAAGAGCCTACTCTTATAGGCTTTGGAATCTCTTCAAGGGTTAGTCTTGATCATCCCCTCGTTGCTCCCATCTTCTAGATTGCATCTTGGCTTGGATTGCGTGTTCGCGGTAGGAAATTTTTTGTTTTCTATGCAACGTTATCCTACAGTGGTATCAGAGCCGTGTCTATGCATAGATGGTTGCACGAGTAGAACACAATGGTTTGTGGGCGTTGATGCTTTTGTTATCTTTAGTTTGAGTACTTTGCATCTTTGTGGCATAGTGGGATGAAGCGGCTCGGGCTAACTTTACATGACCGCGTTCATGAGATTTGCTCCACGCTCGACATGCAACTTGTATTGCATAAGTGGCTTTGCGGGTGTCTGTCTCTCCTACTATAGTGAAGATTCAATTTACTCTTCTATTGACAACACTAGTATCACCGTTGTGGTTCATGTTCGTAGGTAGATTGGATCTTACTCGAAAACCCTAAACCACGTAAAATATGCAAACCAAATTAGAGAACGTCTAACTTGTTTTTGCAGGGTTTGGTGATGTGATATGGCCATAATGTGATGATGAATATGTATGAGATGATCATTATTGTATTGTGGCAACCGGCAGGAGCCTTATGGTTGTCTTTAAATTTCATGTTGAGTAGTATTTCAAAGTAGTTGTAATAGTTGCTACATGAAGTAAACAATCATGAAGACGGCGCCATGGACCTTGACGCTACGCCGACGATGATGGAGATCATGCCCGTTGATGATGGAGATCATGTCCTGCTTTGGAGATGAAGATCGAAGGCGCAAAGACTAAAGGGTCATATCATATCACATATGAATTGCATGTGATGTTAATCCTTTATGCATCTTATTTTGCTTAGATCACCACGGTAGCATTATAAGATGATCCCTCACATTAATATCAAGATAATAAAGTGTTCTCCCCTCGTATGCACCGTTGCCAAAGTTCGTCGTTTCAAAGCATCTCGTGATGATCGGATGTGATAGATTCAACGTTCATATACAACGGGTGTAAGCCATGTTGCACACGCGGAATACTTGGGTTTGCTTGACGAGCCTAGCATGTACAGACATGGCCTCGGGACAACGGAAACCGAAAGGTTGAACACGAGTCATATGGATGATATGATCAACATGTTGATGTTCACCATTGAAGCTACATCATCTCACGTGATGATCGGTTTTGGTGTAGTAGATTTGGATCGTGTACCACTTAACAACTATGAGGGATGTTGTATTAAGTGGGAGTTCGTTAGTAATTAGATTAAAACATGAACTAATTATCTTAAACATAGTCTGAGTAGTATTTTGAATTAATTTTGTAGTATTGGCATCCGTTTACTACTATGCGCTAGTCTTGTAATTGAGATAGAAATACTGTTAAAATCTGAGAAGAAACTTTACGGTTTGGTACCGTATTGTTAAAGAATCAAGAATTTATTAAATCCTATTGCAAACTTTTAGGTAAACCTCATATTGTTGATTCAAAGAGCTATGGTTTCAATTAGTACATAAAGTTATCTTGTCTCCGTGAAACTCGAAGTTCAAATCTGTTTGAAAAGTAAGGAGCTGAAAATTTAGTTTTCAGAAATAATCAAGGTATGAGATATATGTGATATCTAAGACCTTATTGCAAGATGATAGAATATAATTTGGTGAGACTACGTAAACTCATAAGTTTTATGGGAATGTACGAAGATTGAAGACGCAAGGCGTCACAATCCTCCAACTATTGGGGCACTAACGATATTCGCATATCCATGAAGTGACCATCCTTAATATGCACGTTGCTAAGACTCGTCGTTTCGAAGCATCACGTGATGATCGGGTGTGATAGATTCTACGTGTGCATACAACGGGTGCAAGCTAGATTTGCACATGCAAATACCAAGGTTAAAACTTTACGAGCCTAGCATGTACAGACATGGCCTCGGAAAGTCGTCATGATATGATGGATAAAACTATGAGTGAAATTGTTCATCATATTACAAAGTTACTAATAGTGAAATATGGAACACTTGTCATATGATGATCAACTTCAAAGTAAGAACCTCAAGGTTATTGGTATTTGACCAACAAACCTAGAAGTTAATGATGTTGAAGTGTTTTTCTGAATAATGAGGAAAGCTAAAAGAGAAACTGCAAAAGATATTTTGGCAAAAAGAAAAGAAAAGACTAGAAAGTCTAGCTCAGGTGTATATAAATGATATACATGTTATGGTTGTATTCCTAGTTAAGTCACACTATGAAATTCTTGGGTATTAGTACTATATTGGTTGGTATGAAGTGTCATACAAAACAACGCAATACAAGAATACAATGGCCTAAGTGACTGACAAGGAATATGATAGGAATGCACGTCTAGAACAAAAATAAAGTGTTATTATGTTCGTCGTTGGCATTCCATCTAGCCTTTAGAATTTATAATAAAGAACTTAATAATTGTTATTTTGCTCTGGTCAAATGAAAACAATGAGTTGTTCAAATTATGACATTACTCCATGTATGATGGATAAGTTATTATAAATCTTAATGGTGAAAACACTCATACATAACACTGATGCTAAAATGCCGTAAGGCAAATGATTTGAATTCCACTTATTTGTGGAACCGCCATTTAGGTCATGTTAGAAAGGAACGCATGAAGAAACTCCATACAAATGGATTATTGGAGTCATTTGATTTTTTGAATCATTTGGCGCTTGCAAATCTTTTCTAAAAGAGAATGACTAAAATACCGTTCATAGGCCAAAAGTTGAACGGGCAACTAACTTAGTGGAAAAATACATGATGATGTATGTGGTTCACTGGGCATAGTTGTGTGCGGGAGATTCTTCTACTTCATGAAAACTTTCAACAATGAATTGAGTATATATATGTGGATATATTCAATAAGGAAGAAGTTTGAAACATTTGAATGGATTCAAATAAATTTCAGCATGAAGTGGAAATCATCGTAATAGAAAAGTCAAATATCTATGATTGGATCATGGTGGAAATATTTGAATTACGAGTTTTAGCGCACATCTAAGAGAGTTATGAAATTATTCTACAACTCACATTTCTTGGAGTATCATAATGATGATATAATATTCAAGATATGTATCCAAACCTTGTTGGATTAATGATGAGATAAAAATATTATGACGCCATTATATTTTTGTGGATTATGCTTTAGTGACTACCGCTTTTACACTAAATAGAGCATCATCATGATCCGTTGAAATGACACCATATGAGTTATGGCATAGGTAAGAAACCTGGTAGTCTTTTCTTAAATTTTGGTATGCATAGCATAAGTAAATAAGTTTACAACCAAAATCGGATGAATGTCTTTGTTGGTTATCCCAGAGATTTGATTGGGAATTCTTCCCACGAGACAAAGACAAAAGTGTTTGTCAATGTTTCTTATTTCCGAGAAATTGTTTCTAGTGAAGTATTTGAGTGGGAGGACAATATAATTTGATAAGGTTTATGAACCTGAGCATAATGATCAGAGTAGCGCAGCATCGGAATTGGTTTCGGAAGCGGCCACAACGATCATGGCTCCCATGACTACAAAGTGTTTTAGTCATGGAGATCGAAGTACATATTGAACCTTGTAGGTATGGTTTACTTTGTGATCAAATAAATGATTTGTGGACAAAGGATTGATTTTGAACAATGATAAACCAACTACAAACAAAGAAGTTATGATGGGCCCTGACTCCGTTAAAATGGCCATGCGCCATGAAATCCATAATAGATGAATACTTTTTGAAAGTAAATGGATCTATAGACTTGGATGAAATATCCTTGAAGAAGCTCGACTTGTCGAAAAATTGTTTACGACAAAGTTCAAAGAGTTGACTACGATAAGATTAGATCTTCCGTAGAAATGCTTATAGTCTATATGGATTATTCTAGTAGGATGGCAAAATACATTACTTATCAGAAGTATGTATTAAAGGTGTATACAAAATACAACCAAGGGTTTTGCTGGTCCGTGGAATATTAGATAGGTATACAAACTTCAATTTGATGAAGTGAGTATCGCGGAGTTTGAATCTTCACCAGATGAAATAGTCAAAGAGTTTTTGATTTCATCAGAGACGATGAAGAGCCTTGCATTTGCAAAAAATTAAGTGGGAGCGCTAAGACATATTTATAATACTTTATGTAGGTGACATATAGTTGGTTATAAATAATGTAATTATATACTTGATTAAAAAGGTTTCATTGGGAAATTAACTTCAATGAAAAGATATGGACTGAAACAAATTTAGTGTCAAGATCTATGAAGATAGATTGAAACAAAAAAAATAAGTTTAAGTCAAAGTACATAGAATGGATATTGAAATAGTTCAATATAGAAATATTAAGAAGATGTTCTTGTCATGTGAAGTTTTAACAAGACTTGAGTGTATCTGACACTCAATGAGTAAAAACACATGAGTGATAGATCACGAATAATATGTACACAATCAGATATCCTATGCTCTAAGAGTGTTATGAGCATGATTCATGTGATGATCACTGAAAAACAGTAAGAATATTCTTGAGTACTTAAGAAGAACCAAGTATATATATATAGTTTTATATGGAGAAATGACAAAACAAATCGTTGTAAGGTGTTGCACCGATACTAATTGTGTCACATATGAAAATAAAATTTCAAATCTCAAATTAGACTAAGTGTTGTTTAAAAGGTAGCACAATGAGCTAGAAGTTGTCTATGCTAGATTTAGAAGAGTTCTAAATATTGTGACGGATTCTACAAAAGAAGGCATAGTATGTCATTGTTTTGACAATGACAAAGGATGTTAAGTCAAGAAGTTCTTTGAGAACTTGGTGTAGTTCCGATAGTGTCAGAACTTTGAAGCTATATTGTGTGTGACAATATTAGTGACATATTTCAGACCGTGGAATTAAGGTTCCACCAGAAGACCAAACATATTTAATGCCGACTCATTTGGAAATGAGTGATGCGTTGAGACGCAAATGAATTACAAAATACATATGTTTCTGAACGTGTCAGATCCGTTGACTAAAACCTCTCCCGTAAGCAAAACATGATAAAGCACCGGAAGGCCAAGGTGTTATATCTTTACAAATGTAAACTAGATTATTGACTCTAGTGCAAGTGGGAGACTGAAGGAGATATGCCCTAGAGGCAATAATAAAGTGGTTATTATTTATATCTTTATGTTTATGATAAATGTTTATATATCATGCTATAATTGTATTAACCGAAACATTAGTACATGTGTGATATGTAGACAACAAAGAAGTCCCTAGTATGCCTCTTAACTAGCTTGTTGATTAATGGATGATTAGTTTCATAATCATGAACATTGGATGTTATTAATAACGAGGTTATATCATTGTATGAATGATGTAATGGACACACCCTTTTAAGCGTAGCATAAGATCTCGTCATTAAGTTATTTGCTATAAAGCTTTCGATACATAGTTACCTAGTCCTTATGACCATGAGATCATGTAAATCACTTATACCGGAAAGGTACTTTGATTACATCAAATGCCACTGCGTAAATGGGTGGTTATAAAGGTGGGATTAAGTATCCGGAAAGTATGAGTTGAGGCATATGGATCAACAGTGGGATTTGTCCATCCCGATGACGGATAGATATACTCTGGGCCCTCTCGGTGGAATGTCGTCTAATGTCTTGCAAGCATATGAATAAGTTCATAAGAGACCACATACCACGGTACGAGTAAAGAGTACTTGTCAGGAGACGAGGTTGAACAAGGTATAGAGTGATACCGATGATCAAACCTCGGACAAGTAAAATATCGCGTGACAAAGGGAATTGGTATCGTATGTGAATGGTTCATTCGATCACTGAAGTCATCGTTGAATATGTGGGAGCCATTATGGATCTCCAGATCCCGCTATTGGTTATTGGTCGGAGTGAGTACTCAACCATGTCCGCATAGTTCGCGAACCGTAGGGTGACACACTTAAGGTTTGATGTTGAAATGGTAGAACTTGAATATGGAATGGAGTTCGAATATTTGTTCGGAGTCCCGGATGAGATCCCGGACATCACGAGGAGTTCCGGAATGGTCCGGAGAATAAGATTCATATATAGGAAGTCATATTCCAAGTTTGGAAATGATCCGGTGCATTTATGGCAGGTTCTAGAAGGTTCTAGAAAAGTCCGGAAGAAATCACCATGGAAAGTAGAGTCCCGGAGGGACTCCACCTTGCATGGCCAGCCAACCCTAAAGGGGAGGAGTCCAAGGTGGACTCCCCTAGGGTGGCCGGCCAACCCACCTCAAGGAAAGGTGGGAGTCCCACTTTGGGTAGGACTCCCTCCTTGAGTAGGTTTCCCACATATGGGAGGTTTTAGTGTTGGGGTCTTATTCGAAGACTTGGACTAGAACTCTTGGGGCTTCCACCTATATAATGAGGAGGAGAGGGAGGGGGGCAGTAACTCTTTGGCTCAGCCTTGGCCGCACCCCTTAGAGGGCCGGCGCCCAACCCCCCTCTCTCCCCAAACCCTAGCGGTCTCTCTCCTCCACCACATCCCGCACGCTTAAGCGAAGCTCCGCCGGATTTCTCCACCACCACCGACACCATGCCGTCGTGCTGTCGGATTCAAGAGGAGCTACTACTTCCGCTGCCCGCTGGAACGGGGAGGTGGACGTCGTCTTCATCAACAACCGAACGTGTGACCGAGTACGGAGGTGCTGCCCGTTCGTGGCGCCGGAAGCGATCGTGATCAAGATCTTCTACGCGCTTTTGCAAGCGGCAAGTGATCGTCTACCGCAGCAATAAGAGCCTACTCTTATAGGCTTTGGAATCTCTTCAAGGGTTAGTCTTGATCATCCCCTCGTTGCTCCCATCTTCTAGATTGCATCTTGGCTTGGATTGCGTGTTCGCGGTAGGAAATTTTTTGTTTTCTATGCAACGTTATCCTACAGGGAGCTCCCGCAAGAAAACTCGGAAACAAAGGAGAGAAAGAGCTGCCCTCCACTTTCTACTTTTGGTTAGCTATCGCCCTCAGTTGTCGGGACCATTTACTATTTTAGGAAATTTTGTGTTCCAACCAGGAGAGCACCGTGGTAGACTATCGGGCGCCTCGGCACTGCGTAGAATCGTCCTAATCTAAGATCTTTTTCCAAATCCGGTGTGCACCTATTTAAGGACAAATAATTCCACCTTCTGGTGAAAGTAACGGAAATAGATAAAAGTGACGAGGTGACATGAGGCAGTGGAAACAAAGGAAAGATAAAATATAATGGTGAGCAACTCCCATTAATCAGTTGCTCTAGGTTTCTCCTATTAGTTTATCAGTGACATATAATAGAAGTAACTTATTACAATACATCATCAAAGACCATAAAAAGTACACAAATTACCACTTCGATTTATTCATAACCAACAACTTCCTTAACCATTATACATGGAGAACACATCGCGCATCTCTAAAACCATGCAAAAATATATATAATAACACAAATAGTGACTACACACGTGTTCTCCCTTGGCCCGCCCAGGTTATTCTTTCATTATTGACGAATAACCATCTGGTTTTCTTGCACCTCCACCTCATCATTATGGAGTATTGGAACCTTCATAATTATATGCCTTATAACATATAATAAAAACTTCAACATTAAGCATATATACACTTATCTCTTTTGGCCTCCCAATTTTTTTTCTTTTGAGGTTAGGGTTAGGGTTAGGGTTAGGGTTTAGGGTTAGGGTTAGGGTTAGGGTTAGGGTTAGGGTTAGGGTTAGGGTTTAGGGTTAGGGTTAGGGTTTAGCATTAGGGTTAGGGTTAGGGTTAGGGTTAGGGTTTTGGGTTAGGGTTAGGGTTCCATAGTTCATGTCATTGCTTCTACCACTCTTCTCTTTTAGTTGTGCATTTTGTCCATAATATATATATATATATATATATATATATATATATCAAATCTTTCTAGGATCCTTAAGAATTTTGGGGAGCTCACAGGGCCACAGTTACCAACTTCCATAAATGTTGCTCGCAACTATTTCCCAGATCTTAACCTCGATGACATCATGCGAAGTTTCCCTTCCATCGTTAGTACATTTCCTATCAGATATCTTGGGTTGCATTTTCTCTTCAAAAGAAGTCAAGCGCATTCATTTTCAACATCTAAGGACAAGATTGCAAGAAATATACATGCCATGATTAGAAGAACTTCACAATTGTGGGATGCATAGTAGAAGATCGGTTGGTTTTCACTTCGGTTTCCATCTACCACCTCATGCCATTTGTGATACCTCTCGGGTTACGAGCAATTAAGAAAAGATCGAGAGAGCCTTCTATGGGAATGCACCAAAATGGTTTTCATGCGCGGGGAGGGTGGGTGGGGGGGTAAATTTAATTGAGATATGTTTGTAGACCCACCATGCTCAGTGGACTTGGTATGCTTGAATTTCAACGATTTATCACTCCTGGCATCTGCGATAGCAGTGGCTAGAATGTACTGCACTAGTGAGAAGCTAGGTCATCGGGTTGAGAAACCTATGCGATGAGACTGACATGGAGTTGTCCTATCCCACCAAAATTACTATTGGTAATGGATAAAAGGCTAGTTATTATCACTCATCCTAGCTTGGGGCAAAAGACCTAAGGTATGCAAAAATCTGAAAATCAAGTTAGTGCAAACAAGAATAAAATATTTAGCGCTATGCTCCCCGGCAACGATGTCAGAAAAATGCGTGATAACCCCCCAACTACAGGGTTACAACATAGCACCTCTCAATGTGGAAGTATGGGGTATCGAACTGTAGCAGCAAGAAGGTTACACGATTTATTCTTTCAAACTAGAGTGTCACAATTCTGAAAGTTAAATAGCAACACTAAAACTCGATTTATATTGTACTAAATAATATAAAAATGCTTACATGATTTATATTGGTTACACGATTTATATTGTACTAAACAATATAAAAATACAAAGGGTGATGGTTTCTTTTCAGTTTTAAGCAAGCAAGAACTTTCGTAAAACTGAAAGTTAAATGGCGACACTAAAACTCGACATGCGGGTCCTGTCGTTTTTAAATGCCAGCACACGCTTGTAATCGTCGTGCTCGTGTCAGCTCGGCAAAAAGTTGCCGGATAACTAGGTTGGGAAACTGCAGAACCATCATCTTTTTGGCGTGGCGTATTGCGATACGTTGAGCTCGCGCTGACACAACAAATTCTAGTGAACGCCGACCAACAATGACCGGAGGCGCATAGTAGGTGCCAGACATAGGTCATGCCGATGGTATCTGTCAGTGCATGCTACCTTTTTCAGCAATTTTTTTATCCATCACCATTTATATAATTGTTGACGTCAGAAACCCACCGGCGGGCAGCGACGGGCAACACCGTAGAGCCGGGAACAACCTAGGGCTGCGGCTGGCCGAGGTCCCTCCGAGCGACGGCCCGCAAAGCCTTCTGGTCACACGTCCGATGCTGATTGCAAGGGCGTGCCACCTGACCTATACCTGGTCAGGAAGGTGATGGAGATGCCTCGCTTAGTTTCCTGCATGGCATACACGTAAACATTAAATACGAGCCTCGATCGGCTCTCAGGTTATCCTGTGAATCGGCTCAAGGAGTCGATCCACCCATGATTCGTACGGGGTGCACGAATATATGGTGGTCCTGTTTGATCAAGATAAAGCTAATTAGATCTACGACGATTTAGGGTTTCACCGCATAATCGGAACATCCTACTCAGGATTGGGCCTCGCGGCCACGCACGGTGATCGTAAGTCGATCCTAGACAAGGCCTAAAAACCAACACGAGGTTGATCCCCGGAACATCCTGTCTAGGACTAACGAACGACACCCTACGTGCCGCTGGATCCTCCAGCCCCTTGTAAGGCCTAATTATTGCAGATATTAAACTAATCCTTGATGAACAAGGAGCAATCGTAACGGATCAGATCTACTAAATAACGATCAAGCGGTGCCGCCCCACACCGAGATAGGTGTGAGGGCGGCTAGATATGCAAGGGTTGCACTACGATAGCATGTTTACGCGAAGAACTATGCTAACCCTAACACATCTATGATAACTACGTTGCTCGCCATCAACAAGGCTTCAGTACGAGCAACGCATGAACAACGTGGAGCTTGTGCTGCCTAGATCGCAAGATTGCTTACCGGTAGAAACCCTCGAGATGAAGGAGTTGGCGATGCGCCGAGATTGATTTGGTTGGTTGAACGTTGGTTGTTGTTTATTCCATAAACCCTAGATACATACTTATAGTCCAGGGGACTTTCTAATTCAGGCGTGCACCTAACCGTGCACGGGTAAAATTCTATCTTCTAATCTAAGATGCAATCTACCATAATTAAAGATACACGGGCAATCTAGCCCAAACTCTTCGTGCGAGGCCGCTTCAGAGATCTTCCACGTGTAGTCTTCCAAGCCCATCTCTCTTTCGGCCCACCTCCTGATTTAGCCAAAATCTGGTGATAACACATGCCCCCCTGGTTTTGGAATTGATAATTCCAAAATCACTCTGTTTTTTCTTCGTCAGGTCATGTCATGGCAGAGCAGAACCGTCGCAGCATCCTTCATCATGATGCCCTGTCTTCTCAACTTGTCCGCGTGCTTTGACCGTTATCTTTGGGCACCACCTCCTCGGAAACTGCTGTGGCATTGAATTTTTACCATAGCCCCTTTATTTAACCGCTCTGGGCAGTTTGCCACTTCATCACCTTACTCTGTTCTGGCCATCGGCTCCCAAAAACCCCCAATCTCCCATAGCCATGTCTTCCTCTTCTTCCTCATCGGTCTTCTCTGACTCCTCCTCATCCCGCGAGCCTACACCGGAGTGGGGCTCTTTGGCGGCGCACGATATTCTCGCCCCCACGACGTGGGACAAAGAAGAACACGATTCCTCCATCTGGTCTGAGGATGACAAATCCCTGACCGATGGAGAGGGCGACCTCCAATTCCTCGTCGAGGGGGAAGAGGAGGCGGAGAGCGAGGACGACCGCTTCTCCTGGGATGACTTCACTTCCTCCGAGGAGGAGGCGGAGGAGGAGGACGACGACGACGACTCCCTCGAAGGTTACCCACCAGCGAAGCGCCTCCGCACCTGGTGGGACGACGACAGCGATGACGACGATGAGGAAGATGAGGCCCCCGTAGAAGGCTACGGAAGCTCTGAGGAGGAGCCTTTCAGCAGCTGCGCCGGAGGCAGCGACGACGAGGGCAGCAATGGCCCCTAGATTAGGGGCCGGTCGTAGTACTTGGCTTTTGCCCTTTTCTTTTCCTGAGCAATCGGCTCTTTCTTTGTAAGAAATCCCCTTATCAATGAAGAGAATATCCTTTAATTAACTTTGCTTCCTTGTCAACCCTGCCGATCGTTGAATGGAGTTGTCGTACAGAGAGCCGATAGCGAAACATCGGCTCACACGATGATCTGAGGCCAAACTGTTGTCTAAACGCACAGTCCAACAGGCCTTAGTAGGCCTAAATCTCGTCCAAACCATCAAATTGAACTCCTCAGCAACCATTAGGAGATTCGTCTCACATATCATGGTTTCTGGTCTGAACCGATTTCGTTAACTTGCTAATCTGAACTTATTCTGAAGTCGATGCCCGTGCATCGGCTGCATTTGCATACTGTTATCTCCATACGTTTTCTCAAGTCTATGTCTACGCATCGGCTTTGATTTTTTTGATTTTTTACTGGCCGATTTAAAATCGGCCCCCATATCTTACTGCCCATCATCCCACATGCTTGGGAAGTATTTCTTGAGGTGTTGACCATTGACAGCTACTGGGAACTTCTCGCCGCTCAACTCCTCCAGCATGTATGCATTACCCTTCAAGGCCTGGACAACTTTGTACGGACCGTGCCAATTAGGAGACTATTTGCCATATGCCTTGTCCCTGGTTCCCAACGGTAATACAGCTTCCCATACTAGATCACCAACTTGGAACTCCTTTGGTCTAACCTTTTTATTGTAGGCACGAGCCACCCTGGCTTTGTTCTCCTTAATCTTCTCCAACGACCACAGCCTAAGTTCTGTTGCGTCCTCAATAGTGTCACTCATCAAAGCTGCATATTCTTCAGCTGTCAGATCATTCTGAAACGTGACACGTCTTGATCCAGCCGTAATTTCCCAAGGCAATACGGCTTCCTGTCCATAGACGAGCCAGGTACGAAGTCTTTATAGCTCCATGGCACGACATGCGGTAGGCCCATAATGCTTCTGACAACTTCTCATGCCAGTCCCTAGGGTTCTCGTCAATTTTCCTCTTGATCAGCTTGATTAGACTCTGGTTGGACGCTTCAGCTTGCCCATTAGCTTGAGCATAGTATGGAGATGATCGGATCAGTTTAATCCCCATGTCATCGCAGAACTTCCTGAATTCTTTAGACACAAAGACCGAACCTCCATCGGTCGTGATAGTTTGAGGAATCCCGTGAAGGAGATATGCCCTAGAGGCAATAATAAAGTTGTTATTATTTATATCTTTATGTTTATGATAAATGTTTATATATCATGCTAGAATTGTATTAACCGAAACATTAGTACATGTGTGATATGTAGACAAACAAGAAGTCCCTAGTATGCCTCTTAAACTAGCTTATTGATTAATGGATGATTAGTTTCATAATCATGAACATTGGACGTTATTAATAACAAGGTTATGTCATTGTGTGAATGATATAATGGACACACCCAATTAAGCGTAGCATAAGATCTCGTCATTAAGTTATTTGCTATAAGCTTTCGATACATAGTTACCTAGTCCTTATGACCATGAGATCATGTAAATCACTTATACCGGAAAGGTACTTTGATTACACCAAACACCACTGCGTAAATGGGTGGCTATAAAGGTGGGATTAAGTATCCGGAAAGTATGAGTTGAGGCATATGGATCAACAAAGGATTTGTCCATCCCGATGACGGATAGATATACTCTGGGCCCTCTCGGTGGAATGTCGTCTAATGTCTTGCAAGCATATGAATGAGTTCATAAGAGACCACATACCACGGTACGAGTAAAGAGTACTTGTCAGGAGACGAGGTTGAACAAGGTATAGAGTGATACCGAAGATCAAACCTCGGACAAGTAAAATATCGCGAGACAAAGGGAATTGGTAATGTATGTGAATGGTTCATTCGATCACTAAAGTCATCGTTGAATATGTGGGAGCCATTATGGATCTCCAGATCCCGCTATTGGTTATTGGTCGGAGTGAGTACTCAACCATGTCCACATAGTTCTCGAACCGTAGGGTGACACACTTAAAGTTGGATGTTGAAATGGTAGTACTTGAATTATGGAATGGAGTTCGAATATTTGTTCGGAGTCCCGGATGAGATCCCGGACATCACGAGGAGTTCCGGAATGGTCCGGAGAATAAGATTCATATATAGGATGTCATTTTATGTGAAATAAAATGTCGCGGAAGGTTCTATGGAAGGTTCTAGAAGGTTCTAGAAAAGTCCGGAAGAAACCACCAAGGAAGGTGGAGTCCACAAGGGACTCCACCTCCATGGCCGGCCAGCCCTAGTGGGGGTGGAGTCCCAAATGGACTCCACCATAGGGGGCCGGCCACCCCCCACATGGGAGGTGGGAATCCCACCTTTGGGTGGGAGTCCTAGTTGGGCTAGGTTTGCCCCCTCCTATGGAAGGTTTTGGTTTCGGGTCTTATTCGAAGACTTGGACACCAACACTAGGGATCCATCTATATAATGAGGGGCCAAGGGAGGGGGCCGGCCACCCCAAGACCATAGCTTGGCCGCCCCCCTTGAGTGGCCGGCCACCCCCTCCCAAACCCTAGCTTTGCTCCTCCACTTCATATTGCCCGCGTAGCTTAGCGAAGCTCCGCCGGACTTCTACACCGCCACCGACACCACGCCCTCGTCTTTGTCGGATTCAAGAGGAGCTACTACTTCCGCTGCCCGCCGGAACGGGGAGGTGGACGTCGTCTTCATCAACAACCGAACGTGTGACCGAGTACGGAGGTGCTGCCCGTTCGTGGCGCCGGAACTGATCGTGATCAAGATCTTCTACGCGCTTTTGCAAGCGGCAAGTGATCGTCTACCGCAGCAACAAGAGCCTCCTCTTGTAGGCTTTGGAATCTCTTCAAGGGTGAGACTCGATACCCCCTCGTTGCTACCGTCTTCTAGATTGCATCTTGGCTTGGATTGCGTGTTCGCGATAGGAAATTTTTTGTTTTCTATGCAACGTTATCCTACAGTGGTATCAGAGCCGTGTCTATGCATAGATGGTTGCACGAGTAGAACACAATGGTTTGTGGGCGTTGATGCTCTTGTTATCTTTAGTTTGAGTACTTTGCATCTTTATGGCATAGTGGGATGAAGCGGCTCGGACTAACTTTACATGACCGCGTTCATGAGACTTGTTCCTCGTTCGACATGCAACTTGTATTGCATAAGAGGCTTTGCGGGTGTCTGTCTCTCCTACTATAGTAAAGATTCAATTTACTCTTCTATTGAAAACATTAGTATCAACGTTGTGGTTCATGTTCGTAGGTAGATTAGATCTCTCTCGAAAACCCTAAACCACGTAAAATATGCAAACCAAATTAGAGACGTCTAACTTGTTTTTGCAGGGTTTGGTGATGTGATATGGCCATAATGTGATGATGAATATGTATGAGATGATCATTATTGTATTGTGGCAACCGGCGAAGCCTTATGGTTGTCTTTAAATTTCATGTTGAGTAGTATTTCAAAGTAGTTGTAATAGTTGCTACATGGAGGACAATCATGAAGACAGCGCCATTGACCTTGGTGCTACGCCGACGATGATGGAGATCATGCCCGAAGATGATGGAGATCATGTCCGTGCTTTGGAGATGAAGATCAAAGGCGCAAAGACAAAAGGGCCATATCATATCACATATGAACTGCATGTGATGTTAATCCTTTTTATGCATCTTATTTTGCTTAGATCGCGACGGTAGCATTATAAGATGACCCCTCACTAAAATCTCAAGATAATAAAGTGTTCATCCTTAGTAGCACCGTTGCCAAGTCTTGTCGTTTGAAGCATCTCGTGATGATCGGGTGTGATAGAATCAACAAGTGCATACAACGGGTGCAAGACAGTTTTGCACATGCGGATACTAAGGTGGCCTTGACGAGCCTAGCATGTACGTACATGGTCTCGGAACACGTGATACCGAAAGGTAGAGCATGAATCATATGGTTGATATGATGAACACTTTGAGTGTTCGCCATTGAAATCACACCTTGTCTCGTGATGATCGGACATAGGTGCGGTGGATTTGGTTCGTGTGATCACTAAGACAATGCGAGGGATATTGTTTTGAGTGGGAGTTCACCTAGGGTTTTAATTATGTTGAATTAAAATTTGAACTCAATTTGTCATAAACTTAGTCTAAACTATTGCAAATATATGTTGTAGAGATGGCGTCCCCAATCAATTTTAATCAGTTCCTAGAGAAAGAGAAACTTAAGAGCAACGGTAGCAACTTCACCGATCGTTCCGTCATGTGAGGATCTTCCTCTCTGGCGGAAATCTGCAATTTGTGCTTGATGCACCGCTAGGTGACCCTCCTGAAGATGAATCCGATGAAGTAAAAGCTGTTTACGCGACTCGGAAAACTCGGTACTCTCAAGTTCGAGTGTGCCATCCTGTGCGATCTGAATCCGATCTTCAAAAACGTTTTGAGCACCATGATCCTCATGAGTTGATGAATGAGCTGAAAGCTATATTCGAGACTCATGCGCGATGGAATGCTATGAAGCATCGAAACATTTCTTCATTTGTATGATGGAAGAAGGCAGCTCCGTTAGTGAGCACATGCTCGCCATGACCGGCATGCGAAGAAACTCGATGACTTGGGAATAGTGATTCCTAACATCGGGGATTAATCGTGTCCTTCAATCACTGCCACCAAGTTACAAGAACTTTGTGATGAACTACAATATGCAGAACATGAACAAGGAGTTACCTGAACTTTTTGGCATGCTAAAAGCTGCTGAGATTGAGATCAAGAAAGAGCACCAAGTGTTGATGGTCAACAAGACCACCAGTTTCAAGAAACAGGGCAAGTCTAAGGGAAAATTCAAGAAGGGTGGCAAGAAAGCTGCCACGCCTCCTATGAAACCTAAGAACGGCCCTAAGCACGATGCTGAGTGCTATTACTGCAAGGAGAAGGGACAACTGGAAGCGTAATTGCTCCAAGTATCGCTGATCTGAAGAGCGGCCTTGTCAAGAAGAAGAAAGAAGGTATATCTGATATACATGTTATAGATGTTTATCTCACTGGTTCTCGTTCTAGTACCAGGTATTTGATAACCGGTTCGGTTGCTCATATTTGTAACTCGAAACAGAACTAAAGAATAAACGAAGACTACCGAAAGATGAAGTGACGATGCGCGTTGGAAATGGATCCAAAGTCGATGTGATCGCTGTCGGCACACTTCCTCTACATCTACCTTCGGGATTAGTTTTAAGCCTAAATAATTGTTATTTTGTACCCGTTGAGCATGAACATTATATCTGGATCTTGTTTAATGCAAGACGGTTATTCATTCAAGTCTGAGAATAATGGTTGTTCTATTTTTATGAATAATATCTTTTATGGTCGAGCACCACAAAAGAATGGCTTATTTCTCAGTTAGATCTCGATAGTAGTGATACGCATATACATAACATTGATGCTAAGCGAATTAAACTTAATGATAATTCTACTTATATGTGGCAATCGTCTTGGTCATATTGGAGAGAAACGCATGAAGAAACTCCATACTGATGGATTACTTGAATCACTTGACTTTGAGTCACTTGATAGATGCGAAGCATGTCTAATGGGAAAAATGACAAAGACTCCATTTTCTGGTATGATGGAGCGAGCCACGACTTATTGGAAATCATACATACCGATGTATGTGGACCAATGAGCGTAGCATCGCGTGGTGGTTATCGTTATGTTCTAACCTTCACGGATGATCTGAGTAGATATGGGTATATCTATTTCATGAAACATAAATCCGAAACTTTCGAGAAGTTTAAGGAATTTCAAAGTGAAGTAGAAAATCAACGTAACAAGAAGATCAAATTTCTACGATCTGATCGTGGAGGTGAATATCTGAGTTATGAGTTTGGCATGCATTTAAAGAAATGCGGAATACTTTCACAATTGACACCGCCGGGAACACCACAACGAAACGGTGTGTCCGAACGTCGTAATCGAACTCTCTTAGATATGGTTCGTAGTATGATGTCTCTTACTGATTTGCCGTTATCATTTTGGAGTTATGCATTAGAGACAGCCGCATTCACTTTAAATAGAGCACCATCAAAATCCGTAGAAACGACACCGTATGAATTATGGTTTAATAAGAAACCTAAGTCATCGTTCTGAAAGTTTGGGGTTGCGAAGCCTATGTAAAGAAGTTACAACCGGACAAGCTAGAACCCAAAGCGGAGAAATGCGTCTTCATAGGTTACCCTAAGGAAACTATAGGGTACACTTTCTATCACAGATCCGAAGGCAAAATCTTTGTTGCTAAGAACGGAACCTTTCTTGAGAAAGAATTTCTCACTAAAGAAGTGACTGGAAGAAAAGTAGAACTCGATGAGATTGATGAATCTATACTCGTTGATCGAGTAGCGCGATCGAAATTGTACTGCACCGCCTACACCGGCATGAGAGGAAGCTAATGATAATGATCATGAAACTTCGAACGAGGAAACTACTGAACCTCGCAGATCGACAAGGGAACGTGCCACTCGATTGGTATGATCCTTGTCTAAATGTCATGATTGTGGATAACAATGATGAGGACCCTGCGACGTATGAAGAAGCGATGATGAGCCCGTATTCCAACAAATGGCAAGAAGCCATGAAATCCGAAATGGGATCCATGTATGATAACAAAGTATGGACTTTGGTAGACTTACCCTGATAGCCGAAAGGCTGTCGAAAATAAATGGATCTTCAAGAGAAAAACAGATGCTGATGGTAATATTACTGTCTATAAAGCTCGACTTGTCGCAAAGGGTTTCCGACAAATTCAAGGAGTTGACTACGATGAGACTTTCTCACCTGTAGCGAAGCTAAAATCTGTGAGGATTTTGTTAGCAATAGCTGCATTTTTCGATTATGAGATTTGGCAGATGGATGTCAAAACGGCGTTCCTTAATGGAGACATTGAGGAAGAGTTGTATATGGTACAACCCAAAGGTTTTGTCGATCCTAAAAATGCTGACAAAGTATGCAAACTTCAGCGTTCAATCTATGGACTGAAGCAAGCATCAAGAAGTTGGAACCGACGCTTTGATAAGGTGATCAAAGACTTCGGGTTTATACAATGTCATGGAGAGGCCTGTATTTACAAGAAAGTGAGTGGGAGCTCTGTAGCATTCCTGATATTATATGTAGATGACATATTATTGATCGGGAATGATATAGAACTATCAAGCAAAGTTGTTAAAGGTTATTTGAATAATAGTTTTTCAATGAAAGACCTTGGTGAAGCATCGTATATATTAGGCATCAAGATTTATAGAGATAGATCAAGACGCCTAATAGGGCTATCACAGAGTACATATCTGGACAAGATTCTAAAGAAGTTTAGAATGGACGAAAGTAAGAAAGGGTTCTTACCTATGTTACCAGGCAAGGTATTGAGTAAAACTCAAGGACCGGCTACGGCAGAAGAAAGAGAAAGGATGAGTAACATCCCCTATGCCTCGGCAGTAGGATCTATCATGTATGCCATGCTATGTACTAGACCGGATATAGCACATGCTGTTAGTTTGACTAGCAGATATCAAAGTGATCCAGGAATGGAACACTGGACAGCGGTCAAGAATATCCTGAAATACTTAAAAAGAACTAAGGATATGTTTCTTTGTTATGGAGGTGACCAAGAGCTCGTTGTAAACGGTTACACCGATGCAAGTTGGAACACTGATCCTGATGACTCTAAGTCACAATCTGGGTACGTGTTTATATTGAATGGTGCTGCGATGTGGGCAAGCTCGAAGCAGTTGAACGGTGGCGAAGTCTTCAACAGAATCAGAGTACATAGCGGCTTCAGAGGCTTCATCGAAGCGGTATGGATGAAGAGGTTCATTGTAGAGCTCGGTGTGGTTCCTAGTGCATTGGACCCATTAATCATTTATCGTGATAACATGGGTGCCATCGCCAATGCACAAGAGCCAAGGTCACACAAGAGGCTGAAGCATATCAAGCTGCGTTACCACTCGATTCGCGAATACATCGAAGATGGAGAAGTAAAGATTTGCAAAGTACACACTGATCTGAATGTAGCAGATCCGTTGACTAAAGCTCTCCCTAGGGCAAAACATGACCAACACCAGAATGCCATGGGTGTTAGGTATATTACAATGTAATCTAGATTATTGACTCTAGTGCAAGTGGGAGACTGAAGGAGATATGCCCTAGAGGCAATAATAAAGTTGTTATTATTTATATCTTTATGTTTATGATAAATGTTTATATATCATGCTAGAATTGTATTAACCGAAACATTAGTACATGTGTGATATGTAGACAAACAAGAAGTCCCTAGTATGCCTCTTAAACTAGCTTATTGATTAATGGATGATTAGTTTCATAATCATGAACATTGGATGTTATTAATAACAAGGTTATGTCATTGTGTGAATGATATAATGGACACACCCAATTAAGCGTAGCATAAGATCTCGTCATTAAGTTATTTGCTATAAGCTTTCGATACATAGTTACCTAGTCCTTATGACCATGAGATCATGTAAATCACTTATACCAGAAAGGTACTTTGATTACACCAAACACCACTGCGTAAATGGGTGGCTATAAAGGTGGGATTAAGTATCCGGAAAGTATGAGTTGAGGCATATGGATCAACAGTGGGATTTGTCCATCCCGATGACGGATAGATATACTCTGGGCCCTCTCGGTGGAATGTCGTCTAATGTCTTGCAAGCATATGAATGAGTTCATAAGAGACCACATACCACGGTATTTAGTAAAGAGTACTTGTCGGAGACGAGGTTGAACAAGGTATAGAGTGATACCGAAGATCAAACCTCGGACAAGTAAAATATCGCGAGACAAAGGGAATTGGTAATGTATGTGAATGGTTCATTCGATCACTAAAGTCATCGTTGAATATGTGGGAGCCATTATGGATCTCCAGATCCCGCTATTGGTTATTGGTCGGAGTGAGTACTCAACCATGTCCACATAGTTCTCGAACCGTAGGGTGACACACTTAAAGTTGGATGTTGAAATGGTAGTACTTGAATTATGGAATGGAGTTCGAATATTTGTTCGGAGTCCCGGATGAGATCCCGGACATCACGAGGAGTTCGGAATGGTCCGGAGAATAAGATTCATATATAGGATGTCATTTTATGTGAAATAAAATGTCGCGGAAGGTTCTATGGAAGGTTCTAGAAGGTTCTAGAAAAGTCCGGAAGAAACCACCAAGGAAGGTGGAGTCCACAAGGGACTCCACCTCCATGGCCGGCCAGCCCTAGTGGGGGTGGAGTCCCAAGTGGACTCCACCATAGGGGGCCGGCCACCCCCCACATGGGAGGTGGGAATCCCACCTTTGGGTGGGAGTCCTAGTTGGGCTAGGTTTGCCCCCTCCTATGGAAGGTTTTGGTTTCGGGTCTTATTCAAAGACTTGGACACCAACACTAGGGATCCATCTATATAATGAGGGGCCAAGGGAGGGGGCCGGCCACCCCAAGACCATAGCTTGGCCGCCCCCCTTGAGTGGCCGGCCACCCCCTCCCAAACCCTAGCTTTGCTCCTCCACTTCATATTGCCCGCGTAGCTTAGCGAAGCTCCGCCGGACTTCTACACCGCCACCGACACCACGCCGTCGTGCTGTCGGATTCAAGAGGAGCTACTACTTCCGCTGCCCGCTGGAACGGGGAGGTGGACGTCGTCTTCATCAACAACCGAACGTGTGACCGAGTACGGAGGTGCTGCCCGTTCGTGGCGCCGGAACCGATCGTGATCAAGATCTTCTACGCGCTTTTGCAAGCGGCAAGTGATCGTCTACCGCAGCAACAAGAGCCTCCTCTTGTAGGCTTTGGAATCTCTTCAAGGGTGAGACTCGATACCCCCTCGTTGCTACCGTCTTCTAGATTGCATCTTGGCTTGGATTGCGTGTTCGCGATAGGAAAATTTTTGTTTTCTATGCAACGTTATCCTACATCCCAAACCTATGAATGACGTGTTCCTTCACAAATTTGATCACATCTTCAGATTTCACCTTCTTCATAGGGACGGCTTCCACCCACTTGGTGAAGTAATCTGTGATAACCAAAATCCATTCGTGTTTTTTGCTCGACGCCGGATGGATTTTGCCGATCATATCCATGCCCCACCCCCGAAACGGCCAAGGCTTGATGATGGGGTTCATTGCTGATGCTGGTACCATCTGAATTTTCCCGAACATCTGACACGCTTGGCACCCCTTGTAATAATTGAAGCAATCTTCAAGCATGGTGGGCCAATAAAACCCTGATCGTCTGATTAGCCACTTCATCTTATGAGCCGACTGATGCGTTCCACAGGCGCCTTCATGTACCTCATGTAAGAGCCGATTAGACTCAGTCGGTCCCAGGCACTTGAGTAGCAACCCTTCCAACGTCCTGTAGAACATGTCGTCTCCTATAAGGACATACTTCATGGCTTTGTATCTTATCCGTTTAGGTGCCCCCCGAGCCGAATCTTTCAAATAATTGAAGATTTCGGCTCTCCAATCATCCTGTTCCAGGAACTGTATCTGGACATCTGCTCCGTCAACCGTATCTATGTAGCCTGAAGCCATCTGTGCGAGATTGTTGGCCTCGGCATTTTGGGATCTTGGGACCCAATTAAAGTTGATGTACCGAAACTGTGTCATCAACTCACGGCATTCCATCCAATATGGGAAAAGCGATTCACTTTCGCACTTATATTCGTCCGTGAGCTGATTAATCACCAAATTTGAGTCTCCAAAAAGCTCTACTGCTTCAGCTCCGGCTTCCAGCAGCAACTCCATTCCCTTACGTATTGCCTCATATTCTGCTACGTTGTTGGTGCAAGGGGCAGATAATCTGATGGAGAAGGAGTACTCTGCCCCCCGAGGCGACACGAGCAGAATGCCGACGCCACAACCATCGTCACACACCGATCCATCAAAGAACATAGTCCATGCACGTATAGATAGTGCTGCTATATTGGTACCGATCCGTTCAGCGATAAGATCGGCCAACGCTTGTCCCTTGACTGCTTTCGCCGGCTGATACCGGAGATCAAATTCTGACAACGCAAACATCCACTTACCAAGTCGGCCTTTCAAAACAGGGGCCGACAACATGTGCTTGACAACATCTGACTTGCATATGACGATGATCTCTGCCGTCAAAAGGATGTGATGAAGCTTGGTGCAGGTAAAGAACAGGCAGAGGCAAAGTTTCTCGACCTCAGGATATCTTGTCTCCGCGTCCAAAGATCCTTCGCTGAGGTAGAAACGACCTTCTCAACGCCATCGTAGAGTTGCACCACCACCGAAGCGATGGACGTGTCGGCCCATCGACAAGTAGATGTAGAACGGCCTGTCTTGTCGGCGGAACTAGCACAAAGCGGCGTCGTCAGATACCGCTTAATCTCATCAAACGCCTGTTGCTGTTCTGCCCCCCAGTGAAACTCATCATCAGATTTAGTCTTCACCAGCGCCATGAACGGCTCGATTCGTCCTGACAGATTAGAGATGAATCGTCGGACAAAATTAATCTTGCCGATGAGGCGTTGGAGCTCCTTTTTTGTGGTTGGCGGTTGCATGGTACGCACCGCCTCCTGACTTTTCAGACCGATCTCAATTCCACGTTCATGAACCAGAAACCCTAGGAATTGACCAGCCGTCACACCAAAGGCGCACTTCTTCGGATTCATTCTCAGTCCGAATTTCCGAGTTCGGTCTAGGACGCGCCGTAGATCGTCCAAGTGTCCCTCCATGGAGACTGATTTGACTACCACGTCGTCGATATAGATCTCCACCAACTTGCCGATCAGATCATGAAATATATAATTCATGGCTCGTTGGTACGTTGCACCAGCATTCTTCAACCCAAAGGTCATGACCACATACTCAAACAAGCCTACTGCCCCCTGGTACTCTGAATGCGGTCTTGTGTATATCTTCCGGAGCCATGAAGATCTGGTTATAACCGGCGTTGCCATCCATGAAGCTCAACACCTTGTGGCCGGCAGCTGCATTTATCAACGTTTCTGCCACAGGCATTGGATATTCGTCCTTTGGAGTGGCTCTGTTAAGATCTCGGAAATCGATGGCCACTCGCCATCGGCCGTCCTTCTTCTCCACAGGGACGATACTGGAGATCCACTCAGCATACCTGCATGGCCTGATGAACCCGGCGGCCAACATTTTCTCGATCTCTTTCTTGACTTCTTCCAGAATTTCGGCCCTCATTTGACGTGCTCGTTGTTGGAATGGCCGAAATCCTTTTTTGAGGGGGAGCCGATGTTCGATGATGCTCCTGTCCAACCCAGGCATCTCCGTGTAATCCCATGCAAAGCAATCTGGGTATTCCTTTAACAGAGCTATCATCTGTCTCCTGAGCAGTGGATCCAACTTTTTACTGATAAAAGTCGGTCGCGGCTTATCCCCAGGACCGATGTCGACTTCCTCTAGCTCATCAGCCGATGTAAACCCATACCCTAGCTTTCCGTCCCCTGTGAGGTCGACGCCATATACTGGGAGAGCAGGTGGTACGGATAACCCAGGCCGATCGCTAGAATCGGCTTCCATCTTGATCATTCACAGGGATCTTTCGGCAGTGTCGGGGCCGATCGCGCGGAGCAGCTTCTTCCTTATCTTTGCTATGAGAGCAGTTGCCCTCGCCTCTATCCTCATCAGGGGGGCGCCCTAGTTCTATCATGTTGATGTTGAACGAGTATCTTGGTTGGCACCTCCCAGGGTGAGTGTCGTTAACCCTGTCAACGGCGCACGACGGTGAATTAGGCACTTCTGGTGCCGCCAATGTGGATGGCGACGGTGGACGGGACTGAAGTGGCACTTTTCCTCGGTAGGTCCCGAGAGCTGGTTCTGGTAGAGAGTGCTGATTCTTCATGACCTCCTTGATCATTCGAACGGCGACATGCTCCAGAGTATTCACCAGACTCTCAGAATGGCGATGCAACGAGTGAGTCACCATGCCACTAATCTCCTGGCGCACGGCCCTGGTACGTTCTTCTGACGGGACACATAGATCCACCCCATCGAGTGCGCCTTCCGGTGAGAACCCCTTCCACCTGACGCCATGTGAACGGGTTCTGTGGAAAGAGCCGTTGAGGTCGGCCTCGAGGATGACCTTAATCTCGTCATACTTCTTCTTGAGCTCATCGGTCAGGTCCTCGTACGTGACTGGCGTGCCGTCCGCCATCTCAAATGTAGATGGCGATGTGGTCGATGTAGAAGCTTGTCCCACCGGGCGTGCCAGAATGTGTTGACGTCAGAAACCCACCGGCGGGCAGCGACGGGCAACACCGTAGAGCCGGGAACAACCTAGGGCTGCGGCTGGCCGAGGTCCCTCCAAGCGATGGCCCGCAAAGCCTTCTGGTCACACGTCCGATGCTGATTGCAAGGGCGTGCCACCTGACCTATACCTGGTCAGGAAGGTGATGGAGATGCCTCGCTTAGTTTCCTGCATGGCATACACGTAAACATTAAATACGAGCCTCGATCGGCTCTCAGGTTATCCTGTGAATCGGCTCAAGGAGCCGATCCACCCATGATTCGTACGGGGTGCACGAATATATGGTGGTCCTGTTTGATCAAGATAAAGCTAATTAGATCTACGACGATTTAGGGTTTTCACCGCATAATCGGAACATCCTACTCAGGATTGGGCCTCGCGGCCACGCACGGTGATCGTAAGTCGATCCTAGACAAGGCCTAAAAACCAACACAAGGTTGATCCCCGGAACATCCTGTCTAGGACTAACGAACGACACCCTACGTGCCGCTGGATCCTCCAGCCCCTTGTAAGGCCTAACTATTGCAGATATTAAACTAATCCTTGATGAACAAGGAGCAATCGTAACGGATCAGATCTACTAAATAACGATCAAGCGGGGTGCCGCCCCCACACCTGAGATAGGTGTGAGGGCGGCTAGATATGCAAGGGTTGCACTACGATAGCATGTTTACGCGAAGAACTATGCTAACCCTAACACATCTATGATAACTACGTTGCTCGCCATCAACAAGGCTTCAGTACGAGCAACGCATGAACAACGTGGAGCTTGTGCTGCCTAGATCGCAAGATGCGATCTAGGCAGCATGTTGCTTACCGGTAGAAACCCTCGAGATGAAGGAGTTGGCGATGCGCCGAGATTGATTTGGTTGGTTGAACGTTGGTTGTTGTTTATTCCATAAACCCTAGATACATACTTATAGTCCAGGGGACTTTCTAATTCAGGCGTGCACCTAACCGTGCACGGGTAAAATTCTATCTTCTAATCTAAGATGCAATCTACCATAATTAAAGATACACGGGCAATCTAGCCCAAACTCTTCGTGCGAGGCCGCTTCAGAGATCTTCCACGTGTAGTCTTCCAAGCCCATCTCTCTTTCGGCCCACCTCCTGATTTAGCCAAAATCTGGTGATAACAATAATATAAGTAAAATAGAATGTATTATATAATTTATGACACACAGAATGAAACTTCAGCTGAAACAACATAGACATGATCATACATTATACATAGAGTACTTCTCAACCCAAAACGTTCACCGTTTAGCTCTTAGATATATAGCTAGCTACAACCCTAATGTTAATAACTTCATAGACATAGTTAATATGGTATGCACCATCATGATCAGAGAGCCCTCTCTAACTCCAAACTGGAAGGCGTAAGAATCGCCTTCCTTAAGGTTGCTTTGTACAACATAGTCTCCCCAATTCGATATGAAATAGACAGTACCATCATCATGATGCTTTGCATGAACTTCTGCTTTGACATATTCACAACAATGACATGTGACTTGCGTGTTCTCTTCTTCCTCTTAGATATGTAAGGCAGTATATACTTTCTAACGAAAGATCCTAAAAAATACACACGAAGAGACAATTAGTTATGTTTGTATTAAGTACCTAGAGTAAGATTTTCTGCACTTGCATGACCAGAGTTCAAAGAGAATTACCATCATTTTGTTGAAGATTGTCCCTACTAAGGGATTCTTGGCCTATATCTTCTAATAACTATTCGCTTGAAATTATTCCTTCTAAATCTAGTCATGTCAACATCGATCATTGCCAAACCTTTAATAAAGGGAGAGTACTTGTCTAATGAAAGAATAATAGGAACTCTAATGGTAGAGTGCATAGGCTCTTACTACATGGAGACCTTGTTGCTATAGTTCTTCATCTTAGACATGTATTTTAAATAATTGGCTAGCTAACAAGGTTGTGGTACTGATTTTAACTATAAGATCATTGGCTAGCAAACATGGTTGTGGCACTGATTTTAACTATCAGATCGTTGGCTAGCTAACAAGGTTGTGGCACTGATTTTAACTGGTAGATCATTGCTAGCTAGCAAGGTTGTGGCATTGACTTTAACTAGCAGATCATTGGCTAGCTAACAAGGTTGTGGCACTGATTTTAACCGACAAATCATTAGCTAGCTAACAAGGTTGTGGCACTGATTTAAGTGCAAGATCATTGGCCAACTACCAAGGCTGTGCCACTAATTGTAGTTGTCAGATCGTTGGATAGCTAACAAGATTGTGACACTAATTTTAACTGTGAGATCATTAGCTAGCTAGCAAGGTCGTGGCACTGAATTTAACTATCGAATCAGTGGCAAGTTAACTAAGGTGTTGCACTGGTTCAGGAACAATAGTTTATAGATCGTAATGCACGTTAATAAGACCAAAAACAATGATGTATGTAGACAATCTCATAGATCCCAATATCCTGCAACTTCAACCATAGATATGAGTGATTGGGAACATACATAGATCCCGGACGGTGCAGTCTCTGCATGCTTTGGCAGACTATGCGGTCCATCCTAACGAAGAGTTGCACGCCACCGCTGTTGAGGTCCACAGCGCTGCAGAGAAGGTGTGGTCGATCCAGCCGGTCGGATAAGTGTACGCCGCCGCGGTCGAGGTCTGTGCCGCCACGACATATGGTGTGGTTCGGCGTGACATAATACGTGCACGACGCGATCCCCGATTATACTTGGCTAGGTCAAATTGGGCTTACCCCGAGGATACTCCTTGGTGCGACCACGCAGGAGTTGCAAAACAACTTCACTCCCCAGTGCAATAAGAAGAAGACCAGGAAACAGAAGAAGCCGGGGGATGTTTCCGCAAGCAAGACAAATGTTATCGACAAGTTGTCGGCCCTGTGGAGGACGATGCATCACCTAGGCCAGCCGATGCTGCCGGCAAACATTGTCAAGCAGCTAACGCCGGATATGAGGAGCATGCATGAAGCTATTCTAATGCAGGAGGAGCTACTTCTTCGAGATAGAAATCCCTCATACTCGGTCTTGACGGCCAAGGTGCCCACTGGCTTTGGCTTTGTCACCACTTACCCCGCGGACTTGATGATCATTCGGTATGAAGGCATATTCGGGCTCTTCCACATGCACCGGCTAGAGCGAAACTTGGTCCGCCTGGTATCGCTCAGCTTGGCGCACGATATCATCACGGAGAACACACCGCACATCGCTATCATGGACCCCTCTACATGACTCCAGCTACCACCGAGAACGAATATGCGTTTCTCGCGAAGTATACCAAGGATTTCTTGGTGTTAAGAAGGATAAGCAATTCATTGTCATACCATATTTCCGCGAGTAAGTATTTAGTTACTAAGTACCCTCTATTGCATTATTTCGTGAATTTCCTTAATAGCTGAGGATGATGGTTTATTTCCAACTGTTTTGCGCAGACTCAAGTACTGCATCCTCGTCCTCTTTCACATGTATCATTCCCATGTCGTTTATCTCGACTCCGGGAGTGATGAGCGGAAAGACTACACCGACGTCAGGCCTACTCTTGATAAAGCCCTCAACAGCTTCATAGCCGAGGTTGCCATCGACAAACTCAAGCATGAGAAGAAAGTTAAAGGTTGCTATGTGTCCAACCACATAACCAATTTCCCCTGCCTCAAGCAATCGTCGGATGAGAATGAGATGGAGGCATGGTTTGCCATCCTACAAATGAGGGCCGTTGTAAGAGATGAGCACGATCTCTTGTTTCCATCTGGTCTTCAGAAGAGGTGCGTGAACATGTCAGACACCACCAATGCAAACGTAAGAGCCGAGTTCCGTGCCTTCCAGCGGACCATTAGCACAATACTCTGCAGGGATGTCCTCAATAGTGGTGGCTTGTTCCACCATGGTGTCGTACTGAGTAATAGCGAGATCGAAGGCCGGTTAGAAGATGGCTGTGACGAGAGAACATTCAACATGCTCGAGGGAATCCGTCCCTTCCCGCCGAGGAAGACTTGAGTCACAAACTTGTCTCCTGCAAATGTTAGTCATAAAATTACTTAAGTATATTTCATGTTTTTCTTTGCACACCTATATGTTATACTCCCTCCATTCCTTTCTATAATGCCTATAGATTTTTGACATTTGTTTTAGAATATAAGGTTGTAGCTTGGCTCTTTTTCAATTACCCCCTCTATCGGCCAGCTCCCACACGACATGCGTGAAAAAAATCCATACAAAAAGGAAACAATTAATTGAGATTCCTAATGCATGACCCCAACGATTCCTTAGATTTAGGAAGCAATGTTTTTATTTTCTTAATATAACCTGGCTGCACATATATGGAGAGTCAACCAGAGAGATTTGTGGGATTTGTTATGTTAATTTAGGAAGTTACCGATTTCCCTCATTTTACTCTGATCTCAAATCGTTAATCTAGGGGATCTTGTGTAAAGAACACTCTTGTGCTAATTTCCGTGCCAAAAAACTATAGGCACAATAGAACGGAACGGAGGGAGTATATCTCTCTATGAATGTACTAACAACTTACATTTCTTTGTTGTGTGTGTGTTTGCACAGATGATGTACTATGTCGTGTACCATGGCAGGGTTCCCGGAGTCTACGAGGACTGGGAAGATTGTAGGAGGTAGGTCCACCATTTCAGCGGCAACAGTTACAAGGGTACACCACTTTGGAGGAGGTGGAAACTCGATACACCAACTTTCGAGCGTGACAGAGGAGGGAGATGTGGAGGACCCCCTTCGTCATGATGATGCTTGCCGCCACCGCCTCTCTAGTCTACTATGCCATTGTTGTTTAGCTAGGTCTGAACTTATATGCATTTTTGTAATATGTGCTACTTCGAGTCGCGAAGTTTGAACCATATGATCAAGTAGCTACTATCTACACTTGTGTTATTGATGCATGCATGCATTTTATAAACATTTGGGTACTATCTAATGATGTGTATCTTGCTAATGATGTGTATCTTGCTGTCATTCTGGTATTTGCATGTATATTTCGTGTATATACTGTGTATTCTAGTGTATATATTGTGTAATTCAAGATTTTCATTTTGGCTCCAGTTAATATTACCCCTGGCGAATTTTTACCTTTACCCATGGCGAGAACGTAAGCGCCGGAGATAACTCTCGTTACCCCCGGCAAATAGGCTATGCTCCGGCGGTAACATGTTGATGGAGATATGCCCAAGAGGCAATAATAAAGTGGTTATTATATATATTTATGTTTATGATAAATGTTTATATACCATGCTATAATTGTATTAACCGAAACATTGATACATGTGTGTTATGTAAACAAAGGAGTCCCTATTGAGCCTCTTGTATAACTAGCTTGTTGATTAATAGATGATCATAGTTTCGTGATCATGAACATTGGATGTTATTAATAACAAGGTTATGTCATTGATGAATGATGTAATGGACAGACCGAATTAAGAGTAGCATAAGATCACTTCATTAAGTTCATTTGCTATAAGCTTTCGATACATAGTTACCTAGTCCTTCGACCATGAGATCATGTAAATCACTTATGCCGGAAGGGTACTTTGATTACATCAAACGCCACTGCGTAAATAAGTGGTTATAAAGGTGGGATTAAGTATTCGGAAAGTATGAGTTGAGGCATATGGATCAAGAGTGGGATATTGTCCATCCCGATGACGGATAGATATACTCTGGGCCCTCTCGGTGGAATGTCGTCTAATTAGCTTGCAAGCATATGAATAGTTCATAAGAGATGACATACCACGATACGAGTAAAGAGTACTTGTCGGAGACGAGGTTGAACGAGGTATAGAGATACCGATGATCAAACCTCGGACAAGTAAAATATCGCGTGACAAAGGGAATCGGTATCGTATGTAAATGGTTCAGTCGATCACTAAGTCATCGTTGAATATGTGGGAGCCATTATGGATCTCCAGATCCCGCTATTGGTTATTGGTCGGAGAGAAGTCTCAACCATGTCTGTATAGTTCACGAACCGTAGGGTGACACACTTAAGGTTTGATGTCGTTTAAGTAGATATGGAATTTGGAATGGAGTTCGAAGTTTTGTTCGGAGTCTCGGATGGGGATCCAGGACATCACGAGGAGGTCCGGAATGGTCCGTAGAATAAGATTCATATATAGGAAGTCATTTCTAAGTTTGAAAATGATCCGGTGCATTTATGGAAGGTTCTATAAAAGTCCGGAAGAAATCACCATGGAAGGTGGAGTCCCGGAGGGACTCCACCTAGCATGGCCGGCCAACCAAAAGGGGGAGGAGTCCTAGGTGGACTCCACCATAGGTGGCCGGCCACCCCCCAAGGAAGGGGTGGGAGTCCCACCTTGAGTAGGAGTCCCACCTTGGGTAGGTTTCGTCCTTATGGCAAGTTTTTGAGTTGGGGTCTTATTCGAAGACTTGGAGTCAAACTCTTGGGGGTTCCACCTATGTAATGAGGAGCAAGGGGAGGGGGCCGGCCACACCAAAGCCTTGGCCGCACCCCATAGTGGCCGGCGCCCCCCTCTCCCCAAACCCTAGCCGCCCTCCTCCAACACCTCTCCCACATACGCTTTGGTGAAGCCCTGCCGGAGATCTCCACCACCACCACCACCACGCCGTCGTGCTGCCGGGATTCCGAGGAGGATCTACTACTTCTGCTGCCCGCTGGAACAGGGAGAAGGATGTCGTCATCAACACCGAACGTGTGACCGAGTACGGAGGTGCTGCCCGATTGTGGCACCGTCAAGATCTTCTACGCGCTTTTGCAAGCGGCAAGTGATCATCTACATCCACCACGAGATCTAATCTCGTTAACGCTTAGCGATCTTCAAGGGTATGTTGATCTTCACCTCGTTGCTACCGTCTACTAGATTAAATCTTGGCTTGTTATTCGTTCTTGCGGTAGGAAATTTTTTGTTTTCTATGCTACGAATCCCATCAGTGGTATCAGAGCCGTGTCTATGCATAGATTGGTTGCACGAGTAGAACACAATTGTTTTGTGGGCGTTGATGCTTTGTTGTCTTTAGTTCATGTACTTTGCATCTTGCGGCATAGTGGGATGAAGCGGCTCGGGCTAACTTTACATGACCGCGTTCATGAGATTTGCTCCACGCTCGACATGCAACTTGTATTGCATAAGTGGCTTTGCGGGTGTCTGTCTCTCCCACTATAGTGAAGATCCAATTTACTCTTTCTATTGACAACACTAGTATCACCGTTGTGGTTCATGTTCATAGGTAGATTGGATCTTACTCGAAAACCCTAAACCACGTAAAATATGCAAACCAAATTAGAGACGTCTAACTTGTTTTTGCAGGGTTTGGTGATGTGACATGGCCATGATGTGATGATGAATATGTATGAGATGATCATTATTGTATTGTGGCAACCGGCAGGAGCCTTATGGTTGTCTTTAAATTTCATGTTGAGTATTATTTCAAAGTAGTTGTAATAGTTGCTACATGAGAGAACAATCATGAAGACGACGCCATTGACCTTGACGCTACGCCGATGATGATGGAGATCATGCCCGTTGATGATGGAGGATCATGTCCGTGCTTTGGAGATGAAGATCAAAGGCGCAAAGACAAAGGGGCCATATCATATCACACATGAATTGCATGTGATGTTAATCCTTTTATGCATCTTATATTGCTTAGATCGCGACGGTAGCATTATAAGATGGTCCCTCTCACTAAATATCAAGATAATAAAGTGTTCATCCTTAGTATGCACCGTTGCTAAGACTTGTCGTTTCGAAGCATCACGTGATGATCGGGTGTGATAGATTCTACATGTGCATACAACGGGTGCAAGCCAGTTTTGCACACGCGGATACTAAGGTTGCCTTGACGAGCCTAGCATGTACAGACATGGTCTCGGAACACGGGATACCGAAAGGTAGAGCATGAGTCATATGATTGATATGATGAACACTTTGAGTGTTCGCCTTTGAAATTACATCTTGTCTCGTGATGATCGGACTTGGTGTAGTGGATTTGGTTCGTGTGATCACTAAAACAATGAGAGGGATATTGTTCTGAGTGGGAGTTCACCTAGTTTAATTTTTTAGAATTAAAATTTGAACTCAAATTTTCATAAACTTAGTCTAAACTCTTTGCAAATATATGTTGTAGATCATGGCGTCCCCATCAATCAATTTTAACCAGTTCCTAGAGAAAGAAAAGCTTAAAAGCAATAGTAGCAACTTCACCGACTAGTTCCGTCATGTGAGGATTTTCCTCAATGGCGGAAATCTGCAATATGTGCTCGAAGCACCGCTAGGTTCCCCACCACCACCTGCAGTATCTGAGGATGTAAAGAATGTTTACGAGACTCGGGTGACTCGATACTCTCAAGTTCAGTGTGCCATTCTGTGCAGCCTAGAGGCAGAGCTCCAAAAGCGTTTTGAGAACCACGACCCTTGTGATATGATCAATGAGCTCAAGGTTATCTTTGAAACTCATGCGGCTGTGGAGAGCTATGAGGTCTCGAAACAGTTCTTTGGCTGTATGATGGAAGAGGGCAGCTCTGTTAGTGAGCACGTGTTCGCTATGTCCGGACACGCGAAGAAGCTCAGTGACTTGGGGATTGTGATTCCTAACCAGCTGGGTATTCATCGTGTCCTCCAATCACTGCTACCAAGTTACAAGAACTTCGTGATGAACTACAACATGCAGAACATGAACAAGGAGTTACCTGAACTATTCTCCATGCTAAAATCTGCTGAGATTGAGATACAGAAAGAGCACCAAGTGTTGATGGTCAACAAGACCACCAGTTTCAAGAAGCAAGGCAAACCTAAGAAGGGCAACTTCAAGAAGGGTGGCAAGAAAGCTGCCGCGCCTCCTGAGAAGCCTAAGGGTGGCCCTAAACCTGATACTGAGTGCTATTACTGCAATGGGAAGGGGCACTGGAAGCGTAATTGCCCCAAGTACTTGGCTGATCTGAAGAGCGGCCTTGTCAAGAAGAAGAAAGGTATATTTGATGTACATGTTATAGATGTCTATCTTACTGGTTCTCGTACTAGTGCCTGGGTATTTGATATTGGTTCGGTTGCTCACATTTGTAACTCGAAATAGGAACTACGGAATAAACGAAGCCTAGCGAGGGACGAAGTGACGATGCGCGTTGGAAATGGATCCAAGGTCGATGTGATCGCTGTCGGCACGCTCCCTCTACATCTACCTTCGGGATTAGTTTTAAACCTCAATAATTGTTATTTAGTGCCTGCGTTGAGCATGAACATTATATCTGGATCTTGTTTAATGCAAGACGGTTATTCATTCAAGTCTGAGAATAATGGTTGTTCTATTTTTATGAATAATATCTTTTATTGCCATGCGCCTGAGATGAATGGTTTATTCTTGTTAAATCTCGATAGTAGTGATACACATGTTCATAACATTGATGCTAAGCGAATTAAATTGAATGATAATTCTACTTATATGTGGCATTGTCGTCTTGGTCACATTGGAGTGAAACACATGAAGAAACTCCATTCCGATGGACTTCTTGAATCGCTTGACTTTGAGTCACTTGATAGATGCGAAGCATGTCTAATGGGAAAAATGACTAAGACTCCATTCTCTGGTATAATGGAGCGAGCTACAGACTTATTGGAAATCATACATACCGATGTATGTGGACCAATGAGTTTAGCCTCGCGCGGTGGTTATCGTTATGTTCTAACCTTCACAGATGATCTGAGTAGATATGGGTATATCTATTTCATGAAACATAAGTCCGAAACTTTCCAGAAGTTTAAGGAATTCCAAAGTGAAGTAGAAAATCAACGTAACAAGAAGATCAAGTTTCTGCGTTCTGATCGCGGAGGCGAATATCTGAGTTATGAGTTTGGCATGCATTTAAAGAAATGCGGAATACTTTCAGAATTGACACCGCCGGGAACACCACAGCGCAATGGTGTGTCCGAACGTCGTAATCGAACTCTCTTAGATATGGTTCGTTCTATGATGTCTCTTACTGATTTGCCGTTATCTTTTTGGGGTTATGCATTAGAGACAACTGCATTCACTTTAAATAGGGCACCATCTAAATCCGTTGAAACGACACCGTATGAATTATGGTTTAAGAAGAAACCTAAGCTGTCATTCCTTAAAGTTTGGGGTTGCGAAGCTTATGTAAAAAAGTTACAACCTGACAAGCTAGAACCCAAAGCGGAGAAATGTGTCTTCATAGGATACCCTAAAGAAACTATTGGGTATACTTTCTATCACAGATCCGAAGGCAAAATCTTTGTTGCCAAGTACGAAACCTTTCTTGAGAAGGAGTTTCTCACTAAAGAAGTGACTGGAAGAAAAGTAGAACTCGACGAGGTTATTGAACCTTCTCTCGTAGATCAGAGTAGCGCAGTGCTGGAAGATGTTCCTATACAGCCTACACCAATAACAGAGGAAGCTAATGATAATGATCATGAAACTTCGAACGAGGTAGCTACTGAACCTCGCAGATCGACAAGGGAGCGTACCACTCCTGATTGGTATGATCCTTGTCTAAATGTCATGATTGTGGACAACAATGATGAAGACCATGCGACGTATGAAGAAGCGATGATGAGCCCAGATTCCAAAAAATGGCAAGAAGCCATGAAATCCGAAATGGGATCCATGTATGATAACAAAGTGTGGACTTTGGTAGACTTACCTGATAGCCGCAAGACCGTCGAGAATAAATGGATCTTCAAGAGAAAAACAGATGCTGATGGTAATGTTACTGTCTATAAAGCTCGACTTATCGCAAAGGGTTTCCGACAAATTCAAGGAGTTGACTACGATGAGACCTTCTCACCTGTAGCGAAGCTAAAGTCTGTGAGGATTTTGTAGCAACAGCTGCATTTTTTGATTATGAGATTTGGCAGATGGATGTCAAAACGGCGTTCCTTAATGGTGACATTGAGGAAGAGTTGTATATGGTACAACCCAAAGGTTTTGTCGATCCTAAAAATGCTGACAAGGTATGCAAACTTCAGCGTTCCATTTATGGACTGAAGCAAGCATCCCGGAGTTGGAACCGACGCTTTGATAAGGTGATCAAAGACTTCGGGTTTATACAGTGTCATGGAGAGGCCTGTATTTACAAGAAAGTGAGTGTGAGCTCTGTAGCATTCCTGATATTATATGTAGATGACATATTATTGATTGGGAATGATATAGAACTATTAAGCAGTGTAAAAGGTTATTTGAATAAGTGTTTTTCAATGAAAGACCTTGGTGAAGCAGCGTACATTTTAGGCATCAAGATTTATAGAGATAGATCAAGACGCCTAATAGGGCTTTCACAGAGTACATACCTGGACAATATTCTAAAGAAGTTTAGCATGGATGAAAGTAAGAAAGGGTTCTTACCGATGTTGCCAGGTAAGGTCTTGAGTATGACTCAAGGCCCAGCTACGGCAGAAGAAAGAGAGAGGATGAATCAGATCCCCTATGTCTCGGCAGTAGGCTCTATCATGTATGCCATGCTGTGTACTAGACCGGATATCGCACATGCTGTTAGTTTGACCAGCAGATATCAAAGTGATCCAGGAATGGAACACTGGACAGCGGTCAAGAATATCCTGAAGTACTTGAAAAGGACTAAGGATATGTTTCTTTGTTATGGCGGTGACCAAGAGCTCGTTGTAACCAGTTACACCAATGCAAGTTGGAACACTGATCCTGATGACTCAAAGTCTCAGTCTGGGTACGTGTTTATATTGAATGGTGCTGCAGTAAGCTGGTGTAGCTCCAAGCAGTGCACGGTGGCGAAGTCTTCAACAGAATCGGAATACATAGCGGCTTCAGAGGCTTCATCGGAAGCGGTATGGATGAAGAGGTTCATAGTTGAGCTTGGTGTGGTTCCTAGTGCATTGGACCCACTAGTCATTTATTGTGTCAACATGGGTGCCATCGCCAATGCACAAGAACCAATGTCACACAAGAAGCTGAAGCATATCAAGCTGCGCTTTCATTCGATTCGTGAGTATATCGAAGATGGAGAAGTAAAGATTTGCAAAGTACACACTGATCTGAATGTGGCAGATCCGTTGACTAAATCTCTCCCTAGGGCAAAGCATGACCAACACCAGAATGCCATGGGTGTTAGGTACCTTACAATGTAATCTAGATTATTGACTCTAGTGCAAGTGGAAGACTGTTGGAGATACGCCCAAGAGGCAATAATAAAGTGGTTATTATATATCTTTATGTTTATGATAAATGTTTATATACCATGCTATAATTGTATTAACCAAAACATTGATACATGTGTGTTATGTAAACAAAGGAGTCCCTAGTAAGCCTCTTGTATAACTAGCTTGTTGATTAATAGATGATCATAGTTTCGTGATCATGAACATTGGATGTTATTAATAACAAGGTTATGTCATTGATGAATGATGTAATGGACACACCCAATTAAGCGTAGCATAAGATCACGTCATTAAGTTCATTTGCTATAAGCTTTCGATACATAGTTACCTAGTCCTTCGACCATAAAATCATGTAAATCACTTATGCCGGAAGGGTACTTTGATTACATCAAACGCCACTTCATAAATGGGTGGTTATAAAGGTGGGATTAAGTATTCGGAAAGTATGAGTTGAGGCATATGGATCAAGAGTGGGATATTGTCCATCCCGATGACGGATAGATATACTCTGGGCCCTCTCGGTGGAATGTCGTCTAATTAGCTTGCAAGCATATGAATGGTTCATAAGAGATAACATACCACGATACGAGTAAAGAGTACTTGTCGGAGACGAGGTTGAACGAGCTATAGAGATACCGATGATCAAACCTCGGACAAGTAAAATATCGCGTGACAAAGGGAATCAGTATCGTATGCAAATGGTTCAGTCGATCACTAAGTCATCGTTGAATATGTGGGAGCCATTATGGATCTCCAGATCCCGCTATTGGTTATTGGTCGGAGAGAAGTCTCAACCATGTCTGCATAGTTCACGAACCGTAGGGTGACACACTTAAGGTTTGATGTCGTTTAAGTAGATATGGAATTTGGAATGGAGTTCAAAGTTTTGTTCGGAGTCTCGGATGGGATCTAGGACATCACGAGGAGGTCCGGAATGGTCCGGAGAATATGATTCATATATAGGAAGTCATTTTCTAAGTTTGAAAATGATCCGGTGCATTTATGGAAGGTTCTAGAAGGTTCTAGAAAAGTCCGGAAGAAATCTCCATGGAAGGTGGAGTCCCGGAGGGACTCCACCTAGCATGGCCGGCCAACCAAAAGGGGGAGGAGTCCCAGGTGGACTCCACCATAGGTGGCCGGCCACCCCCCCAAGGAAGGGGTGGGAGTCCCACCTTGAGTAGGAGTCCCACCTTGGGTAGGTTTCGTCCTTATGGCAAGTTTTTGAGTTGGGGTCTTATTCGAAAACTTGGAGTCAAACTCTTGGGGGTTCCACCTATATAATAAGGAGCAAGGGGAGGGGGCCGGCCACACCAAAGCCTTGGCCGCACCCCATTAGTGGCCGGCGCCCCCCCTCTCCCCAAACCCTAGCCGCCCTCCTCCACCACCTCTCCCGCATACGCTTTGGCGAAGCCCTGCCGGAGATCTCCACCACCACCGCCACCACGCCGTCGTGCTGCCGGGATTCCGAGGAGTATCTACTACTTCCGCTGCCCGCTGGAACAGGGAGAAGGATGTCATCATCAACACCGAACGTGTGACCGAGTATGGAGGTGCTGCCCGATTGTGGCACCGTCAAGATCTTCTACGCGCTAATGCAAGCGGCAAGTGATCGTCTACATCCACCACGAGATCTAATCTCAGTAACGCTTAGAGATCTTCAAGGGTATGTTGATCTTCACCTCGTTGCTACCGTCTACTAGATTATATCTTGGCTTGTTATTCGTTCTTGCGGTAGGAAATTTTTTGTTTTCTATGCTACGAATCCCATCACATGTACCGCTAGCGAATTTCATAAGGCGCTAGCGATATGTGCCGGTTACCACTGGTGAATTAGAAGGCGCCGACGATAAGAGCTTACCACTGGCGAGGTGGTCGCTGGCGAATGCGAAGGCGCCGGTGGTAGGCCTTTCTGGTGCGCCGGCGGTAAGCGAATTCCTAGTAGTGCAGCCACCCAAACCCTAGCAACCCCTTGGTGAAGCCCTTCCGGATTTCTCCACCACCAGCAGCACCACCGTACCATCGTGTTGATGGACTCCATCTCATCTATGTCCTCACACCTTTCTCAATCAAGGTGGAGACGTCCTCAAGCTGTAAGTGTGCACATCTCGGAGTTTCCGCTCGTTGTAGTGCTGATCGGATTGGATCTACATCAACCGCGTTGTGAAATGCTTCTGCTTTTGGTCTTTGAGGGTATGACAATCTCACCCCTCTCTCTCTATCTCTCTCTCTCTCTCGTTGCTAGCATCTTGTAGAATGGATCTTTTTGTTTCTATGTTGCGTATCCCATCAGTACTACTCCCCTCTCATGGAGAAGAGAGACGTGGAGGCGTTGGTGAACAAGGAGAAGCCACCATAGGAGATTCCGTGAGCGGTTACCCCTCCAGTATTTCTCCGATTGGATACTGGTGTCTCTCTATTTCTTTGTTTTTGATCTTCGCCTCTGTGTGTCGTGAAATAAAATTACCATGGTGTATATATAGGTGATTTTAGGTCAAAACACATATGTGAGTGAAATATTGAGGCGAATCGGATGACAGAGAGAGGAGACCCCCATGGCGTGGTTGGGCCTCAGGGTTACGCAATGGGATCTATCTCCCGCGACCTGTTGGTCTCCTAGTGATCCTCTTTGGCTTGTTGGATCCGTCTCAAAAATTACAAGTGCTCTTTTTTACTTGTCCTTTTCCGAGTCTCGTAGCTCCTGAAAAGTAAAAAAACACTAAAAGGTGGTTTTTCGGCCTTCGAGTGTTAAATACCAATAAACGGGACTTCATGGAAAACCCTCTAAATCAATGTAAAACATGTTGGCAACATCATATAACATGCAATTATCAATGAATATCATATAAATATCACCAAAGTTCATGGATACATTTTACATATATCACCAAGGCTTCTCACTTCCTGTCGTTGGCACGCGCGCGTACACACACACACACCGATATATATATATATATATATATATATATATATATATAGGGTGACACTATTCTGAAACTGGTGCTCAGAATAATATTCTGAGCATCACCTCCGCTGTACAGAGGGCGATGGGAAAGAAAACGAGAATTCCCACCCGTGTGCTTCCCCTACCTTGAGCCTGTGCCAACCAAATCCCTGAACGATTCCCCTGTTGCTCGCCGCCCGCCGGGACGCCCTTGCCCGGCCGCGCTTCTGGCCCCGCGTCGCCGCCCGACCACCTCCCGCGCTGCCGCCTATCGGCCCCCCGTGCTAGCCCTCTGGTTCTCTACTCTCGTGCCGCCCCTCCGATTTCCTGCCGCCGCACCGCGCCCCATCTCCGGCGGCCCACCCGCTGCTCTCTCCCCCGCCGTCCCAGTGCCTCACCTCTTCCGCCACCGTCCTGAGCGCCGCCAGACCAATCACCTACCACTGACGCCTCGTGTGCGTGCAACAGTCGCCCAGGTTCCCACCGTAGGAACGCATGCTCCTGCGCAACCGCCAGCCGGACCCAACATCCATGGTTCCCGCTGCCTCCAGCAGGTCCGCCTGCATCTCTAGGCTCCCCTGGAGCCGCCGCCGCTTGCCGGTCTCCCTGCATCTCCGGGCTCCCATCGCGCCACCGCCGGAGATGGGGCGCAGCCGGTCTCTCTCGCATCTCAGTGCTCCTGTCGTGTTCCCGTCGCACAGCTGCTGCCGGTCAGTTCGCCCGCATCTCAAGCCTCCTATCACACTACCGGCAGGTCCGGCCGAGCCATCGAGTTCTCCTCCGTCGTTCCGACCTGGTGACATCGCGTTGTTTTGTTTGGCAGTACAAGCAGGTTTAGAAAAGAAGTGTACTCGGCTATAAAACAGAAGCACACACGTATAGTGCTTGGGTAATGCTAGGATTTGATTTTCTAGCTGTTCTTCGTGATTGATGCAATTGCTCTTCGGTAGGTTGCAAACCAGGACATGTGTACTTCTGGTGCCGACAGCAAAGAGGCAACCACGCTGGGGCAAGAGGACGTACGCGTGGCTTTCTACCCTGCTGGTGCGTCCGGAGGTAACCAGCATCATTAGGCGGTGGTGTTGTTTGTGGGACTGCAAAGCAGCGTTGTCAGGCAGCGCGCTGTAAGCTCCCGGACCTTAGTTGCTGTCGTGGATGACCATGGTGAATTCAGTTAGGGAGTCGATTTGGATCCAACTTCTTTCTTTTGATTGATTCATTGGGCAGAATGACCGTATCCTCTGATTTTAGTCACAGCGTGCCTCTCTCTCTATCTCTCTGTTCTACTCTACGACTCTATCTTCTGAATCTCGTACGCAGTGCACTTTATTTTGACAATCGTCGGGCAATGAACCTTTTTTACTGCCTGACATGCACTCATGTACTGCCTGGTATACAGTCGTGTTCTGCCCATATACGAGACACAGGACTCAGCCAACGAATGAGAATGTGTTATCACCAGAATTTGACCGAGTCAGAGGTGGGCCGCGATCAAGATGGGCTTGAAGATTATATAATGAAGAAATACGGGAATCGGCCTTATATGCGAAGTTTGGGCTAGTTGGCCCTTGTATCTGTAATATAGTAGATCGCATCTTAGATTAGAAGATAGAGCTTGACCCGTGCACGGTTAGGTGCACGCCTAAATTAGAAAGTCCCCTGGACTATAAATATGTATCTCGGGTTTATGGAATAAACAACAACCAACGTTCAACCAATCAATCAATCTCGGCGCATCGCCAACTCCTTCGTCTCGAGGGTTTCTACCGGTAAGCATCATGCTGCCTAGATCGCATCTTGCGATCTAGGCAGCAGAAGCTTTATGTTGTTCAAACGTTGCTCGTACTGAAGCCTTTTTGATGGCGAGCAACGTAGTTATCTTAGATATGTTAGGGTTAGCATTGTTCTTCGTATCATATGCTATCGTAGTGCGACCCTTGCATATCTAGCCGCCCTCACACCTATCTTAGGTGTGGGGGCGGCACCCCGCTTGATCTTAATTTAGTAGATCCGATCCGTTACGGTTGCTCCTTGTTCTACAAGGATTAGTTTAATATCTGCAATAGTTAGGCCTTACAAAGGTTTGGAGGATCCAGCGGCACGTAGGATGTCGTTCGCTAGTCCTAGACAGGATGTTCCGGGGATCAACCTCGTGTTGGTTTTTAGGCCCTATCTAGGATCGGCTTACAATCACCGTGCGTGGCCGCGAGGCCCAATCGTGAGTAGGATGATCCGATTATGCGGTGAAAACCCCAGATCGTCGTAGATCGTTTTAGCTTTATCTTGATCAAGCAGGACCACCATATATTCGTGCACCTCGTACGAATCATGGGTGGATCGGCTCCTTGAGCCGATTCACAGGATAACCTGAGAGCCGATCGAGGCTCGTATTTAATGTTTACGTGTATGCCATGCAGGAAACTAAGCGAGGCATCTCCATCACCTTCCTGACCAGGTATAGGTCAGGTGGCACGCCCTTGCATCAGCATCGGACGTGTGTACCAGAGGCTTTGCGGGCCGTCGCTCGGAGGGACCAGGGCCAGCCGCAGCCCTAAGTTGTTCCCGGCTCTACGGTGTTGCCCGTCGCTGCCCGCCGGTGGGTTTTGACCGCAACACATTCTGGCACGCCCGGTGGGACAAGCTTCTTCATCCACCACATCGCCATCTACATCTGAGATGGCGGACGGCACTCCAGTTACGTACGAGGATCTGACTGACGAGCTGAAGAAGAAGTATGACGAGGTCAAAGCAATCCTCGAAGCCGACCTCATCGGCTCTTTTCACAGAACCCGTTCACATGGCATCAGGTGGAAGGGGTTCACGCCTGATGGTGCACTCGATGGGATAGACCTCTCTGCCCCGTCAGAAGAACGCACCAGGTCCCTGCGGCAGGAGATCAACTACATGGTGGCTCACTCGCTACACCGCCACTCCGACAACCTGGTGAACACTTTGGAGCGTGTCGCTCTTCGGGTGATCCAGGAGATCATGAGGCACCAGTACTCGCCGTCAGGACCGGCTCTCGGGACACACCAGGGAGAGATGCCACTCCAGTCCCGTCCACCGCTGCCATTTGCATGGGCAGCACCAGAAGTGCCGAATTCACCGGCATTCGTCGTCTACAAGATAGGTGGTGACCCTAGTGACTGCCAGTTCTTGCATGAGGCGCCTAAGGAGATCCCTCACGGGTACATGTGCACATACGTGCCAGATTGCGGTAACTGGGCGCTCACAAACCAGGCCACAACATCAGGGACTTCTGGGAAAGCAGGAGGAACGTCAGCGACAGATTTTGAGAAGCAGACGTGGCTAACTAAATATGCCACCCCGACGAACCTCCAGAGCTCAGCTCCTGCAGTTGGCTCAGAGCTGGAAAAGCAAACATGGCTGGCTAAGTACGCCACCCCGGCGAATCTTCAGAGTTCGACTCCTGCAGCCAGCACATCGGATCAAATCAGTACCATACTGAGAGACCAGTTCGGCATGGTGCCGAAAAGGAGGGCAATCGGCTATTCCAAGCCGTACCCCGACGAGTACGAGTTGATCCCGCTGCCACCTAAATATCGGCTCCCTGATTTCTCCAAATTCAGCGGATCGGATGGTTCCAGCTCCATCGAGCATGTGAGCCGATATTTGGCACAACTAGGAACGGCCTCAATGTCGGATCCACTACGCGTGAGGTTCTTCTCACAGTCCCTCACGGGATCGGCTTTCGGGTGGTACACCTCTTTGCCACCAGACTCGATCCGGACTTGGAAGCAGTTGGAAGAGCAGTTCCATACGCAGTACCACTCAGAGGCTTCCGAGTCTGGCCTTGCCGATCTAGCACAAATACGACAGAAGCGTGGAGAAACTGTGACAGAATACATCCAGCGCTTCAGGAATCTTAGGAACCGATGTTATTCGGTTCGTGTGACAGAAAAAGAAGCAGTCGAGTTGGCAGTAGCGGGCCTTGCAGCACCACTCAAGGACATGGCCTCCCAAGCAGACTACCCCTCACTGGCGCACATGGTTCAGAAGTTGTCGGCATATGAACAGCGCCACCCGGACTTGTACCAGGATAAGTTCAAGCGTGCAGTAGTCCTGGTCGAGACAGAGGAAGACGAAGTTTCTGCGGGAGATCAAGAGGTAGCAGTGGCTGAATGGACTCGGGGGGCAACCCCCGTGTCCTGCAAATGGGTTAAGCCACCTGGTCCGCCCAGGGGGTTTGATTTTGACGTGACCAAAACTGAGCAAATCTTCGATCTCCTACTCAAGGAGAAGCAGTTGAAGATACCCGAAGGTCTCAAATTCCCCACGGTACAGGAGCTGAATGGAAAGCCATACTGCAAATGGCATAACTCGCTCTCCCATGCCACCAACGACTGCAGGGTGTGGCGTCAGCAGATCCAAATGGCGATAGAACAAGGACGTCTGATTTTCAACCAGTACGCCATGAAGGTCGACACTCACCCCTTCCCCACCGTTAACATGGTGGAATGCACTTACCCCGAAGGTTGCCAGCCAGGATCCTCGTTCAGCATCAACATGGTAGGACTTGGACACCACGCTGGCAAGGATGAAGATGAGGGCAGCTGCTCTCGTAGCAAGGACACAGAGGAGGCCGCTCCACGCGATCGGCTCCGTCATGATGGCAAGCGCTACGTCACAGAGGGAGAAATGAAGAACATAAGATATCAGCGACCCCTCTCTGATCACCTCCTCAACAAGTATGTGAGTCAGTATGACCAACGTCGACGGTCCAGCGATGATGATGAAAGAGATCGTCTGGCTAGGGAAGCCAGAAGACATCGTCGGCATGATCGCGATGAGGAGGAGCACGAGCGCCGTGCCAAGGAAAGGACAAGGGAGCAAGGCGACAACGATAGGCACTGGGACTGCCCCTTCTTCAGACACTGCTGGGATTCAGGAATGAGCCGATTGCCCACAATCGGCAATTTCCCAGAATGCAACCAGAAGAAGAAGGAGGCCGCCAACGTGTCCGTGTTCAAACGCCTAGGGCCTCTCCCAACATAAAGCAAACGCGCTGAGTCCCCTCGTTTGGAAGATCTCGAGGATTCAGAAGACGAGGGGGAAGAAGAAGACAGGTACCACCGGCCAAGGTGGTGCCCTGATGGACTCAGCCGTCCACAAAAGCGCAGGGTTCAGCGATTGCGCGGCCTGGAGGAAGCCGAAAGGTTGTACTTGCATACGCTGAGGAAGGCACGACCTGATCTGGCTGCGAAAGTTCAGCGAACCCTGGACGAAGAGGGTCGACCACGAAAGATGGAGTGGCGCCCCAAGCAGAGGAAAGCCGATGATGAAACGTCGGCTGGCACAAACATGGTACTCGTCCTTCCGACGGAGCTTAGTGCTCCACGATTACACGATGCACTCGAGGTGGACGACAGCAAGCGTATCAACATGATAAAATCAGAGGTTAGGCTGGTTTTATCCACTGGCCTAACCAGGTAGCAGGAGCAAAACAATGAGCAAACGTGGCGAGGCCGATCCCTGGGGATCGGCCCCCCATTGATCTATGAAGGAACGTTACGAAGCCTTCATTGAGCGTTTCAGTCGATATGGAGGCCGATTCCAGCAATCGGCCAAAATTATCCTAACCACATGTTCTGCTTGTATGCAACGTCGATCTACTGGACAGCGGTTTACGTCAGCTGATGAGTCAGGAGAAGTCAACATTGGTCTTACCAGAGCCGACGTTCAAATACAATGCCTTGGCTAAACTACAGAGCCGATATCTGCAGTCACCTGACAGATTCGGCTCGGGGGGCACCTAAAGCGGATGAACATGTGGACATGCACAGGAGAACATGGTGCAGTAAAATATTGGGGCTGATAGGAAAAATCGGGCAGTAAAAAAAAATTTACAGCCGATGCAAGGGCATCGACTTTAGAACTGAGAAACGAAGCCGATGCGCAAGCCATCGACTCTAGTGCAACTATACAAGGTTTACCGGATCTCCACTAAGTCCAGTTCAGCTGTGGGAGGTATATCGGCTTTCGAAGGAAGAAGGGTGATCGGCTTTGGTGCACCCTCTCTGACATTCTCGCCTCGAGTAAGGCTCGGGGGGCAGCAGGCCTGGTGGATGCTCTGTTCAGGAGCCGATTGGGGGACCATCGGCTGATCTTTCGTCGCAACCTTCTTCACAAAATGATGAGTGACCATTAGGTTTGGTTGGAAGAATTCAAAAGCTTTCCTGAAGACTCTACGTTGTCTACCAGATCTTAAAAAATCTTCAGTTGAAGAATTGAAGGGTGAATTTTAAAGGACCGATGCATGGTTATCGGCTCATTACGCATTGGCTAAGGGGACAAATCGGCAGGATCAGTATGAGAGGAAATCGGCTAAATTAAGCTCAAAGGAAATCGGCAAAATCAAATTGGGGGAAGTTCTTCATTGATAAACGAGATTTCTTACATAAAGAGCTGATTGCTCTCAAAAGGAAGTACTAGGGGGTACATTGCCCCATCTACTACTACTGGTCCTATACTAAAGGTCCTATCTATGGGCCGTCGCTGCCCTCGTTGTCGCCGTCGTCGCCGCTGTCAGCGCTACTCCTGGCGGGCTCATCGTCGCTGCTCCAATGGCCGCCGACCGGGCCCTCATTGTCCTCGTCCTCTTCGTCAGCGTCGTCATCGTCGCTGTCGAAGTCGCTGAAGTTCCCCGGCCAGGGGCAGAACCGTTTGGCCGGCGGCTCGTCAGAGGAGGTGTCGTCCTCCTCCTCCTCCTCCTCCTCCTTCTCCTCCTCCTCTTCGGAAGAGGTGAAGTCGCAGGAGAAGCGATCGTCGTCGCTCTCCTCCTCCGTTTCCCCGTCGGCGAGGAAGTGGAGGTCGCTTTCCCCGTCGGTCAAGGACTTGTCGTCCTCAGACCAGACGGAGAAGTCATGGCTGGGCTCCTCCCCGGCCTCGATGGCGCGGCGAGTGTTGGCTGCGTGGACCTCCGCCGGGTTCGGCTCCGGCGTCGGCTCACGGGAAGAGGAGGACTGGCTGGAAAGATCCGATGGAGCAGAGGAGGAAGAAGACATGGTGGTGCAGGAGGGCTTTTGGAGTGCTAATGCGAAGGAGATGCGAAAGCAAACTGTGCGGAGCGGTTAAATAAAGGGGATATAGTGGAAATTCAAGGCCATAGCAGTTTCCGAGGAAGTGGTGCCTAAAAAAAAAACTGCCAGGTCACGCGGAGAAGTTGAGAAGGCAAGGCATCATGATGAAGGATACTGCGACGGTTCTGCCACGACATGACCCGACGAAGAAAAAACAGAGTGATTTTGGAATTATCAATTCCAAAACCAGGGGGGCATGTGTTATCACCAGAATTTGACCGAGTCAGAGGTGGGCCGCGATCAAGATGGGCTTGAAGATTATATAATGAAGAAATACGGGAATCGGCCTTATATGCGAAGTTTGGGCTAGTTGGCCCTTGTATCTGTAATATAGTAGATCGCATCTTAGATTAGAAGATAGAGCTTGACCCGTGCACGGTTAGGTGCACGCCTAAATTAGAAAGTCCCCTGGACTATAAATATGTATCTAGGGTTTATGGAATAAACAACAACCAACGTTCAACCAATCAATCAATCTCGGCGCATCGCCAACTCCTTCGTCTCGAGGGTTTCTACCGGTAAGCATCATGCTGCCTAGATCGCATCTTGCGATCTAGGCAGCAGAAGCTTTATGTTGTTCAAACGTTGCTCGTACTGAAGCCTTTTTGATGGCGAGCAACGTAGTTATCTTAGATATGTTAGGGTTAGCATTGTTCTTCGTATCATATGCTATCGTAGTGCGACCCTTGCATATCTAGCCGCCCTCACACCTATCTTAGGTGTGGGGGCGGCACCCCGCTTGATCTTAATTTAGTAGATCCGATCCGTTACGGTTGCTCCTTGTTCTACAAGGATTAGTTTAATATCTGCAATAGTTAGGCCTTACAAAGGTTTGGAGGATCCAGCGGCACGTAGGGTGTCGTTCGCTAGTCCTAGACAGGATGTTCCGGGGATCAACCTCGTGTTGGTTTTTAGGCCCTATCTAGGATCGGCTTACGATCACCGTGCGTGGCTGCGAGGCCCAATCGTGAGTAGGATGATCCGATTATGCGGTGAAAACCCCAGATCATCGTAGATCGTTTTAGCTTTATCTTGATCAAGTAGGACCACCATATATTCGTGCACCTCGTACGAATCATGGGTGGATCGGCTCCTTGAGCCGATTCACAGGATAACCTGAGAGCCGATCGAGGCTCGTATTTAATGTTTACGTGTATGCCATGCAGGAAACTAAGCGAGGCATCTCCATCACCTTCCTGACCAGGTATAGGTCAGGTGGCACGCCCTTGCATCAGCATCGGACGTGTGTACCAGAGGTTTTGCGGGCCGTCGCTCGGAGGGACCAGGGCCAGCCGCAGCCCTAAGTTGTTCCCGGCTCTACGGTGTTGCCCGTCGCTGCCCGCCGGTGGGTTTTGACCGCAACAGAATGGCTTCATATTGTGCTTCTTCCAGCACATGCATCTTCATGTAAACAGTTGCCGCATTAGATTGTTTTAGGATCCGTTTAAAATTTGGGATTTGCTGGAAATTCAGGTGTTTATAACCGGCTGTTTTAGGCATCAGTTCAGCAATGTTAATTCAGGTGTTTGTCACCGTCTCAGTTTCCCGTTTGCCAAATTCAGAGTCGCTTCACGTGGTGCTGACCATAAAAAAATGCCGCCTGTTAGAGTGGACGTATCGAAGCAAACATGCACATAGTTGGTTGGACTTCTAGAGTGTAGAAATAGAAAAACTTGGAATGTATTTTATATTTGACTAATTAAAAATCCCAACGGGAAGTACACAAGACTAGCAAGTTCAAGTTCTAAATGTAGAAAAAACAAAAAATTCTTGGCATCCACAAGGAACTTCAAATACTTGATGGTGAGAAGTACATCTACTTGACGCTGAGAAGTACAAGCATTCGACACGAGCAGTACACCTGCTTAATACATGAAGTACAAGAAAACCAAGAAAAACCAAATGTACAAAAAAAAAAAAATTCCGTCACCAGCAAGGAAGTTCATATACTTGACAACGAGAAGCACAACCATTCGGCACGAGCAGTACACCCACTTAATATAGGAAGTACAAGAAACCCGACAAAATCCAAATGTAGAAAAAACAAAATAATTCCGGCATCTGCGAGGAAGTACGAGCAGTGATTCCGAGAAGTACAGGCGGAGACAACAGGAAGTACAAGCGGTAATTACATGAATTAAAAGTGTTCAAAGAAAATACTCTCACATAAGTTCACATAGCAAAAAACAATAATAAACCCATCACCGTAAAGAAGTTCATACACTTGACAATGAGAAGTACAACCATTCGACACGAGAAATACACCCACTTAATATAGGAAGTACAAGAAATCCAACAAAGCCCAAATGTAGAAAAAACAAAATAATCCCGTCATCTGCAAGGAAGTACGAGCAGTGATTCCGAGAAGTATATGCGGAGACAACAAGAAGTACAAGCGGTAATTACATGAAGAAATACCCCCACATAAGTTCACATAGCAACGTTGTGAAGTTCAAATATTAAAATTCGGGAAGTGCAGAATCTCTTAAATAGAATATAGGGACAATCTAAAATTATCATTTCGAAGCACACATGCTAGTTTTTTTTGTAAAACACACTAGTATCAAAATATTCCCAGGAAGTACAGCCACGAAGGCCAAGAAGTACAAGGACATGTCACGGGAAGTTCAGAAGAGCGTGGTTGTGCTAAGCATTTTGTGTGGTCGTGGATCTCAAACGGACACCGTATGAGAAACGTATAGTCATTTTACTGAACACTTTCGTGAACCAGCGCCGAGAAGTACAACCGCATTTCCCTAGAAGTGCAAGTTCGTGTCGAGGGAAGTTCAATGCTCTGGTTTTACGGGGCAGAAATCTATTGTGCAAATCTCATCGATTTGATCACCAACCACTTCAGTAATTGTCACCAAAAGCTTTATATGGTAGAGCATATGTCTAATTTCATTACCTACAACATTTTTCAACAAATAAATGGATCTAATCCATCAAACTCAAACCGTTATCCCACAAAATATACCGAAAACATGATTTAAAAACTTCCAAAATTACTTTCAAATCGTTTGGATTTGGCAAAAATGGTAGATACAAAAAAGATGCGCCATTTTGAGACCTTTCCAACCGTATATCATTTGCATTGTTTAAATATACCGCGTGGAAATCGCGGGGAAAATCATTCGGTGCTCGTCACATAAAAAAGGCGGAAAGTAATTCGTGTTATTCTATAAAACTGTAAGGAATTAGAGAAAACAATTGGAATAAGAAAGTTGCGCCTAGTCCATAGCTTTCCAACGCCATATCATTTGCATCATTCCGATATACGGTTGAAACAAATCATCCAAATTACTATCCGCTCATTTTTTGAGTACGTCCGAATTTCAGTATTTTCAAAATTATTCAAAAACTGTGAAGATTTTGAACAAACATAAAACATGAAAAAGTTGCGCAATTTTATTATCTTTCCAACGGTATATCATTTGCGTAGTTTCGATAAGCGATTCAAAAACCGAACTAAAAGTTCGTTTTCTGGCCATATAGAAGCGTTTTCGTATTTTTAAAATTAAATTTAAACCGTGCAAAATCTGTGAAAAGTGTGAACATGAAAAAGTTGCGGTTTTTCATTATCTATCCAACGGTATATCATTTGCATATTTCCAACAAATGGTTGGGAAACACGAAGTAGAATCAGTAGCTGTGAAGAAAATGGGAAGTTCAGGTAAGTTCGACAGAAAGTTGAACCCTGTTATCCGGGAAGTACAACCTTGTGTCCAGGGAAGTACAAGTCGGTGCTCAGAATATTATTCTGCAACCGGTTGCAGAATAGTGCTGGTATATATATATATATATATATATATATATATATATATATATATATATTATATATATATTATCGTATATACTTCCATATGGTAGTATATTAGATATGGGTATAACTACACCCAGGGGGTAAGAAGTATTTATCATATATATATTAATGCTTCATTGCTTCATTAACAATATTTTATCCTATGGTATGGAAGCTTTGGTCATTGGCCAAATTAAAAAAAAATCATGGCTCGTTATCTAGGACCGGGTTGATGATCCTGAGCGCCTCGGTTGGCCAAACTGTGGAGCTTGCTTTCTTTTATCTTTGGCTCCTGAGACCACAACAGATGTCGTGGTATCGTCACGGCATATGCTACGGGGTAGCTAAAGAGAGGTGGTTCCTGTATGGGCGTCGACGGTATCCAGATGCGGGATTGGTACACAGCACACGGTGATGTACCCAGGTTCAGGGCCCTCGCGGTGGAGGTAAAACCCCTACTCCTGCATGTCTGATGTATATGACAGTATATGGTGTTACATAGTTGCTCCTTGAGCGGTTGTCCTGAGGAGGAAGAAGCTACTGTGAGCTATGATGAGCCTGGCTGGCTTGGAGAGAGCCTGGCCGGCTGCTCGTATGTGAGCTGAGAGAGAGAGGGCAGCGTTGGCCATGTTCAGCGTGAGCCTGAAGGGCTCCCCCTGGTGTGTCTTATATAGTGGCACCCAGGGGACAAGAGATGGCCGCAGTTACTATACATGAGGTGACTACTGGGGTCCCATCAACTATACACTACAGTGCTACTGTTGCACCACAGTGAGCCTATCTGTAGCCTGGTCGCTTGGTCTTGTCGCTGGCAGGAGGATCCGATGTTGGATCTCGTACGTGGAAGCCGGCCAGCACAACGCAACGTGGAGCTTGGCCACGCGCCTGGTCTTCACGTGGAGAAGCTGGATGGTGCGTACGGGAGCAGCTGGCCTTGATCGTTCTCTGGATGATTGAAGCTGGCAGCTGGTACGTGGGGTGGCAGGAGCCGGCCATGCATGTACGGAGCCGCACCTGGGAGCTGGCAGGCGGGAGCGGTCGATCGCTCGATCGAGCGAGCCGGCCACGCACGCACGAGGCGGCCGGTGGCCAGGCGGCCTGGAGCGGTCCATCCGGACACGGCCCAGGGAAGCTGGGAGCCGGACGTGGCCCAGCGCGGGGAGGCCCCGTCGGCCAGGGAGCCGGCCTCGCATGGGCCAGGCGGAACCGGAGCCGGATGGGCCGGCGGGAGCCGGAAGTCGGCCCACCCGGGCGGGGGCGGGAGCAGGCCGAGGAGGCCGCAGCCGGACGGGCCGCAGGAGCCGGAAGCCGGCCCAGCTCACAGCTCTTCTTCTTTATCTTCTTTGCTTCATATCTTTTGAACCGTGGCATATTTTCTTGATCCGCGAAGTGCTGCGCGCTCGTAAACTCGAGGACTTTGCCATACCGGGGGTCATCTCCCCGTCATTAGCCCCCGAGCCTACGTGGGACTCGAAGAGCAGTCGAGTCGTATGGAGGGTCCCGAACTCGATGTTGTTGATGTAGATGATGATGGCGATGTCGATGTAGCCCATGGCGTGGCATGGGTGAGAGGCGCGGAGTCGCCAAGCCTAATCTCAACCATGCGTAAGGCGGCGAAGGCGCAGCCGGACGATGCGGCGAAGGCGGAGCCGGAAGACGCGGCGAAGGCGGCGAGAACAGCCGGACGAGGCGGCGGAGGCGCAGCCGGACGATGCGGCGAAGGCGCAGCCGGACGATGCGGCGAAGGCAACCGGACGATGGCTGAGGCGCAGCCGGACGATGCGGCGAAGGTGCAGCCGAACGAGGTGGCGGAGGCGCAGCCGGACGATGCGGCGAAGGCGCAGCCGGACGATGCGGCGAAGGCGGAGCCGGACGATGCGGCGAAGGCAGCCGAACGATGGCCGAGGCGCAGCCAGGCAATGCGGCGAAGGCGCAGCGAACGAGGCGGTGGAGGCGCAGCCGGACGATGCGGCGGAGGCGCAGCCAGGCGATGCGGCGAAGGCGGAGCCGAAGACACGGCGAAGGCGGCGACAACAACCAGACGAGGCGGCGGAGGCGCAGCCGGACGATGCGGCGAAGGCGCAGCCGGACGATGCGGCGAAGGCGCAGCGAACGAGGTGGCGGAGGCGCAGCCGGGACGAGGCGCAGCCGGACGAGGCGGCGAAGGCGCAGCCGGACGAGCCGACGAAGGCGCAGCGGATGAGGCGCGAAGGCGCAGCCGAACGAGGTGGCGGAGGCGCAGCCGGACGAGGCGGCGAAGGCGCAGCGGATGAGCTGACGAAGGCGCAGCGACGAGGCGCAGCCGGACGAGGCGACGGTCGCAGCCGGACGAGGCGCAGCGGACGAGGCGCGAAGCGCAGCGACGGCGAAGGCGCAGCGGAAGAGGCGCGAAAGCGCAGCGACGGCAAAGGCGCGGCCGGCGAGGCAGCGAAGGCGCGGCGAACGAGGCGATGAAGGCGCAGACGAGGCGACGCAAGTCGCAGCCGGACAAGGCGCAGCCGGACGAGGCGACGAAGGCGCAGCCGGACAAAGCGCGAATGCGCAGCGAACGAGGCGCAGCCGACGAGGCGCAGCCGACGAGGCAGCGAAGGCGCAGCCGGACGAGGCGACGAAGGCGCAGCCGGACGAGGCGGCGAGGTCGCAGCCGGACGAGGCGGCGAGGTCGCAGCCGGCCAAGGCGCAGCCGGACGAGGCGACGGTCGCAGTCGGACGAGGCGCAGCCGGACGAGGCGACGAAGTCGCAGCCGGACAAGGTGCAGCCGGACGAGACGGCGAAGGTGCAGCCGGACGAGGCGCAGCCCGACGAGGCGACGAAGTCGCAGCCGGACGAGGCGCAGCCGGACGAGGCGCGAAGGCGCAGCCAGACGGCGAAGGAGCAGCCGGACAAGGCGATGAAGTCGCAGCCGGACGAGGCGCGAAGGCGCAGCCGGACGAAGCCGGCGAAGGACTCGGTGTCCGCCGGCTCGTGCTGAAGAGCACCCGGAAGTGGTCGCTGAGGACCGCCAGCTCGAAGGCTCTGGGCCGCTGGCAAGGTGGACTCGGTGTCCGCCGGCTCGTGCTGAAGAGCACCCGGAAGTGGTCGCTGAGGACCGCCAGCTCGAAGGCTCTGGCCGCCGGCAAGGTGGACTCGGTGTCCGCCGGCTCGTCTTGAAGAGCACCCGGAAGTGGTCGCCGAGGACCGCCAGCTCGAAGGCTCAGGGCCGCTGGCAAGGTGGACTCGGTGTCCGCCGGCTCGTGCTGAAGAGCACCCGGAAGTGGTCGCTGAGGACCGCCAGCTCGAAGGCTCTGGGCCGCTGGCAAGGTGGACTCGGTGTCCGCCGGCTCGTGCTGAAGAGCACCCGGAAGTGGTCGCTGAGGACCGCCAGCTCGAAGGCTCTGGGCCGCTGGCAAGGTGGACTCGGTGTCCGCCGGCTCGTGCTGAAGAGCACCCGGAAGTGGTCGCTGAGGACCGCCAGCTCGAAGGCTCTGGGCCGCTGGCAAGGTGGACTCGGTGTCCGCCGGCTCGTGCTGAAGAGCACCCGGAAGTGGTCGCTGAGGACCGCCAGCTCGAAGGCTCTGGAGCGCTGGCAAGGTGGACGCGGTGTCCGCCGGCTCGTGCTGAAGAGTACCCGGAAGTGGTCGCTGAGGACCGCCAGCTCGATGGCTCTGGGCCGCTGGCAAGGTGGACGCGGTGTCCGCCGGCTCGTGCTGAAGAGCACCCGGAAGGGGTCGCTGAGGACCGCCAACTCGATGTAGTCCATCGAAGATAGTCATATAAGAGACAAAGTTAGTCAGTAAAGACATATAATATGTGCAGCCTTAGCAGTGCTAGCTTTATGTAGAGGGATGTTGGCTCGGTTTTGTCCAAGCCCCCCGGAGTCATTTTCATGTCCCCCTCGCTCTTTGGCTTTTTCTCTTGCCAGCCATACAGCCGGGTTGCGGTCTGTAGCTAGGTCAAGAGTGGGCAGCAAAGTGGAGCGCACAGTACTTAGACTTTGAGGGGCGGACTCATTCGAGCTACATCGGCGAAGGCCGGGATGCCCAAGGTGATCTCTCTTTGGACGTTGTTCATGTGAGGCGACCTCCAGCTTTTGCTCTTGCTAGCCATGAAGCCGGGTTGCGGACAACAGCTGAGTTGAAGAGTGGGCCTTTGGTACCGTACACACTACTAAGCCGTCTGTGGGATAGAGCATTTTGGACCAACCGGCGAGCCCCCAGGACGAGTTGAGTCGGTCCGGGGTTAAGCAGCGAAGTGCGGCGGAAGAGGGGGTAGCCCCCGAGTGTAACTCAGGTTACCCGGCTGAGCAGCGATGCGGAGAGTTACTCAACAATACTTACATTTTGTTTTCGCTGTAGGGTTCATCTCGATAGTGATGACGAGTTGTTGAAGCCGTAGAGGCGAGGGAGTGGCTGGTGGCCTCAGCCGGCTTGGCTCCAGCCGGCCAAGCCATCAAACGCACTGCAGGTGGCGCAGAGGGGCGCAGCCGGCAAAGTAGTCGGTGCAAGCGCGGAAGAGGGCGAAGGCGCAGCCGGTGGCGGTGGAGGCGCGGCCGAAAGAGGGCGCGCGGAGGCGCAGCCGGTGTGAGAGGGGACAGCCCCCGAGTGTCTCTCGGGGTGGCCGATTCGCGCGCGCGGGGAAGTGTCGATGGCTGATGGCCTCAGCCGGCTTGACTCCAGCCGGCCAAGCTACCAAACGCGCTGCAGATGTACGAGTCGATGCAGATTCCGGCTGCTCAGGTTCAGCCGGGCGAGCGACCAAACGCGCTCGGGCTGGTTCAGTCGGTGCAGGCTCCACTCATCCCATTCCCAGCCGGCCTGGACAGGCGGAACCGGTACGAGCGGAGTCGAGCGACCAACCAAACAGACCCAGCCCTAGCCGGGTTAAGGACAGCCCGCCCAGCCGGCACCGGCGCAGCCGGCTCGATCGATCGAACATCGAGCGGAGTCAGTAGGCGGCATGTTTTTAGCAAGACAGATATTCTTATTTCTTTTTTCAGCCGGCGAAGTACTTTCAGAGCCGGAGCATTTTTTTTATTTTTCTCAGCCGGCACATTTCTCCAGCCGGGTCCACTTTCCCGTTTTACTTTTTTTTTCAGCCGGCACAATCCTCCAGCCGGCCCCACCACTATCTTTTTTTTTTTTCTCTTTATTTCTCTCCCCCAATTAGCTTGACTTTTTAGCCAGCACACTATGTGGCCGTGGCGCTGCGTCGTGCGGCCGGCGGGAGCGGCGCAAGCGAGGTGGGTGCAGCCGGAGATGGTCGCTGCGTGGCGACGTGCACGAGGCGCAGCAGCCGGAGGTCGGGGGAGCCGGCCGTGGCGTGCATGGGGCGCAGCCGGACAAGGTTTACGCAGGGGCGAGCCAGCAGGGCGTGCAGGACGCGGTGGAGGCGTGTCGAAGCCGAAGCCGAACGGGGCGTGGTCGGGCGCAGCCGTTGCCGCGCAGCCGTAGAAGGCCGTGGCGGGCGAAGCCGGAGGTGGCCGTGGCGCCGTGGCGGACGCAGCCGGAGGGCGTGCTGGGTGCGGGGGCAGCTGGAGACGGCCACGGAGGCCGTAGCAGCCGGAGGTGGCCGCGGCGGACGCAGCCGGAGGGCGCAGCGGAAGCCGGACTACCGCAGGTGGATGCAGGGTGCATGGTATGCGGGCCCCGCTGCTGTTGGTGCAGGTCGATGCGCTGGGCGCAGCTGGCAGGTGTAGCGCTTGCTGCTGAGGAAACGGTGGAGCCGGCAACTCGAGGTACGCGGGCGGAGTCGGACGCGTCACGCAGTAGAGGTTGGAGCTACAGTGCAGGCGAGCCGCGATGCAGCTGCTCCTGGGCCGCACGCGCAGCTTGCTGCTGCTTAGCTGCATGCGCGTACGCATGCGTGCATGTGCACTTGGCTGTTGTTTGCTCGCGCGCGCAGCTTCTGCTTTGCACTTTTCCTGTTGCTGCCGCGTGCGTGGTAGAGCGCCGCTGCTTGGTACGCGTGCGCACGCACGAGCGCGGGACGGAGGTCGACGGAGGCGCTGGGGCACGGACGATGCTGCCGGCTGCTGCTCATGCGATGCTCGCCGGCGCCAGCGAAAGGGGCGCTGCTGCTGCTGCCCACGGGCGCACCCGCATACAGCATGTTGGCTCGCTTCTTGGTGAGGGATGAGGGCGCCGACCACGAGCGCACGCCAGAGGTGATGTTGATGAAGAGGGTGACTGCAGCGTCGCCCGCGACGATGATGGTGAAGAAGCTCGCGGCGGCAAGGACCGCAGCGGAGACGAAGCCGCGCCCGAGGAGGGCGGTGATGAAGGCCGCGGCGGTGAAGCCATGCCCGGATAGGGCGGCGATGCTGGCGGCGTTGAAGGCCGCGGCGGAGACGAAGCCGCGCCCGAGGAGGGCGGTGATGAAGGCCGCGACGGTGAAGCCATGCCCGGAGAGGGCGGCGATGCCGGTGGCGTTGAAGGCCGCGGCGGTGACAAAGCCGCGCCCGAGGAGAGCGGTGATGAAGGCCGCGGCGGTGAAGCCATGCCCGGAGAGGGCGGCGATGCCGGTGGCGTTGAAGGCCGCGGCGGTGACGATGATGAGGAAGGGTCCCGTCCGGACGAACTCCGGCCGGCGCCACTGAAGGCCCCACGGTGGGCGCCAAATGTCGTGGTATCGTCACGGCATATGCTACGGGGTAGCTAAAGAGAGGTGGTTCCTGTATGGGCGTCGACGATATCCAGATGCGGGATTGGTACACAGCACACGGTGATGTACCCAGGTTCAGGGCCCTCGCGGTGGAGGTAAAACCCCTACTCCTGCATGTCTGATGTATATGACAGTATATGGTGTTACATAGTTGCTCCTTGAGCTGTTGTCCTGAGGAGGAAGAAGCTACTGTGAGCTATGATGAGCCTGGCCGGCTTGGAGAGAGCCTGGCCGGCTGCTCGTATGTGAGCTGAGAGAGAGAGGGCAGCGTTGGCCATGTTCAGCGTGAGCCTGAAGGGCTCCCCCTGGTGTGTCTTATATAGTGGCACCCAGGGGACAAGAGATGGCCCGCAGTTACTATACATGAGGTGACTACTGGGGTCCCATCAACTATACACTACAGTGCTACTGTTGCACCACAGTGAGCCTATCTATAGCCTGGTCGCTTGGTCTTGTCGCTGGCAGGAGGATCCGATGTTGGATCTCGTACGTGGAAGCCGGCCAGCACAACGCAACGTGGAGCTTGGCCACGCGCCTGGTCTTCACGTGGAGAAGCTGGATGGTGCGTACGGGAGCAGCTGGCCTTGATCGTTCTCTGGATGATTGAAGCTGGCAGCTGGTACGTGGGGTGGCAGGAGCCGGCCATGCATGTACGGAGCCGCACCTGGGAGCTGGCAGGCGGGAGTCTACCTGGGCATGGGAAGCCCGGCCCGAACGGCCCGACCCGACCCGGCCCGAAAATCCCGGGCCGGGCCGGGCTTTTTCTCTCTATCGGGCCGGGCTCGGGCCATCATTCTTCAGCCCGTAATTATATCGGGCCGGGCTCGGGCCACAGAAAAAAGAAAATTACCATTAGATCGGGCCGGGCCGTCGGGCCAGCCCGGAAAAAATCGGGCTTTTTCGGGCCGCGGGCCGGGCTCGGGCCAAAATTTGCTGAAAGTTGGTCGGGCCGGGCCGGGCTCGGGCCAAGGATTTCCCGTCGGGCTTTTTTCGGGCCAGCCCGAAGCCCGGCCCGGCCCGAGAAATGCCCAGGAAGAGGCGGGAGCGGTCGATCGCTCGATCGAGCGAGCCGGCCACGCACGCACGAGGCGGCCGGTGGCCAGGCGGCCTGGAGCGGTCCATCCGGACACGGCCCAGGGAAGCTGGGAGCCGGACGTGGCCCAGCGCGCGGGGAGGCCCCGTCGGCCAGGGAGCCGGCCTCGCATGGGCCAGGCGGAACCGGAGCCGGATGGGCCAGCGGGAGCCGGAAGTCGGCCCACCCGGGCGGGGGCGGGAGCAGACCGAGGAGGCCGCAGCCGGACGGGCCGCGGGAGCCGGAAGCCGGCCCAGCTCGCAGCTCTTCTTCTTTATCTTCTTTGCTTCATATCTTTTGAACCGTGGCATATTTTCTTGATCCGCGAAGTGCTGCGCGCTCTTAAACTCGAGGACTTTGCCATACCGGGGGTCATCTCCCCGTCAACAGACCTTCTCTTCCAATGCCGTTTATATCGATTTAGAACGTGGTTGCCAATTGTCTGGCAAGCCTCAATAATTAGTCGTGCACGTTGCATGGTTTGATAACATCAAAGATTGGTGGACCTACAACACTTTTTTCATAGTAACTCAGAAAATGTCATGTCGTCCATCGTAATTTTTGATTCGTAGGATCTCTGGAATGAGGGTAGTGCTAGGTTTTTTTTGCAATCATCATTCTACATTGCTAGCGGTCTTATGTCCATCATTAGGAATGCAGCTTCCTTTTGGGATTTGGTCGGCACTTGTTTTTGGGTCTTGTAATATCGGGATAGTAGGCTTTTAGTTTTTACCATATTGCCTTGTTTGTTGTTAAACTTCAAAACTCTATTTCTTAATTAATGATAAGGTAAAGCTTTCTCTGTTTCAAAAAAAGAGAACAAGCTCGCCATAAAATATGTTATCGCATGTCCATTGTCTTTCATTAGGACCATTTCTTATAGTCTTCTACAATGGTGTCGAACTTTGTGCTATTTCCATCTCCCTCACAATGGTCAATGAAGTATCCATTGTTCAATAGATGAGCAATGGATCCTAGTTTCTTCCACCTTAGAGGGGTTCCAGTCATCAGCAACTCTTGGTTTCATGAGAGGGCTCGGAATAACACACTAAGTTACATTATGGAGATGGTTGGCTAGGATAGAAAAACAAGGATTAGGGCAAGGTTTTCTGTAGTGTTCTGGCAATCCAATTGTACTCTCGGGCTGAAATATTAAATCTCTATGATTATTGAATATCAACCATTGGCATTTATATATTCATATCTAGGTATATATATTGTCATGGCATTGAAATGGCAGATAATATAAAAAAGTGTTGAGCTTGGACTAAAAGAGCAATGCATATGTGTAAGATCTAAAATACGATTAGTGAGCTTTTCAATTCATTTTACAAACAAATCTTATTAAAATATAGCCAACAAATGCCAAACTTCTTAGATAATGTTCTTGTGTTGTTCTGTCATGAAGTGACGCTATCTTCTAATGAATCAATAATGTATGATATATTAGGACCAAATAATCAGTGCATGGTACTAAGACAAAATGTACGCTACTCTAGTGTTCTTTTTTCTTCATAATTGTACGTAGTGTGTTAATACAATGATAGTATACCGAGCAGCGAAATAAAGACATGCAACAAACACTATATTAAGACACTTAGATAGAAGGTGAAATACATCGTTTCTTATAAAATATTAGATTATTGACGCGCCAACAACAAACTTTTGCCCTAATGTCTTGAGCATATTATGCATCTTTGGTAGAACGACTTGTTTATGCATGTGACACATGCCTTATTGTGATAACATTCTAAACATGTCCCAAACTTCCGATACTGAAACGCTACCTCCCGGCCCTCCCGGACAATGCTCTCTTCTCTAGCCTCTTGAAGTACTTTTGTGCATGGCTGGAGACTTGGATTGCAGTCTTTGTGGTGACGAAGTACCTGCATATGTTTTTCCAATCACCGCGGCCATAGACACACAGCCCACGAAGAAACAACCTGAAACAACAAGGTTCAAGATAATTTGTTAAGTTAATTGTTGATTTAAATATGAAGAGACGATCTTTTTAACAAAGCAACTTACAACGATTCAAAAACTAAACACTTTTAATAGATAGATGGATCAGTATGCATGCCATAAAACTATAGAATTGACGGGTTTGGTTGGAAACCATTTCAACTCCATATGCTTACTTTCTTCATTTTACAGTAATAGATGCATGGTATATATCTATATCCGAAAAAATGTAAGTGAAAAGCATTTGATAACAATGATAACCCCAACAAAACTGCACTTTGCACATAAACATATAACTTAGTTCTTTTTATGGTAAACTGATAGTTGATACAGTTATTTATCTTATCAATTAGAATCAGTGCCATGCTGAATTTATCATGGTGTTACTTTGCTGCAACATTATACATTCCTACTATTAAGGTCAAACACAAAATTTAAAAGGTCATAAGAAAGAAAATAAATAAATGAATTCATCCATCAATTTCAAACTTTGAGATATTTGTGTTAAGCCGAAATGGAAATTGGACAATGTCCATATAAACTATGCGATACCATCACAAACTAAAGCTACGAATCTCTTATAATAGATCCACACAATATTCTTAATTAGTATATATGTTCATGCAAAATAAGTAATTAAACAACAATTACTACTACATGACAAAGAAGAATATAGCAGTTGAAAAACCTGTGCTCCTCCGCGGTCCAAAATCTCCCTGGATGTGGGTCTGCAACTGGTTGATCATTGAAAATATTGTTCTCTAACACCTCCATCATGTTATTCTCTACCATCAGCAGGTCCTCCTCCATCGGCAGTTCCTCCTCCATCGGCAGTTCCTCCTCCATCTCCATGATCACCATATCCTCCAATGGAGAACCAAACATGGTACTTGCCTCCTCTTGTAAGCCAAAGTTGTACCCATTCACACGGTCACCCATGGTGAAAACCCCATGTGTACCGCTAGAACTACTCTCCCCCAGCTCCCCAAAGTTACCGTTCACAAGGTCGTGAACGGTGCAAGTGTTATTTGTGGAGCCTCCAATAATAGGGATCTCCTCCCTCCACTGCATCAAATGCATTTCCATAGCGATATTGACGTAAATATCTGTTACCTGTTGCATGGTTTTTGAAGGGAACAATGCGTGGAGAGCATCCACGATGTCGTTGTGCTTCTTGTTATTGTCATCATTATCTTCGTAGATGATTTTCTTGCTTTCGAGCGTAGCAATGAGTGACCTTGCCTCCTCTACCTCAGAGGATGTCCACTCTTGGTTGAGTGTTGGATCCATGGGAGACTAAAGTCGGATACTAGAGAACTGTGAGTATATGAGGCTATGAACTATGAAGATGGGTTAGAGATTGGGGATGGAGAGAGTGGAGAGTAGGGTAGTGTATTTATAGCCTCCAATGTGGCACACCTACTTTCTCTAATTAAGTCGATACATTGATAGTTTGTCGATCCAAGATCTAACTATAAATAAACTAGTGTTTATGACCCTCTGAAGAATAAGCCAAAGCTTTCTTGACCTTGATATTTTGTCATTTCATTGAGATTTTTTTTGTTGGTTTGGTGATGCAAATAATTGTCCCAGGCCTCCAAATATACACATGAAGACTGCTAGGGACAACATTGCAGGCCTGTTGATCAATTCCAATCTTGCTAGAGAGAACACACCTGTCGTACGTATGAATGCATGACATGACTCCTCATTTTAGGGTGCAAGACTGAAACCATGGTCGCCACCGCCCTCGCACATATATAGCACACAGAATTGCGTCTGGTTTTGTTTGCAGGTGACAATGTATCAATGGAGTTTTGTTGTGTACGTATGTGCAAATAATTGATATCTTTCACTGAATAAATATGCTACATATATGATGCACCACCAGTGAAGGTAAGCATATCTTTTCTCATTAGATTGGCGACCAGGAAACCCATGCATAGCACTGTCACGAAATTTCATCATACGTATATATTTAGATTTGTGCCGGTCAACGGTATTTCATGCTAAATCAATTATATATGCCCCATTCAAATGTATGTTAATGACCCACAAATTACAACGCAAAAGCATATCTTTGCTTGCTAACATTACACGTTGACATTAATGATTTTTTCTTTCTCTCTATTTCTAGTTCCAAATAATTTATCAGGATTATCTATACGATATGGCGCACAAAAACTTTCACAGAACAGTTGACGAACAAATGGTCGCTTTGAGTGCAACATCTAGCTATCATATGGGACTACCTATGTGCGGATTCATGGACTCACAAGACAACATGTTGACGGCGGGTTTTTCTTACATATTTCAGGAAAGACGAGTGATTTTAATATTCCTTTTTCTATGTCGATGATGATCAGCTTCACAAAATATTTTTCCCGCGAGGACACGGGAGACAATATAAAACTAAGCATTAGCTTCCAGTCAATTATTTAGATAGATTTTTAAATAATAAAATTTTAAAATTAAGATTATTGATGTTATTTTTTATTATGAAAATAAACAACTCACCAGCCGCCCCCTCCTCGAACCCCAACCCAAGCAAGTGTATTACTCGATCCATCATATAGTGCCACGTTGTTGACACATGTCGTGAGTTTATTTCATACGTAACACTTGGATGCCCATACGCATAACACCTCTCACCCATGTGTCCTAGGTTTGTTCTCAAGTGGACAGGTCTTACTGGCCAACCATCTCCCGAAATCTTTCTCCATGCGTATCATATCTTTCTCTAGGTGCAACACATTAATTAGTTTGTACATTTAGTTTTAGGCGGAAGATATCACATATCTTTAGTGACACCACGTACACCAAAAGCTAAGAGATTGCGATATGCATGAGTTATTGTTTTCTACCGTGATAGCTTGGTGTCATTAAAAAGTATATCCCACCATATACAAGGTAGAATCACAAATATCAAGAAATTAATATACATTATCAATACAGTATAAAGATCAAGAAGATACCATACAGTTCATTAGTTGTGATCAGTTGCTAAATAGGAAAGAAAAATGTTTTCAAAGATAAGAAGATACACAATGGACATATAACAATTCACAAAAAAAATGTAGAGCCGTGAATGCGCTTTCAGGCCCATGATTATAGAGCCCAAGAGAGCCCCATAGGGCTAAGAAAACAAGTAAGGCTCACTAGGCTCGTTAATGAACTGGAGGGCCAGAGCAGCAATGGCGTGGAGGTCGAGCTTGGGTTTGGGAAAGATCGTGCCCCCCGCCGGCTTCCTCCTCCACGGCCGTGCCGCCGTTCCCAGGACCCCCTTTCTCCGAGAGAGGAGTGTGAGGGGGAGGCGCGGCCTCTCCTTCTCGGTCTCGTCCTCCAATGGTAGGTTTACATTCACCTGCTCCCCCTTGGTGTTATTTCCATTGGATTCCTTGAGCGAATGGAGCTGAGTTAAATCATAGTAAGATGAGGTGTGAGGATACGAATCTTAGTACCAGTGGGACATATTGTGCCCTAGTATCTGTCTATTTTGGAACCAAAGTGGCTCAGTTGAATCCGGCATGATTTAATTCGAACTTCCTTTAGCGATTATCTTGATCTGAAAAATGAAGCGAATAAATGGAGGATAATTGCATGCAAACGGTGTCTAATTGGGCATTGTTATGATCACTGGCGGACCTAAGTATGAATAACAATGCCCAATTAGACGGGGACAAGGAGGCTCACAATAAGGCAAAAAAAATTTTTTGGACAAATATAGGCATCACATGGATCTTGTCGGAGATGGGGACAAGGCGGCTCGCCGCTGTGTTGCTGGCGGCGGAGGCTAACAATACACTTAGGGTGGGGTAGGTTCGGGTGCGATGGTGAGCTTCTTCTTAGTCTTTGATGACCCGATGAGGTCGGGGTTGAGGGCCTGGGTATGTGCGGGAGGGCTCGCCTTAGATGAAGAAGGTTTAGAGGAGAGGCGGGGGTGATGGGCCGACGGAGGCTGCGGCTCGGGCAGGATAGGGAGGCAAGGCGAGCGGGTCTACCGGTGCGATGATGAAGATGGGGGGAACTAAAGTGGTGCTGGTGGTTTTATTCACGCCGCGACGTGAGGGGTTGGGGGGTCGACCCATGTCGATTCCCATTGATGCGCGAGGCGCTTTGGCAATACTCGCGCAAGCAGGAGGGTAGGAAACAAAACTTTAATTGTGCCAACCTCTCCTGTGTTTTCCGCGAGGATTACAAAATTAGATCATGGTGCCCAAGTTCTATATATACTCGTTCCATTTTTTAAATAAGTGTACTTCCACCTTATATCCTAACTTCTAAGTCCAATACTTGAACTTTGATCAACTTTATTAAAAAGAGTAGTAACATATATGACATCAAATCGTTATACTATAAACTACATGTCATGACGGAGCTAAATTTTCTAACGTTGATTTATATTATTATAGAAGAGAAAAATATCAAAGGCTGAGCTTCCGGTAGTGCCCCCTTCGCGTGGACCATGGCTGGTAGGCTGCTACGCTGCTTGATATTCCTTACATGGCTGGTGGGATGCTTCCTCACTAATAGTTCTCAAAGAAAAATTACAAATCAACAAAGCAAGCGATGGTTACCCAACGGAACTGTTCTACAGCGATTCACGCCTCGGAAAAAAAAAACAGCAACTCACCCCTGAGGCCCTTGGGGCTGAAGCCTGGGCACAAGGATTCTTTGCATCGGAAGTCCACTCCTCAACATCGACTTTTGCCTAAGACGAGCGAGGCTGAAGCCCGGGCATGTGACAGGGACGCTACGGCCGCCCGTGGGTAATGACGGACCATGTTGTTGAGTGCTGCATGACATGAGAATTTCCTTGTGCAGTATCCAGTGATCAGCTTGTAATCTTGGGCTGTCTAGTTCAGATGTTTAAGTTCACTCTATGTACTTGAACTTTCTCTGAAATAACAATGGTTCAATTTTTCAATGGTGTAGGTGCAGCTGCACGGTCCCCGTTGAGCGACTCGGAGAAGAATGGCCCTGTGGTGATGGAGATCCTACTAGAAGATATCAGGAGGCCACTAATGCGAATTCGTGCCAATGATCCTGCCAAGGTGCAGGAGCTCATGGACAGCATCAGTGTCATCGGTCTCCAAGTACCCGCGGGCACCTTTCCCTTTAAAATTCCTTTTACCACAAGTGTTGTTTAGCTGTCTGTCAAAATATAGGTGTTTTTAGCTGATGTCTCATGATATTGTAGGAAATTCTGTCAAATTAGATTTTTCTTATGTGGAATTGAGTAGTTGTGAACAAAGTTGTAGCACAACTAATGAGCGATAAATCCACATCTACTGACTCCAGTGATGTCCCCGTGGGCACCTTTCCCTTTGAAATTCCTTTCCATAAGTGTTGTTTAGCTGTCTGTCGAAATATAGGTGTTTTTAGCTGATGTCTAAGGATATTATAGGAGAAATTCTATCAAATTAGAATTTTCTTATGTGGAATTGACTAGTTATGAATAAAGTTGTAGCGCAACTAGTGAGCGATAAATCCACATCTACTGAATCCAGTGATCTCCAAAGGGTGTAATGGTTGATTGATTGAGATTTACATGATTTGAGTAAGACATGCATGTCTAGAATGAGATTTTCCAAACTCATATGACATGGGAAGTATGTTCGCCTAGAGTAATAACGAGGGCTCTAAAAGCTCTGTTGTGCTCCTTTTATTCAGTTTTTGTTCAATGGGAGTGTTCCATCCTGGAATCGACCTTCTTTTAGCATTATTAATGGCTCTGTAAGCCCCCACATAAATGTTTAATCAACATGCCGTTTAGTGTAGGGTGCTGCTAAATAAGATGCTGCTTGATACTCTTGATCATATGAAATCACTATGTAATTTGGACTAGTTATGCAAAGGAGCTTACCTTTTTTTATCTACGCAGTGTGGCCATTTTATGTGCATTTGGCATTTCCATTTTAATCCGAGCAATGTACCCATTTTATATGCATTTGACACGTGATCCATTTGTCAACTTTTTTGTTTGCCATTTGTTTGGAGCTATCCAGGTTATGCTTATTTGTTGTGATTTCAACTTCGGTAAGTATTAGTGTGCTTATTTGCCTTAAACGAACAGAAGCCAGCAGTTGAATTTCATTCTGGTTTCTTAATTGCGGCATTATTTTGAAATGATACTTACCAGGCTCAGTTTGTTGAACTTACAGATTGACGTGCTGGAGGTTGACGGAGTCTATTATGGTATGTTGATCACTATTTTCATTTCCCACTCAATAAGCTATGCACATTTCCCTCTTGATGAATATGCTCGGGCATAATCTTCAGGTTTCTCTGGATGCCACCGCTACGAGGCTCACCAACGCCTAGGACCCCCGACCATCCGCTGCAAAGTCCGCCGAGGGACATAAGAAACACTGAGGTGAACCCCTCTGCCTTGAGCTTATTAGATGGTCTATTGTTGATTTTAACGGTCTGCACTTAAGCTTGAATTCTGCCCTTTCAGGCACCATATGCGATGAATCCGTGGGAAGATGAACAGACTGCTTCTGCCAGGAAGTGTCATATGTTATGTCTAGTGCTGAAAAGGAACTTCTTGCTCTCCATGTAATTATCTATACGTCACTGGTAGAAAAACAGGCTTCCGGTGAGCCCCATAAGTCGCGAAGCTGTAGGAACCGCGACTAATGGGACCTTTAGTCGCGGTTCGGGAGGCGAACCGCGACCAAAGGCCTGGGCCCAGGGTGCTCGGTGGCCAGCCGGTGCACGTGGGGGGCTTTAGTCGCGGTTGGCCAGGCCAACCGGGACTAAAGGTGCCCGAGGGCCTTTAGTCGCGGTTGGCCAGGCCAACCGGGACTAAAGCCCCCCCCCTATATATACCCAGCCAGCAGCCAACACTTAGCCATTTGGAGCCATTCTCTTCACAAACTTCACAAGTGGGTGTTAGGTTTGCTTTTGGTTCCTCTTATGCACATAAGGTGTTTGATGAAATGCCCCAAGAGCATGAAACAAACATGATATGAAGTGTTGGAGCCACACTTGAGCTTTCTCATTTATTTTTTCCTCCTCGATCACGGTTAGCAACTTGAACCTTTGATGTGTCGTTGATAAAATATGCATGTGTGTGTAGTTCATTGTTTAATTTATATTGTTTGTAGCTAGTTAGTTTAACAAATGCATGATGGTTAATTATATATTTTATATTATAATAATGCAGATGAATCGACAATGGATGTACGGTAACCGACTCTCCGGCGAGTTCAAGACGGGTTTGAAAGATTTCCTCGTAGTGGCTAATGCGAACAAGCAGGGGGTTTTGTTATCTTTCCATGTGTTAACCGTAAGAATCGAAGGGTTACTCTTCCTCAAGAGATGTTCACATGCACCTGCTTCGGCACGGTTTCATGCCAAGCTATAATTGTTGGACCAAGCATGGAGAAAGAGGGGTTATAATGGAAGAAGATGAAGAAGGGGATGATTTCATCGATGAAAGCTATCTTGCTCATTTCGGTGATACTTTCATGGAGGATGCTGAAGGTGAAGGGGAAGGTGAAGGGGAAGGTGAAGAAGAGGCACGTGATGATCCCGTTGATGATCTTGGTCGGACCATTGCTGATGCACGGAGACGCCGCGAAACTGAAAAAGAGAGGGAGAATTTGGATCGCATGTTAGAGGATCACAGGAAGGCGCTGTACCCCGGATGCGATGATGGTCTGAAAAAGCTGGGCTGCACACTGGATTTGCTGAAATGGAAGGCACAGGCAGGTGTAGCTGACTCGGCATTTGAAAACTTGCTGAAAATGTTGAAGAATATGTTTCCAAAGAATAACGAGTTGCCCGCCACTACGTACGAAGCAAAGAAGGTTGTCTCGCCTCTAGGTTTAGAGGTTCGAAGATACATGCATGCATCAACGATCGCATCCTCTACCGCGGTGAATACGAGAATTTGAATGAATGCCCGGTATGCACCGCATTGCGTTATAAGATCGAGGCGATGACCCTGGTGACGATGTTGAGGGCCGTAAACCCGTGAAGAGGGTTCCCGCCAAGGTGATGTGGTATGCTCCTATAATACCACGGTTGAAACGTCTGTTCAGAACAAAGAGCATGCCAAGTTGTTGCGATGGCACAAAGAGGACCGTAAGTCGGACGGGGAGTTGAGACACCCCGCAGATGGAACGCAATGGAGAAAGATCGACAGAGAGTTCAAAGATTTTGCAGTGACGCAAGGAACATACGATTTGGTCTAAGTACGGATGGCATGAATCCTTTTGGCGAGCAGAGCTCCAGCCATAGTACCTGGCCCGTGACTCTATGCATCTACAACCTTCCTCCTTGGTTGTGCATGAAGCGGAAGTTCATTATGATGCCAGTGCTCATCCAAGGTCCGAAGCAACCCGACAACGACATCGATGTGTACCTAAGGCCATTAGTTGACGAACTTTTACACTGTGGGGCAGACCTGGTGTCCGTGTGTGGGATGAGCACAAAGAAGAGGAATTTGACCTACGAGCGTTGCTTTTCGTAACCATCAACGATTGGCCTGCTCTTAGTAACCTTTCGGGACTGTCAAATAAGGGATACAATGCATGCACGCACCGCTTACATGAGACTCGAAAGTGTACATTTGCCAAATTGTAAGAAGAACGTGTACCTTGGGCATCGTCGATTTCTTCCGAAAGGTCATCCGAAGAAAGAAAGGCAAGCATTACAACGGCAAGGCAGATCACCGGCCGAAGCTGCGGAACACACTGGTGCCGAGGTATTTGATATGGTCAAGGATTTGAAAGTCATCTTTGGAAAGGGTCTGGCGGACAATCGGTTCGAAGGGAGCTGACGGGCACGTAGCCATGTGGAAGAAGAAATCTATATTCGGGAGCTAGAATATTGGAAAGTCCTAGAAGTCCGCTGCAATCGACGTGATGCACGTTACGAAGAATATTTGCGTGAACATCCTAAGCTTCTTGGGCGTGTATGGGAAGTTAAATGATACAAAGGAAGCACGGCAGACCAGCAAAGTTTGAAAGACCACGATGACCGCATCCGAACGGTTTCAAGGTCGTGCCGCCTACGCTACGACCAAAGAAGAGAAGGTCATCTTTTTTGAATGCCTGAAGCAAGATGAAGGTCCCGTCAGGATTCTCGTCCAATATAAAGGGAATAATAAACATGGCGGAGAAAAAGTTCCAAAACCTGAAGTCTCACGATCGCCACGTGATTATGACGCAATTGCTTCCGATTGCTTTGAGGGGGGCTCTGTAGGAAAATGTTCGAGTAGCCATTGTGAAGCTATGTGCATTCCTCAATGCAATCTCTCGAAGGTAATCAATCCGTAAGTTCTACCACGGTTACGTAACGATGTGATCCAATGTCTTGTCGCTTTCGAGTTGGTGTTCCCGCCATCCTTCTTCAATATTATGACGCACTTCCTGGTTCACCTAGTCGATGAGATTTCCATTCTCGGTCCTGTATTTCTACACAATATGTTCCCCTTCGAGAGGTTCATGGGAATATTAAAGAAATATGTTCGTAACCGTGCTAGGCCAGAAGGAAGCATCGCCAAGGGCTATGGAAATGAGGAGGTAATTGAGTTATGTGTTGACTTTGTTCCTGACCTTAAGCCGATTGGTCTTCCTCAATCGCGGCACGAGGGGAGACTAAGTGGAAAAGGCACGATCGGAAGGAAATCAACGATATGTATGGATGGCCATTCTCTCGATCGAAGCACACCACACGCTTCTCGACCAATTCCAGCTTGGTGGCTCCGTACTTTGAGAAACACAAGAATATTTTACGCTCGGACAACCCTGAGAAGCCTGAATCCTGGATTAGGAAGGCCCACATGGAGACTTTCGGCAGTTGGTTGAGAAAACATTTAATGAGTGACGATCATGTTGTAGATCAGCTGTACATGTTGGCCAAGACACCATCTTCGACTATAACGACTTTCCAAGGGTACGAGATAAATGGGAATACATTTTACACGATCGCCCAAGATAAAAAGAGCACCAACCAAAACAGCAGTGGTGTCCGCTTTGATGCAAGAACCGAGAATGGGCAAAAGGTCACATATTATGGTTACATAGAGGAGATATGGGAACTTGACTATGGACCCTCCTTTAGGGTCCCTTTGTTCCGGTGCAAATGGTTCAAGCTAACAGGAGGTGGGGTAAAGGTGGACCAGCAATACGGAATGACAATGGTGGATTTCAACAATCTTGGTTACCTTGACGAACCATTCGTCCTAGCGAAAGATGTCGCTCAGGTTTTCTATGTGAAGGACATGAGTAGCAAACCGAGGAAACGGAAAGATAAGAAAACGATCAGTACATCATGCGATGATCCAAAGCGCCACATTGTTCTTTCAGGGAAAAGAAACATCGTGGGAGTGGAGGACAAGACAGACATGTCAGAAGATTATAATATGTTTGCTGAAATTCCGCCCTTCAAAGTGAACACCGACCCAAGCATTAAGTTTAATGATGAGGATGCTCCATGGATACGGCACAATCGTAAGCAAGCAGGGACACAAGGGAAGAAATGATGTGTAATAATTTATTGTACCAAACTTTGTTGAATGAATCATGTGAATTATATTACCCGTGATGTGTTTGGTGTCCATTTTCGAATGATTCAATTGACTCGAGATAGCACTGATGATACATGAAATTTGGAGTGACTAAGTCATACTCCTGCATACATGAAATTTGGAGTGACTAAGTCATACTCCTGCATACATGAAATTTGGAGTGATTTAGTCATACTCCTGCCTAGGCGTATAATATGCATACTCGTAGTCTTCATAGCCGCCGCCGTTGTACTGGTAGTCGTCGCCTTCTAAGTTGCCGGCGTCGTCGTCGCTATTCTTGTCGTCGGCTCGTCGAGGCGGCGCTCGTGGCTCGAACTGAGGGTAGCGCAGGCGGGGGATATCGCCGGCCGTGATGTAGTCCATGACGCTCTGCAGAGTCCGGCCATACCACCATAGCCGACGGCCGGCCTCGTGGAAGTTTCCAGGAGGCAGACCGTCCTCCTCATACCTGGCGAGCGCCCTCTCACGCCGATTGATGAAGAAGGCGTCCCAAGTATGCTGGTTATCGGGATGCCAGCGGGGATTCATCCGCTGCTCCGGCGTGAGGTCGAGGTAGTAGTGGTTCGTGATGGCCGCCCGGCGCGCGCACTCGAGGGACGGGAGGGACCGGCACGCCGCCGGCGCTTAGGCTCCAGCCCGGCGAGGACGCGGTAGCCCGGAGGGCAAGGGTAGTTCGAGGCGCAAAGCTCCTCCACCTGCTGGTAGGTTAGAGTGGGTGCGGTGGAAGCCATGAGAGAGTGATGAGAGATTGTAGAGATGTGATAATGCTGGCCAAGCCGGGCTACCTATATGTAGTGACAAATGGCGGGAAAAATGGGAGCGGGAAGACAGGAGGCGGGAAGAAAGAGGCGGGGAGAAAGTGGCGGGAAGAAATTGGCGGGAAAAAATTGGCGGGAAGAAAGAGGCCGGAAGAAATTGGCGGGAAACAATTGGCGGGAAGAAAGAATTTTTTGATATATTATTTTTCTGATTTTTTTTTTTGATATATTATTTGTATTTTTAAGAATTTGAATTGAATTAGTTTTATTTTTTGATTTTTTTGATATATTATTTGTATTTTTAAGATTTAGAAATGAATTAGTTTTATTTTCCTGAATTTTTTCATACATTATTTATATTTTTAACATTTAGAAATGAATTAGTTTTAATTTTCTGAATTTTTTGATATAATATTTGTATTTTTAAGATTTTGAATTGAATTAGTTTTATTTTTCTGAATTTATTGATATATTATATGTATTTTTCAGATTTTGAAATGAATTAGTTTTATTTTTCTTCACTTTTTGATATATTATTTGTAATTTGAAAAAGAAAAGTAGTTTGAAAAAGAAAAGTAATTTGAAAAAGAAAAGTAATTTGAAAAAGAAAAGTAATTTGAAAAAGAAAAGTAATTTGAAAAAATACCTTTAGTCGGGGTGGGCCGCGCAAACCGCGACTAAAGGGTATTTTTCCGCGGGAAACGAAAACCGGCGAAAATACCCTTTAGTCGCGGTTGGTGTGGCCAACCGCGACTAGTACCCCTTTTAGTCGCGGTTGGGGTCACCAACCGCGACTAAAGGGTCCCTATTTAAACGCGCGCGCGAGGGGGCGGTTCACTTCTTCGTTCTCTTCGTCTCCGCGGTGTTCATCTCCGCCGCGCCGTTCGATCTGCGACCGCCTCGCCGTCGACGTCGCCGCTGCCGCCTCGTCGTCGTCGCCCGTCGTCGCCGCCGCCACCGTACGTCGCCGGCCCGCCTCGTAACGTCGCCCACCGTTCGCTCCGGCGCCCCTCTCTCGCCCATGTGCGCCGCCGCCGCCCTCGCCCATGGCGCCGCCGCCGCTTCGCCCATGGCGCCGCCGCCGCCCTCGCCCACCGCGCGCGCGCCGCCTCGCTCGCTTCGCCTTAACGCCGCCACGGCCGTGCGCTGTGGCCTCGGTTCCACGCGCGCGCGCCGGTAGCCGGCTCGAACCGCCGCCGCCCACCGCCGCGGGAGAGAGAGGGCGGGGCGCGCCAGTACACACGGCGCCCCTGCATCCATGTCTCTCATTTTTTTTTTGTTTTTTTTGTTTTTGTTAATTAAAATTGTAAACTAAAATTTGACTTAAAAAAGATTATGTAAAAAAAATTAAAATTTGACTTAAACGAATTAACTTGTTGTTAATTAAAATTGTAAACTAAAATTTTGACTTAACAAAATTTAACAATATATAGTATAATGTATATAATTTTGTACTCCCCTCGAAATTTTGACATAACAAAAATTTACTTAACAAAAATGTGTTAGGTTAACAAAAATTTACACATGTAATAGTATAATGTAACTAAAATTTTACTTAACAAAATTTAGACTTAATGTAACTAAAATTTTACTTAACAAAATTTAGACTTAATGATCAAAATTTTACTTAACAAAATTTAGACTTAATGATCAAAATTTTAACTTAAGAAAAATTTTACTTAACAAAATTTAGACTTAATGATCAAAATTTTAACTTAACAAAATTTTTTGATATATTATTTGTATTTTTAAGAACTAAAATTTTGACTTAATAAAAATGAACTAAAATTTTGACTTAATAAAAATTGACTTAATAAAAAATAAACTAAAATTTTGACTTAATAAAAAATGAACTAAAATTGTAACGCCGCCGTACCATCGCCAACGCCGTCAACGCGCCACTTCAAGAGGAACTAGCTGGATGGTTGGCGAGGGAAGTCATCGATCCTAGAGGAGAACACCATTACGATGACGTAGAACTTCATATGCACTAAATTATGGATGGAAACTTGTTCAAAATTGTATATGGTCATCCGATATTGAATATATATTGTATATTCCTCTTGAATTCTTTTTGGTTCTAATTTCAAATTTGTTTGAAATTGTACATTCATATGCATGTATGTAGTGCCGTAGAATATGTGAAACTCCTTCAAAATTAAAACCCAAAAGAAATAAAACAATACAAATTAAAAAGAAACCAGATTTAGGGGGAGGGGGGCTAAACCCTAAACCCTGCGGAGGCCTTTAGTCGCGGTTGGCCAGAAGAACCGCGACTAAAGGTCCTCCGCTTCAGCGCCGCTGCGGCCCACGTGGACGGGCCTTTAGTCGCGGTTCGTAAGGAACCGCGACTAAAGGGGGGGGCCTTTAGTCGCGCTACTTTGGTCGCGGTTGCGCAACCGCGACTAATGGCAGTTGCGAACCGCGACCAAAGCCCCTTTTTCCACCAGTGCGTGTTAATGTTGGCCAATCAAATGTGTGAAATAACACTCGTTAGCTGCTTGCCCAATTAGGAACTGTTAGCCTTGTGTTGGATTGTAGAGGTCCTTGTTGCAGTACAATGACTAAACGCTCAGGAAATCAATCCATGGCCACCTGAAGCTTGATTAGTGAGTGCACCAGGGCTGAAAAACAAACTCCCTGAGGTACCCGTCCCTGTCGCTCCCGCAAGCGACGGGGTGGCGGAAAGAAAACCTAGCCCAGCAGCCCCTTCACCCCCCTCCCCTGCCAGGCGGCACTACGCGTGGACCAACTTGGGCCGTGGCCCATCCTTTTATTTGGATTTTGTTCGTATTACTCTGGCCCATGGGTAAAAAATGGCCACTATTTATTTGTTGTTTAAGCCTATTTTGCAGACTGGCCCAGTCTTACAACTGATGCATGCTCCGCCATCGGCGCTGTCCACTAGTAGAGATCGAGCCTTTTAAGAATTTCGTGGCACATGGAACGCCTTTTCCGTGCGTGGTGAGGAACAATATTGACGCCCGAAAAAACGAACCACGTGTTTGTGGTCTAGACATCAAATTCTATTTGTTGTTCGCCGCTTTGGGTTGTGGGGCTTACTGCATAAAGCACATGGAAGCAGATACTGAGCCGCACCGAAAATGTCACACACGGTTTCGTGTGATAACCGTTGGCGCATGAGCTTAACGCATACGATCAGTTGTAGGGCAACCGTGTGCGAACATTTTGCGATGTTTTCTTATTTCGACCCGTCTCTTTTTCTTCTCCCTAAAACACACGAGTTTTTATATATGTATCGTGTGCAACAGTAGGAAATTGTTTTTAACCTAAAAATTGTTTGTGAGATATTCCTTCGATTTTCCCATTTTCTATCGAATTGGTTTATCAAAATATCTCAAAGAAGCGGGAAAACTACAGTCGTGCCTAGCGAGTTCCCACCAAGTTGTCTTTTGGGCTTCTTTTGGACGTGTGTAGCCTCGTGGTCACTCTACGGTACCACTCGTTGCCGACGAGGCACAGCTGCCGTGCTCAAGGTTGGGGCGAGCTCCAGAAGGTTGGAGGCTCCCAACATCATCTAGGGATTGAACAACACCAAGCAAGGCCTCTAGATGAGCTCTTCACAAGGACCTCTACAATATGAGACCTAGGGTTTCACAATCCACTAATGAAAAGAGTAATTCAAAATTTCATTGGTAGGTGTGTAGATCTAACCCAGCTCCTTATATTCTCAAGATATGAGGACATTTGGTTGGTGAAAGGATCGTATGTCGCACCTACAGTGGGGGGGGGGGGGTTAGTTCTTTTTAAATTAAGGCTTGACACAAAGGTAAATTATCTAGATATGCAACTATGTGAATTTACCTAGATGACAAGATACACAACTAAGCAAGATACCACTAAGCAAGATATAGTAATGCAATAAAGGATAGAGGTAACCGGGGGTGGAGCACGCGGAGACAAAAGGGATGATTACCGTAGTTCCTTCCTTTTGAGGGGAAGTATGTCTACGTTGGAGGGGTGTGGTTGCCACGAAGGCCTAACCAACACCACAAAGGCCTCACCGTATTCTCCGGTGAGCAACGCCACAAAGGCCTAGCTCACTTGTCCAATAAGGGATTTCCTCGAGGCGGAAATCGGGACGTTATAATATTCTTGGGGTACACATCCACAACTGAATTGGAGGTTCCCAATAGTTGTTAAAACACAACAAACAACAAGATCAAATCAAGTAACAACAACTAGGGTTTCCAAAGGAAACACTAGCAATGGTGCCCTCAAGAAAATGAGGGGAAAATGTAAAAGGCTCCGGTGAAGATGTAGATCGGGGTCTTCTCCTTCGATTCTCCGAAGATCAAGAACTTTGGGTGGTTGAGGGAGGAGATCAAATGATTTTGGTGGCTCAGTTGGAGGTGATGAACATGAACAAATCAAGCAACATCAGCTTGGGGAAGAAGGGGGTATTTATACCCCTTGAAATCGAGTCGTTGGGAAGAAACAAGGGCGGAAATTCTAGCCTAAGTAAGGGCCGGAATATCCCCCCCTCCCTGGAATATCCACCCGCCACTGAAATTTCCGAGGGGGCATCCATGGGCTCTCGACCCTTAAGTCCTTAGCTGTTTTTTTTGGAGAATTTCCGGCCTATGCAAATGCAGTTTCTTCCCTTATTCTGTTTTCTTTCTTCTCAACATGTAAACAATATAGATTACATCTGCACCACTTAAATGCATTAGAGTATCACACATGTTGTCATCAAAAAAACATAATGGTGAAGAGATGTTCTTTCAATCTCTCCCTTTTTGGTGTTTGATGACAACATACGGATTTGCAATAAAACACTTGCATGAAACAACATGTTGTCAAAAAAAGATAGAGGCACTCCCCCTAGATGTGTGCATATAAGTAATTTGCATTTGAATACGAAAGCACCACACATTGGTTAGAGTGGCCTCGAAACATAACCTAGGCATCATGTAAAACAATAACAACACGAGACATAATCACATAGGTTGAGACTTTGAGATAGAGATCATACCAATATGGTGATATAGAATACCGAATACCTATAAGTCACACACCATATAGTAATGCATAGTCTCACCATATAGAATACCGAAATCCATGTCTCAAAAACCATACTACAAGCCCATAGAATAGTTCAACATAATGAAAAACACAAATGTTCAACAAATAAGAGAACACAAGCTCTCAAAGAGTGGTAAACGCATATGCTTGTGCCCGCCCATGCAAATCCTGGAGACTCCCTAAATAGAACTACTTCTCCTCCTTTGGCATCGAAACGCCAAAAAGGAAAAAGAGTGATGCTACACGCCCCAAGGGAATCACTCCGAGCCCGACTCAGACTTATAGTCGCCTGCACTGTCCTCTGCGGGCGGTGGAGAGGCGCGAGAGATACTGCTCCTCAGAAGACTCTGCTCAATCTTGTGCCACTGAACCTGAGAGGAGTGCCAGCTGGTGTAGGTAGGATGGACAGGAGGCCGAGGAGGAGGACCTTGCTCACCACTGAGCCTGTGAAGAATGACCTCCTGAGTATGTTGAATGTCGGCGTGCTCACGACTGGCGTGGAAGTTCTCCTTGCGGATCTGAACGTTCATACACAGAACATTCCTCTAGAACCAGTTCAGCTTCTTCACATCCTTCTGAATGAAAGGAGAAGAAGCCGAACGACCATGAGCGGTGCCACTAGAAAGAGCATCTCGTATAAAAGAACCAGCAGTAGGGGCAGCTAGCTTCCTCTTCACATATGTCTTCTTGACCTTATGGTCCACACGAGGATACTGACTCAAGTCCTTAGTCACTGCTGCGCTATCAATGAGAAGCTGAATATAGGGGGCATATGGCATAGTAGTCCGGTTTACCATCGCATCAAATATCTCATGGAAGATATAGTCCATGACATCAATAGTGTAATCCTTTTCTTCTTCATCTTCTGCATACTCACCAGCAAGAACAAGAAGGTCAACCAGTGTACCGCAAATAGCATCACGGTTCCCTCCACTTGGAGAAATGTTGTCCCAGAAGAGACGAAGAAGCCGATCATAAAGTGGAAGAAGACCGGTAGTAGTGCCAACCACTCCCTCCTCTGAATAGAGATTAACAAGAAAATCCTTATCTGAGCGGTTTGGATGATGGAGACGGTGACCACCTCTGAAAGGATACCCAAGCAGCTCAACAAACCTGTGGAAGTTGGCTTCACATGGAGTACAGCCAGTCATCCACATCATAGTGCGGTCCTCATCCTTCTTGAAAGCAAGTGTGGCATAAAACTGTTGGATGAGAGGTTAATTGTAGTTGCATTTGAGCCACATAATCTTGTGCAGCCCCATCTTTTCTGTCACCCAAACAACATCCTAGAAGTGATGCTTTTCTTCTAGAGCATCCAAATCAATGGGATTCATGGGTCTCACTTTAATCTTTGTTTCATAAAGGTCCTTGAAGATGAAAAGTTGCTCCATACACCAAAACCGGAGGTCCTCGATGTCCAAATCCCGCTCATCATCCTCATACCAGTTCTTTTGCCTGAGAGCAACATAGTCAATGATGTCCATATCCTTGTAGTTAATCCTCGTATCCTTGCCTTTCCGCCGCATGGTGGCGCACTTTCTTGGAGCAGACTGATCAACATCCTCACTGGAACGGTCTTTGCGAGGACGGTGTCTCGAGCGTGAACTACCTGTGATAAGATATAGATAGATAGATAGATAGCACAAGGAGAGTAAGCACACAAGTCAAAACAGAGAAATGCACTATAAAGTAATACCAATCTAGGTTCGAAGCTTCTGTGGACAAGGTTGTTCAAAAAGTGTGCAGCAGAAAACTTCCCAGGCCGGAAATTCCGGTTGGTTCCAGGGCCAGAAATTCCGTCCTGCGTCGAGGCCGGAAATTCCACCCTGACGAACAACACATGATTTGAACCAAACAAGGTCTAATCAATAGTTCGGCACACTAGTTTGATGCTACTACATACTACAACCATTTGCAACCACTAGGGAACCAAATCCTCAAGCAAAAGGCACCAAAAAATTGCAACACCTAAAAGGACATATTGCAATCATTACCAGAGTCCATTGATACGTCTCAAACGTATCTATAATTTCTTATGTTCCATGCTACTTTTATGATGATACTCACATGTTTTATACACACTTTATGTCATTATTATGCATTTTCCGGCACTAACCTATTGACGAGATGCCGAAGAGCCAGTTGTTGTTTTCTGCTGTTTTTGGTTTCAGAAATCATACAAAGGAAATATTCTCGGAATTGGACGAAATCAACGCCCAGGGTCTTATTTTTCCACGAAGCTTCCAGAAGACCGAAGGGGATACGAAGTGGGGCCACGAGGTGACCAGACCATAGGCCGGCGCGGCCAGAGGGGGCCCGCGCCGCCCTATGGTGTGGGCCCCTCGCGCCGCCTCCAACCCTACCCTTCCGCCTACTTAAAAGCCTTCGTCGCGAAAACCCCAGTACCGAGAGCCACGATACGAGAAAACATACTGAGGCGCCGCCGCCGCCAATCCCATCTCGGGGGATTCAGGAGATCGCCTCCGGCACCCTGCCGGAGAGGGGAATCATCTCCCGGAGGACTCTTCATCACCATGATCGCCTCCGGATTGATGTGTGAGTAGTTCACCCCTAGACTATGGGTCCATAGCAGTAGCTAGATGGTTGTCTTCTCCTCATTGTGCTATCATGTTAGATCTTGTGAGCTGCCTATCATGATCAAGATCGTATATTTGTAATGCTACATGTTGTGTTTGTTGGGATCCGATGAATATGGAATACTATGTCAAGTTGATTATCAATCTATCATATATGTTGTTTATGTTCTTGCATGCTCTCCGTTGCTAATAGAGGGTCTGGCCAAGTTGATATTTGTAACTCCAAGAGGGAGTATTTATGCTCGATAGTGGGTTCATGCCTCCATTGAATCTGGGACAGTGACAGAAAGTTCTAAGGTTGTGGATGTGTTGTTGCCACTAGGGATAAAACATCAATGCTTTGTCTAAGGATATTTGTGTTGATTACATTACGCACCATACTTACTGCAATTGTCTGTTGTTTGCAACTTAATACTGGAAGGGGTTCGGATGATAACCTGAAGGTGGACTTTTTAGGCATAGATGCATGCTGGATAGCGGTCTATTTACTTTGTCGTAATGCCCTGATTATATCTCATAGTAGTCATCGTGATATGTATGTGCATTGTTATGCCCTCTCTATTTGTCAATTGCCCAACTGTAATTTGTTCACCCAACATGCTATTTATCTTAGGGAGAGACACCACTAGTGAACTGTAGACCCCGGTCCATTCTTACATCTGAAATACAATCTACTGCAATACTTGCTCTTTACTTTTCTTCGCAAACAAACATCATCTTCCACACTATACATTTAATCCTTTGTTTACAGCAAGCCGGTGAGATTGACAACCTCACTGTTACGTTGGGGCAAAGTACTTTGATTGTGTTGTGCAGGTTCCACGTTGGCGCCGGAATCCCTGGTGTTGCGCCGCACTACACTCCGTCACCAACAACCTTCATGTGTTCCTTGACTCCTACTGGTTCGATAACCTTGGTTTCTTACTGAGGGAAAACTTGCTGCTGTACGCATCACACCTTCCTCTTGGGGTTCCCAACAGACGTGTGTCTTGCACGCCATCAAGCAACTTTTTCTGGCGCCGTTGCCGGGGAGATCAAGACACGCTGCAAGGGGAGTCTCCCACATCCAATCTCTTTACTTTGTTTTTGTCTTGCTTTACTTTATTTTATTTACTGCTTTGTTTGCTCTTTATATCAAAAACACACAAAAAATAGTTGCTAGATTTACTTTATTTACTGTCTTGATCTCTATATTAAAAACACACAAAAAATAGTTACTTGCATTTACTCTACTTTATTTAGTTTGCTTTATTTAATACTGCTAAAATGAATACCCCTGAGAATACTAAGTTGTGTGACTTCACTAGCACAAATAATAATGATTTCCTATGCACACCTATTGCTCCACCTGCTACTACAGCAGAATTTTTTGAAATTAAACCTGCTTTACTAAATCTTGTTATGAGAGAGCAATTTTCTGGTGTTAAATCTGATGATGTTGCTGCCCATCTTAATAATTTTGTTGAACTTTGTGAAATGCAAAAGTATAAGGATCTAGATGGAGACATTATAAAATTGAAATTGTTTCCTTTCTCCTTAAGAGGAAGAGCTAAAAATTGGTTGCTATCTTTGCCTAAGAATAGTATTGATTCATGGACTAAATGTAAGGATGCTTTCATTGGTAGATATTATCCTCCTGCTAAAATTATATCTTTGAGAAGTAGCATAGTGAATTTTAAGCAATTGGATAATGAGCATGTTGCCCAAGCATGGGAAAGAATGAAATCTTTGGTGAAGAATTGCCCTACCCATGGACTAACTACTTGGATGATCATCCAAACCTTCTATGCAGGATTGAATTTTTCTTCGCGGAACCTATTGGATTCAGCTGCTGGAGGTACTTTTATGTCCATCACTTTGGGGGCGGCAACAAAGCTTCTTGATAATATGATGATCAATTACTCTGAATGGCACACTGAAAGGGCTCCACAAGGTAAAAAGGTAAATTCTGTTGAAGAAACCTCCTCCTTGAGTGATAAGATTGATGTGATTATGTCTATGCTTGTGAATGGTAGATCTAATATTGATCCAAATAATGTTCCCTTAGCTTCATTGGTTGCCCAAGAAGAACATGTTGATGTGAACTTCATTAAAAATAATAATTTCAACAACAATGCTTATAGGAATAATTCTGGTAACAACTATAGGCCATATCCTTCTAATAATGGTAATGGTTATGGTAATTCTTATGGTAATTCTTACAACAATAATAGAAGTGTACCCTCTGGTCTTGAGGTCATGCTTAAAGAATTCATTAGTACACAAACTGCTTTTAACAAATCTGTTGAAGAAAAGCTTGATAAAATTGATGTTCTTGCTTCTAAGGTTGATAGTCTTGCCTCTGATGTTGATCTTTTAAAATTGAAAGTTATGCCTAATGAAGATAAAGATATTAAGTCATTTGCTACAGCAAACGCCATACAAGTTCGAATTAATGAAAATATTAGATTGATGGCTGAATTGCATGCTAGGTGGGAAAGAGAAGAAAACGAAAAACTTGCTAAAGAGAATAATGTAGCTAAAGTTTGGACTATTACCACCACTAGTAATGTTGATGCTTCACATGTTGCTAAACCTCCTACTATCAATGGTAAAATAATTGGTGTTGGCAATGTTTCTACTCCTAGTGCAAAGCGTGCAAAACTGCCTGAAACTGCTGAAATTGCTAAAACTGCTGAAACTGTTTGTGATAAAACTGCTGAAATTTTTCAAAATATTGGGGACAATGATCCCATTGCTGTAGATCATAGTGGTTTAGATTTTGATGATTGTCATATCTCTGAAGTTATAAAGTTCTTACAAAAACTTGCTAGAAGTCCCAATGCTAGTGCTATAAATTTGGCCTTTACAAAACATATTACAAATGCTCTCATAAAAGCTAGAGAAGATAAACTGAAACTTGAGACTTCTATTCCTAGGAAGTTAGAAGATGGTTGGGAGCCCATCATTAAGATGAAGGTCAATGATTTTGATTGTAATGCTTTATGTGATCTTGGTGCAAGTATTTCTGTTATGCCTAAGAAAATCTATGATATGCTTGACTTGCCACCATTGAAAAATTGTTATTTGGATGTTAATCTTGCTGATAATGCTATAAAGAAACCTTTGGGGAGGATTGATAATGTTTGCATTACGGTTAACAATAACCTTGTCCCCGTTGATTTTGTTGTCTTGGATATTGAATGCAATGCATCTTGTCCCATTATATTGGGAAGACCTTTTCTTCGAACTGTTGGTGCTACTATTGATATGAAGGAAGGTAATATTAAGTATCAATTTCCTCTCAAGAAAGGTATGGAACACTTCCCTAGAAAGAGGATGAAGTTATCTTATGATTCTATTATTAGAACAAATTATGATATTGATGCTTCATCTCTTGATAATACTTGATTCACACTTTTTACGCCTAGCTGAAAGGCGTTAAAGAAAAGCGCTTATGGGAGACAACCCATTATTTACTACAGCACTTTTGTTTTATATTTGAGTCTTGGAAGTTGTTACTACTGTAGCAACCTCTCCTTATCTTTATTTTATTGCATTGTTGTGCCAAGTAAAGTCTTTGATAGTAAAGATGATACTAGATTTGGATTACTGCGCAGAAACAGATTTCTTACTGTCACGAAATTGAGCAGCCCCTTCTGTAGGAAATTTAGAAAAATCTGCCAATTTACGTGTGTGATCCTGAGATATGTACGCAACTTTCATTCAATTTGAGCATTTTCATCTGAGTAAGTTAAGTGCCCCAGACAAATTCGTCTTTACGGACTGTTCTGTTTTGACAGATTCTGCCTTTTATTTCGCATTGCTTGTTTTGCTATGTTAGATGGATTTCTTTGTTCCATTAACTTTCAGTAGCTTTGTGCAATTTCCAGAAGTGTTAAGAATGATTATGTCACCTCTGAATATATGAATTTTCGATTATGCACTAACCCTCTAATGAGTTTGTTTTGAGTTTGGTGTGGAGGAAGTTTTCAAGGGTCAAGAGAGGAGGATGATACAATATGATCAAGAAGAGTGAAAAGTCTAAGCTTGGGGATGCCCCCGTGGTTCATCCCTGCATATTTTAAGAAGACTCAAGCATCTAAGCTTGGGGATGCCCAAGGCATCCCTTCTTCATCGACAACTTATCAGGTCACCTCTAGTGAAACTATATTTTTATTCCGTCACATCTTATGTGCTTTACTTGGAGCGTCTGTTTGCTTTTGTTTTTTTTTGTTTGAATAAAATCGGATCCTAGCATTCCTTGTGTGGGAGAGAGACACGCTCCGCTGTTGCATATGAACACATGTGTTCTTAGCTTTACTTTTAATGTTCATGGCGAAGGTTGAAACTGCTTCGTTCATTGTTATATGGTTGGAAACAGAAAATGCTTCATGTGGTAATTGGTATAATGTCTTGAATAATTTGATACTTGGCAATTGTTGTGCTCATATAGATCATGTTTAATCTCTTGCATCATGTACTTTGTACCCATTAATGAAGAACTACATAGAGCTTGTTAAAATTTGGTTTGCATGATTGGTCTCTCTAGAGTCTAGATATTTTCTGGTTAAGGTGTTTGAACAACAAGGAAGACATCGTAGAGTCTTATAATGCTTGCAATATGTTCTTATGTAAGTTTTGCTGTACCGTTTTATACTTGAGTTTGCTTCAAACAACCTTGCTAGCCTAGCCTTGTATTGAGAGGGAATTCTTCTCGTGCATCCAAATCCTTGAGCCAAAAACTATGCCATTTGTGTCCACCATACTGATGACCCACAAATATAGGGGATCGCAACAGTCTTCGAGGGAAGTAAAACCCAATTTATTGATTCGACACAAGGGGAGACAAAGAACACTTGGAAGCCTTAACAGCGGAGTTGTCAATTCAGCTGCACCTGGAAACAGACTTGCTCGCAAGGGTTTATCGATAGTAACAGCTTTATAGCAAAGAGTGCTTGTGAAATAACAGCAGCAGAGTAACAAAGACAGCAGTAGTGATTTTAGTAAACAACAGGATTAAAATAATGTAGGCACGGGGACGGATGACGGGCGTTGCATGGATGAGAGAAACTCATGTAACAATCATAGCAGGGCATTTGCAGATAATAATAAAACGGTGTCCAAGTACAAATCAATCAATAGGCATGTGTTCCATATATAGTCGTACGTGCTCGCAATGAGAAACTTGCACAACATCTTTTGTCCTACCAGCCGGTGGCAGCCGAGCCTCAAGGGAAACTACTGGATATTAAGGTACTCCTTTTAATAGAGTACCGGAGCAAAGCATTAACACTCCGTGAACACATGTGATCCTCACATCGCTACCATTCCCTCCGGTTGTCCCGATTTACATCACTGAGGCCATCGGTTCCGGACAGCGACATGTGTATACAACTTGCAGGTAAGATCAATAAACAATGAATATCATGATGAAACAATAACATGTTCAGATCTGAGATCATGGCACTCGGGCCCTAGTGACAAGCATTAAGCATAACAAGTTGCAACAATATCATCAAAGTACCAATTACGGACACTAGGCACTATGCCCTAACAATCTTATGCTATTACATGACCAATCTCATCCAATCCCTACCATCCCCTTCGGCCTACAGCGGGGGAATTACTCACACATGGATGGGGGAAACATGGCTGGTTGATGTAGAGGCGTTGGCGGTGATGGCGGTGATGATCTCCTCCAATTCCCCGTCCCGGCGGAGTGCCAGAACGGAGACTTCTGGCTCCCGCGACGGAGTTTCGCGATGTGGCGGCGTTCTGGAGGGTTTCTGGCGACTTCGACTTCTCCCCGTGCGTTTTTAGATCGAGGCCGATAAATAGTCCGAAGGAGGGCATCGGAGGCCGGCCGAGGGGGCCACACCACATGGCCGCGCGGGCCCCCCTGGGCCGCGCCGCCCTATGGTGTGGGGCCCTCGGGCCTCCACCTGACTTGTCCTTCTGGCTCCGTCAGTTTTCTGGGAAAATAGGGCCTTCTGCATAAATTCCGAGGATTTTCCCGAAAGTTGGATTTCTGCACAAAAACGAGACACCAGAACAGTTCTGCTGAAAACAGCGTTAGTCCGTGTTAGTTGCATCCAAAATACACAAATTAGAGGCAAATCAATAGCAAAAGTGTTCGGGAAAGTAGATACGTTTTGGACGTATCAACTCCCCCCAAGCTTAGCTTATTGCTTGTCCTCAAGCAATTCAGTTAACAACTGAGCGATAAAAGAACTTTCACGAACACATTTGCTCATATGATGTATATATTCTCATGCTATGGCTAATACTTAAACAGTTCATAATGAGGTACATGCAAATAAGATCATCTAACAGCTATGTCAATCATGGAGAGGTACCAACAATTAATAAGAAGCATCATGAATCATGTATATAAGCAAGATTGCAATGTTCATAAGAGAGTATGATAAAGTGGTATCTCACTTGCCTGTATTTGATTGGCAAAACATAAATGCCCGGGCACCTCTGGAGTTCATAGAAAGACTAGAAGTAGTGATTGTCAAAGATAAAAGCATCAAAGTTATACCACAATCAATCATATTTTGAGACAAGCATATTATACTAAGAATGACAGTTGTGCTCTCAAGATAGTGCTCAAAGAAATAATGGAGACACAACATAGAAGTAAAAGATTGACCCTTCGCAAAGGGAAGCAGGGATTAACATGCGCTAGAGCTTTTCATTTTTGAAATCAGGAGTAAAATTATTTTGAGAGGTGTTTGTTGTTGTCAACGAATGGTAATGGGTACACTAACTACCTCGCCAACCGGACTTTCAAGAGCGGCTCCCATGAATTATTGCATATTTATGTGGCACTCCTTCCAACCTTTCTTACACAAACCATGGCTAACCGAATCCTCGGGTGCCTGCCAACAATCACATACCATGAAGGAGTGCCTTTTTATTTTAGTTTTATTATGATGATGACACTCCCCCCAACCTTTGCTTACACAAGCCATGGCTAACCGAATCCTTCGGGTGCCGTCCAACAATCACAAACCATGGAGGAGTGTCTATTTAAGTTAATTAATTCGGGACTGGGAATCCCATTGCCAGCTCTTTTTGCAAAATTATTGGATAAGCGGATGTGCCACTAGTCCATATGAGAGTCCGTCAAAAGTAAATGACAAGGTTGAAAGCTAAACACCACATACTTCTTCATGAGCTATGAAACATAAACACAAATTGAGAAGCATTTTGAAGGTTTTAAAGGTAGCGCATGAGAATTTACTTGGAATGGTTTGAAATGCCATGCATAGGTATTTATGGTGGACACTCTGGAATAACTTGGTTTTCATGTGTTTGGAAGCACGAGCAGCGTTCCCGCTCAGTACAAGTGAAGGCTAGCAAAAGACTAGGGAGCGACAAATCAAGAGAGCAGTAACTGTCATAATCATGCTTGCGGCAAAATAAATTAATGGAGGCATAAAAGTGATACAAGAACTCTGAAGCAATATAGATCATCGAGGCTTAATTGACTTTTTGTTCAGTCATATGCATGCGTGAGCATGTGCCAAGTCGATATAAATGAATTATTCAGAGGAGGATACCACAATCCCATACTTACTTATGAATAAAACAATGCAAGCAAACATCCACGACATGCTACTCATATTAATAGATTGGAGCTAAACATGAGAGATCATAAACTACTAGACTTTCTCAAATAACATATACCTCACATGAACCAACTAAGCATGCTCACATGGATGAGTATATGTACAAAAATGAAAACAAATAGAGTTCATACCAGCCTCTCACCACAATCCAATTGTCGTAGATCGTCATTATTGCCTTTCACTTGTGCAACTTGGATAATATGAAATGAAAACCACGCTCCAGCCACCGAAGACCATTGAACTCATAAAGAACTTTACAAAACCAAAGAAGAACAGCAAATATTTTTGGTGTTTTCGAATTTGAGAACAAGAACAAAAGGAAACAAACAAACAAAGCAAAATCTTTTTGGGTTTTCTTATAGTAAACTAGCAATAGCAAATAAAGCGAAACAAATGCAAGAAACCAAAGCAAACAAATGGTGAAGAGAAACAACAGAAATATTTTTGGTCTTTTTGTGTTTTGAAAAGGAAACAAAGCAAAAACAAGAAATAGCAAACTAGAAGAAACACAGAAAAGCGAGATGGCAGAAATCTGCCAAAACCTGACAGCAGTACAGAAATCGATTTTTACAAAAATCTTACGTTGCTCAGCTCGAAAAGTGTTCAACTAATGAAAGTTAGATAACAATCTGGGGAACCTGCAAAAAAATTGGCAGCTCAAAATAACGTTCTGGCTGTGCGCACGAATTTTTCTAGTAACAGTCCAGAATCTGTTTTCAGGCAGCACTTCCCCAAATATCATCTTCCTCTCATTAAAAAAAACACTCAAACAAACTAAACAAGTATGTACAAGTATCCAGCAACCATAATATGCAAAGAATGAGTGATGCCGGTATACCTCCCCCCAAGCTTAGGCTTTTGGCCTAAGTGGAGTTCAATCCCATCGATCCCATGAGGTAATATCTCCGTAGTATGACGAAGATGGATCGTATTCCGGGTATGTGCTAGAAGAAGCACCCGGATACGTGACGGTGTAGTCGTGGGAGGCCTCGGCGTCCTCGGAGTCATGCTGCTGGTGGAAGTCTTGTATCTTCATATGTTCATCCACCTCCTCTTTAGTGCACGACCATGATTGCCTGTCAATACTGAACAAACCTGGTTGGGGAAGAGGGATTTCCTTCTCATCCCCGTCAGAAAACAACATTCTATAGACCATATTATCTACAGTAGAATCAGCGGTAACAAAATGATGACTCTTCATAGCAGCAATATCAAGTTTCCTAGGGGCCAATGGCACATCGTTAGGATCAAGAGGAAGCCTTAGATATGTTAAAACGCGCAGTGCAATAGTTCCTCCAAAAATAGGCCCTCTATTAGACAGGCGGCGAGCAATAAGAGAACCAAGGTGATAAGATGTCCGACCAGTAAGCGCAATATTCAAGAAAGCAAGATGGTAACTAGAAATATTGCTAGTGTTCTCCCTACCAAGAATGCTAGTAGCAATGTAATATGCAAAATACTTAATGGCGGGGAGTTGAATGTTCCTTATCTTGCCACGCTGAATGGTGCGACAATCATCATCGGTAATCCCTCGATAGAGCTCCAACAAGTCCCGGGGGTTGTCATCAATCCTACTCGATGTACCTACAGGGGCAATATCCAATGCACGACAAAAATCTTCCAATCCCATAGTAACAGGATTACCATAGATCTTGAATGCAACTGTCGGCTCATATTGCTTGTTGTGGAACTTGAAGCTCTCGACGAAGATTTTGGTGAGCATGTAGTATTGCTCCCTTTCATCTCCCACATAGGTGGTTAGGCCCGCCCTGTTGACAAGGGTGAAGAAATCCTCCAATATCCCTGCATTCCTCAGAAAATCATAGCATGGAAAAGACGAAGCATTAGGAGCCCCGTTGTCCTCTTCGGGCGCGAAGCTAGGCGCGATGATATCCTCGTTGACGATCGCCTAAGCCGGGTGGCGGCCCTAGAAGGCCTCCCGGTGCTGGTTGTTCCTTTCTTGAACAACTCTCCAAAGTTGAACTTCTTCATCTCTTCTCTGAAATTTTCAACAAACAATATAAAATTTGATTTGGTGACATATAATTGAGGGAAACTACCATAGGAACTTGCTAGAGTACTAATCATGCATCAAAACTAGTTTATACCACTTAGAACAAGCATGCAAGCTCACTAAACATGTTACCTACAGCAGCAAAATATTCAAGATATACTCAACCAAACAAAATTCTACTTGGATGGGTGGAGGAGTCACATACCAAGGAGCAAATGTGCCAAATTTCAGCAATAAATCTGGGCTGAGCAAAGAGATCGAAAAATCCTGAGCTCTTGAGCAAAAACGCGAGTGAGAGAAAGCTCGTTCGAGTTTTTTCGGGAGAGAGAAGATGCTGGGAGAAAGAGATGGCAAAGTGGGGCAAGGAGGGGCCCACACCACAGGGTGGCGCACCCCCCTCCTTGGCCGCGCCGGCCTGTGGTGTGGCACCCTCTGGTGCCCCACAGGTCATCCTCTGGTGCTCCCAGGTGCCTCGTCGAAAAATAGGACCAACGGTATAATTTTTGTGAATTTTTGAAAACTTTGAAAAATGCACATTTCTGGGTATTTAATTTATTATTACTGGCCAGGAAAAATTTTGAAATCTCCAATTAACTAAGGAACTTTGCAAATTAAAAATACTACAGCAACTAGAGCAAGTGGAGGAAGAAAGAGATGTTGTTTACCTCCTCTATGCATATAAAAAGTATTTGTTAACAAGGTTGATCAAGTCTTGCCACCAAATAAATTTTACATAGCATAAGAAGAAATAAACCTCAAATCAATCATGTTACCTTGAATTGTATTGATATGGATCCAATCACGAGAGTTTGATATTCTTCTTTAGGCTCATATATAGGACAATCAATAGTTCCCACTTTGATAGTTCTCACATTAGAAATTGTATTGACTCCACATACTTTATCAAACTTCTTGGGGAAATAAACGGTATGCTCCCTATCATCAACATTGAAAGTAACCTTTCCTTTATTGCAATCAATAACAGCCCCTGCGGTGTTAAGAAAAGGTCTCCCAAGAATAATAGACATATTGTCATCTTCAGGCATTTCCAACACAACAAAATCAGTAAATATCAAGCAGTTATTAGTAACTTGAACAGGAACATCCTCACATATACCAACAGGAATAGCAGTAGATTTATCAGCCATTTGCAAAGATATATCAGTAGGTATCAACTTATCTAAGTAAAGCCTCTTATAAAGAGAAAAAGGCATAACACTAACACCGGCTCCCAAGTCACATAGAGCAGTTTTAACATAATTATTCTTAATAGAACAACGAATAGTAGGTATACCTGGGTCGCCCAACTTCTTTGGAACTTTGCCATTGAAAGAGTAATTAGCAAGCATAGTGGAAATTTCCTCATTGGGGATTTTCCTCTTGTTAGTAACAATATCTTTCATATACTTCGAATAAGGTGGCAATTTAATAGCATCAGTCAAAGGGATTTGCAAGAATAAAGGTTTCATCCAATCACAAAATTTATTATAGTGTTCTTCTTCCTTTGATTTTAGTTTCTTAGCAGGAAAAGGCATTTGCTTTTGCACCCAAGGTTCTCTTTCATTACCATGTTTCTCAGCAATAAAATCTTCTTTAGTGTACTTTTTATTTTTAGCATGCTTTTCAGGTTCTTCTTCAACCTCTTCTTTATCAGGAGTATCATTCTTATCATTATCTTTATCATGTTCATTACCACTTTCAGTTTCAGCATCAGAAATAGAAATACTATTAGGATCATTAACAGGTTCAGAGGATTCTACAACATTTTTATGCTTCTTCTTCTTTTTCTTCTTAGAATGAGCACTAGGTTCAATACGTTGAGAATCTTGTTCAATTCTTTTGGGATGCCCTTCAGGATATAGAGGATCCTGGGTAGAGACACCACCTCTAGTTGTTACTTCATAAGCATGTTTCTCTTTAGCACTTTAGTGAGTTGATCAATTTGAGTTTGAATCATATGAAAATGTTTAACAAGCATCTTAACATCATTGGAGGTTCTTTCTACAATATCATGCAATTCACTAATAGCTCGAGAATTTTCCATTAAATGATTCTCTACTCTCATATTAAAATTTTCTTGCTTAACAATATAATTATCAAACTCATCTAAGCATTGTGCAGGGGGTTTCGAATACGGAATATCCTCCCTAGTAAAGCAATGAAGGGAGTTTACCTCAATCATGGATGAAGGGGGAATTATCTCACATATATCTTCTATGGGAGGAAGATTCTTCACATCTTCAGATTTAATACCTTTCTCCTTGAGAGACTTCTTGGCTTCCCTCATATCTTCATCATTTAATTTAATCATACCCCTCTTCTTTAATATTGGCGTTGGAGTTGGTTCAGGCGTAGTCCAATCATCATGATTCCGGCCTATTTTAGCCAATAATTCTTCAGCGTCGTCTGGAGTTCTTTTCCTGAAAACACAACCAGCACAACTATCCAGGTATGCCCTAGACTCAATGGTTAGTCCACTATAAAATATATCAAGTAAATCATGCTTTTCCAAATCATGGTCAGGCCGAGCTCTAATAAGAGAGCAAAATCTCGCCCAAGCCTCAGGCAATTTCTCTCCATCTTCCTGGTTGAAATTATAAATTCTCTGCAAAGCTATATGTTGAGCACTAGCAGGAAAGTATTTACGGAAGAAAACATTAAGCAATTCTTTTGGACTTTTAATAGAATTAGGTGGCAAACTATTATACCAAGTTTTAGCATCATCCTTTAATGAGAATGGAAAGATTTTAGCAACAAAGTAAGTACGCATCTTGACATCATCAGAAAACAAGCTACTTAGAGTAGATAACTCAGTCATGTGTTCAACAGCACTCTCTTTTTCAGTACCACAAAAGGGCGTTTTCTCAACAATAGCTACATGAGATAGATCAAGAGAAAAATCATAATCTTTATCCTTAATGTTTATAGGAGATGTGGCAAACTTAGGATCAGGAGACAGTTTATATCTAACAGCATGTTCTGCAAGCAACTTTTTAATTTTTCTTGCATCAGTAGTAGCATTGCATTTTTCAATAAAATCATCATTAAGCTCCACATAATCTTCATTAGGATCATCACTAGAATAATCAAGTTCAGGTGAATTAATAGGTGTAGTAGCATTAGGAGTTTCAGTATTTTCAATTTGTCTAGACCTAGCAATTGTAGCATCTAGAAAAGATCCCAATGAACCACTATCATCAAGCACAGCAGAAATATTATCAATATTATGAGAGTTTTCAGATTCAGCAGAAGTACCCGCATGTGAAGCATGTGGCGGTGAAACAAGTTTATCAATCACAGATGGTGAATCAAGAGCAGCAGAGGTACTCAGAGTTGTACCTTTTCTTGTAGTGGATGGTAATATGGCGACCTTAGTATCGCGAGGTTTACCCATGATGGAGAATTTGCAGTGAACAATATCAATCCAAGTGAACTTCCAAATAAAGCTATGCTCCCCGGCAACGGCGCCAGAAAATAGTCTTGATGACCCACAAGTATAGGGGATCGCAACAATCTTCGAGGGAAGTAAAACCCAATTTATTGATTCGACACAAGGGGAGACAAAGTACACTTGGAAGCCTTAACAGCGGAGTTGTCAATTCAGCTGCACCTGGAAACAGGCTTGCTCGCAAGGGTTTATCAGTAGTAACAGTTTTATAGCAGTAGCAGTAGTGAAATAACAGCAGCAGAGTAACAAAGACAGCAGTAGTGATTTTAGTAAACAACAGGATTAAAATACTGTAGGCACGGGGATGGATGACGGGCGTTGCATGGATGAGAGAAACTCATGTAACAATCATAGCAGGGCATTTGCAGATAATAATAAAACGGTGTCCAAGTACAAATCAATCAATAGGCATGTGTTCCATATATAGTCGTACGTGCTCGCAATGAGAAACTTGCACAACATCTTTTGTCCTACCAGCCGGTGGCAGCCGGGCCTCAAGGGAAACTCTTTTGGATATTAAGGTACTCCTTTTAATAGAGTACCGGAGCAAAGCATTAACACTCCGTGAACACATGTGATCCTCACATCGCTACCATTCCCTCCGGTTGTCCCGATTTCTGTCACTTCGGGGCCATCGGTTCCGGACAGCGACATGTGTATACAACTTGCAGGTAAGATCAATAAACAATGAATATCATGATGAAACAATAACATGTTCAGATCTGAGATCATGGCACTCGGGCCCTAGTGACAAGCATTAAGCATAACAAGTTGCAACAATATCATCAAAGTACCAATTACGGACACTAGGCACTATGCCCTAACAATCTTATGCTATTACATGACCAATCTCATCCAATCCCTACCATCCCCTTCGGCCTACAGCGGGGGAATTACTCACACATGGATGGGGGAAACATGGCTGGTTGATGTAGAGGCGTTGGCGGTGATGGCGGCGATGATCTCCTCCAATTCCCCGTCCCGGCGGAGTGCCAGAACGGAGACTTCTGGCTCCCGCGACGGAGTTTCGCGATGTGGCGGCGTTCTGGAGGGTTTCTGGCGACTTCGACTTCTCCCCGTGCGTTTTTAGATCGAGGCCGATAAATAGTCCGAAGGAGGGCGTCGGAGGCCGGCCGAGGGGGCCACACCACATGGCCGCGCGGGCCCCCCTGGGCCGCGCCGCCCTATGGTGTGGGGCCCTCGGGCCTCCACCTGACTTGTCCTTCTGGCTCCGCCGGTTTCTCGGGAAAATAGGGCCTTCTGCATAAATTCCGAGGATTTTCCCGAAAGTTGGATTTCTGCACAAAAACGAGACACCAGAACAGTTCTGCTGAAAACAGCGTTAGTCCGTGTTAGTTGCATCCAAAATACACAAATTAGAGGCAAAACAATAGCAAAAGTGTTCGGGAAAGTAGATACGTTTTGGACGTATCAACTCCCCCCAAGCTTAGCTTATTGCTTGTCCTCAAGCAATTCAGTTAACAACTGAGCGATAAAAGAACTTTCACGAACACATTTGCTCATATGATGTATATATTCTCATGCTATGGCTAATACTTAAACAGTTCATAATGAGGTACATGCAAATAAGATCATCTAACAGCTATGTCAATCATGGAGAGGTACCAACAATTAATAAGAAGCATCATGAATCATGTATATAAGCAAGATTGCAATGTTCATAAGAGAGTATGATAAAGTGGTATCTCGCTTTTTGTATTTGATTGGCAAAACATAAATGCCCGGGCACCTCTGGAGTTCATAGAAAGACTAGAAGTAGTGATTGTCAAAGATAAAAGCATCAAAGTTATACCACAATCAATCATATTTTGAGACAAGCATATTATACTAAGAATGACAGTTGTGCTCTCAAGATAGTGCTCAAAGAAATAATGGAGACACAACATAGAAGTAAAAGATTGACCCTTCGCAGAGGGAAGCAGGGATTAACATGAGCTAGAGCTTTTCATTTTTGAAATCAGGAGTAAAATTATTTTGAGAGGTGTTTGTTGTTGTCAACGAATGGTAATGGGTACACTAACTACCTCGCCAACCGGACTTTCAAGAGCGGCTCCCATGAATTATTGCATATTTATGTGGCACTCCTTCCAACCTTTCTTACACAAACCATGGCTAACCGAATCCTTGTTATCGTTTACCTACTCGAGGGCGAGTAGGAACTAAGCTTGGGGATGCTTGATACGTCTCAAACGTATCTATAATTTCTTATGTTCCATGCTACTTTTATGATGATACTCACATGTTTTATACACACTTTATGTCATTATTATGCATTTTCCGGCACTAACCTATTGACGAGATGCCGAAGAGCCAGTTGATGTTTCCTTCTGTTTTTGGTTTCAGAAACCCTACAAAGGAAATATTCTCGGAATTGGACGAAATCAACGCCCAGGGTCTTATTTTTCCACGAAGCTTCCAGAAGACCAAAGGGGATACGAAGTGGGGCCACGAGGTGGCCAGACCATAGGCCGGCGCGGCCAGAGGGGGGCCCGCGCCGCCCTATGGTGTGGGCCCCTCGCGCCGCCTCCAACCCTACCCTTCCGCCTACTTAAAAGCCTTCGTCGCGAAAACCCCAGTACCGAGAGACACGGTACGAGAAAACATACTGAGGCGCCGCCGCTGCCAATCCCATCTCGGGGGATTCAGGAGATCGCCTCCGGCACCCTGCCGGAGAGGGGAATCATCTCCCGGAGGACTCTTCATCACCATGATCGCCTCCAGATTGATGTGTGAGTAGTTCACCCCTGGACTATGGGTCCATAGCAGTAGCTAGATGGTTGTCTTCTCCTCATTGTGCTATCATGTTAGATCTTGTGAGCTACCTATCATGATCAAGATCGTCTATTTGTAATGCTACATGTTGTGTTTGTTGGGATCCGATGAATATGGAATACTATGTCAAGTTGATTATCAATCTATCATATATGTTGTTTATGTTCTTGCATGCTCTCCGTTGCTAGTAGAGGCGCTGGCCAAGTTGATACTTGTAACTCCAAGAGGGAGTATTTATGCTCGATAGTGGGTTCATGCCTCCATTGAATCTGGGACAGTGACAGAAAGTTCTAAGGTTGTGGATGTGTTGTTGCCACTAGGGATAAAACATCAATGCTTTGTCTAAGAATATTTGTGTTGATTACATTACGCACCATACTTAATGCAATTGTCTGTTGTTTGCAACTTAATACTGGAAGGGGTTCGGATGATAACCTGAAGGTGGACTTTTTAGGCATAGATGCATACTGGATAGCGGTCTATGTATTTTGTCGTAATGCCCTGATTGAATCTCATAGTAGTCATCGTGATATGTATGTGCATTGTTATGCCCTCTCTATTTGTCAATTGCCCAACTGTAATTTATTCACCCAACATGCTATTTATCTTATGGGAGAGACACCACTAGTGAACTGTGGACCCCGGTCCATTCTTACATCTGGAATACAATCTACTGCAATACTTGTTCTTTACTGTTCTTCGCAAACAAACATCATCTTCCACACTATACATTTAATCCTTTGTTTACACCAAGCCGGTGAGATTGACAACCTCACTGTTACGTTGGGGCAAAGTACTTTGATTGTGTTGTGCAGGATCCATGTTGGCGCCGGAATCCCTGGTGTTGCGCCGCACTACACTCCGTCACCAACAACCTTCACGTGTTCCTTGACTCCTACTGGTTCGATAACCTTGGTTTCTTACTGAGGTAAAACTTACTGCTGTACGCATCACACCTTCCTCTTGGGGTTCCCAACGGACGTGTGTCTTGCACGCCATCATCCATTGACGAAAAAGCTTTGAGGGAAACATTCCTAGGGAGAAGGAGAAGGAGATCTGGCCAACAACCGTTGAAGGGGGTGGCCGGAGAGGCTCCGGCGAGGCAAGGAGCGGCGTCGGCAGCTGCAGGGGAGAGAGAGGCGCGGGCGTGGGTAATAGGTTGCTGGGCAACTGCCCACCCTGCGTGCCCTAAGTCATCCCACGCAACACGCCCAGGCCGGAATTTCCGGCCCCAACTTGGGGTGGAAATTCCGGCCTCCAACTAGGTGGATATTCCGGTATTCTGAGAATTCAGAACCATGAAATATCTGACCCATCAAGTGTAGTTATTTGAAGGCACCCATATATGATATAATACACTAGGTATCATGTCATGTATAGGTGGAAAATTGATTAACTATATGAGAAGCCAACAATACCCATCCAATGCCTTCCGAACCAAGTTGTAGCAAAAATAACTTGTGTGCAAGATCGAAATGGTTATATATGAGGATAGGCTCGGGTTTAGAGGGATCAAACTGTAGATGGTACATGATCAATCAAGTTTGGAAGATTAGCAAATAAAGGCCGAACATGAGTGATTTCCCATAAGAACAAAGAGAGAGCAAATAAAGTCCACTAAGATCCAAATAACACCAACTCTTCACAAAGAAGAGGGTGGTGGCCTAGGGCTCAAACTTCCGCTCGATTCAGACAGTAGAAAAGCTGCCCAATGGCCACTTCATACAAAGTTTCGGGCAGAGGTTGGGCGGTACTACCGGTGGCTGGTAGCACGGGCCAATTACCGCCAGACGTTGGAACCCTGCTGGTAACCTTCGGCATCCAAAGAAAGAACTTGACCCAAAGTAGGGTGGTAATACCTGGTAGTGCCAACAAACTTCCGGACAACTTCCGCGAGAGAAAATTGCTCTAGTACCTTTCGGTACCCTGGGGTTCGTTCTCCAAAACAAGGGTGGATGTTGGACGATACTACCGGTGGTCGGTAGTACCGGCCAACTTCCGTCCGCTGCCAGGTGAAGGATTTGAAGGATCATGCCAATAGCGGAGAAGCCCTAGGTGGTAGTACCGGCCGAATCGGCCTGAACTTCTGGCCCTGCAGTTTTGAGCAGAGAAACTTTGTAAGAGGATAGGGAGAGTGACAAGCAAAAATGGGATGGTTGTGTGTGTGCAAATTTTAGTTTGTGTGCGTGAAAAACAGGAACCCACATTGCCTTCCTACTAAACACAACTCTCTACAAACTACGAACAAAAAACTAGGGATGGATAAGTCCACTACTCTTCGACAACGCTCCAACACCGTTGTGCATGCCATCTATAGCTTTTCTTGAAAGCATACCACATATAAAAATAATTCTCTTGCTGACATCAAACACACAAAACCCACAAAGGGCAGAAAATGCTCTTTCAGTTGTGATCAAAATGTATTATGTTTAGAATGCAATGTATCGTCTTAATCTTGATAATCTTGTTAACATAATCGATCATGCAGCTACCAAATGGATCCGTGTGTAAACTGTGGCCAATTTAGGTGTCATGATAATAAATTTGTCGTAGTGTTCATGAATGAGATTGAAACTATGACAATATGTTTTAATTCAACATGTTGTGCCTCTAAGTTGTTCATACGTTGTTGCATTGTGTTTCAAAAATTCGGCTGAGTAGACGGTTTATCGTCAGTGTAATCGGTACTTGTTGGTTGAGCTTGTCGAATAGGGATAATCATAATCCGCTACACCTCGGCCAAGCTACCGGCGACGGGCCTCCCTCCGCTCGTCAGAAGTTAGTCTCCCTTTAGTATATGAATTTGGATCATAATATAACAAAAACTAAGAAAATAAAAGCTCTACCGCGGTATTTCAGCCCTAGCAGCAATAATATATCCACTACCAAGATAACACCTGGACTACAGGTTCTCCAAAAATGATGCCTCAAAGAAGAGAACAGTGCAGTGCATAAGAGCCATCTTCGTCCGATTAAAAGATTTTAGGTTTTGACCCTGGAAATAGTCCCTGCTCTCAGAACAATATCTTCAACAAGGTCATTGCCAGACACAACCAATTTACGCCAGATGTTGAATTTTCACTCCGAAAGGTAAGACTTTGAACCTCACCTGTGCTGCCGCTCCCACTTGTATACTTCTGATGCGAAACCCAGAACATCAAGCAAGTCCCTCAACATCAGAGAGACTCGAACCACCATTGCTAGTCCTCCAATCCGGCATTCATCATATTCTTCGCCTCTGATTTCACCATGGACCAGAATATCATCTAATGGCAGCACAGAACAGACATTCACGTCGCTCCCTCCAGAACCAAATGGTCGGAATAAAAGCATGGTTGCGCAGGACCGAATACCAGCGATCCAGCAAACTCCAGACATAATGTGCATTGTTACATTCGCTGGTGAAGCCTTCTGAAACTCACCACTTCGACCAAATGAAGAAGGACTGGCCTCGGGATGGTCACCATCTTCGCATAAGAGGAAACCTAGGACCGCCACCTTTATTCTTCGATGCGGACGAGCAGGCCCCCACGCCGCTATCCGCCGCCCAACAACGATGAAGGAGGTTCGGTGGAGAAGCAGCAGCCGAGGCCCATGTGACCCAGATCAAGTCCGCGTGGCCCAGAAACGAGCCCTGCGTCCCAAGTTGGACCCGCCCTGCGGACGCCGGCAAAGTCGCGCCGCCACGCCACGCGGTCCTGGCCGCCGCTACCCACACCATCCTTGCCCCTCAAGGTCGTTGCCACCCCACATACATAGCACATGTAAATTTCATCTGGTTAGTGACTCATGCATCAAAACGAGTTATGTTGTGTACCCACGCGCAAATAAATAACATTTCTCTGAAAAATATATTACGTTTGTGATGCGTTAACATGAAGGCAAGCATATCTTTTCTCTTGATATTGGCAAATGGCGACCACGCTTCCCACATGTATACACGAAATTCCATCATGTTTTTTTTTCGATAGAGCATTTATTAACTCAAAAGTCGCATCAAGATAGTAATACAAAATTATGTAAAACATTAATTCTTTAAAACGCACTTCCCACATGTATACACGTCAAGGCCCTGGTCTACATCAGTTGTACCACACAAAACTTTTTTATTTGGCGAAGATGCAAAAAAAGATTAATTCCTCAAAACATAGGAGGATTAATTTTCAACTGATTATTTCATTATCACAAAATTGCAGGAGTTCAAAATTCGAGTGGTTACTATACCCTGTACTCATAGAGTGGTGACATGGAGTACCAATTAAATATGTGTAAGAGTACATTGCCCCTATGTGTGATTTTGGTAATCAATGACAACCCCTATGGACTAATGTTTTCATTGAGTTTATATGAAGGAATATTCCATAGGATCTACTTGCTCTCCATGTGTTGGATTCAAGTATGGATGCCATGAAGATAAAGATATACCTTGTGTATTGGCATCAAGATCATCGGTATGAAGATATATATGTGATATGATCAAGAAGAAGAAATGAAGATGGAGTTCTTATGTGGAACTCAATATTAGCCATGCTCTATCTTAAGTGAGTATGAGAAGATACAAGGTTGAATTGGGCAAGTTCAAGATGAGCATCTTGAGTGGATCACATGCTTGAAGCTTGCCGTCCATTTGGTGATAGTGAACATGTGAAGATGTGCATCAATAGAGCTTTCCCATCATAGTGTATGGGGGAGCATTTGTGAGTATACACGAAGCGACAATGATCAAGTGATGGGATGCGCAAGGCAAAGGTATGACCTTGCTAGGTTTTCCTTTTACCGGTCTCAAGGTGGTTGATGGGAGACCGGATTATAGGATACATAGCCGCACTATTAAGAGGGGCTTTCGGTTGGGTAACTTGATCACATCGTCTTAGGGAGCTCAATCCTTTGCATACTTTGCATATCCTTATTGCTTCTTGGTGTTTATCTGTGTGAGGTTCTTGAGCTTGTTGCTAGCTTTACAACAAGCCCAAGTTCATCGAAAACGGAATCCGCATGCATCTTCTATTGCGTTTTCGAGTTTGGACGTCTTCACCGGTTCTTGACGGTGGGAGACTCCCTCTCTAAAATCATCTAAAATGTTCTGAGAGGAGTCTCCATATTTCCAGTTTTTGTTGGGGTTCTATTCGTCGTTATCTTTCCAACAAAATTGGTTTCATGTCAATCGGAGTTCGGGAGCAATAGTTATTAAAGAAATAGGAAAGATGAGAAAAGAATAAAAAGAAAAAGGGAAAAAGGGGAGGGAGCCGGCCGGTCGACCGGCCCAGCAACCGGCCCACCCGGTCCGCGACCGGGTCCGGCGCTGGTGCCATCCGGGCCACGGCCAGTGGCCTTTTGGCCCGTGACCGGTCACAGGCCCGGTCCGCCTCCGGCCTGCCGGCGTCTCCTCCGGACCGACCGGGCGCCCAGGGCCGCCTCCGCCCCGCACGGCCCACGCGCCCGCGCGCTCCTCGCCTATCCGCCGCCCGGTGCGCGTGCTGCTGCCACCCGGTTGCTGGGCCGGTCCGACCGGGCTGCTGACCGGCCTGGCCGGCTGCTGCTCCGGTCGGCCGGCCTGGTGACCGGCTGGGCCGTTTTTCTGCCCGTTTTTCTGCCCGTTTTTTCTGTCTTTTTCCCCCAACAGTTTTCTTTGCTCCCATGCTATAAATAGCTCTTCTTCCACCTTGAGCAAGTTACTTCTTCCCTTTCTCTCACCTCCATTGTTGCATTTGAAGAAGTTGCTCTCTCTCTTGTTCCCCCCCATGATTCTTGCTCATATTTGAGGATTTGAGAGAGGAGATCTAGATCTACACTTCCACCAAACCAATTCTTCTCTAAGTGAGGGAATCTCTTGGGATCTAGATCTTGGAGTCTTTGGTTGACTTTCCCCCTTGTTCTTCCTCTCCAATCTCATCCTAGCATTCGTTGCTTTGGTGGGATTTGAGTGTGAAGGACTTGAACACCTCCGGTGTTCTTGCTTTGCATCATTGCATAGTGTTGAGCTCTCCACCATGATTTGTTCGAGTGAGAGACCGTGAGCTTGTTACTCTTGGAGGGTGACCTCCTAGTTGGCTTGGTTGGTGTCCTGGTGATCTCTTCGTGGAAGATTGTGAAGGGGCCCGGGCTTCTCCTTCGTGGAGCTTGTGAAGTGGTTGTGGAGCTTGCCATCTCCGGAGCGGAGGAAAAGCTAACCATAAGGAAAAGGCCATAATCCTTCGTGGGTGTGGTTCGGAGAATAGGGTGAGCCTTCGTGGCGCGGGGAATCCTTCGTGGGACCTCCACTCCTCCAAACGTGACGTACCTTGTTGCAAAGCAAGGGAACACGGGAATACATCCTCGTCTCCGCGTGCCTCGGTCATTTCTATACCCGAGCTCTCTTTCCTTGTGATAGCCATCGTGCTTGAAGTACATATATCTTGCTATCACTTGTGCTACATATATCTTGTGCCTATCTTGCTTAGCTCTAGTTGCTATTGTTACACTTAGTTGAGCTTAGCATATTTAGGGTTCGTGCTTGTAAACTAAACGATAGTTTAATTCCGCATTCTTACAAGACAAATCTGCAAGAGTTTGTAATTGCCTATTCACCCCCCCCCCTCTAGGCGACATCTCGATCTTTCAATTGGTATCAGAGCAAGGTCTCTCCTTGTTTTAGGCTTCACCGCCTTGAGAGTAAAGATGTCGGCTAGTAATTTAGTGCACAATGACACAATTATCTTTGTTGGCACAAATTATCATTTGTGGCGAAATTGCTTGCTTTGTAAACTTCGGACCTTGTGTCCAAACATTGAGCAATTTCTAGATGTAGGTTTTTCTCCTCCGATGGATCCTCAAAATCTATCTTTAGAGGATGAGAAAAACTTACATCTTGAAGCTCAAGTATCTAATGAGCTTTTATTCTCCTTGAGACCCGATTTTCGTAGGTTCTTGATATATATAAAGCGAAAGTCGTCTCATGAGATGTGGATCAAGCTTAAGGAAATGTTTGGTGGATCCACTTCTCATTTGGTCGGTGGTGACTCCGAGGAGCTCTCTTCTTCTTCACATCATGAAGAGCTCCAAGTTGCTTCCACCTCCGGCCGTGATGAGTCATCATCTTCTTCCACTTCACCAACGTGTTGCAAGACACAAGGTAATGATATGGTGAGTGGTGAGGGAAATTGCAATGTTGATATTGTGCTCAATAGTGATGACTCTTCATCTCTATCTCATTGCAATGTTTCCTCTTTGGACTTAAACACATCTTGCATTGAAAATAATCTACATGCTTGTGTTGATAGTCCTTGCATATCATGTGTAAATTGCTTACATAGATCTCATGAGGATATGCTTGCCTTGTCTTGCTCCCATAATCAAAATGTTTCTATTTCCTCTAGTTGCTTGTTGACTAACATTGTAGAGGAAACCGAACACTCTATGGATCAAGACATGATTTCAAATGAGGATTCAAGAATATCTTCATCTTCATCCTCCGGTATGCACATGTGCCTTATGGCAAATGGACCAAAGGTATCTCCTACTTTGACTCCTAACACATCCTCTAATGATGAGAGTGATGATGATGATAATGATGAAGAACATAATATCTTGGTGCATGATATGGCAATGGTATATGCTTCTCTTCGTGGTAATAAAGAAGCTCGTGCTTATCTCGAACACTCTATGGATACCTTGAATAAATATAGGGAAACCATAGTGGAGTTGGAGTCCCATGTTGAAAATGGGGAAATGAGATTCACTCTCCTCAAGCATGAGCTAAAAGATGAGAAGCATGCTAATTTCATGCTTACACAAAAAATTGAATCCTATATGCATGAAAATGAGAAAACTATTGTTGATGCTTGTGCTACTAACTCTAATTCTTGTGAAGCATCGACCTTAAAGGAGAATGTTGAGCTAAGGGCTCAACTTGAGTTGCTAACTAGCAATTATAGGGAATTGGAAGAAAGTCATAAAAAGCTCTCAAGCTCTCATGATGATCTTCTAATTTCCTATGATGGGCTAAAGTTAGCTCATGAGGCAAGTATCACTAAGGTAACATCTTGTGAGCCTCATATGGATGTTAGCACAATCTATACTACAAATGTTACATTGCCATGTGCTAGTCCTTGTAATCCATCTAGTCAAACTAGTGATACACCTTGTGTTGGATTACTCACTTTGCCTTGTTGCTCTAACAATGAAGCTTCTACTTCCTCTAGTACTTGTATTTCTACTAACCATGTAGAGGAAATAAAAGAGCTCGAGGCTCAAGTCCTTTCTTTGAAGAAAGACTTGGAAAAGCGTCATGAAGGGAAATCCACACTTGACAAGATGCTAAGTGTGCAACAATCCCCCAATGATAAAAGTGGACTTGGATTCAACTCCAATAACAAGAACAAGTCCAAGAGCAAGAGCAACAAGAAGAAGGGCCAAGACAAAGTCAAGGATCCGGCCAAGTTGGTTTGCTTCAAGTGCAAGGTTGAAGGGCATCATGTTAGATCATGCCCATTGAAGAAGAAGAAGCACTTGAGTGAGAAACAACAAGGGAAACGGCCACAAGGTCAAGGTCAAGCTCATGCTCGACCTCAAGTTGAAGATAGGGCACTTCCCAAGAAGAATCAAGATATTGTTCCCCAAGAGAAGAAATCAATAAAGAAGAGAAAGGGGAACACTTGCTACTTATGTCGTGAGAAGGGGCACTTTGCTTCTTCTTGCTTAGGTGGTACCTTATCTAACCCTATAATTGTTGATAATGATTATTCTCTAGGGAAGGATAAGGATGGCAATGTGTTTGCCAAGTTTGTTGGAACTCAAAGTGGTTTCAAGAAAAGAACCATTTGGGTTGCCAAGCCTATTGTGACTAATCTCTTAGGACCCAACTTGGTTGGGGACCAACAATCTCAAACTTGATCAATAGGTACAAGTGGAGGTCATTGGAGACTTGGCTACTTCATGAAGAATTAAGGGATCTTCATATATTATATTTTGACCAAGCCAAGTCATATGGATTATCATCTATATCTTATATCCAATGTTCCTCTTTGCGGTAACTTATACTACAACTCTTCATGTGTATTGTAAGTTACTTGCCCCTTTGCATGTTTGGTTTTGTACCAAATATGTGTATGTATGTGTTGTGTCTTACTTGCCGATCTTGTGTATTCAAGTATGTTTGTTTGACTCATCATATTCTTGTGTATTGTTTTGAGCCTAATGCATCTTGATGATATCTTATTTGGCTCTCTTTGAAGTGATTAATGGAACATCCCATTTTGGGGGAGTGATATGCTTTGTGCATCTCTCTTCCTTTAAAATGTGTGTACATGGGTACCACCACTTAGTATTGATATTGCAAGATTATCTAGTCACTATGTGGTGTGCCATACTCATGAGAAATTCAAATTCTAAATATCCATTAATCATCTCTAGTTGAATTTTAGTTGCCTCTTATTTAGAAGAAATGTTTTATCACATTATGGGGGAGTAATATGTTTTGTACATATCACAAGCCTAGAAAATGTGAACATATGAGGTTATGCCACTTAGAGTTGATGCTCTTAATTATCTTGCTCCTAGGTGGCATGTTTGCTCAAACAAGCTCCACTTCTATTAAAAAGCTTTTATTGGCTCATCTTATGGACTCTTGTTTGATTAAGAAATTCTTGGTACGGTTTTCCTCAGATACATATCTCTATATCTTATTTGGGACACCGTTTGCTTCAAGTTATTCTAATCATTGCCGTGCGTGATTGTTTGACTAATTGAAGCCATAAAGAATCTTCATCCGTGCATAGTGCTTAATTCTATATACTTATCCTATGCCATTTATTGTGTAGTCAATCCTTACTATCATTGTCAATTCACCACCGGAAATTATTTCCAATATACCCATTGTCTTTGACAATTGATAACCTTGTATGTGGTTGAATTCATGGATCATCTTCACCTTGGATTGCTTCTTATTTACTTATTTTATTTCCAAGAAATCTTCGTTGCTCCCATGTGTCTTCCTTGTCCCTTTGAAAAATCTTTTGATAAATTCTCTTAATTCATATCAAATGTTTGTTTTGGAAGACAAACCTTTTCCTTACGGTACATTGTGCCATTGTGAAAAGTGTAGAGAGTTTGGTTTAATTATTCGAACCTTGCTCTTTTGAGAGTTTTGCTATCTCATTCCTTCTTCTATGCTTTATATGTTAAATGAGATAAGATCTTTGAGCGTGTTTGCTTTATTTCATCATTTATGCTCAATGGTCTCTTCTTAGTTCATTTGTTGAACTTTGTTGAACATATCTTTTGTGATTTGCTTCTTAGATATAATTTGGACAACAAATTTGTTTTGTGACACCTCTATGCCTTATTTAATTTCTTTGGTGTTTTGTCCAAAGTATATCTTTCTTGGATCTTTAAAAGTTTTGGTGCATGCTTATATGTAATTTGTTTATACTTGTAGCATGCTTGCTTTCTTTCGATCCATTATGTAGGATATACTCCATCAAATCCTAAATGGCTAAGATGTGCATGAAATTCAAACTTCATCTAAATATGCACATGTTTATATGGAGTGTGTCCTATATATTGTGGTTAGTCTAACCATGTTGGACCCAATAAGTTTGGGGACCAAGATGTACTTGAATAATGTTTTAGGTACATTGGAGATGCAATGGAGGCTTGTCTCATCTATAAGGAAGGTGTTATCACCATATGAGAATTGGAGTCAAGCTAGGATGATCAATGAACTCTTATCTACTACATCAAGTCATTGCTATCTCGGTAACAAGTATCTTATTCATGCACTCTCATATAGCATCCAACCTCTTGTAGGTTGTATCTTGGCATGAAATTATTTATTTCGAAAATATTGCGGTTCTTGAAAAACCCTTTTAAAGTAAAACTTCTTATTGAACATTTGAGTAATTTGAGAAGATGCATATGATAGGTTATATATATATCATATTTTATGATTCACCTATCACAAATATGCCCTCTAGCAATTTATTGCATATCAATTCCTCAAAGAGCTCTTGTGTGCAATATTGATGAATTTGTGAAATAAATCCGTATTTGTGATACTTGTTGCCTTTCTCAAAACACTCCAACTAGCTCTACTTCCCTTATTGTTAGTTGTGTTGTTTTTGAGGTTTAACTTGGTTGAAGTTCATTCATATACCATAAGTGAAAATTGAAGCCATAGGCTATATATGCTTCTTAAGCAAACATCTTTTGGTATATTTTATGACTTCATCTTGGATATCTCGTCTTATCTATTTTGTTAACCTCTTGTGTGTGCATGTTTCTTTATGGATCACTTTGTCCACTTTAGAAACTCATATACATAAGAGCGTTAATCCATCATCTTGATATCCTTGTTCTTTGCCGACCATCTTTTACCCCTTTTGTTTTTAGTGGGTTGGTAAAGAAAATTTATGAGTGCTTGGTTTATTTATTTTCTTCATGCACTCATATCTCGTAATTGTTGGACTAAAGTTGTTCTTGATAAGCATACTCTCTTTATCTTAGTTGTGTTCTAAATGATATATAGGGAGTGAGGATTCCATGTTTGTGCATATTGTATTCAAATGCAAACATTATAAATTGTGCACGAACCTTGGGGAGCTTTCTTATTTTTAGAAGCACTATATCTCTCTTATCATGATATCTTTGTTTGTCCAATTGGATCTTTGATTGCTTGCTTTATTTGTTGAAGCTCACTTCACCATGTTATCTTTATGCAATCTTTGATCCTCAATATAGTTTGACTTCCTTCAAGTATTCATCATTGGATATGTGCACTTGATTCCACTCAAATTATGAGAAGTGCACACTTTGGGGAGGAACTCACATTATATTGGCCTCCTAAATTTTTCACCCATTTTGACAATCGATGCCAATGGGGGAGAAGTTTAGAGGGTTTAAGGGAATGGTTTTATACTTAAGTTTGGTTTGTGCTTAAGTGTTTTGCCTCTCATGCATTCCATATTTATATGTCTTGCATGGTTGTATATATATAGTGGAAACTATCCCAAAGGTTAATCTTGACAATGTATGCAATGAATTCATGTTCATCACACGTGCATATATTGTGGGGGAGTCTTCTCTATATATATTGGTTTTACTCACATCTCTTGCATGTGTTGTAGTTGTGTGAGTAGAGCCGGTTTTGAGATGGGCTAGTAGCTTTGTGTTACTTGACCATATCAAATACAACCTCTTGTATACAACTTATTCTCGGATAAGTTGCGTACTTGTTTCTAATATTCATTATATAAACCCTCTTAGTGTGGTTGTCATCAATTACCAAAATGGGGGAGATTGTAAGAGTACATTGCCCCTATGTGTGGTTTTGGTAATCAATGACAACCCCTATGGACTAATGTTTTCATTGAGTTTATATGAAGGAATATTCCATAGGATCTACTTGCTCTCCATGTGTTGGATTCAAGTATGGATGCCATGAAGATAAAGATATACCTTGTGTATTGGCATCAAGATCATCGGTATGAAGATATATATGTGATATGATCAAGAAGAAGAAATGAAGATGGAGTTCTTATGTGGAACTCAATATTAGCCATGCTCTATCTTAAGTGAGTATGAGAAGATACAAGGTTGAATTGGGCAAGTTCAAGATGAGCATCTTGAGTGGATCACATGCTTGAAGCTTGCCGTCCATTTGGTGATAGTGAACATGTGAAGATGTGCATCAATAGAGCTTTCCCATCATAGTGTATGGGGGAGCATTTGTGAGTATACACGAAGCGACAATGATCAAGTGATGGGATGCGCAAGGCAAAGGTATGACCTTGCTAGGTTTTCCTTTTACCGGTCTCAAGGTGGTTGATGGGAGACCGGATTATAGGATACATAGCCGCACTATTAAGAGGGGCTTTCGGTTGGGTAACTTGATCACATCGTCTTAGGGAGCTCAATCCTTTGCATACTTTGCATATCCTTATTGCTTCTTGGTGTTTATCTGTGTGAGGTTCTTGAGCTTGTTGCTAGCTTTACAACAAGCCCAAGTTCATCGAAAACGGAATCCGCATGCATCTTCTATTGCGTTTTCGAGTTTGGACGTCTTCACCGGTTCTTGACGGTGGGAGACTCCCTCTCTAAAATCATCTAAAATGTTCTGAGAGGAGTCTCCATATTTCCAGTTTTTGTTGGGGTTCTATTCGTCGTTATCTTTCCAACAAAATTGGTTTCATGTCAATCGGAGTTCGGGAGCAATAGTTATTAAAGAAATAGGAAAGATGAGAAAAGAATAAAAAGAAAAAGGGAAAAAGGGAGGGAGCCGGCCGGTCGGCCGGCCCAGCAACGGCCCACCCGGTCCGCGACCGGGTCCGGCGCTGGTGCCATCCGGGCCACGGCCGGTGGCCTTTTGGCCCGTGACCGGTCACAGGGCCCGGTCCGCCTCCGGCCTGCCGGCGTCTCCTCCGGACCGACCGGGCGCCCAGGCTGGGCCGCCTCCGCCCGCACGGCACGCGCCCGCGCGCTCCTCGCCTATCCGCCGCCCGGTGCGCGTGCTGCTGCCACCCGGTTGTGGGCCGGTCCGACCGGGCTGCTGACCGGCCTGGCCGGCTCTTTGCTCGTCGGCCGGCCTGGTGACCGGCTGGGCCGTTTTTCTGCCCGTTTTTCTGCCCGTTTTTTCTGTCTTTTTCCCCCAACAGTTTTCTTTGCTCCCATGCTATAAATAGCTCTTCTTCCACCTTGAGCAAGTTACTTCTTCCCTTTCTCTCACCTCCATTGTTGCATTTGAAGAAGTTGCTCTCTCTCTTGTTCCCCCCCATGATTCTTGCTCATATTTGAGGATTTGAGAGAGGAGATCTAGATCTACACTTCCACCAAACCAATTCTTCTCTAAGTGAGGGAATCTCTTGGGATCTAGATCTTGGAGTCTTTGGTTGACTTTCCCCCTTGTTCTTCCTCTCCAATCTCATCCTAGCATTCGTTGCTTTGGTGGGATTTGAGTGTGAAGGACTTGAACACCTCCGGTGTTCTTGCTTTGCATCATTGCATAGTGTTGAGCTCTCCACCATGATTTGTTCGAGTGAGAGACCGTGAGCTTGTTACTCTTGGAGGGTGACCTCCTAGTTGGCTTGGTTGGTGTCCCGGTGATCTCTTCGTGGAAGATTGTGAAGGGGCCCGGGCTTCTCCTTCGTGGAGCTTGTGAAGTGGTTGTGGAGCTTGCCATCTCCGGAGTGGAGGAAAAGCTAACCATAAGGAAAAGGCCATAATCCTTCGTGGGTGTGGTTCGGAGAATAGGGTGAGCCTTCGTGGCGCGGGGAATCCTTCGTGGGACCTCCACTCCTCCAAACGTGACGCTTGTTGCAAAGCAAGGGAACACGGGAATACATCCTCGTCTCCGCGTGCCTCGGTCATTTCTATACCCGAGCTCTCTTTCCTTGTGATAGCCATCGTGCTTGAAGTACATATATCTTGCTATCACTTGTGCTACATATATCTTGTGCCTATCTTGCTTAGCTCTAGTTGCTATTGTTACACTTAGTTGAGCTTAGCATATTTAGGGTTCGTGCTTGTAAACTAAACGATAGTTTAATTCCGCATTCTTACAAGACAAATCCGCAAGAGTTTGTAATTGCCTATTCACCCCCCCCCCCCCCCCCTCTAGGCGACATCTCGATCTTTCAATATGACTATTGATACAATGGGTAGTACAGAAGTTTGTACTTTTAATCGGTATAAGTTTGTTGAAACGAACAACTGGCTCAATTTTGTGTCGAGTAAGTTTCCTTAAACTAGCGACTGCTTCAAATTCATAGTGATCTATATATCAACGATGAACAGGTTCACAAAATACTTGGTTTTGCGAGGACGCAAAAAAAGAGTGAAACATAGAATTTTGTTATTTTGTTAGATATTGGTACATCACAAAATAGTAGGAGATTTGTAACTACAGAAAACTAATTAAACATGGCCATACAATTCGCAGCAACGTCTCTCATAATCAAATTATCATGGATTGTTCACTCTAACACTTACGTGAGAAAACCAATCAAACATGAAAATTTGATTTGAAAGAATGAACTCCCATATATCCATTTAAGACTACTGCAAAAGAGCTTCAAAATTAACACTAACATTGTAGTTTTAGCTTTTTATGACGAACAACCTATGCAAATTTAGTTAATTCATGTTGTACACTCCACCAAACCCACCACTAACATCAACACAAACACAAACACCAGCCCCTCCACCGAACCCGGATCCAAGCATACGTATTACACCATCCATCTCACACACCATGTTGTTGACACATGTCAGATTTTTTCTGCACATACCAAGTGGTTGCTCCATGCGCACTACAGTTTTGTCCCATACGTTTCCTGGTGCCTCGCCTCCCCCATATGACCTAGGTTTGTCGACATGTGGATAGAGTCTTAGAGGCTCCAACCGTCCTTAAATTTTTCTCCATGCAAAGAATATCTTCCTTTGATGCCTAATTAATTTTTATGTGTAAATGCAAGTACTCATATTATCACATATCCCAGTGATACCATATGCATAGAAGTAGAGAGATCAATTTGAAATGCGGAGTTATTATTTCTAGCATTAGTAGTTCAAGACGTTTAAAAATCTATCTCTCCATATGTTTTAGAAGATACCCGAACATAAATAAATAAAGTGTACATACAATACAATTTATATTGTTGTGAATTGATAAATATGTGAGTTTAATGTGTATTTTACACTCATCCTTTGTGAATTTCAACCTTGACATGCTTAATATTTTATATTTTATATTTTTTATCCCTATAATTGCCTATGTTGATGACTAGTTAATTAAGTAATAATATTGGAGTTCTTCTATTTGAGCTATGCATTTTCTCGACTGAATGTGAAATTCGAAGAAGTCTACCTCGCAACCATGACTTGCTCCCAAAACTGAGCATTTCCATAGGTGGCACGCCTCGATTGGCCAAGGAAAAAGAGAAGTTGCCTGTACTGCTGGTACCATGCACCGACGGCTCTCCTTACCCTAAAATGGAAATTTTGTGAAGGAAAGAGTACCATCAAAAGGACACACATGTAGAATGAGAGACATTCACCACTCTACAAGATCAAGATCCATTCCACCTTCGATAGAAACATCGCCATGGTCCCATTGCTGCCTCCATTGCCATCACCGCCATCATCACTATGATAGTGCAAATATCCATGTACTCCTCTTGTCGAATTATTGTTGCCATGATTGTAAGATCTTTTAATAATTTATCTTGAAATTGAACCCTTGTTATGAATCTTATGTCTGCTATGTCTTAAATGGATCATGAGCAGTTTTGAAGGCCCAGGGGTGAAGGGGTAGTCCCGCAGTCCACACATTTTACGGCGAGGGATCCCTAGTTCGGTTGAATACATACTATATATTTATTTCTACGTGGTTTGTTCTTTTGTCTTTTCATGGGAATCAATTGGTACCCAATGTACCAAAGGTTCACGAATGGCAAGAGTCACGAGACAAGTAGGCATGGAGGGATGGACCCTAAATCGAGTGAAAATAGGCGAGAAATTGATAACTGAAAGAGTACCTTATGAAGACTTAATAACCAAAGAATATTAAGGCGTCATCTGGTATATAACTCAATAACTTAGCTATCATGAACATAACCTCGACGGGACAGTAGTAGGTTGACACACCCTATGGACCTATCGCCCACATATATGTGAAATAATCACAATATTCATTATACTGATAGTTAATATCGGTTTTGATAAATCTCAAGCGACTAAGATTTTCTTAAGTCCCAGCGAACCGAGAAAAGTGCAACCACAAATCACATTTCAGAGAAAAATGGAACTTGCAACGAGTTGCATTTTTTTCTAAACTGCAGTTGCACTTTTCTCTTGTGAATGAGACCTAAGAAAATCTCGGTCACATGAGACTTAGACAAACCCAATTAATATACATATTTATCTTATGATTCCTCACATCCATACTAGGTTGGATGTGAAGCTCTTCCTACACCTGTATTATCATTATGGGTGTTACTCGCAACTTTTTGTTTATGCAAGAAATTTTTGTCTTCCCAAACACATTGTGATATTTAATCCACAATTACAAGAAGATTGTAAGAAACATTGTATTTGAAAATATCACACCACCATATGGAACCCTCCTATAAGTATTTGATAACCTACATCACTCCAGGGAAAAATTATCCTACATGATTTAGTATTTTTAATGAGTCGAAGGCAAAGATGAAGGAGATATGCCCTAGAGGCAATAATAAAGTGGTTATTATTTATATCTTTATGTTTATAATAAATGTTTATATATCATGCTATAATTGTATTAACCGAAACATTAGTACATGTGTGATATGTAGACAAACAAAGAAGTCCCTAGTATGCCTCTTAACTAGCTTGTTGATTAATGGATGATTAGTTTCATAATCATGAACATTGGATGTTATTAATAACAAGGTTATGTCATTGTATGAATGATGTAATGGACACACCCAATTAAGCGTAGCATAAGATCTCGTCATTAAGTTATTTGCTATAAGCTTTCGATACATAGTTACCTAGTCCTTATGACCATGAGATCATGTAAATCACTTGTACCGGAAAGGTACTTTGATTACACCAAACACCACTGCGTAAATGGGTGGCTATAAAGGTGGGATTAAGTATCCGGAAAGTATGAGTTGAGGCACATGGATCAACAGTGGGATTTGTCCATCCCGATGACGGATAGATATACTCTGGGCCCTCTCGGTGGAATGTCGTCTAATGTCTTGCTAGCATATGAATGAGTTCATAAGAGACCACATACCACGGTACGAGTAAAGAGTACTTGTCAGGAGACGAGGTTGAACAAGGTATAGAGTGATACCGAAGATCAAACCTCGGACAAGTAAAATATCGCATGACAAAGGGAATTGGTATTGTATGTGAATGGTTCATTCGATCACTAAAGTCATCGTTGAATATGTGGGAGCCATTATGGATCTCCAGATCCCGCTATTGGTTATTGGTCGGAGTGAGTACTCAACCATGTCCGCATAGTTCACGAACCGTAGGGTGACACACTTAAAGTTGGATGTTGAAATGGTAGAACTTGAATATGGAATGGAGTTCGAATATTTGTTCGGAGTCCCGGATGAGATCCCGGACATCACGAGGAGTTCCGGAATGGTCCGGAGAATAAGATTCATATATAGGAAGTCATATTCCAAGTTTGGAAATGATCCGGTGCATTTATGGCAGGTTCTAGAAGGTTCTAGAAAAGTCCGGAAGAAACGCACTATGGAAGGTGGAGTCCCGGAAGGACTCCACAAGCTTGACCAGCCAAACCCTAAAGGAGGAGTCCCAGGTGGGCTCCACCTAGAGGTGGCCGGCCACCCCACCTCAAGGAAAGGTGGGAGTCCCACCTTGAGTGGGACTCCCTCCTTGAGTAGGTTTCCCACATATGGGAGGTTTTAGTGTTGGGGTCTTATTCGAAGACTTGGACTAGAACTCTTGGGGCTTCCACCTATATAATGTGGAGGAGAGGGAGGGGGGCAGCCACTCTTTGGCTCAGCCTTGGCCGCACCCCTTAGAGGGCCGGCGCCCAACCCCCCTCTCTCCCCAAACCCTAGTGGTCTCTCTCCTCCACCACATCCCGCACGCTTAAGCGAAGCTCCGCCGGATTTCTCCACCATCACCGATACCACGCCGTCGTGCTGTCGGATTCAAGAGGAGCTACTACTTCCGCTGCCCGCTGGAACGGGGAGGTGGACGTCGTCTTCATCAACAACCGAACGTGTGACCGAGTACGGAGGTGCTGCCCGTTCGTGGCGCCGGAACCGATCGTGATCAAGATCTTCTACGCGCTTTTGCAAGCGGCAAGTGATCGTCTACCGCAGCAATAAGAGCCTACTCTTATAGGCTTTGGAATCTCTTCAAGGGTTAGTCTTGATCATCCCCTCGTTGCTACCGTCTTCTAGATTGCATCTTGGCTTGGATTGCGTGTTCGCGATAGGAAAATTTTTGTTTTCTATGCTACGAATCCCTACAGTGGTATCAGAGCCGTGTCTATGCATAGATGGTTGCACGAGTAGAACACAATGGTTTTGTGGGCGTTGATGCTCTTGTTGTCTTTAGTTTGAGTACTTTGCATCTTTGTGGCATAGTGGGATGAAGCGGCTCGGACTAACTTTACATGACCGCGTTCATGAGACTTGTTCCTCGTTCGACATGCAACTTGTATTGCATAAGAGGCTTTGCGGGTGTCTGTCTCTCCTACTATAGTGAAGATTCAACTTACTCTTCTATTGACAACACTAGTATCACCGTTGTGGTTCATGTTCGTAGGTAGATTAGATCTTACACGAAAACCCTAGACCACGTAAAATATGCAAACCAAATTAGAGACGTCTAACTTGTTTTTGCAGGGTTTGGTGATGTGATATGGCCATGATATGATGATGAATATGTATGAGATGATCATTATTGTATTGTGGCAACCGGCAGGAGCCTTATGGTTGTCTTTAATTTTCATGTTGAGTAGTATTTCAAAGTAGTTGTAATAGTTGCTACATGAGGTGAACAACCATGAAGACGGCGCCATGAACCTTGACGCTACACCGACGATGATGGAGATCATGCCCGTTGATGATGGAGATCATGTCCGTGCTTTGGAGATGAAGATCAAAGGCGCAAAGACAAAAGGGCCATATCATATCACATATGAACTGCATGTGATGTTAATCCTTTATGCATCTTATTTTGCATAGATCGCGACGGTAGCATTATAAGATGATCCCTCACATTAATATCAAGATAATAAAGTGTTCTCCCCTCGTATGCACCGTTGTAATAGTTCGTCGTTTCAAAGCATCTCGTGATGATTGGATGTGATAGATTCAACGATTCACATACAACGGGTGTAAGCCATGTTGCACACGCGGAATACTTGGGTTTGCTTGACGAGCCTAGCATGTACAGACATGGCCTCGGGACAACGGAAACCGAAAGGTTGAACACGAGTCATATGGATGATCTGATCAACATGTTGATGTTCACCATTGAAGCTACATCATCTCACGTGATGATCGGTTTTGGTGTAGTGGATTTGGATCGTGTACCACTTAACAACTATGAGGGATGTTGTATTAAGTGGGAGTTCATTAGTAATTAGATTAAAACATGAACTAATTATCATAAACATAGTCTGAGTAGTATTTTGAATTAATTTTGTAGTATTGGCATCCGTTTTCTACCATGCGCTAGTCTTGTTATTGAGATAGAAATACTGTTAAAATCTGACAAGAAACTTTACGGATTGGTACCGTATTGTTAAAGAATCAAGAATCGATTAAGTCCTATTGCAAACTTTTAGTAAACCTCACATTGTTGATTCAAAGAGCTATGTTTTCAATTAGTACCTAAAGTTATCTTGTCTCCGTCAAACTTGAAGTTCAAATTTGTTTGAAAAGTAAGGAGCTGAAAATTTAGTTTTCAAAAATAATCAAGGTATGAGATATATGTGATATCTAAGACCTTATTACAAGATAATAGAATATAATTTGGTGAGACTACATAAACTCATAAGTTTTATGGGAATGTATGAAGGTTGAAGACGCCAGGCGTCACAATCCTCCAACTATTGGGGCACTAACAATATTCGCATATCCATGAAGTGACCATCCTTAATATGCACCGTTATTAAGACTCGTCGTTTCAAAGCATCACGTGATGATCGGGTGTGATAGATTCTACGAGTGCATACAACGGGTGCAAGCTAGATTTGCACATGCAAATACAAAGGTTAAAACTTTACGAGCCTAGCATGTACAGACATGGTCTCGGAAAGTCGTCATGATATGATGGATAAAATTATGAGTGAAATTGTTCATCATATTACAAAGTTACTAATAGTGAAATCTGGAACACTTGTCATATGATGATCAACTTCAAAGTAAGAACCTCAAGGTTATTGGTATTTGACCAACAAACCGAGAAGTTATTGAAGTTGATATGTTTCTCTGAATAATGAGGAAAGCTAAAAGAGAAACTGCAAAAGATATTTTGGCAAAAGAAAAAGAAAAGACTAGAAAGTCTAGCTCAGGTGTATATAAATGATATACATGTTATGGTTGTATTTCTAGTTAAGTCACACTATGAAATTCTTGGGTATTAGTACTATATTGGTTGGTATGAAGTGTCATACAAAACAACGCAATACAAGAATACAATGGCCTAAGTGACTGACAAGGAATATGAAAAGAATGTTCGCCTGGAACAAAATAAAGTGTTATTATGTTCGTCGTTAGCATTCTATCTAGCCCTTAGAATTTATAATAAAGAACTTAATAATTGTTATTTTGCTCTGGTCAAATGAAAACAATGAGTTGTTCAAATTATGACATTACTCCATATACGATGGATAAGTTATTATAAATCTTAATGGTGAAACACACATACATAACACTGACGCTAAAATGCCATAAGGCAAATGATTTGAATTCCACTTATTTGTGGAACCGCCATTTAGGTCATGTTAGAAAGGAACGCATGAAGGAACTCCATGCAAATGGATTTTTGGAGTCATTTGATTTTTGAATCATTTGGCGCTTGCAAATCTTTTCTAAAGAGAATGATTAAAATACCGTTCATAGGCCAAAAGCAGAACGGACAACTAACTTAGTGGAAAAATACATGATGATGTATGTGGTTCACTGGGCATAGTTGTGTGCGGGAGATTCTTCTACTTCATGAAAACTTTCAACAATGAATTGAGTATATATATGTGGATATATTCAATAAGGAAGAAGTTTGAAACATTTGAATGGATTCAAATAAATTTCAGTATGAAGTGGAAATCATCGTAATAGAAATCAAATATCTATGATTGGATCATGGTGGAAATATTTGAATTACGAGTTTTAGCGAACATCTAAGAGAGTTATGAAATTGTTCTACAACTTACGTTTCTTGGAGTATCATAGTGATGAAGAAGTATCCAAGAGATATATCCAAATTTTGTTGGATCAATGATGAGATAAAATATTGATGCCATTATATTTTTGTGGATTATGCTTTAGTGACTACCGCTTTTACACTGAATAAAGCATCATCATGATCCGTTGAAATGACACCATACAAGTTATGGCATGGGTATAAACCCTAATAGTCAACCAAAATCGGATGAATGTCTTTGTTGGTTATCCCAGAGATTTAATTGGGAATTCTTCCCACGAGACAAAGACAAAAGTGTTTGTCAATGTTTCTTATTTCCGAGAAATTGTTTCGAGTGAAGTATTTGAGTGGGAGGACAATATAATTTGATAAGGTTTATGAACCTAAGCATAATGATCAGAGTAGCGCAGCATCGGAATTGGTTTCGGAAGCGGCCACGACGATCATGGCTCTCATGACTACAAAGTGTTTTAGCCATGGAGATCGAAGTACATATTGAACCTTGTAGGTATGGTTTACTTTGTGATCAAATAAATGATTTGTGGACAAAGGATTGATTTTGAACAATGATAAACCAACTACAAACAAAGAAGTTATGATGGGCCCTGACTTCGTTAAAATGGCTATACGCCATAAAATCCAAGATAGATGAATACTTTTTGAAAGTAAATGGATCTATGAAATTGATGGACTTGGATGAAATATCCTTGAAGAAGCTCAACTTATTGAAAAGTTGTTTACGACAAAGTTCAAAGAGTTGACTACGATAAGATTAGATCTTCCGTAGCAATGCTTATAGTCTATGTGGATTATTCTAGTAATCACTACATATTTCTTTTATGAGATATGTTAGTAGGATGGCAAAATACACTACTTAACAGAAGTGTATATTAAAGGTGTATACTAGATACAAACCAAGAGTTTTGCTGGTCCGTGAAATACTAGATAGGTATACGAACTTCAATTGGATGAAGTAAGTATCGCGGAGTTTGAATCTTCACTGGATGAAATAGTCAAAGAGTTTTTGATTTCATCAGAGACGATGAAGAGGCTTGCATTTGCAAGAAATTAAGTGGAAGCGCTGAGACATATTTATAATACTTATGTAGAAGACATATAGTTGGTTATAAATAATGTAATTACATACTTGATTAAAAGGTTTCATTGAAAATTAACTTCAATGAAAGGATATGGACTAAAATATATTTAGTGTCAAGATCTATGAAGATAGATTGAAACACATAATAAGTTTAAGTCAAAGTACATAGAATGGATATTGAAATAGTTCAATATAGAAATATTAAGAAAATGTTCTTGTCATGTGAAGGTTTAACAAGACTTGAGTGTATCTGACACTCGATGAGTAAAAATACATGAGTGATTTTAGATCACAAATAAAATTTACAAAATCAGATATCTTGTGCTCTAAAATGTTATGAGCATATACCGGAATGATTCATAAGATGATCATAGGACGACAGTAAGAATATCCTTGAGTACTTTAGAAGAACTAAGGATATACATATATATTTTTGTATGAAGAAATGACAAACAAATCGCTGTAAGATGTTACACCGATATTTATTTTGTCACATATCAAAATAGAATTTCAATCTCAAATTAGACTAAGTGTTGTTTTAAAGGTAGCACAATGAACTAGAAGTTGTCTATGTTAGATTTAGAAGAGTTCTAAATATTGTGATGGATTCTACAAAACGAAGGCAGAGTATGTCATTTGTTTTGACAAATGACTGAGGATGTTGAGTCAAGAAGTTCTTTGAGAACTTGGTGTAGTTCCGATAGTGTCAGAACTTTGAAGCTATATTGTATGTGACAATATTAGTGACTTATTTCAGACCGCGGAATTAAGGTTCCACCATAAGATCAAACATATTTAATGCCAACTCATTTGGAAATGAGTGATGCGTTGAGACGCAAATTAATTACAAAATACATACGTTTCTGAGCGTGTCAGATCCGTTGACTAAAAACCTCTCCCGTGAGCAATACATGATAAAGCACCATAAGGCCAAGGTGTTATATCTTTACAAATGTAAACTAGATTATTGACTCTAGTGCAAGTGGGAGACTGAAGGAGATATGCCCTAGAGGCAATAATAAAGTGGTTATTATTTATATCTTTATGTTTATAATAAATGTTTATATATCATGCTATAATTGTATTAACCGAAACATTAGTACATGTGTGATATGTAGACAAACAAAGAAGTCCCTAGTATGCCTCTTAACTAGCTTGTTGATTAATGGATGATTAGTTTCATAATCATGAACATTGGATGTTATTAATAACAAGGTTATGTCATTGTATGAATGATGTAATGGACACACCCAATTAAGCGTAGCATAAGATCTCGTCATTAAGTTATTTGCTATAAGCTTTCGATACATAGTTACCTAGTCCTTATGACCATGAGATCATGTAAATCACTTGTACCGGAAAGGTACTTTGATTACACCAAACACCACTGCGTAAATGGGTGGCTATAAAGGTGGGATTAAGTATCCGGAAAGTATGAGTTGAGGCACATGGATCAACAGTGGGATTTGTCCATCCCGATGACGGATAGATATACTCTGGACCCTCTCGGTGGAATGTCGTCTAATGTCTTGCAAGCATATGAATGAGTTCATAAGAGACCACATACCACGGTACGAGTAAAGAGTACTTGTCAGGAGACGAGGTTGAACAAGGTATAGAGTGATACCGAAGATCAAACCTCGGACAAGTAAAATATCGCATGACAAAGGGAATTGGTATTGTATGTGAATGGTTCATTCGATCACTAAAGTCATCGTTGAATATGTGGGAGCCATTATGGATCTCCAGATCCCGCTATTGGTTATTGGTCGGAGTGAGTACTCAACCATGTCCGCATAGTTCACGAACCGTAGGGTGACACACTTAAAGTTGGATGTTGAAATGGTAGAACTTGAATATGGAATGGAGTTCGAATATTTGTTCAGAGTCCCGGATGAGATCCCGGACATCACGAGGAGTTCCGGAATGGTCCGGAGAATAAGATTCATATATAGGAAGTCATATTCCAAGTTTGGAAATGATCCGGTGCATTTATGGCAGGTTCTAGAAAAGTCCGGAAGAAACGCACTATGGAAGGTGGAGTCCCGGAAGGACTCCACAAGCTTGACCAGCCAAACCCTAAAGGAGGAGTCCCAGGTGGGCTCCACCTAGAGGTGGCCGGCCACCCCGCCTCAAGGAAAGGTGGGAGTCCCACCTTGAGTGGGACTCCCTCCTTGAGTAGGTTTCCCACATATGGGAGGTTTTAGTGTTGGGGTCTTATTCGAAGACTTGGACTAGAACTCTTGGGGCTTCCACCTATATAATGAGGAGGAGAGGGAGGGGGGCAGCCACTCTTTGGCTCAGCCTTGGCCGCACCCCTTAGAGGGCCGGCGCCCAACCCCCCTCTCTCCCCAAACCCTAGCGGTCTCTCTCCTCCACCACATCCCGCACGCTTAAGCGAAGCTCCGCCGGATTTCTCCACCACCACCGATACCACGCCGTCGTGCTGTCGGATTCAAGAGGAGCTACTACTTCCGCTGCCCGCTGGAACGGGGAGGTGGACGTCGTCTTCATCAACAACCGAACATGTGACCGAGTACGGAGGTGCTGCCCGTTCGTGGCGCCGGAACCGATCGTGATCAAGATCTTCTACGCGCTTTTGCAAGCGGCAAGTGATCGTCTACCGCAGCAATAAGAGCCTACTCTTATAGGCTTTGGAATCTCTTCAAGGGTTAGTCTTGATCATCCCCTCGTTGCTACCGCCTTCTAGATTACATCTTGGCTTGGATTGCGTGTTCGCGATAGGAAAATTTTTGTTTTCTATGCTACGAATCCCTACAAAAGAATGCCGTAATATTACCAGGTGGGGATCTAGTCAACCTTGAAATATGGTAAAACCCCAAATGTCTATCTTCACAAACTTCATGAAGTGTGGCTAGGGATAGTCCCCAATATCAACCCATGGGGATATTTCTTCTTCATGCGACCAACCCACCACACCATAGTGAACATTGTATCAAAAAGAGAAAATGCTCGGTTGCCTTTAAGAAACATGAGGTTACTAGTTATGAAGAGGAAAATATATATCTTTTAAAGGGAAAAACTTATAAAATTTGGAAATGAGTTAATTGCAGAGCTAGATTTTTGGATCTATGGGAGTTCAAAAAACTCCAGTGGCTTTATCAATCTATTTGCTCTTACACCACCTACCACCTTTATGGTTCATCCAACACTACAGTAGAACATAGGTGGAAGGGGAAGGATGGAACGAGGTGGGCTTCATTGGTGGAAGGGCGTCGTTAGCCTAAAAGGTCGAATGGACCCATTGCCCGACTTAACCAGAGAACTGGAAAATTTCCACTGGAATGGTGTCCTATTAGGACATCCAACCAATTCACTAGAGTTATTGCTCTGATTGGCAGATCCACCGGCCTACAAGTTCTCATGAAGTCAAGAGATCAGATGATCTGAAATGCCAAGGGCATTAGAGGGTTAGAAGTTTGTCTACTTTTATTGTCCATAATAGATCGAAATGTTTTGGTGCAAATTTACAATGGTGATATGTGTCATAACCAAAAGTTGAATCATTAGTATTTGTTGGTAAAATTAATCATTTTTATAAGTTATAACCATAAAATATAAGCATCATTTACTAGACATAAATTTCTTCCTAAGTGGATAAACATGTGGTGATGCCCGCTACCAATTTTGTATGTGCTCCAATAAAAATATTTCAGATTATTGCGATGATGATCTATTATACAGTGTACTAGAGTCTAACTCTGTGCTACAGAAGTGGAACATTATAACTATTGATATTGTTCAAAATGAATGAAATAACTAAAGCTAGAAAGTTATAAATTTAAAGGGAAACGTGAAGTTCACACTCCAATATGCATGCATACTTGTAAGTAGTAGTATACTAGGTTGCCGAACTCCAAGCGCCACCACATTGCTTCAGTTATTCTCTGCCTATGATGCATGTTGTCGATCTCCACATCAACACCAATTTCCTTGCTGATGGCATGCAGCAATAGGATGGAATGATGAGGAGAACGTGGTGGACATATAAGGTTTCAGGGGACAGGACAACCGAGATGCGGTTGGGGAAGAATACTTGGCTGGGTAGGAGGAGGAAGAGGAGGTGGGTCACAACTTCTAAGGTATGAGGTAGACGCCTAGACGGTTATGCGGCATGTGACCGAGAGGTACAATGATGTTTTCGATTCCAAGGTTGATGAAGTCGTCAGTCGATCCCCGCAACTAGACTTGTCTAGTCCCGAGGAGATGTATTTTCCCTTGAAAGTTCCCACGAATAAGTGTCGCACATGCAACACCTCCACGGTATCCACAAGTACGTGATCATCAACATGTGTTGATGTGTGATCAAGCACACCATTGAAGCGGGAACGTGTTGATGAAGATCATGCAGCGCTTCCGCGAGCCCGACTAGATTAGATATAGGCGGGTGTAGAACTCGGACAGCACTCCGTGAAGTAGGAGAAGATCCTGCGGTGACATCGGCAAGGGCGGTTGCAAGGAAGAAGGTGTGGTGCGGCGCTGGTGGTGGCCGGAAGCGGCTTGGGCGGCTAGGGTTTGGAGATAGGGGGCTCACGGCTTTGCTTTGTCTAGCCCCTTTCCTCCCTTTATAAAGGAGGCATGTCGCCCCTTCCCCCCTCTCCCAAACCGGAAGTTCCCCTTTGGTGTGACCTGCCTAGGTCTAGGAGGGCCCATGTGGCCTTCGGGCTTCGGCCCATGGTGACCCTTCTAGCTTCGCACTCTGGAAACTTCCGAAACTTTCTAGGATGTTCTATGACTTTTCGGTATCTTCCATAAATAGCCAAAACATTTCCAAATATTCTCGTCATACTTTTGAACCCCTCCGGAACAGTCCAAGACTTTCTGAACAACCTTCGGAACCACTTTCCTACTTAACCTCCAACCATACTCACATTCTAAATGTTGCTAATACTTAAGTGTGTGACCCTATGGGTTCGGATGTATGTGGACATGTCCGAAACCACCTTCCGTGACAATGGTTGATGTCGAGCGTTTGATAACCTCAATGATCTCCACATATAACATGAATTGTTAGTTGTGTGAACCTTCCGTATTACTATACGATATACGTCACATTTCTTCTCGATACATAACTTTGCTCGAGGTCAAACTCCACAGTATCCTCGTTTCCTGGCATGTTCTCATTCCACATCATTGATGTTCGTGTGACATAACATCTTCGTCATCTCTCCGGCAAGACAATGATGAACACCATGCTGCATGAGTGGGCCCATAGCGTATCTCTCCATAGGTGGAGTAGAAATTCCCACAATCGCATAAAGTTACACTAGACCATATTATTAGGAATGAACGAAGATTATATTTATTGTCACCCAGTTATGAGGTGACGTTTGAAGATCTCGTGAAATCCATATCATATACTAGTTCATGTTATTATCACGGTCCAACGATCTTACTAACGGCAATACTTAAGTCTTTGAGAAACTACCGCTAACTTATATTGACGATGTGTTTCACGGTATATCACTTGAGGTCTATCCAGTATCATTGTTCCACTAATTAACAATTCTATTCACATACGATAATAGCAATCTTCATAACAACTATTTACTCATTTCTCCATGGTCAGGAAAACAAGACTATCATTATCACATGTACTAGTCATAGATGCAAGACTAGGTATCTATTATTCAATGTTTATTATTCAACACATGTAATTAGGGTTTTCTCCAATATGACAACATCCGAAGCTAATAAAATTATAGCACTGAATATGAACTTGATTATGAAATGGAAATATAGAATAATATAACTTTATTATTGTCTCTAGAGCATATTTTCTTCAGTAATGCGGCATGCGATTGAGAGGTACAATGATGTTTTCCAACATGCGATACTCGATATGGATTTTGCCTATTCCTGAAGCTCCATCCAATGGATGGATGGAAAATACCATAGTTGCAGGCTGCCAGCGAAGGAGCTTACATATGCAAGTCATTGGGAAATAACTCCAATGGTCAGAAAAAGAATGCGTTAAGAAACCCTCCTTACCCAATCCCTAGATTATTTAAGATCCCTTTTCAAATCCGAGGTGCTCCTATTTAAGGAAAAATAATTTTAAGTTCTCCTGAAAGTAATGGAAAGAGATTAAAGTGACGAGGTAAGAGGTGTAGTGAAAACAAAAGGAAAGATACAATCTAATGGTGAGCACTCCCATCACTCAATTTATATATGTTTCCCCTATTAGTCTATCAGTGACATTTAATAGAAGTAATTTGTTACAATAGATCATCAAAGGCCATAAACAGTACAAACATTAGTAAAAACTAAGCCTCTAATATCTCAATTTATTCATAACCAATAACTTGCTTAACCATTATACATGGACGACATCGTGCATAGTTTCCCCTCCATCACGAGTACCTTTCCTATGAGATATCTTGGGTTGCCTCTGCTTTTCAAAAAAATCAAGCACATTCACTTTCAACATATGAGGACAAGATCGTAAAAAATATACATGATTTTGATTTCGGTTCCATCTACCACCTCATTCCACTTGTGATACCTCTCGGGTCAAGAGAAATTAACTGAAGATCGAGAGAGCCTTTTTTGGGAATGGACCAAAAAGGTTCCTGTTGTGGCAGGAAATTTTAATTGCGAATATGTTTGTAGACCCACCAAGCTCAGTGGACATGATATACTTGATCTTCAAAGATTTGATCTCTCCTGGCATCTGCAATAGCAGTGGCTATAATAGACTGCAGCAAAGAGAAGCTAGGTCTAGTTGAGAAACCCATGCGATGAGAGCGACATGGATTTTCCTATCACACCATAACAATTAATAGTGGTAATGGAGAAAAGACTAGTAATTGGCACTCATCAGCTTGGGGAAAAAGACCTAAGGTGTCGTGGTTTTGATCACGGCAGATGCCTAGGCTGGTTTATCGAGAGAGGTGTGAGGCCTAATGGACGACGATGATATCCGGATGCGGGATTGGTACACATCACACGGTGATGTACCCATGTTCAGGGCCCTCTCTATGGAGGTAAAGCCCCTACTCCCGCATATCTGATGGGACACATCGAGTTGTACATGTGCACATCTCGAAGGTGTCACTCACTGTGGTGCTGGTCAGATTGGATCTACATCAACCACATTGTAAAACGCTTCTGCTTTCGGTCTTCGAGGGTACGATGAACATCTGGTATTGTTTTGGGTATACTTCATGGGTATGCCAACGATGTGTTCTAGATTCGGCAAGCCCGGGTGGCCCACAGATGGTGGTGCTGGCTTATGGCCCACCGGGCAACCTAGTTGTTGTTGATAGAAGATGGAGGAAGTCAAGCCCAGGAGCCGGATCCCAACTGACCTACGCTAGGAGTCGGATCCAGGAAGACCCATGAAGTGTCCAGATCCATGATGACAAGTTAGCTATAGGTGGATCCTTGACGTGCACAACAATGTATATTCCATAGTTAGGCATCTTGTATTCCGCCTAGGACTCTCGATAGAAACCCTAGATCATGGCACCTTTATAAGCCTGATCCTGGGAGCCCTTAGGGCAGACAACCACAACTCATTGTAACAATGCGAAAGCGCCCAGATAAGTCCAGACAAGCAGCAGTAGGCCCTGCCTCCGAGCAGCGTGTTCCGAAGCTGGCTGAACCGCGTACCACCGGCCCAATGGCTCTCCGCCCTATGGCCCCTAATTCTTCCCCCTCCGTGAGGATCCCTTCTCCAAGGTACCGTCGAATAGGCAACGACAATTGGCACCCACCGTGGGGCCAGCGGCGTCTGGAGGCCGGAACCGGGAGGGTTCTACCTTCGGGGGCATCGGCGACACAATCTCCGTGCGACGCATCTTGTACGCCGGCAAATTTCCGATCATCCCTCTGGATGAGTGCTGGATTCCGGCTTGGACTGATCCCGTCAAGTTCTCCATCATCCCGATCGGCGGGATACACATCTTCATCGGCGAGACCGTCGATTCCGATGGAAACGCACTGGTAAGTACTGCAACTACAATCGCCACTGAGCAGGATGCAACTGCAAAGATCCGATCTGAGACCCTGGAATTTTCTTTAGAAAACTCCACCTTAGATCTGTAATTTTTAACCCCCACACAATCCGCCCCTGAGCAGGAGTTAGCGGTGGAAGACCGACACAGATCCGCGTGGGTTTCCCACGTGTTGGAGAAGCAGAGGTGCCACTTCGTGCACTTCCTCGCGCACACATCTGGATTCGCCCCTATTTGATCTGATCACCCTGAAAGTGCCGGAAAAAATGATGACTCAATGCTCGACAACCTCAGCCCACTCCCAGAAGACGTTTCGCCTATGGCTTCGGAAGAGTACGAGAGGTACTGCAAAGAGTTAGAGGATGCAGAGAAATGTGATGGTGAATCATCTCCGCCAAAACAGGTCTTCACGACCTTGGCTGGCATTGATGATGACGAGGATAACGACTCGGAGAAGACTCCGCCTCAAGCAACAATCCCGGATCCAGCCTAGCCGGAGGCCCCGTCACGGGTTCGCGCCCGTCGGACGGTGGAACCACCGCAAGGTCGGAGCCTGGAGTTTTACGAAGGGATGGCAGCCGAGACATTCGTGGACATAGCAGGCTAACACAGAGAACACGTCTAGCAAAAAGAGATCTTGACCCTTCCAATCACCCTAGAGGTGGTTGCGGATCCGGAAGCTTTTGAAGCTTGACGCAAAGAACTCCTGGCGGAAGCTCGGAACTTGGTCAAGGTCACAACATCAGTCCTACAGGACAAGATGGAAACCGACAAGCTCTACGAACAAGCCATAGAGAACGGGTGATTGGTGTAGGAACAATACGAGAAATCCAGAGAACTTGCGGAAGAGTGGAAAACCATAGTTAAAGAAACCCATGAGGAAGCGATGCAGATGAGGCGGAGAGATACTATCCCCCCATCGCAACATCAACTTTGATAGTGCAGCTCGCCACAAACCTCTGGCAACTCCAACGGACAACATGAAAAAAGTGGCAAAGCTACTGGCTAAGGACAATGACCAGATCGATATTGAGTATCTAAGAACAATCATTGGCACGGCCATGAAGCAATAGAGTAAGGACGATACTTCACGCAGGTTGGAAATCCAACCTAGATGCATGTGTGTCCACAGCGCAGAACCGCCCTGCCGAGAAGCCAAGGGAGCACCGCGACGATCAATCGCGCACCGGAGAAAGACCAAAGAGCATCCTAATCTGATCCCCATATCTTTGGATACTCCTAAGGATAAAACTAAGGGGAAGGATGCGATGTACTCTGGCAAAGACAAGTACCAAAACCCATCACCGCTGATGTCTACGCACGCTTCTATTCCTGTAGACAGTGTTGGGCCTCCAAGAGCAGAGGTTTGTAGAACAGCAGCAAGTTTCCCTTAAGTGAATCACCCAAGGTTTATCGAACTCAGGGAGGTAGAGGTCAAAGATATCCCTCTCAAGCAACCCTGCAATTAAGATATAAGAAGTCTCTTGTGTCCCCAACACACCTAATACACTTGTCAGATGTATAGGTGCACTAGTTCGGCGAAGAGATAGTGAAATACAAGTAATATGGATGATTATAAGTAGTAATTGCAATCTAAAATAAAGATGGCAGCAAGCAAACATGTAATAGAACTTGTTGGAAACGGGGTTTCAATGCTTAGAAACAAGGCCTAGGGACCATACTTTCACTAGTGGACACTCTCAACAATGATCACATAACTGAATAAATAAATGCTACTTTCTCACACTCTCTTGTTGGATAACAAACACCATTCATTGTGTAGGGCTACAAGAGCACCCTCAAGCAGGAGTAAACAAGCTCCACAACATCCGGAGTTCATATTAAAGTAACCTCTAGAGTGCATAATAGACCGTTGCAATTTAGACCGATTACTAACATAGCATACACACTGTCACCAATAGCTATGAAAGGGGGAGTAGATCACATCAATTCTATCATAGTAATAGTTAACTTCATAATCTACAAGAGATTACAATCATAACCTACGCCAAGTACTACATGATGCACACACTGTCACCTTTACATCATGGAGGAGGAATAGACTACTTTAATAACATCACTAGAGTAGCACATAGATTAATAGTGATACAAAGCTCATGATCACATTAAGATCACACCATGGGAGAGAGAGATGAACCACATAGCTACCGGTAGAGCCCTCAGCCTCGGGGGAGAACTACTCCCTCCTCATCATGGGAGACAACAACGGCGATGAAGATGGCGGTGGTGTTGATGGAGATGACTCCGGGGGCAATTCCCCGTCCCGGCGGCGTGCCGGAACAGAGACTTCTGTCCCCGAAACGGAGTTTCGCAATGGCGGCGGCGCCCCTGGAGTCTTTCTGGAGTATGATTGATTGATTCAGGGTTTTCGCGTCGCGAGGGATTATATAGGCGAAAGGGCAGCGTCGGTGGAGTCCCAAGGGGCCCACACCATAGGGTGGGACGGCCCCCCTCCTGGCCGCGCCGGCTGATGGGGAGGAGGCCCTGGGCCTCCTCTGGCCTGGCCCTTCTGGCTCCGTGAGTCTTCTGGCGGAATAGAATTTCTGTGATTTTTTCTGGATTTTTCCGAGCACTTTGGTTTTTGGGCCTTTTCTGCAATAAACAGACATAATAAACAGAAACTGGCACTGTGGCATCTTGTTAATAGGTTAGTCCAATAAATGCCATAATATGATATAAAGTGCATATAAAACATGTAGATATTGTCATAAAACTAGCATGGAACATAAGAAATTATAGATACGTTTGAGACGTATCAAGCATCCCCAAGCTTAGTTCCTACTCGCCCTCGAGTAGGTAAACGATAACAAGGATAATTTCTGAAGTGACATGCTGCTATCATAATCTTGATCAATACTATTGTAAAGCATATGAGATGAATGAAGTGATTCAAAGCAATGGTAAAGATAATGACTAAACAACTGATCATTTAGCAAAGACTTTTCATGAATAGTACTTTCAAGACAAGCATCAATAAGTCTTGCATAGGAGTTAACTCATAAAGCAATAAATTCTTAGTGGAAGGTTTTGAAGCAACACAAAGGAAGATATAAGTTTTAGCAGTTGCTTTCAACTTCAACATGTTTATCTCATGGATAATTGTCAACACAAAGTAATATGATGAATGCAAATAAGCAAGTATGTAAGAATCAATGCACACAGTTGACACAAGTGTTTGCTTCTAAGATGGAAAGAAGTAGGTAAACTGACTCAACATAAAGTAAAAGAAAGGCCCTTCGCAGAGGGAAGCAGGGATTACTCATGTGCTAGAGCTTCTTATTTTGAAAACATGGAAACAATTTTGTCAACGGTAGTAATAATTCATATGTGTTATGCATAAAACCTCCTATAAGTTGCAAGCCTCATGCATCGAATACCAATAGTGCTCGCACCTTGTCCTAATTAGCTCGGATTTCCATGGATTATCATTGCATTACATATGTTTCAACCAAGTGTCACAAAGGGGTACCTCTATGTCACCTGTACAAAGGTCCAAGGAGATAGATCGCATTTGATTTCTCGTTTTTGATAAATCTCAACTTGAGGATATCCATACCGGGACAACATAGAAAACAGATAATGGACTCCTCTTTAATGCTTAAGCATTCAACAACAGATAATATACTCATAAGAGATTGAGGATTAATGTCCAAACTGAAACTTCCACCATGATACATGGCTTTGGTTGGCGGCCCTCACCTTTATCAATCGGCGAAGCCTCCTAGCATAGGTTTTTTATCCATCAAGAGCATCTCGTTTTGAAATAGGTGTTTTTCCGCTGGATTTTCCGATAAGTTTGATGCTGGATAGTGGGAAAGTTTGTTTTTCTCTAACAATATGCATACTCAAACCATTTAATCATGATAAATCACCCTTACTTCAGACAAGACGAACATGCATAGCAACTCACATGATATTCAACAAAGGTGTAACAGGTTGATGGCGTCCCCAGAAACATGGTTACCGCTCAACAAGCAACTTATAAGAAATAAGATACATAAGCGACATATTCATCACCACAATAGTTTTTTAGGCTACTTTCCCATGAGCTATGTATTGCAAAGACTAGGAATGAAATTTTAAAGGTAGCACGCAAGCAATTTACTTTGGAATGGCAGAAAAATACCACATAATAGGTAGATATGGTGGACACAAATGGCATGGGTTTTGGCTCAAGGTTTTGGATGCACGAGAAGCATTCTCTCTCAGTACAAGGCTTTGGCTAGCAAGGTTGTTTGAAGCAAACACAAGTATGAACTGGTACAGCAAAACTTACATAAGAACATATTGCAACCATTATAAGACTCTACACTGTCTCCTTGTTGTTCAAACACTTTTACTAGAAAATATCTAGACTTTAGAGAGACCAATCATGCAAACCAAAATTTCAACAAGCTCTACGGTAGTTCTTCACTAATAGGTTTAAACTACATGATGCAAGAGCTTAAACATGATCTACTTGAGAACTCAAAACAATTGCCAAGTATAGAATTATTCAAGACCATATACCAATTACCACATGAAGTATTTTTTGTTTCCAACCAAATAACAATAAGTGAAGCAGCTTTTAACTTTAGCCATGAACATTAAAAGTAAAACTAAGAACACAAGTGTTCATATGAAAACCGGAGCGTGTCTCTCTCCCACACATGGATTGCTAGGATCCGAATTTATTCAAACACAAACAAAAATAAAAGCACACAGACGCTCCAAGTAAAGCACAGAAGATGTGACGGAATAAAAATATAGTTTCACTAGAGGTGACCTGATAAGTTGTCGATGAAGAAGGGGATGCCTTGGGCATCCCCAAGCTTAGATGCTTGAGTCTTCTTGAAATATGCAGGGATGAACCACGGGGGCATCCCCAAGCTTAGACTTTTCACTCTTCTTGATCATATTATATCATCCTCCTCTCTTGACCCTTGAAAACTTCCTCCACACCAAACTCAAAACAAACTCATTAGAGGGTTAGTGCATAATCAAAAATTCACATGTTCAGAGAGGACACAATCATTCCTAACACTTCTGGACATTACCCAAAGCTACTGAAAGTTAATGGAACAAAGAAATCCACTCAGCACAGTAAAAGAGGCAATACGAAATAAAAGGCAGAATCTGTTAAAACAGAACGGTCCGTAAAGACGAATTTGTTTGAGGCACTTAACATGCTCAGATTAAGAAGCTCAAATTGAATGAAAGTTGCGTACATATCTGAGGAACAAGCATGAATTTTGGCAGAATTTTTAGAGTCTCCTACAGAGAGATCCACTCAAATTCGTGACAGCTAAAAATCTGTTCCTGCGCAGAAATCTAAATCTAGTATCAACTTTACTATCAAAGACTTTACTTGGCACAACAATGCAATAAAATAAAGATAAGGAGAGGTTGCTACAGTAGTAACAACTTCCAAGACACAACAAAACAGTAGCAAAATAAAAACATGGGTTATCTCCCAAGAAGTGCTTTCTTTATAGCCATTAAGATGGGCTCAGTAATTTTAGAAATAAGAGTTGAAGCAAAAGAGAGCATCAAAAGCAAATAAGAAACACTTTTAAGTCTAACCCACTTCCTATGAAAAGGAATCTTGTAAATAAACAAGTCATCTAAGCATAATGCAATAAGCATAGAAAAACAAGACAAGCGCAACTTCAAGATTTTCAACATAAAGAGGGGAAACTTAATATTATTAAGATGCATATAACCATGTTTCCCTCTCTCATAATAACTTTCAGTAGCATCATGAACAAACTCAACAATATAACTATCACATGAAACATTCTTATCATGAGCTACATGCATAAAATTATTGCTCTTCACATAAGCATAGTCATTACTATTAATTGTTGTGGCAGCAAATTCAATAAAATAGCTATCATTATTATTCTCATCACCATAATCATCATATATAGGAGGCATATTGTAATCATAATTAATCTTCTCCTCAATAGTAGGTGGACCGAAAATATGATAGTCATCATTGTAATCATCATATATAGGAGGTAAAGTATCACCAAAGTAAATTTTCTCCTCCATGCTTCGGGGACTAAAAATATCATGTTCATCAAAACCAGCTTCCCCAAGCTTAGGGCTTTCTATATCATTATGGAAAGAAACATGGATAGTACTAATACTATGGCAATTATTAACATCATCATTTTCAGAATTAGTGTCCCAGAGATCTTCAATATCAAAAGTAGTGTGTTCTTCCAAATCATGATCACTAATATAGGTAAAGGGCATAGGAAGATCATTGTACTCAGATTCATTATCATAATAATCATTAGGAGCAACATACTTACGGTTACCTATCGTTATCTCATACACGCGCGCGGGGATATGCCGTTACCTCTTTCTTTTTATTCCCCCTCTTCTTCTTCTTCTTCGTTCCCTTCTTCTTCTTCTCTTTCTCCTTGTTCCCTTCTTTAGGAGGGAGAGGCTTGAAGGGAGGCTTCTCCACATAACCTGATTTATTTACAGAAACAATAGAAGAAACTTGGGAGGATTCCTCCTTTTCATTAATAAGTTTGAAACACACAGCGGTCCTATCATATTTTGGCAAAGTGTCATCTTCTAAAATATTTTGTATGTAAGTATTTGTGTGGCAATTATCAATGCAATAAGAAAGACACCCATGCAGGACACTATTAATATCAAGAGCACTCATATCCACCAAAGAAGTTTTTCTCAATAACTCTTCACACCCCAAAAATAAAGTAAGTTCATCATGCTGATTAGGAGTGATTTCATCATCACAATACAAATTTGCAGCACTCATAAGGTTCAAATTATCATTGGAGGAGCATTGAAAATTAAAATGACCCACTCTATGGCAAAGTTCACAAATAAAAGGATAAAGGGCACAAACTTTTTCACCAAGATCATCTAGAGCCCTAGACCACTTTCTAGTTTTTTCATTCCTGTGATGGATACAATACTCTTCTTCAATTTTATTCTTTTCACAAGGTCTATGAACTCCACAAAAATTAACATGCTTATAGGAAACATCATTTTCAGAAGTTTGAGCATGTTTATTGCAATCATTAACAACAATTTCATTTTCCATGCAAGTGTCTTTAAAAGGTTCATGATACATGTACCAATTTTATTTAGGAACATTAATATGAGAAGCAAAGGCTCTATAGCAATCGACCATAATTTGAGGATCAAAACCATATTTAGCACTAAGCTCTTGAAAATCAGCAGTTTAAGCGAAAGACTTAATGCAATCATACTCGTAGTTTATACCTGATTCTTTACCTTTGTCATTCTCCCAATCTTCAGTATTGCTTTGAATTCTTTCAAGAAGATCCCATCTAGCTTCAACCTCCTTGCTTGTGAAAGATCCCTCCAAACAGGCATCTAGATAGTCCTTGTAGTGTCCTGAAAGCCTTGCATAAAAATTATTAATAATAACATTACGGGGAAGCTCATGAATGGGACATTTGAGCATTAGTGACTTCAATCTCCCCCATGCTTGGGAAATACTCTCTCCATCACGAGGATAAAAGTTATAAATGTAATTCCTATCAATATGCACTTCATGAGGAGGATAAAATTTAGAATAAAAGAGGGGTACAATTTCCTCCCAACCAATAGATCGACCATTCTTCAGCATCTTATACCATTCCGCAGCTCTGCCCTTCAGAGATATAGAGAATAACTTCCTCTTAACTTGGTCCTTTGAAATACCTGCACTCTCGAACAACTCGCATAATTCATGTATAAAGAGTAAATGATCACTAGGATGGACAGTCCCATCTCCAAAATAGCAATTGTTCATAGAAAGTTCAACAATTTTCATATGTATCTTGAAGGGAATACTTTCAGTAGGTGGATTTAAAATATCAGAAGCATCATTAGAGTTATCGCATATGGGAGATAAAGCATTATCAGAGCAAATTTTCTCCCCTAAAGATGGGAAGCTAAAAAGATCATAAAAACTAGCTTCCCCAAGCTTAGACTTCTCCATAGCATTAGCAGTAATTGCGTTCATACTAATAACATTGCTACTAGCATGCAAATAAGGTTCCATAGGTTTTTTAATTTTCGCATCAAACAATTCATGTCTTAACTCAGGAAATAGATTAAAAAGCTCACTGTTGTTTTCCATTATGCCTAACTAGTGAAAAATAAAAACAAGAAACAAAAAGATGCAATTGCAGGATCTAAAGGAAATAGCTTCGAGCACTCACACACCGGCAACAGTGCTAGGAAATATCTTAGTAGTCAGAGGATGTGAATACCTTTTACCTTACCTCCCCGGAAACGGCGCCAGAAAATAGCTTGATGTCTACGCACGCTTCTATTCATGTAGACAGTGTTGGGCCTCCAAGAGCAGAGGTTTGTAGAACAGCAGCAAGTTTCCCTTAAGTGAATCACCCAAGGTTTATCGAACTCAGGGAGGTAGAGGTGAAAGATATCCCTCTCAAGCAACCCTGCAATTAAGATACAAGAAGTCTCTTGTGTCCTCAACACACCTAATACACTTGTCAGATGTATAGGTGCACTAGTTCGGCGAAGAGATAGTGAAATACAAGTAATATGGATGATTATAAGTAGTAATTGCAATCTAAAATAAAGATGGCAGCAAGCAAACATGTAACAGAACTTGTTGGAAACGGGGTTTCAATGCTTAGAAACAAGGCCTAGGGACCATACTTTCACTAGTGGACACTCTCAACAATGATCACATAACTGAATAAATAAATGCTACTTTTTCACACTCTCTTGTTGGATAACAAACACCATTCATTGTGTAGGGCTACAAGAGCACCCACAAGCCGGAGTAAACAAGCTCCACAACATCCGGAGTTCATATTAAAGTAACCTCTAGAGTGCATAATAGACCGTTGCAATTTAGACCGAGTACTAACATAGCATACACGCTGTCACCAATAGCTATGAAAGGGGGAATAGATCGCATCAATTCTATCATAGTAGTAGTTAACTTCATAATCTACAAGATATTACAATCATAACCTACGCCAAGTACTACATGATGCACACACTGTCACCTTTACATCATGGAGGAGGAATAGACTACTTTAATAACATCACTAGAGTAGCACATAGATTAATAGTGATACAAAGCTCATGATCACATAAAGATCACACCATGGGAGAGAGAGATGAACCACATAGCTACCGGTAGAGCCCTCAGCCTCGGGGGAGAACTACTCCCTCCTCATCATGGGAGACAGCAACGGCGATGAAGATGGTGGTGGTGTTGATGGAGATGACTCCGGGGGCAATTCCCCGTCCCGGCGGCGTGCCGGAACAGAGACTTCTGTCCCCGAAACGGAGTTTCGCGATGGCGGCGGCGCCCCTGGAGTCTTTCTGGAGTATGATTGATTGATTCAGGGTTTTCGCGTCGCGAGGGATTATATAGGCGAAAGGGCAGCATCAGTGGAGTCCCGAGGGGCCCACACCATAGGGTGGGACGGCCCCCCTCCTGGCCGCGCCGGCTGATGGGGAGGAGGCCCTGGGCCTCCTCTGGCCTGGCCCTTATGGCTCCGTGAGTCTTCTGGCGGAATAGAATTTATGTGATTTTTCTGGATTTTTCCGAGCACTTTGGTTTTTGGGCCTTTTCTGCAATAAACAGACATAATAAACAGAAACTGGCACTGTGGCATCTTGTTAATAGGTTAGTTCAATAAATGCCATAATATGATATAAAGTGCATATAAAACATGTAGATATTGTCATAAAACTGAAGGAGATATGCCCTAGAGGCAATAATAAAGTTGTTATTATTTATATCTTTATGTTTATGATAAATGTTTATATATCATGCTAGAATTGTATTAACCGAAACATTAGTACATGTGTGATATGTAGACAAACAAGAAGTCCCTAGTATGCCTCTTAAACTAGCTTATTGATTAATGGATGATTAGTTTCATAATCATGAACATTGGATGTTATTAATAACAAGGTTATGTCATTGTGTGAATGATATAATGGACACACCCAATTAAGCGTAGCATAAGATCTCGTCATTAAGTTATTTGCTATAAGCTTTCGATACATAGTTACCTAGTCCTTATGACCATGAGATCATGTAAATCACTTATACCGGAAAGGTACTTTGATTACACCAAACACCACTGCGTAAATGGGTGGCTATAAAGGTGGGATTAAGTATCCGGAAAGTATGAGTTGAGGCATATGGATCAACAGTGGGATTTGTCCATCCCGATGACGGATAGATATACTCTGGGCCCTCTCGGTGGAATGTCGTCTAATGTCTTGCAAGCATATGAATGAGTTCATAAGAGACCACATACCACGGTACGAGTAAAGAGTACTTGTCAGGAGACGAGGTTGAACAAGGTATAGAGTGATACCGAAGATCAAACCTCGGACAAGTAAAATATCGCGAGACAAAGGGAATTGGTAATGTATGTGAATGGTTCATTCGATCACTAAAGTCATCGTTGAATATGTGGGAGCCATTATGGATCTCCAGATCCCGCTATTGGTTATTGGTCGGAGTGAGTACTCAACCATGTCCACATAGTTCTCGAACCGTAGGGTGACACACTTAAAGTTGGATGTTGAAATGGTAGTACTTGAATTATGGAATGGAGTTCGAATATTTGTTCGGAGTCCCGGATGAGATCCCGGACATCACGAGGAGTTCCGGAATGGTCCGGAGAATAAGATTCATATATAGGATGTCATTTTATTTGAAATAAACTGTCGTTGAAGGTTCTATGGAAGGTTCTAGAAGGTTCTAGAAAAGTCCGGAAGAAACCACCAAGGAAGGTGGAGTCCACAAGGGACTCCACCTCCATGGCCGGCCAGCCCTAGTGGGGGTGGAGTCCCAAGTGGACTCCACCATAGGGGGCCGGCCACCCCCCACATGGGAGGTGGGAATCCCACCTTTGGGTGGGAGTCCTAGTTGGGCTAGGTTTGCCCCCTCCTATGGAAGGTTTTGGTTTCGGGTCTTATTCGAAGACTTGGACACCAACACTAGGGATCCATCTATATAATGAGGGGCCAAGGGAGGGGGCCGGCCACCCCAAGACCATAGCTTGGCCGCCCCCCTTGAGTGGCCGGCCACCCCCTCCCAAACCCTAGCTTTGCTCCTCCACTTCATATTGCCCGCGTAGCTTAGCGAAGCTCCGCCGGACTTCTACACCGCCACCGACACCACGCCGTCGTGCTGTCGGATTCAAGAGGAGCTACTACTTCCGCTGCCCGCTGGAACGGGGAGGTGGACGTCGTCTTCATCAACAACCGAACGTGTGACCGAGTACGGAGGTGCTGCCCGTTCGTGGCGCCGGAACCGATCGTGATCAAGATCTTCTACGCGCTTTTGCAAGCGGCAAGTGATCGTCTACCGCAGCAACAAGAGCCTCCTCTTGTAGGCTTTGGAATCTCTTCAAGGGTGAGACTCGATACCCCCTCGTTGCTACCGTCTTCTAGATTGCATCTTGGCTTGGATTGCGTGTTCGCGGTAGGAAAATTTTTGTTTTCTATGCAACGTTTTCCTACAGTGGTATCAGAGCCGTGTCTATGCATAGATGGTTGCACGAGTAGAACACAATGGTTTGTGGGCGTTGATGCTCTTGTTATCTTTAGTTTGAGTACTTTGCATCTTTATGACATAGTGGGATGAAGCGGCTCGGACTAACTTTACATGACCGCGTTCATGAGACTTGTTCCTCGTTCGACATGCAACTTGTATTGCATAAGAGGCTTTGCGGGTGTCTGTCTCTCCTACTATAGTAAAGATTCAATTTACTCTTCTATTGAAAACATTAGTATCAACGATGTGGTTCATGTTCATAGGTAGATTAGATCTCTCTCGAAAACCCTAAACCACGTAAAATATGCAAACCAAATTAGAGACGTCTAACTTGTTTTTGCAGGGTTTGGTGATGTGATATGGCCATAATGTGATGATGAATATGTATGAGATGATCATTATTGTATTGTGGCAACCGGCAGGAGCCTTATGGTTGTCTTTAAATTTCATGTTGAGTAGTATTTCAAAGTAGTTGTAATAGTTGCTACATGGAGGACAATCATGAAGACGGCGCCATTGACCTTGGTGCTACGCCGACGATGATGGAGATCATGCCCGAAGATGATGGAGATCATGTCCGTGCTTTGGAGATGAAGATCAAAGGCGCAAAGACAAAAGGGCCATATCATATCACATATGAACTGCATGTGATGTTAATCCTTTTTATGCATCTTATTTTGCTTAGATCGCGACGGTAGCATTATAAGATGATCCCTCACTAAAATCTCAAGATAATAAAGTGTTCATCCTTAGTAGCACCGTTGCCAAGACTTGTCGTTTCGAAGCATCTCGTGATGATCGGGTGTGATAGAATCAACAAGTGCATACAACGGGTGCAAGACAGTTTTGCACATGCGGATACTAAGGTGGCCTTGACGAGCCTAGCATGTACGTACATGGTCTCGGAACACGTGATACCGAAAGGTAGAGCATGAATCATATGGTTGATATGATGAACACTTTGAGTGTTCGCCATTGAAATCACACCTTGTCTCGTGATGATCGGACATAGGTGCGGTGGATTTGGTTCGTGTGATCACTAAGACAATGCGAGGGATATTGTTTTGAGTGGGAGTTCACCTAGGGTTTTAATTATGTTGAATTAAAATTTGAACTCAATTTGTCATAAACTTAGTCTAAACTATTGCAAATATATGTTGTAGAGATGGCGTCCCCAAATCAATTTTAATCAGTTCCTAGAGAAAGAGAAACTTAAGAGCAACGGTAGCAACTTCACCGACTGGTTCCGTCATGTGAGGATCTTCCTCTCTGGCGGAAATCTGCAATTTGTGCTTGATGCACCGCTAGGTGACCCTCCCGCAGAAGATGAATCCGATGAAGTAAAAGCTGTTTACGCGACTCGGAAAACTCGGTACTCTCAAGTTCTGTGCCATCCCGTGCAGTCCGAATCCGATCTTCAAAAACGTTTTGAGCACCATGATCCTCATGAGTTGATGAATGAGCTGAAAGCTATATTCGAGACTCATGCGGCTGGAATGCTATGAAGCATCGAAACATTTCTACACCTGTATGATGGAAGAAGGCAGCTCCGTTAGTGAGCACATGCTCGCCATGACCGGGCATGCGAAGAAACTCAGTGACTTGGGAATAGTGATTCCTAACAGACTGGGGATTAATCGTGTCCTTCAATCACTGCCACCAAGTTACAAGAACTTTGTGATGAACTACAATATGCAGAACATGAACAAGGAGTTACCTAAACTTTTTGGCATGCTAAAAGCTGCTGAGATTGAGATCAAGAAAGAGCACCAAGTGTTGATGGTCAACAAGACCACCAGTTTCAAGAAACAGGGCAAGTCTAAGGGAAAATTCAAGAAGGGTGGCAAGAAAGCTGCCACGCCTCCTATGAAACCTAAGAACAGCCCTAAGCCTGATGCTGAGTGCTATTACTGCAAGGAGAAGGGACAACTGAAGCGTAATTGCTCCAAGTATCCGGGCTGATCCGAAGAGCGGCCTTGTCAAGAAGAAGAAAGAAGGTATATCTGATATACATGTTATAGATGTTTATCTCATCGGTTCTCGTTCTAGTACCCGGGTATTTGATACTGGTTCGGTTGCTCATATTTGTAACTCGAAACAGAACTAAAGAATAAACGAAGACTACTGAAAGATGAAGTGACGATGCGCGTTGGAAATGGATCCAAAGTCGATGTGATCGCTGTCGGCACACTTCCTCTACATCTACCTTCGGGATTAGTTTTAAGCCTAAATAATTGTTATTTTTTACCCGCGTTGAGCATGAACATTATATCTGGATCTTGTTTAATGCAAGACGGTTATTCATTCAAGTCTGAGAATAATGGTTGTTCTATTTTTATGAATAATATCTTTTATGGTCGAGCACCACAAAAGAATGGCTTATTTCTCGTTAGATCTCGATAGTAGTGATACGCATATACATAACATTGATGCTAAGCGAATTAAACTTAATGATAATTCTACTTATATGTGGCACTGTCTGCCTTGGTCATATTGGAGAGAAACGCATGAAGAAACTCCATACCGATGGATTACTTGAATCACTTGACTTTGAGTCACTTGATAGATGCGAAGCATGTCTAATGGGAAAAATGACAAAGACTCCATTTTCTCAGAGTGATGGAGCGAGCTACCGACTTATTGGAAATCATACATACCGATGTATGTGGACCAATGAGCGTAGCATCGCGTGGTGGTTATCGTTATGTTCTAACCTTCAGATGATCCGAGTAGATATGGGTATATCTATTTCATGAAACATAAATCCGAAACTTTCGAGAAGTTTAAGGAATTTCAAAGTGAAGTAGAAAATCAACGTAACAAGAAGATCAAATTTCTACGATCTGATCGTGGAGGTGAATATCTGAGTTATGAGTTTGGCATGCATTTAAAGAAATGCGAATACTTTCACTATAGACACCGCCGCGAACACCACAACTAAACGGTGTGTCCGAACGTCGTAATCGAACTCTCTTAGATATGGTTCGTAGTATGATGTCTCTTACTGATTTGCCGTTATCATTTTGGAGTTATGCATTAGAGACAGCCGCATTCACTTTAAATAGAGCACCATCAAAATCCGTAGAAACGACACCGTATGAATTATGGTTTAATAAGAAACCTAAGCTGTCGTTCCTGAAAGTTTGGGGTTGCGAAGCCTATGTAAAGAAGTTACAACCGGACAAGCTAGAACCCAAAGCGGAGAAATGCGTCTTCATAGGTTACCCTAAGGAAACTATAGGGTACACTTTCTATCACAGATCCGAAGGCAAAATCTTTGTTGCTAAGAACGGAACCTTTCTTGAGAAAGAATTTCTCACTAAAGAAGTGACTGAAGAAAAGTAGAACTCGATGAGATTGATGAATCTATACTCGTTGATCGAGTAGCGCAAAGATCGAAATTGTACCTGCATCGCCTACACCGGCAACAGAGGAAGCTAATGATAATGATCATGAAACTTCGAACGAGGAAACCATCGAACCTCGCAGATCGACAAGGGAACGTGCCACTCCCGATTGGTATGATCCTTGTCTAAATGTCATGATTGTGGATAACAATGATGAGGGCCCAGCGACGTATGAAGAAGCGATGATGAGCCCAGATTCCAACAAATGGCAAGAAGCCATGAAATCCGAAATGGGATCCATGTATGATAACAAAGTATGGACTTTGGTAGATTTACCTATAGCCGAAAGGCTGTCGAAACTAAATGGATCTTCAAGAGAAAAACAGATGCGGATGGTAATATTACTGTCTATAAAGCTCGACTTGTCGCAAAGGGTTTCCGACAAATTCAAGGAGTTGACTACGATGAGACTTTCTCACCTGTAGCGAAGCTAAAATCTGTGAGGATTTTGTTAGCAATAGCTGCATTTTTCGATTATGAGATTTTGCATATGGATGTATAAACGGCGTTCCTTAATGGAGACATTGAGTAAGAGTTGTATATTGTACAACCCAAATGATTTGTCTATCCTAAAAATGCTGACAAAGTATGCAAACTTCAGCGTTCAATCTATGGACTGAAGCAAGCATCAAGAAGTTGGAGCCGACGCTTTGATAAGGTGATCAAAGACTTCGGGTTTATACAAAGGTCATGGAGAGGCCTGTATTTACAAGAAAGTGAGTGGGAGCTCGTAGCATTCCCGATATTATATGTAGATGACATATTATTGATCGGGAATGATATAGAACTATTAAGCAAGTGTTAAAGGTTATTTGAATAATAGTTTTTCAATGAAAGACCTTGGTGAAGCATCGTATATATTAGGCATCAAGATTTATAGAGATAGATCAAGACGCCTAATAGGGCTATCACAGAGTACATATCTGGACAAGATTCTAAAGAAGTTTAGAATGGACGAAAGTAAGAAAGGGTTCTTACCTATGTTACTGTGCAAGGTATTGAGTAAAACTCAAGGACCGGCTACGCAGAAGAAAGAGAAAGGATGAGTAACATCCCCTATGCCTCTGATGAGGATCTATCATGTATGCCATGCTATGTACTAGACCGGATATAGCACATGCCGTTAGTTTGACTAGCAGATATCAAAGTGATCCAGAATGGAACATCGGACAGCGGTCAAGAATATCCCTAAGTACTTAAAAAGAACTAAGGATATGTTTCTTTGTTATGGAGGTGACCAAGAGCTCGTTGTAAACGGTTACACCGATGCAAGTTGGAACACTGATCCCGATGACTCTAAGTCACAATCTGGTACGTGTTTATATTGAATGGTGCTGCGCAAGCTGGGCAAGCTCGAGCAAAGGCACGGTGGCGAAGTCTTCAACAGAATCAGAGTACATAGCGGTTTCGTGAGGCTTCATCGTGCGGTATGGATGAAGAGGTTCATTGTAGAGCTCGGTGTGGTTCCTAGTGCATTGGACCCATTAATCATTTACTGTGATAACATGGGTGCCATCGCCAATGCACAAGAGCCAAGGTCACACAAGAGGCTGAAGCATATCAAGCTGCGTTACCACTCGATTCGCGAATACATCGAAGATGGAGAAGTAAAGATTTGCAAAGTACACACTGATCTGAATGTAGCAGATCCGTTGACTAAAGCTCTCCCTAGGGCAAAACATGACCAACACCGTAATGCCATGGGTGTTAGGTATATTACAATGTAATCTAGATTATTGACTCTAGTGCAAGTGGGAGATCAAGGAGATATGCCCTAGAGGCAATAATAAAGTTGTTATTATTTATATCTTTATGTTTATGATAAATGTTTATATATCATGCTAGAATTGTATTAACCGAAACATTAGTACATGTGTGATATGTAGACAAACAAGAAGTCCCTAGTATGCCTCTTAAACTAGCTTATTGATTAATGGATGATTAGTTTCATAATCATGAACATTGGATGTTATTAATAACAAGGTTATGTCATTGTGTGAATGATATAATGGACACACCCAATTAAGCGTAGCATAAGATCTCGTCATTAAGTTATTTGCTATAAGCTTTCGATACATAGTTACCTAGTCCTTATGACCATGAGATCATGTAAATCACTTATACCGGAAAGGTACTTTGATTACACCAAACACCACCGCGTAAATGGGTGGCTATAAAGGTGGGATTAAGTATCCGGAAAGTATGAGTTGAGGCATATGGATCAACAAAGTGGGATTTGTCCATCCCGATGACTGATAGATATACTCGGGCCCTCTCGGTGGAATGTCGTCTAATGTCTTGCAAGCATATGAATGAGTTCATAAGAGACCACATACCACGGTGCGAGTAAAGAGTACTTGTCAGAGACGAGGTTGAACAAGGTATAGAGTGATACCGAAGATCAAACCTCGGACAAGTAAAATATCGCGAGACAAAGGGAATTGGTAATGTATGTGAATGGTTCATTCGATCACTAAAGTCATCGTTGAATATGTGGGAGCCATTATGGATCTCCAGATCCCGCTATTGGTTATTGGTCGGAGTGAGTACTCAACCATGTCCACATAGTTCTCGAACCGTAGGGTGACACACTTAAAGTTGGATGTTGAAATGGTAGTACTTGAATTATGGAATGGAGTTCGAATATTTGTTCGGAGTCCCGGATGAGATCCCGGACATCACGAGGAGTTCCGGAATGGTCCGGAGAATAAGATTCATATATAGGATGTCATTTTATGTGAAATAAAATGTCGCGGAAGGTTCTATGGAAGGTTCTAGAAGGTTCTAGAAAAGTCCGGAAGAAACCACCAAGGAAGGTGGAGTCCACAAGGGACTCCACCTCCATGGCCGGCCAGCCCTAGTGGGGGTGGAGTCCCAAGTGGACTCCACCATAGGGGGCCGGCCACCCCCCACATGGGAGGTGGGAATCCCACCTTTGGGTGGGAGTCCTAGTTGGGCTAGGTTTGCCCCCTCCTATGGAAGGTTTTGGTTTCGGGTCTTATTCGAAGACTTGGACACCAACACTAGGGATCCATCTATATAATGAGGGGCCAAGGGAGGGGGCCGGCCACCCCAAGACCATAGCTTGGCCGCCCCCCTTGAGTGGCCGGCCACCCCCTCCCAAACCCTAGCTTTGCTCCTCCACTTCATATTGCCCGCGTAGCTTAGCGAAGCTCCGCCGGACTTCTACACCGCCACCGACACCACGCCGTCGTGCTGTCGGATTCAAGAGGAGCTACTACTTCCGCTGCCCGCTGGAACGGGGAGGTGGACGTCGTCTTCATCAACAACCGAACGTGTGACCGAGTACGGAGGTGCTGCCCGTTCGTGGCGCCGGAACCGATCGTGATCAAGATCTTCTACGCGCTTTTGCAAGCGGCAAGTGATCGTCTACCGCAGCAACAAGAGCCTCCTCTTGTAGGCTTTGGAATCTCTTCAAGGGTGAGACTCGATACCCCCTCGTTGCTACCGTCTTCTAGATTGCATCTTGGCTTGGATTGCGTGTTCGCGGTAGGAAAATTTTTGTTTTCTATGCAACGTTATCCTACAAAAACTAGCATGGAACATAAGAAATTATAGATACGTTTGAGACGTATCAACCGCCAAGGAATTAGTATGCGCCTCCGAGTCCTCGCCGGTGTAGTCCTGTTGGAAACATCAAATCCCTTGGGCCTGGTGGAATTAACATCCGCGACAACGTTGAGCCTTGGAGAAGCTAGAACGAAGAGCATGTACCTGAGCCCAGGCAACCTTGGCTTGAAGGAGGTAGTCATCGCAGCCCGAGCCAACATCGCCAGGAAGGACGCGGAGAGTCTGACGGTGGAATCAAGAGGCACCACAAGCCCCCGTGTGGTTCTGCGTCACCACCAACTAGTAAGGAGGCGGAGGCAGAAGGTCACACTCCCGCTCAGAGTCCCCTGAGCACAGGCGGATCTTACGAGATGCACGGGAACGTTTGAAAAAATACAAAGTTGGCTACATTGGCCCAAAGTATTTTTGAAAAACGATCCATGAAGAAGAAATGCCAAAAGGCCTGAACCTCAAGCTACCCGGTAACTTGAAGCATTCTGATGGCAGAGAGAGGCCCGATACATGGATTGATGACTACTTCAACGGTGTCAACTTTGCCGGAGGGACCCCAAACATGGCCTGCCGTATGCTCCGGTTGTACCTTGTTGGTCCGGCCCAAGTTTGGCTTAGTGACCTCCCGGAAAATTCCATCTTTCGCTGGTTCGACCTGAAGATAACCTGCGAGGCACACTTCAGAGGTACCTACAAGAGATCATCCACGGCCAGTGACTTGTAGGCGTGCATACAGAAGAAAAATGAAACCTCTCGAGAATACCCCACTCGATGGTTAGAGACAAGAAACGACTGCGAGAATGTCGACGACCGAACAACTATGCTGGCTTTCATAGGAGGATTGCAGAGGGTAGGACTGCTTTGACAAAAGTTGACGTACGAGTAGAATGACCAGAAGCTAAATATAGACAAGATGATCTCCATCGCCAGCACCCACACTGCTGCAGATGATGATGCAGGCAGAGAACTTCCGACCATAGCCATACCCCTGCACCAGAAGAAGAAAAACAACGGCAACCACAAGCAGAAGAATCCCCTCGATGACCAGAAGAATGGTGGATCCGACAAGGTCGCCATGGCATTCCAACGAGGTCAAGGTGGTCGAAGAGGCCGCAGCCGCAGTGGCGGAGCCAGCAGCATGCTCACGAAGTCACGTATGCCGAAACCCATGCTCCCCAAACCTATGAAGAATACAGGGACATGCCGTGCCTGGTTCATATTGATCCAGCAATAGGCAAATCCTCTCACACAAACAGCAATTGCAAACGGGTCAACGATCGTAAGACGGATCCAGAAGCGGGATACAAGCGTGCAAGAAAGCACCGTCCATGTGGCAAGAGAGGCAAAGACAAGAACAAGGATAAGGATGAGGAAAGTTCCAAGGCCATGGATGAGGATAGGGCTTCGCCGGAACCCAAAGAGGGTAACGTAGCCAACACCTTCAACCCCTTTGGAAAGAAAAGTGCAGGAGCATATCACACTTTCCTCGGAACTCCGACAGTTCGGGCGAAGAAATCCGCCCTCCAGACCTTGAACTCCGACATTGGTCGTAAAAACCATGAACATTTGACAGAGCCGATCATCCGGCCGTCATCCCAAAAGAGTGCTACACTTTTGTTGTTAGTCCCTGCATCGACGGGTATGACTTCTCCAAGTGCCTCATGGATGGCGGAGCCAGCTTGAACATCATGTACCTGGAAACCCTGGAGAAGATGAACCTTACCAAGGAACAGCTTAAGCACAGCACCACGGAATTCCATGGTGTGGTTTCGAGTAAAAAGGTGAACTCCCTGGGTAGCATCAAACTTCCTGTGGCCTTTGGTGATGTTAATAATTACCGTGAGGAGATGATCACTTTCGTGGTTGTGCCTTTTAAAAGTTCCTACCACGTGATCTTCGGCAGGCCTACCACAAGTTCTATGCAAGGCCGTGCTACATCGACAACAAGCTCAAGATTTTGGGTCCTAATGGTATGATCACCGTGTCCGGAGACTACAAGAAAGCTCAAGACTGTGAAGAGGGTGAAGCTGCCTTCGTGGATTCAGTTATCTTTGGAGAGGAGCTACAAGGTTACAGAGCCGCGGTGGATCCGGCTGAGATGCACACCACCAAGAAGCAGATCTCCGACTAGAAGACCACAGTCAAAGCCGCGATAGATACCAAGAAGGTCAACCTCAAGCAAGGTTACTCCTCCAAGATGATTTCTATCAGCACGGGCCTAGACCTCTAATAGGAAGACGCGATCGTCGAGTTCCTGCGAGCTAACATGGATATCTTCGCAAGGCAACCTTCTGACATATCCGAACTACCAAGGGAACTCACCGAGCACCACCTGAACATAAATTTGGGTGCCAAACCGGTGAAGCAAGCTATGCAATGCTTTGGAGATAAGAAGAATTGTGCCATAGGAATGGAATTAGCAAAGTTACTAGAGGTAGGTTTTGTAATAGAAGTTATCCACGCAGATTGGGTCGGAAATCCCATCCTTGTACCCAAAAAGAATTCTGAAATACTAAGAATGTGCATCGAATAGTCTGGCTTGAATAAGCACTGTCCGAAGGATCTGTTTCCTCTGTCTCACATTGACCAAGTCATTGACTCGACGGCGGGGACAGAACTTCTTTGTTTTCTTGACGCATATTCCAGGTATCATCAGTCTGACCAAAAGGTGACTTCCTTTATCACCCCTTTTGGCACTTACTGCTATGTCACCATGCCTTTTGGTTTGAAAAATGCAGGTGCCACCTATCAGCGTACGATGCAGCGATGCCTGAAGGACCAGATTGGCCGGAATGTGCACGCCTATGTCGATGATATCGCGGTCATGACTCGGAATGGATTCGACTTGATCAACGATCTTCAGGAAACCTTTCACAACCTCTGGAGGTACAAGATGATGTTAAATCCTCTAAAGTGCGTCCTTTGTGTACCAGCTAGAAAACTCCTTGGTTTCATTGTCTCGCATAGAGGCATCGAGGTAAACCCGGAAAAAATCAAGGCCATCGTCAACATCAAATGGCCAACTTGTCTCAAAGATGTACAACGACTAACTGGTTGTGTAGCACCAATCAGTCGATTTGTTAGTCATCTTGGCAAGAGGCACTACCCATGTATAAGTTACTGAAGAAAGTAGACAAATTTGTCTGGGACGATGCAGTAGACGCAACACTTCAGGAGTTGAAGAGAATACTCTCCGCCCCACCTATCTTGGTGGCACCAGCAGAGTCGCAGCCTATGTTCCTCTACTTGGCAGCTTCCAACAAGGTCGCCAGCTTAGTAATCGTTGTGGAGTGAAAGGAAGAAGGTCACGATTACGGAGTCCAACGATCCGTCTACTACATCAGTGAGGTCCTCACGGAATCCAAACATCGCTACCCTCACTTTCAGAAGCTAGCCTATGCAGTATTCCTAGGAAGCCAGAAGCTAAGACACTACTTCCAAGAGCATCCAATGACAGTTGTGAGCACAACTCCATTGTCAACAATCATCAACAATTTCGACGCAACAAGACGTTTATCGAAGTGGGGAATAGAACTTTCCGCCTTCGACATCAACTACAAGGCCAGAGATGCAATCAAGTCACAAGTTTTGGCGGATTTTTTCGTCAACTGGACTGTGAGCACAGCTCCATTGTCAACAATCATCAAAAATTTCGACGCAACAGGACGTTTAGCGAAGTGGGGAATAGAACTTTCCGCCTTAGACATCAACTACAAGGCCATAGATGCAATCAAGTCACAAGTTTTGGTGGATTTTTTTTTCAACTGGACTGGAGCACCGGAAGGCACGCATGTGCCGGAACCAGAAGCTTGGGTCATGCATTTTGACGGATCTAAGCAACATCAAGGCTCGGGGGCTGGAGTTACCCTGAAGTCGCCTACCGGAGAAGAGTTGTAGTATGTTCTGCAGATTCACTTTGAGGCCACCAATAACATGCCGTAATATGAGGCTCTACTACATGGACTGCGCATCGCAAAGGAAATCGGGATCAAGCACATCATATGCTACGGAGAATCCGCCCTGGTGGCACAACAAGTAGCCGGAACCTGGAACACCAGGAACTCTGTCATGGCCACTTACAGAGATGAAGTTGACGAGATTGCCAAGTGCTTCCTCGGATACGAAGTCAAGTACGTCAGAAGAGACGACAACACAGCGGGAGGCATGTTGTCCAAACTTGGATCCGACCAGAAGCCAATTTCACCTGGAATATTCCTTGAGCACCTAAGGACACCCTTGGTGAAGGGTGCTAACCCGGAAAACACAGACGTGGCAGTATCTTCGGCTAAGGAGGTGATGGTTATCACCCGACTTGGTCCAAGCCTTACCTACACTACCTAACTAATCAGACGTTGCCAGAGGACGAGGTCCTTGCACGACAGATCGTTAGAAGGATGAGGAGTCTTCCAAAAGTGTGTCTCAAATGATGGGATTGCAACTCTTAGAGAGATCCACCTTGGGGATTGCGGGCATCATGCCGCTCCTAGATCACTCGTTGCAGAAGCTCTCCGACGAGGATTTTTCTGGCTAACAGCAAAAGATGATGCTAATAAGATAGTCGGAACCTGTCATGGCTGCCAGTACTACGCTACACAGCCAAATGCACCAGCTCAAGAGCTGAAGACCATTCCTAACACTTGGCCGTTTGCGGTCTGGGGGCTCCATATGGTCGGAAAATTGAAAAAATCATCCCCTCGCAGTTTTGAGTACCTCTTGGTCGCAGTTGATAAATTCAGCAAGTGGATCGAGGCCAAGCCAGTTCGAAAAGCCGATGGTGCTACGACACTGAAATTTGTTTCCAGCCTCGTGGTGAGATACGCATCCCACATAGCATCATCATAGATAATGGCACAAACTTTGCACAGGGAGAGTTGAAGAAGTACTTCCATGACCTGGGATCCGGCTTGACCTCGCCTCTGTGTCACATACACAATCCAATGGACATGTTGAGTGGGCCAATGTGTAGGAGAACGTTGCATAGAAAACAAAAATTTTCCTACCGCGAACACGCAATCCAAGCCAAGATGCAATCTAGAAGACGGTAGCAACGAGGGGGTATCGAGTCTCACCCTTGAAGAGATTCCAAAGCCTACAAGAGGAGGCTCTTGTTGCTGCGGTAGATGATCACTTGCCGCTTGCAAAAGCGCGTAGAAGATCTTGATCACGATCGGTTCCGGCGCCACGAACGGGCAGCACCTCCGTACTCGGTCACACGTTCGGTTGTTGATGAAGACGACGTCCACCTCCCCGTTCCAGCGGGCAGCGGAAGTAGTAGCTCCTCTTGAATCCGACAGCACGACGGCGTGGTGTCGGTGGCGGTGAAGAAGTCCGGCGGAGCTTCGCTAAGCTACGCGGGAGATATGGAGGAGAAGGGGGCGGCTAGGGTTTGGGAGGGGGTGGCCGGCTTCTGGTCTTGGGGTGGCCGGCCCCCTCCCTTGGTCCCTCATTATATAGGTGGATCCCCAAGTGTTGGTGTCCAAGTCTTCGAATAAGACCCGAACCAAAAACCTTCCATAAGAGGGGAAACCTAGCCCAACTAGGACTCCCACCAAAAGGTGGGATTTCCACCTCCCATGTGGGGGGTGGCCGGCCCCCTATGGAGGAGTCCACTTGGGACTCCTCCCCATCTAGGGCTGGCCGGCCATGGAGGTGGAGTCCCATGTGGACTCCACCTTCCTTGGTGGTTTCTTCCGGACTTTTCAGAACCTTCTAGAACCTTCCATAGAACCTTCCGCGACATTTTATTTCACATAAAATGACATCCTATATATGAATCTTATTCTCCGGACCATTCCGGAACTCCTCGTGATGTCCGGGATCTCATCCGGGACTCCGAACAAATATTCGAACTCCATTCCATATTCAAGTACTACCATTTCAACATCCAACTTTAAGTGTGTCACCCTACGGTTCGAGAACTATGCGGACATGGTTGAGTACTCACTCTGACCAATAACCAATAGCGAGATCTGGAGATCCATAATGGCTCCCACATATTCAACGATGACTTTAATGATCGAATGAACCATTCACATATATTACCAATTCCCTTTGTCTCGCGATATTTTACTTGTCCGAGGTTTGATCTTCGGTATCACTCTATACCTTGTTCAACCTCGTCGCCCGCCAAGTACACTGGACTCGCACCGTGGTATGTGGTCTCTTATGAACTCATTCATATGCTTGCAAGACATTAGACGACATTCCACCGAGAGGGCCCAGAGTATATCTATCCGTCATCGGGATGGACAAATCCCACTGTTGATCCATATGCCTCAACTCATACTTTCCGGATACTTAATCCCACCTTTATAGCCACCCATTTACGCAGTGGTGTTTGGTGTAATCAAAGTACCTTTCCGGTATAAGTGATTTACATGATCTCATGGTCATAAGGACTAGGTAACTATGTATCGAAAGCTTATAGCAAATAACTTAATGACGAGATCTTATGCTACGCTTAATTGGGTGTGTCCATTACATCATTCACACAATGACATAACCTTGTTATTAATAACATCCAATGTTCATGATTATGAAACTAATCATCCATTAATCAACAAGCTAGTTTAAGAGGCATACTAGGGACTTCTTGTTTGTCTACATATCACACATGTACTAATGTTTCGGTTAATACAATTCTAGCATGATATATAAACATTTATCATAAACATAAAGATATAAATAATAACCACTTTATTATTGCCTCTAGGGCATATCTCCTTCACTCTCCCACTTGCACTAGAGTCAATAATCTAGTTTACATTTGTAAAGATATAACACCTTGGCCTTCTGGTGTTTTATCATGTTTCGCTCACGGGAGAGGTTTTAGTCAACGGATCTGACAAGCTCAGAACCGTATGTATTTTGTAATTCATTTGCGTCTCAACGCATCACTCATTTCCAAATGAGTCGGCATTAAATAAGTTTGGTCTTCTGGTGGAACCTTAATTCCGCGGTCTGAAATATGTCACTAATATTGTCACATACAATATAGCTTCAAAGTTCGACTGTCGGAAATACACCAAGTTCTCAAAGAACCTCTTGACTTACCTTTTTTTGTCATTGTCAAAACAATGACATACTCTGCCTTCTTTTGTAGATTCCGTCACAATATTTAGAACTCTTCTAAATCTAGCATAGACAACTTCTAGCTCATTGTGCTACTTTTAAAACAACACTTAGTCTAATTTGAGATTGAAATTATATTTTATATATGACAAAACCAATATCGGTGTAACACCTTACAAGCCGATTTGTTTGTCATTTCTTCATACAAAAAAATATATATATCCTTAGTTCTTCTAAAGTACTCAAGGATATTCTTACTGTCGTCCCATGATCATCTTATGAATCATTCTGGTATATGCTCATAACATTTTATAGCACATGATATCTGATTGTGTACATATTATTCGTGATCTATAATCACTCATGTGTTTTTACTCATTGAGTGTCGTATACACTCAAGTCTTGTTAAACCTTCACATGACAAGAACATTTTCTTAATATTTCTATATTGAACTATTTCAATATCCATTCTATGTACTTTGACTTAAACTTATTATGTGTTTCAATCTATCTTCATAGATCTTGACACTAAATATGTTTTAGTCCATATCCTTTCATTGAAGTTAATTTTCAATGAAACATTTTAATCAAGTATATAATTACATTATTTATAACCAACTATATGTCATCTACATAAAGTATTATAAATATGTCTCAGCGCTCCCACTTAATTTCTTGCAAATGCAAGCTTCTTCATCGTCTCTGATGAAATCAAAAAACTCTTTGACTATTTCATCTGGTGAAGATTCCTACTCCGCAATACTTACTTCATCCAATTGAAGTTCGTATACCTATCTAGTATTCCACAGACCAGCAAAACTCTTGGTTGTATCTTGTATACACCTTTAATACATACTTCTGATAAGTAATGTATTTTGCCATCCTACTAGCATATCTCCTAAAAGAAATATGTAGTGATTACTAGAATAATCCACATAGACTATAAGCATTGCTACGGAAGATCTAATCTTATCGTAGTCAACACTTTGAACTTTGTTGTAAACTATTTTTCAACAAGTCGAGCTTTCTTCAAGGATATTTCATCCAAGTCTATAGATCCATTTACTTTCAAAAAGTATTCATCTATTATGGATTTCAAGGCGCATGGCCATTTTAACGGAGTCAGGGCCCATCATAACTTCTTTGTTTGTAGTTGGTTTATCATTGTTCAAAATCAATCCTTTGTCCACAAATCATTTATTTGATCACAAAGTAAACCATACCTACAGTAGGTTCAATATGTACTTCGATCTCCATGGCTAAAACACTTTGTAGTCATGGGAGCCATGATCGTCGTGGCCGCTTCTGAAACCAATTCCGATGCTGCGCTACTCTGATCATTATGCTCAGGTTCATAAACCTTATCAAATTATATTGTCCTCCCACTCAAATACTTCACTAGAAACAATTTCTTGGAAATAAGAACATTGACAAACACTTTTGTCTTTGTCTTGTGGGAAGAATTCCCAATTAAATCTCTAGGATAACCAACGAAGACATTCATCCGATTTTGGTTGTAAACTCTTAGACCAAAATTTAAAGAAAAGACTATTAGGGTTTATACCCATGTCATAACTTGTATGATGTCATTTCATCGGATCATGATGATGCTCTATTCAGTGTAAAAGCGGTAGTCACTAAAGCATAATCCACAAAAATATAATGGCATCAATATTTTATCTCATCATTGATCCAACAAGTATTGGATACATCTCTTGGATACTTCTTCATCACTATGATACTCCAAGAAATGTGAGTTGTAGAACAATTTCATAACTCTCTTAGATGTTCGCTAAAACTCGTAATTCAAATATTTCCACCATGATCCAATCATAGATATTTGTCTTTTCTATTACGATGATTTCCACTTCATGCTGAAATTTATTTGAATCCATTCAAATGTTTCAAACTTTTCCTTATTGAATATATCCACATATATACTCAATTCATTGTTTGAAAGTTTTCATGAAGTAGAAGAATCTCCCGCACACAACTATGCTCAGTGAACCACATACATCATTATGTATTTTTTTTCACTAAGTTTGTTGCCCGTTCAACTCTTGGCCTATGAATGGTATTTTAATCATTCTCTTTAGAAAAGATTTTGCAAGCGCCAAATGATTCAAAAATCAAATGACTCCAAAAATCCATTTGCATGGAGTTCCTTCATGCGTTCCTTTCTAACATGACCTAAATGGCGGTTCCACTAATAAGTGGAATTCAAATCATTTGCCGTATGGCATTTTAGCGTCAGTGTTATGTATGTGTGTTTCACCATTAAGATTTATAATAACTTATCCATCATATATGGAGTAATGTCATAATTTGAACAACTCATTGTTTTCATTTGACCAGAGCAAAATAACAATTATTAAGTTCTTTATTATAAATTCTAAGGGCTAGATAGAATGCCAACGACGGACATAATAACACTTTATTTTGTTCCAGACGTGCATTTCTATCATATTCTTTGTCACTACTTAGGCCATTGTATTCTTGTATTGCGTTGTATTGTATGACACTTCATACCAACCAATATAGTACTAATACCCAAGAATTTCATAGTGTGACTTAACTAGGAATACAACCATAACATGTATATCATTTATATACACCTGAGCTAGACTTTCTAGTCTTTTCTTTTTCTTTTTGCCAAAATATCTTTTGCAGTTTCTCTTTTAGCTTTCCTCATTATTCAGAAAAACACTTCAACATCATTAACTTCTAGGTTTGTTGGTCAAATACCAATAACCTTGAGGTTCTTACTTTGAAATTGATCATCATATGACAAGTGTTCCATATTTCACTTATTAGTAACTTTGTAATATGATGAACAATTTCACTCATAATTTTATCCATCATATCATGACGACTTTCCGAGACCATGTCTGTACATGCTAGGCTCGTAAAGTTTTAACCTTGGTATTTGCATGTGCAAATCTAGCTTGCACCCGTTGTATGCACACGTAGAATCTATCACACCCGATCATCACGTGATGCTTCGAAACGACGAGTCTTAGCAACGGTGCATATTAAGGATGGTCACTTCATGGATATGTGAATATCGTTAGTGCCCCAATAGTTGGAGGATTGTGACGCCTTGCGTCTTCAACCTTCGTACATTCCCATAAAACTTATGAGTTCATGTAGTCTCACCAAAATATATTCTATCATCTTGCAATAAGGTCTTAGATATCACTTATATCTCATACCTTGATTATTTCTGAAAACTAAATTTTCAGCTCCTTACTTTTCAAACAAATTTGAACTTCAAGTTTCACGGAGACAAGATAACTTTAGGTACTAATTGAAACCATAGCTCTTTGAATCAACAATGTGAGGTTTACTAAAAGTTTGCAATAGGACTTAATCAATTCTTGATTCTTTAACAATACGGTACCAATCCGTAAAGTTTCTAATCAGATTTTAACAAGATTTCTATCTCAAGTAACAAGACTAGCGCATAGTAGTAAACGGATGCCAATACTACAAAATTAATTCAAAATACTACTCAGACTATGTTTATGATAATTAGTTCATGTTTTAATCTAATTACTAATGAACTCCCACTTAATACAACATCCCTCATAGTTATTAAGTGGTACACGATCCAAATTCACTACACCAAAACCGATCATCACGTGAGATGATGTAGCTTCAATGGTGAACATCAACATGTTGATCATATCATCCATATGACTCGTGTTCAACCTTTCGGTTTCGTTATCCCGAGGCCATGTCTCAGACATGCTAGGCTCGTCAAGCAAACCCAAGTATTCCGCGTGTGCAACATGGCTTACACCCGTTGTATGTGAATCGTTGAATCTATCACATCCGATCATCACGAGATGCTTCAAACGACGAACTATTACAACGGTGCATACGAGGGAGAACACTTTATTATCTTGATATTAATGTGAGGGATCATCTTATAATGCTACCGTCGCGATCTAAGCAAAATAAGATGCATAAAGGATTAACATCACATGCAGTTCATATGTGATATGATATGGCCCTTTTGTCTTTGCGCCTTTGATCTTCATCTCCAAAGCACGGACATGATCTCCATCATCAACGGGCATGATCTCCATCATTGTCGGCGTAGCGTCAAGGTTCATGGCGCCGTCTTCATGGTTGTTCACCTCATGTAGCAACTATTACAACTACTTTGAAATACTACTCAACATGAAAATTAAAGACAACCATAAGGCTCCTGCCGGTTGCCACAATACAATAATGATCATCTCATACATATTCATCATCATATCATGGCCATATCACATCACCAAACCCTGCAAAAACAAGTTAGACGTCTCTAATTTGGTTTGCATATTTTACGTGGTTTAGGGTTTTCGAGAGAGATCTAATCTACCTACGAACATGAACCACAACGTTGATACTAATGTTTTCAATAGAAGAGTAAATTGAATCTTCACTATAGTAGGAGAGACAGACACCCGCAAAGCCTCTTATGCAATACAAGTTGCATGTCGAACGAGGAACAAGTCTCATGAACGCGGTCATGTAAAGTTAGTCCGAGCCGCTTCATCCCACTATGCCACAAAGATGCAAAGTACTCAAACTAAATATAACAAGAGCATCAACGCCCACAAACCATTGTGTTCTACTCGTGCAACCATCTATGCATAGACACGGCTCTGATACCACTGTAGGAGAACGTTGCATAGAAAACAAAAATTTTCCTACCGCGAACACGCAATCCAAGCCAAGATGCAATCTAGAAGACGGTAGCAACGAGGGGGTATCGAGTCTCACCCTTGAAGAGATTCCAAAGCCTACAAGAGGAGGCTCTTGTTGCTGCGGTAGATGATCACTTGCCGCTTGCAAAAGCGCGTAGAAGATCTTGATCACGATCGGTTCCGGCGCCACGAACGGGCAGCACCTCCGTACTCGGTCACACGTTCGGTTGTTGATGAAGACGACGTCCACCTCCCGTTCCAGCGGGCAGCGGAAGTAGTAGCTCCTCTTGAATCCGACAGCACGACGGCGTGGTGTCGGTGGCGGTGAAGAAGTCCGGCGGAGCTTCGCTAAGCTACGCGGGAGATATGGAGGAGAAGGGGGCGGCTAGGGTTTGGGAGGGGGTGGCCGGCTTCTGGTCTTGGGGTGGCCGGCCCCCTCCCTTGGCCCCTCATTATATAGGTGGATCCCCAAGTGTTGGTGTCCAAGTCTTCGAATAAGACCCGAACCAAAAACCTTCCATAAGAGGGGAAACCTAGCCCAACTAGGACTCCCACCAAAAGGTGGGATTTCCACCTCCCATGTGGGGGTGGCCGGCCCCTATGGAGGAGTCCACTTGGGACTCCTCCCCATCTAGGGCTGGCCGGCCATGGAGGTGGAGTCCCATGTGGACTCCACCTTCCTTGGTGGTTTCTTCCGGACTTTTCTAGAACCTTCTAGAACCTTCCATAGAACCTTCCGCGACATTTTATTTCACATAAAATGACATCCTATATATGAATCTTATTCTCCGGACCATTCCGGAACTCCTCGTGATGTCCGGGATCTCATCCGGGACTCCGAACAAATATTCGAACTCCATTCCATATTCAAGTACTACCATTTCAACATCCAACTTTAAGTGTGTCACCCTACGGTTCGAGAACTATGCGGACATGGTTGAGTACTCACTCTGACCAATAACCAATAGCGAGATCTGGAGATCCATAATGGCTCCCACATATTCAACGATGACTTTAGTGATCGAATGAACCATTCACATATATTACCAATTCCCTTTGTCTCGCGATATTTTACTTGTCCGAGGTTTGATCTTCGGTATCACTCTATACCTTGTTCAACCTCGTCTCCTGACAAGTACTCTTTACTCGTACCGTGGTATGTGGTCTCTTATGAACTCATTCATATGCTTGCAAGACATTAGACGACATTCCACCGAGAGGGCCCAGAGTATATCTATCCGTCATCGGGATGGACAAATCCCACTGTTGATCCATATGCCTCAACTCATACTTTCCGGATACTTAATCCCACCTTTATAGCCACCCATTTACGCAGTGGTGTTTGGTGTAATCAAAGTACCTTTCCGGTATAAGTGATTTACATGATCTCATGGTCATAAGGACTAGGTAACTATGTATCGAAAGCTTATAGCAAATAACTTAATGACGAGATCTTATGCTACGCTTAATTGGGTGTGTCCATTACATCATTCACACAATGACATAACCTTGTTATTAATAACATCCAATGTTCATGATTATGAAACTAATCATCCATTAATCAACAAGCTAGTTTAAGAGGCATACTAGGGACTTCTTGTTTGTCTACATATCACACATGTACTAATGTTTCGGTTAATACAATTCTAGCATGATATATAAACATTTATCATAAACATAAAGATATAAATAATAACCACTTTATTATTGCCTCTAGGGCATATCTCCTTCACAATGGCCTCATATTAGCAGGACTCAAACCTCGCCTTGAAGAAGCGATGAGCAGCTGGAGCTTGGGCGGAGGAGTTAGATGTTGTCATGTGGAGTTTACGAATAACCCCTAATAGATCAACTGGTTTTACACCTTTCTTCCTAGTATACGGATCTGAAACAGTTTTGCCCTCCGACATCATTCACGATTACCTCCGAGTTTCCGCCTACAATGAAGAGGCTCGGAATCTAGTAGACCAGCGCTCCACCATCTACCAGTAGAAACGGTGACGCTATCATAGCTATCGAGTTCGGAATCGCTCGTTCAAGGAAGGTGATCTGGTCCTCCGCCTTCGGCAGGTGAAAGAGCATAAGTTACAATCTCCATGGGAAGGAGCCTTCGTCGTCAACAAAGTACTGCATAACAGATCTTACTACATTGTTGATATCCGTGAGCTGAAGGATAGACCTGCAAACTTCCTCCAGAAACGAAAGAGGGAGGATCCGGGCGACGTGGGCGATGAGACATATCGTCCTTGGAATATGGCACAGCTACGTCCTTTCCACACTTAGAAATTACCACATTACATACCTTGTAATATTTATGATACACCATCAATGAAATAAAGCATATGTTTCACTCTTTGAGTCCTTTACCTCCTTTTACTGTTTATTTTTTGATCGTGTATGCTCTGCAACTAAAACCGCAGAGTTGGATGTTTCCGCCTAGGTGTGTATAATGTTGTGATTTTCAAAATCATCCAGTAGGACGTAATCTTAAGTTTTATGGTATAAAAATTCTCTGTTGCGAACTTATGGATTCCTAGTAGCGACTTCTGGCACCTTAGGCTAGGGGCTTGTTTCCACGGTTATTGACGGACTGTCATTAGCTCAATCACCGTCGGCAAGTCTTTTCTGGCTAAGGGTCTTCTGGCTCGTGGGAGGTCAAGTAAGCAAACTAGAAAATATAGAAACCATCGCACTTTCTTTCAAACAAAAGACCACACATATATAAAATGGTAGCAGGATAAGTATTATTTTACGCCCAGATACATTACATGCGTAGTTTTTTCCTAGCTACTTAAAATAAGTCTAGATATTTAATTTACAAACCCACAAAGGGGCCGAATGATGCAGTGTTTTTTTCCCTTTCATACAGGAACAAGTTATTTCTCCGCATCAGGTGCCGGAGAAGAAGAAGCATCGTCCCCAATCTTGGCCTTGTTCTTTTCAGCTTCTTTGGAGCTGGTCCAGGTAAACTTGCTCTCATCACCGGATCCGGTAGGCTTCTTCTCTGACTCCATCTTCTTCAGAAGCTCTGCTTCGATGGCTTCGTATACGGGAGAACGACCTCGTCGTAGAATTCATCGTGATAAATGTGTCGGACGATCCAGGTGTCATTTCCGCTGCATGCATCCAAAATTTTGTCCGAATCCTGAAACAACAACCTTCTGGGATTTACTCGGAGAAGGAACAACCTTCTGGTACCTGATCAAAGCAAATGGAAAAATAAGTAACATCTTCGCCACAAAGACGTGAGAAGTTTTGGGTGTCGCAACTTACACGGCTCCGGGAAGAGTGGGCCGTGATCCTTTTCCGAGAAGTCGCGAGCATGTTGATACGCTCGCGTTCCGCCCGCTTAGAGTCCAGGCATTGTGGGCCCCCATCTGGAGTAGTATTGGGCTTCTTAGCGGAGCCCTCAGTGCTGGGAGCGGTGTTGGCTCCGGAAGATCCACCCCTGGGACGCTTTGAGGGCCGAGGAGCATATTTCTCCGTTTGCTCCTCGTCCTCCTCCTCGTCCTCCTCCGGAGTTTCGTCCGCCCTGCCGGTGTCAGTGGTGGCGATGAGGAAGATCTCCCCAAAATCCTCCTCCGCCAAGGTGTTGTGCTGAAGAAGAGGTATTGAATGTTAGATAATATAACAAGTTAAAGAAGTAAGAAACCAAACATCAAAATGGCTAAGTGCAACTTACCGGAGGACAGTTTCCGTTGACATATATATCCTTGGAGATCTCTGGGAAGACCTAGCCCTGGGTCACCTTCACCAGCGTTCGGATCCTCTTGTTTAGAGAATCTGCAGAAAGGTTGTCCTTGGTGACCCGCAGCGGATCATCCACGCCGGTGTAGGAGCAGATGAGGCGTCGGTGGAACTGCAGGGGTTGGATATGGTGGGTGAACCAGCTCAAGGTGAGATCAACTCCGGTCAATCCCTCGTGAACCATCTTCGATATTCTCCGGGCCATCTTCACCAGCTCCGGATGTTGGGCAAGATTAGGAATGTAGCTCCAGGAGTCTTGATGTAGAACCATTCGGCGTTCCAGTACCGAACAGACTCGTGGGAGGAGATAGTGTCGTCGTGGTGAACAGACAGATGCCATAGGATGGCTTGAGTTGGGGCCAAATGGACGCTAGAGGATTCGGGGGAGGGTTTGTGATTAGATGGGATGAACTTCCGGATGATTTCCTCAAGAACTTAGCCAAGGCTAGAGGTTGAAGAAGAAAGACACAAGGAAGAACTCGCTCTAGATCATTTTCTTTATTGATCTCCACAGGTTACAAGTTTGTGCATACAGGATCTCTCTCTCTCTCTCTGTTCCGCTATCTTCCGCTCCCGTGAAGGAGGCTGCCCCCTCTCCTTATATAGGGGAGAGGGTGGCTTACAGGGCAAGAAACCCTAATGGCATCTTTGACTAGACAAACTACTTTACAAAGTTACTTTAATCATAGGTGACACCGGGGTCTTCTTTAATCAAGGAGGCTGACATCCTCCAGCTTCTTTCTTCGTCATCCTCCTCTTTATCGTCAGCCCTTCGTTTAAAGCTACTTTGCTTAGCTCATCTTTGTCTTCTAGCTCCAGAGAGGATCTTTGACCAGTCCTGCCGACCTGCTCTTCTTTCCGGTATCCCGGTGTATTCTTTACCCGGTTCTGGCATACCCCTCTTGGGGATACCGGCTTAGCTTTACTTAGCCAAACTCTTATTTTCGTGCTCCGGTATAAACATTAAACCGGTATCTTGATGGCCTAAACCATCCGGTTTGCCATGCCTTTGGCATACCGGGGGTGATCCCCCCAACATTAGTCCCCGAAGCTGGTATAGTCTGGCGGATTCTATCCTATAGACCATGCCAGGTTCTCACGTCTTTAGATACCGGTTTAATCTATCCGGCGCTTAGCTTAGATCCGGCATCTTTGCCCGGACTCACGTTTCTCTCTTGCAAGGCATTTTCCGGTATCTTATCCTCCGGCATCTTAGTCATTAAACACCTCCTCGGCGAAGTCGAGAACATCTCGGGTCCCGTGCCTGTCAGAGACATGCGCACTGTGACTGACGCGCCAGTGTCAGAGGTCACTTCCCTTCGGCTTCTGCGCCAGCATTTATGGCGCCACACCGGATCCTCGCGGCCGTTCCGGATCCGTGTGGCCTTCCTGTGACATGTTGTTTTCTGCGCGTGTATTTGCGCGCCACGTGGCGGCCCCTAAGGTGAACCGTCGCGGCCCGACGGTTTTCGGCCCACTCTCCCCTCCCTCTATATAAAGATGGGGCAGTTCCTCTTCGTCCCTTGGTACGACCTCAAGATGGGTCGGCTTCCCACTCAGCGCCCTGGTAACCCTTCTGCGGTTTCCGTCGATGAGCTCCCCATGCACGAGGTAGTTTCCTCTTCCGGTCTCTCATATTCTGTTGCTTATTTCCTTCTGTAGATGTTCCCTCAGCTGGCCCCGAACCACAGGTCCAGGAGCACGTGGCCCCCTGCAGGCCGAGGTCGGGGATGAGTTCCTGAACAAGCTCATGCCCTAGAGTAAAAAGAACAAGGCGCCTTCTGCCGACGCCGGCCCTAGCCAAGCTCCTCCTGCCAAACGCCCCCGGACGGAAGTCCTTGGAGGAAAGCAGGTGGGCACGAAGCGCTACAAGCATAAGCAGATGCCGGTTTCTTCCGGGTAAGTTCTTCATTTCCCTTTTTGTTTGCTTTGTTTTTACCAAGTTCTTTTCCGGTTATTTTTTTCCAACCCTTTCTTTTTCTCTCTTCCAGCCCCGCGCTTAAGCTTGGGTCCAAGCCTGAAGGCTCTGCCGGCTCCGCAAGGACCTCAACTCCTCCTCCTCAAACAAGCCCGGTACCATCCGGTACTGGCGACCTCTCTGCCTCCCCTCTGGGAGGCACTACAAGTTCGGGGCGCGCGGCCCCTACACCTCCTGATCACCGCGCAGAGGAGGATCTCACCTTCCCTCCTGAAACCCAAGACACCGGCGCCAGCAACACCAGCGCCGGCGACGCAACTGCCGGGCAGGTGGAACCTCTGGTTCCTCCTGGCCCGAAGAAGAAGAAGAAGCAGCCAAGCTCTTCCCCCACCAAGGCCGCGCCGGATACTTCCGCGCCGGCCTCCTCTGCACCGCACCCGGAAGCTCTTACTCTTGAGCCTATCGGGACTACTCCAACACCGCCACCAAGCCAAGGATCTCCCGCGGCCAAACCACAGCCGCCGCCGGCGACCCCCAAGATTACCCAGTTCCTCAAGCCGGGGGCGTCCCGCGGAAAGGCCGTGGATGGCAGCGCATCAAGCGGCTCGCAGTCTCTAGTGCTGCATGTCGGGCCTGCCACTGCTGTGGTCCCAGAAAAACCTTCCGGCCTCCTGGGCCGGATCGTTGAGCTGAAGCGCGAGGGCCGGGACTTGGGGCACTTTCTCCCCTACGCCCAAAAGTGGAATGATGCGGATATCTCTGCATCCACCCGCGGCCTGGGGAAGGACCGTCTTCCAGCGCCAGATCCTGCTGGGCCCCGGTCCACTGAAGAACACTTCATGCGGCTCAAGCATGCCGTGAAGGAGTTTGACAGTGCGTGGTACGACGCCACCAGCAATGTGGTGGTAAGTTTCGCCAACCTTCTTGTAATTTTCGTTGATGCCGGTTTCTTTCTTTCCGGATCTTGTCTATCCTCCCAGTCCCCGAGTTTCGTGTTGAGAGCGTAGTTCTTAGCGCGAAACTTAACTAGAAATGCGCGAAACCGGCATAGCCAGTCCCCGAGTTTCGTGTTGAGAGCATGGTTTCTTTCTTTCTCACAATTATCTTCCTCGAACAGAGCACCGCGGATGCCCGGAAGCAGCTCTTCGAGGTGCTTCTCTGGAGCATCGGGATCTTGCCGAGGCCCACAGCCACTGCCAAGGTTTATTTCCTTTATTTTCCTCCGGCATCTTTTCACCGGAATGTTTTCCTCTTTAATACTTGCGAATTTGTGTTCGACAGCTGTCCCGGAAGCTACCCTTGAGGTCCTCAAGGCCCAGATTGCCGCTCTCCAAGGTGTTACTTTTCTTTTCCGGTTAACTCGTTCTCTCTTCACTTACCAACTGCCACTTTGCTAACACCTTTCTTTCCGGTGCCTAGGTGAAAAAGAGCAGCTCATCAAGGAGCACCAGGAGGCGCTGGACGCCCAGAAGACTGCCTCCAGGGAGCTTAAGGAACAGGCGATGCAGGCCGCGCTCCAACATGACCAAGCTTTAAAGGACGCCAAGGCTGCAGCCGAGGCCAGGCTGGCGGAGGTTGTGGATGACTCCATGAACTCCAGCGCGGTGCTGGGGGCAGAGCTGGAGGAGGAAAGGAAAACGCGGAAAGCGGCGGAGCACCGCATTGAGGTTATGACCACTGATCATAAAGAATACGATCGGCTGGTCATGCAAATTGATGCGCTGGCTCTCCGTACGTCCTTGCCCTGACCTTTCTTTTGCTTATAGCTTTCTCTTTTCGAGACTATGTTCATGTTCCTGTTCTTTCCGGTAGACTGATCTCCGGTATCTTATGCTTATGCTGTTCTTTTCTTCCTGTAGAACACTTCCCAGATTCCCAGGCACACGCCGTGAGAAAGGTGATGGAGGATCGGGTGGCACGGGAATTTCCCAACATGGACGCGCCCTGGGACGGGTACGACTATCTGGTCGCCCTTTCCGCTCGAGTCCAACACGTGCGCTCAGTAGACCGGCTCCTTGGCGATCTACCGGATGCCGCCATCCAACTTTTCAAGGTGCTGTGGCCTGAAGAAGAGATGCCGGCAAACATCACCCTCACCGCCAACCGGCTGAAGGAGGCAGGACGCCGGATTCGTGAGTGGCAGTGCTCCGCGGCTCGTGCTGGAGCTGACACCGCGTTGCGCTCCGCGTGCTCCTGGTATCCGGACTTGGACTTGGACGCGCTTCAAGGCGTGCGCCAAGATGCTCCAACCGACATGGACCCGGTTCTTACCGCGAAGCGGCAGGATCGGGCCTACCGACTCGCGGAGTTCGCCCAGGTTCGCACCTTCATCCCTCCCCCTCCTGATGTCAAGGACTACCTCAGCGATGAGGATGAAGAAGAGGAAGGTGAAGATGAGGGTGCCGAGGATGTGCTGCCGGAAGATTCCGAGGCCAACGCTGCTCCCCCTGAAGCCCCCGAGGCCGACGCTGCTCCCCCTGAAGCCCCTGTTGCTTGAATACTGCCAGTTAACTGATTGCCTGTGATAGGCCTGCCCTGTTTAACTTGAAAACATTGCCCGTTAAATTCTACCCCGGTATGCCGGGGTTTATGATGTAAGATAATACTCAACTTCTATTTTGGTTGTGGTACAACAACTTATGCCGGTACGCTATACCGGTAGTTAATTGAGTTATGTTTGACTTAGCACATTTGCTTGTTGATTTGCTTTTTCTTGCACTGCAATGTTTCCGAAATTGTTTCTGCATCCAATTTGATGCATACTTGGCTCTTTTGCTTTGGCTCTGCCTACTTTCTCTGGGCGTTTTTGGCATATGAGCACAAAGTTCTTTTACCAAGCAAGCACTTTCTTGAACTTAGAAATAACTCGAAATTTTTGCAAAAAACCGGTATAACCGGGGTTAGTTAAATTTTCCGGATTGTTCTTTCCTGCTCTCCCTCTTCGCAGTTCATGTGCTTATCCCCTGACGGTTTATCTTGCTTGCCATGAAGCCGAGTTACGGACAACAGCAGAGTCGAAGACTCCGGTAGGGTCTAGCACACTACTAAACCGAAAAGAAAAAACGTTCAATAAGCAACCGGTAAACTGAAAAAATAAACACGTTGCATGCAAGCTTAGTAAGGGTAGTCCCCGAGACTCATTCGAGGTTCCGACATCTTTTATTCATAGTAAATAAGGTACAAAAGGAACTTCTTACACCACAGCTTCAAGAGTAGAAAGGACGTAATAGGGCTACATTCCATGGACGCTTGGTTTCCTCTCCGGACCTGTCCGCCTTTCCTTTCTTCCATTCCTGTGCATCAATCAGGTAGTAGGCATCATTGTGTAGAGCCTTGCTCACAATGAAAGGTCCTTCCCATGGAGGGGAAAGCTTGTGCCGGCCTTCAGTGCGCTGCACTAGGCGTAGCACTAGGTCTCCTTCCCGGAATACCCTCGGGTTAACCTTCCGGCTGTGATAGCGTCTGAGGTTTTGCTGGTAAATGGCTGTTCTTGCCAAAGCTAGTTCTCTTGCTTCTTCTAGCAAGTCCACATCGTTTTCTCGGGCCTCTTTTACCTCTTCTTCGGTATAGAGTTGCACCCTTGGTGAATCATGGAGAATGTCGGTTGGTATGACCGCTTCTGCTCCATAAACCATGAAGAATGGAGTGTATCCGGTAGACCGGTTTGGAGTTGTTCTTATACTCCACAGCACGGATGGTAGCTCATCGAGCCAACACCCCGGCGATTTTTCTACCGCATCAATGAGTCTTGGTTTGATACCGGAAAGTACCAAAGCGTTTGTTCTTTCAACTTGGCCATTGCCTTGTGGGTGTGCGACTGAGCACAAATCCAACCGGATGTTGTTGTCTTCACAAAATCTTTTGAACTCACCTTGAGCAAAATTTGTGCCATTGTCGGTGATAATGCTATGCGGGTAGCCGTACCGCAAGATAACGTCTTTTAAAAACTTCACCGCTGTGCGCCCATCACACTTTGCAATGGGTTTCACTTCTAGCCACTTGGTGAATTTATCCACCATGACCAAGATGTGGGTCATGTTTCCCCTTGCGGTTTTGAATGGGCCAACCATGTCTAGGCACCAAACGGCAAACGGCCAAGTTAGCGGTATTGTCTTTAAACCGGATGCTGGGGTATGATTTTGCTTGGCATACCTCTGGCACCCATTGCATTTTCTTACCATATCCTCCGCATTTTGCAAAGCCATTGGCCAATAGAACCCATGCCGGAATACTTTTGCCACCAGCGCCCTTGACGACGCGTGATGCCCACATTCTCCTCGGTGAATTTCCTCGAGCATTTCTTTTCCCTCTTCCGGTTCCACGCACCTTTGGAGGACACCGGTAACACTTCTCTTGTACACCTCGCCATTGATGATGGTGTAAGCTTTGGACCTCCTCTGGATCCTTCTAGACTCATTTTCGTCAACCGGCAAGGTGCCGTTGATCAGGAATTCCTTAATAGGTTTAACCCATGATGGTGCCTCCCGGACCAGGAACACCGGTACGTCTACGTCCATGCTATCCACCAGCATTGTTTCTTCCGGTATGGGCATAGCAGTCCCCGAGCTTACCGGAGGAATCCCCGGGTTTCCTTCGTCGATATCCATTGGTACAACATGTGATTCCGGTACAAAAATTGATTCCGACTCCGGACTTGGTTTGATCGATGGTGCTCTTAAGTGAGCCAAGGCTATTCCGGGAGGAATTTCTTGCCTAGATGAGCCCAGCTTGGACAAAGCATCCGCGGCTTCATTTTCTGCGCGCGGCACATGGTGAAACTCACACCCTTCGAAGAATCCGGCAATCTTTTGCACGTGAAACCAGTACGAGGCCATGTTGGCACAATTCTCACGGCCCAACGCCGGTTTCCTCCTCCGGCTACACATCCTCCGCCGCCAGCGACGTATACCGCCGTCACGTAATCCGCGAGCCAATCTTCTGGCTTAGTGGTGCCATCGTATGTTTTGGTGTCACGGGGCAACTGGAAGTTGCGAACCGGTGGTGGTTCTTTCATGATCCTTGGGCCAAAACACTTTGGACCCGGAGGACCTTCTGCCTCTATCATCTCAGATAGGTACACTCTATCCAGACGGTGCCTCGCATCCCGTTCTGGCAGGTGTCTTTCTCCCACGCGCTCTCCCAAGGGATTCCGGTAAGCGGTGAATCTTGTTGAGTCAGCTTCATCGTAACGTTCCGGTGCCGCGGCCCTTGCCTGCCGGTACCTTGGCGGAGGCATTTCTTCCTCATCATGCACTGCCCTTGCAGCCGGATAGTTTTGCCTGGTTTCGTATCTACCGGCATGATTGTTTCTGGCATAGCCTCCTTTGGCGTAGCCTTGATCTGCCCCTCGGCTTTTCCTACCGGCATCGTGTTGCCCGGCTTGTTGTTTTCCGGCAAGAACCAGATCGTACACAGTCATCTGCTGTGCGTTCATTTCTTTTTCTCTTCTTCTGTCCGGATGGGGGGACGAAGCCTGCCCATGGGACTTGCTTCCGGCGTTCCTTGTCGAACGCGCGGATTTTGAGGCCGCAGCCTTGTTCAGCTTAGCCAGCTGCTTAGCATTCTGCTGCTCGATAGTTTCTAGCAGCTCTCTAACACGCTCTTGCTGTTTTGCCAAAGCATCTCCGGAAAGCGATTCACATAGCTCTACTGCAGCTTTAGCAGCTTTTATAGTTTTATCCGGGCTACTGTACTTAGGTTTTTCCACGATGCTAACAGATGCAGAGGTACTTTTGCCGGCAAGAACTTCCTTACGCAGATCCTGATCTAGATTGCGAGCTTTAAGCCGGTTCTCCGGTATCCTAGCAGCATGAGTGCTAACAGAAGCAAAGCCATGGGCAGCGTTGTACTCATGTAAGGTTAGGTTCAGCTCGCGCTGCGCCCGTACGATGTCGGCGCCGTTCGCGAGCAGCTTCTGGCTTTGCGCCTCCAGCTCCGCCTGAGCCGCTGCCGGGTCGATGTTCTGCGCGATGGGCATTGCCAGCATGTTCATCGTCGCTTGGAGTGGTGTTGCCGGTGGTGCAGATAACGTTCCCGCAGCGCCAGCGTCGCGCTCCAGCGGTGGCTTGGCCGCACGGGTCGAAGCCGCACGACCAGCACCTTCATCCACAGCTTCTTTTCCTGCACCAACCACGCCAGTCATCATTACCTCGACGCTGCCGGCGGCGCGGCCAGCACAGAGCCATCTTGGCGGGTCCGGTGCCACCAGCACCGGTGAGAGGCGCTGGCGCACAGGGATGGTGCCGAAGTAGACGCGGTGGCTGCCGAACTCGATGGTGCGGCCGTTCTTGGGGAAGATGCCGCCGTTGGCGAAGCAGCCCGCGTTGTCGTTGATGAAGTCCATGTCGTAGATGCGCTGCACGAGCGCGGACACCGTACGCTCGCCGGCGACCTCGAGGATGCCCGCCCGAATATGAACTCCTGCAAGCGCCACTTCATGCCCCACGGTGGGCGCCAACTGGCGTCGTGGTGAACAGACAGATGCCATAGGATGGCTTGAGTTGGGGCCGAATGGACGCTAGAGGATTCGGGGGAGGGTTTGTGATTAGATGGGATGAACTTCCGGATGATTTCCTCAAGAACTTAGCCAAGGCTAGAGGTTGAAGAAGAAAGACACAAGGAAGAACTCGCTCTAGATCATTTTCTTTATTGATCTCCACAGGTTACAAGTTTGTGCATACAGGATCTCTCTCTCTCTCTCTGTTCCGCTATCTTCCGCTCTTGTGAAGGAGGCTGCCCCCTCTCCTTATATAGGGGAGAGGGTGGCTTACAGGGCAAGAAAACCTAATGGCATCTTTGACTAGACAAACTACTTTACAAAGTTACTTTAATCATAGGTGACACCGGGGTCTTCTTTAATCAAGGAGGCTGACGTCCTCCGGTTTCTTTCTTCGTCATCCTCCTCTTTATCGTTAGCCCTTCGTTTAAAGCTACTTTGCTTAGCTCATCTTTGTCTTCTAGCTCCAGAGAGGATCTTTGACCAGTCCTGCCGACCTGCTCTTCTTTCCGGTATCCCGGTGTCTTCTTTACCCGGTTCCGGCATACCCCTCTTGGGGATACCGGCTTAGCTTTACTTAGCCAAACTCTTATTTTCGTGCTCCGGTATAAACATTAAACCGGTATCTTGATGGCCTAAACCATCCGGTTTGTCATGCCTTTGGCATACCGGGGGTGATCCCCCCAACAGATAGGCAGAAAATTTCTCTTTGGGCGGAGCATGAAAGTCATGATGCCGCAATTCACCATGGTCTTCTCCTTCGTCTCATTCTTCACGCGGTAGAAGAACTGAAGGAGGCAGACATCTGGACGGACTCTGAGATGACCTTTGCACAGGGTGGCGAAGTTGTAGAGGATGAGGTAGGCGTTGGGGCAGATGTTTTGCGGTTGTAGCCCGTCGGTGTTGAGGACCTCCAAGAATAAGTCCGAGGGCGGAAGCAAGAGGCCTTGCTCCACCCAGGCCTTGGTGAAGACCACTCGTTGACCTCCAAAATCGGAGTGGAGGAGTCGTTGGAGAACCTGTAGGAGACCGAAGCAATGAAGCCCTCTTCTTGAAGGGTTTTCAGCTCGAAGTCAGTTCAGTTACAGGGCCACCATTGGCCCTTTCCCCTTCCCTGTTCCTGGCCTTGGAAGCCTTCTTCATTTCCGTTTCCTTCACTTTTTCCGCCATGCGATCCTGCCCTTGTAATTATTTTAGTAACTCCACTTCAGTCAGAATTCTTCCGAGTGGATTGCTGGAACATGTGGAGTAATGTTGAGTTAATCGGTGGTCGGAAATGTTTGGTGGCAGAAATTCTAGTGGCGCTATATTTGATGGTTCCGGTTGAATGGGGGAGGAGTGTTCGGAGTGTTTTCAGTTGAGTGCGGGGTGTTTTTCGACATACCTCCTGCTGCAAGTACAATTTTTAAAGCCTTAAAACTAGTCGGATCTCTTTGTTCCTTTTCTCTTCCAAGTCCAGTGGACTTACCGGCAATGGCATGGCGGTTCACCGTGGTCGTCGGCGGTGGTCGATGTTGGAGATATGCCCAAGAGGCAATAATAAAAGTGGTTATTATATATCTTTATGTTTATGATAAATGTTTATATACCATGCTATAATTGTATTAACCGAAACATTGATACATGTGTGTTATGTAAACAACAATGAGTCCCTAGTAAGCCTCTTAACTAGCTTGTTGATTAATAGATGATTAGTTTCATAATCATGAACATTGGATGTTATTAATAACAAGTTTATATCATTATATGAATGATGTAATGGACACACCCAATTAAGCGTAGCATAAGATCACGTCATTAAGTTATTTGCTATAAGCTTTCGATACATAGTTACCTAGTCCTTTCGACCATGAGATCATGTAAATCACTTATACCAGAAAGGTACTTTGATTACATCAAACGCCACTGCGTAAATGGGTGGCTATAAAGGTGGGATTAAGTATCCGGAAAGTATGAGTTGAGGCATATGGATCAACCGTGGGATTTGTCCATCCCGATGACGGATAGATATACTCTGGGCCCTCTCGGTGGAATGTCGTCTAAATGTCTTGCAAGCATATGAATAAGTTCATAAGAGACCACATACCACGGTACGAGTAAAGAGTACTTGTCAGGAGACGAGGTTGAACAAGGTATAGAGTGATACCGATGATCAAACCTCGGACAAGTAAAATATCGCGTGACAAAGGGAATTTGTATCATATGTGAATGGTTCATTCGATCACTAAGTCATCGTTCAATGTGTGGGAGCCATTATGGATCTCCAGATCCCGCTATTGGTTATTGGTCGGAGAGAGTTCTCACCCATGTCCACATAGTTCACGAACCGTAGGGTGACACACTTAAGGTTTGATGTTGTAATAGTAGAACTTGAATATGGAATAGAGTTTGAAGTTTTGTTCGGAGTCTCGGATGGGATCCCGGACATCACGAGGAGTTCCGGAATGGTCCGGAGAATAAGATTCATATATAGGAAGTCATATTCCAAGTTTGGAAATGATCCGGTGCATTTATGGAAGGTTCTAGAAGGTTCTAGAAAAGTCCGGAAGAAATCACTTTGGAAGGCGGAGTCCCGAAGGGACTCCACCACCATGGCCGGCCAACCCTAGGGGGTGGAGTCCCAGGTGGACTCCACCTAAGGTGGCCGGCCACCCCCTCCCAAGAAAAGGTGGGAATCCCACCTCAATTGGGAATCCCACCTTGGGTAGGTTTCATGTCATATGGAAGGTTTTGGTTTGGGGTCTTATTCGAAGACTTGTAGACCAACTCTTGGGTGTTCCACCTATATAATGAGGGCCAAGGGGAGGGGGCCGGCCACCACAAGCCACCAAGCTGGCCGCACCCCATAGAGGCCGGCCACCCCCTCTCCCCAAACCCTAGCCGCCCCACTCCTCCCCCTCTCCCGCAACGCTTAGCGAAGCTCCGCCGGAGATCTCCATCGCCACCGCCACCATGGCGTCGTGCTGCCGGATTCAAGGAGGAGCTACTACTTCCGCTGACCACTGGAATGGGGAGGTGGACGTCGTCTTCATCAACACGGAACGTGTGACCGAGTACGGAGGTGCTGCCCGATCGTGGCACCGTGATCAAGATCTTCTACGCGCTTTTGCAAGCGGCAAGTGATCGTCTACTGCAGCAACAAGAGCCTCATCTTGTAGGCTTTGGAAATCTTCAAGGGTGAGTCTCGATCATCTCCTCGTTGCTCCCATCTTCTAGATTGCATCTTGGCTTGGTTTGCGTTCTCGCGGTAGGAAATTTTTTGTTTTCTATGCAACGTATCCCTACAGTGGTATCAGAGCCGTGTCTATGCATAGATGGTTGCACGAGTAGAACACAATGGTTTTGTGGGCGTTGATGCTTATGTTGTCTTTAGTTTGAGTACTTTGCATCTTTGTGGCATAGTGGGATGAAGCGGCTCGGGCTAACTTTACATGACCGCGTTCATGAGATTTGCTCCACGCTCGACATGCAACTTGTATTGCATAAGTGGCTTTGCGGGTGTCTGTCTCTCCTACTATAGTGAAGATTCAATTTACTCTTCTATTGACAACACTAGTATCACCGTTGTGGTTCATGTTCGTAGGTAGATTAGATCTTACTTGAAAACCCTAAACCACGTAAAATATGCAAACCAAATTAGAGACGTCTAACTTGTTTTTGCAGGGTTTGGTGATGTGATATGGCCATAATGTGATGATGAATATGTATGAGATGATCATTATTGTATTGTGGCAACCGGCAGGAGCCTTATGGTTGTCTTTAAATTTCATGTTGAGTAGTATTTCAAAGAAGTTGTAATAGTTGCTACATGGGAGAACAATCATGAAGACGGCGCCATGGACCTTGACGCTACGCCGACGATGATGGAGATCATGCCCGTTGATGATGGAGATCATGTCCGTGCTTTGGAGATGAAGATCAAAGGCGCAAAGACAAAGGGGCCATATCATATTACATATGAACTGCATGTGATGTTAATCCTTTTATGCATCTTATTTTGCTTAGATCGCGACGGTAGCATTATAAGATGATCCCTCTCACTAAAATATCAAGATAATAAAGTGTTCATCCTTAGTAGCACCGTTGCCAAGACTTGTCGTTTCGAAGCATCTCGTGATGATCGGGTGTGATAGAATCAACAAGTGCATACCACGGGTGCAAGCCAGTTTTGCACATGCGGATACTAAGGTGGCCTTGACGAGCCTAGCATGTACAGACATGGTCTCGGAACACGTGATACCAAAAGGTAGAGCATGAATCATATGATTGATATGATGAACACTTTGAGTGTTCGCCATTGAAATTACATCTTGTCTCGTGATGATCGGACTTGATGTAGTGGATTTGGTTCGTGTGATCACTAAGACAATGCGAGGGATATTGTTTTGAGTGGGAGTTCACATAGTTTTTTAATTTTGTTGAATTAAAATTTGAACTCAATTTGTCATAAACATTAGTCTAAACTATTGCAAATATATGTTGTAGATATGGCGTCCCCAATCAATTTTAACCAGTTCCTAGAGAAAGAAAAGCTTAAGAACAATGGTAGCAACTTCACCGACTGGTTCCGTCATGTGAGGATCTTCCTCAATGGTGGAAACCTGCAATATGTGCTTGATGCACCGCTAGGTGACCCTCCTGCAGAAACTGAAACCGATGAAGTAAAGAATGTTTACGCAACTCGGAAAACTCGGTACTCTCAAGTTCAGTGTGCCATCCTGTGCAGTCTGGAAGCCAATCTTCAAAAACGTTTTGAGCACCACGATCCTCATGAGTTGGTCAATGAGTTGAAAACTATACTTGAAACTCATGCGGCCGTGGAATGCTATGAAGCATCGAAACACTTCTTCAGTTGCATGATGGAAGAAGGCAGCTCCGTTAGTGAGCAGATGCTCACCATGACTGGGCATGCGAAGAAACTCAGTGACTTGGGAATAGTGATTCCTAACAGACTGGGGATTAATCGTGTCCTTCAATCACTGCCACCTAGTTACAAGAACTTTGTGATGAACTACAATATGCAGAACATGAACAAAGAGTTACCTGAACTCTTCGCCATGTTGAAATCTGCTGAGATTGAGATCAAGAAAGAGCACCAAGTGTTGATGGTCAACAAGACCACCAGTTTCAAGAAACAGGGCAAGTCTAAGGGAAAATTCAAGAAGGGTGGCAAGAAAGCTGCCACGCCTCCTGTGAAACCTAAGACTGGCCCTAAGCCTGATGCTGAGTGCTATTACTGCAAGGAGAAGGGACACTGGAAGCGTAATTGCTCCTAGTATTTGGCGGATCTGAAGAGCGGCCTTGTCAAGAAGAAGAAAGAAGGTATATCTGATATACATGTTATAGATGTTTATCTTACTGGTTCTCGTACTAGTACCTGGGTATTTGATACTGGTTCGGTTGCTCATATTTGTAACTCGAAATAGGAACTAAAGAATAAACGAAGACTACTAAAGGATGAAGTGACGATGCGCGTTGGAAATGGATCCAAAGTCGATGTGATCGCTGTCGGCACACTTCCTCTACATCTACCTTCGGGATTAGTTTTAAGCCTCAATAATTGTTATTTTGTACCCGCGTTGAGCATGAACATTATATCTGGATCTTGTTTAATGCAAGACGGTTATTCATTCAAGTCTGAGAATAATGGTTGTTCTATTTTTATGAATAATATCTTTTATGGTCGAGCACCTGAAAAGAATGGCTTATTTTTGTTAGATCTCGATAGTAGTGATACACATATACATAACATTGATGCTAAACGAATTAAATTGAATGATAATTCTACTTATATGTGGCACTGTCGTCTTGGTCATATTGGAGTGAAACGCATGAAGAAACTCCATACCGATGGATTACTTGAATCACTTGACTTTGAGTCACTTGATAGATGTGAAGCATGTCTAATGGGAAAAATGACTAAGACTCCATTCTCTGGTATTATGGAGCGAGCTACTGACTTATTGGAAATCATACATACCGATGTGTGCGGACCAATGAGTGTAGCATCGCGCGGTGGTTATCGTTATGTTCTAACCTTCACAGATGATCTGAGTAGATATGGGTATATCTATTTCATGAAACATAAATCCGAGACTTTCGAGAAGTTTAAGAAATTTCAAAGTGAAGTAGAAAATCAACGTAACAAGAAGATTAAATTTCTACGATCCGATCGCGGAGGTGAATATCTGAGTTATGATTTTGGCATGCATTTAAAGAAATGCGCAATACTTTCACAATTGACACCACCGGGAACACCTCAACGAAACGGTGTGTCCGAACGTCGTAATCGAACTCTCTTAGATATGGTTCGTTCTATGATGTCTCTTACTGATTTACCTTTATCATTTTGGAGTTATGCATTAGAGACAACCGCATTCACTTTAAATAGAGCACCATCAAAATCCGTTGAAATGACACCGTATGAATTATGGTTTAATAAGAAACCTAAGCTGTCGTTCCTAAAAGTTTGGGGTTGCGAAGCCTATGTAAAGAAGTTACAACCGGACAAGCTAGAACCCAAAGCGGAGAAATGCGTCTTCATAGGATACCCTAAGGAAACTATAGGGTACACTTTCTATCACAGATCCGAAGGCAAGATTTTTGTTGCTAAAAACGGAACCTTTCTTGAGAAAGAATTTCTCACTAAAGAAGTGACTGGAAGAAAAGTAGAACTCGATGAGATTGATGAATCTTCACTTGTTGATTAGAGTAGCGCAGTACCGGAAGTTGTTCCTGTGCCGCCTACACCGGCAACAGAGGAAGCTAATGATAATGATCATAAAACTTCGAATGAGATAGCTACTGAACCTCGCAGATCGACAAGGGAACGTGTGATGTCTACGGGTGCTTCTATTCTTGTTGGGCCTCCAAGAGCAGAGGTTTGTAGAACAGTAGCAAGTTTCCCTTAAGTGGATCACCCAAGGTTTATCGAACTCAGGGAGGAAGAGGTCAAAGGTATCCCTCTCATGCAACCCTGCAACCACAAATCAAGAAGTCTCTTGTGTCCCCAACACACCTAATAGGTGCACTAGTTCGGCGAAGAGATAGTGAAATACAAGTGGTATGAATGAATATGAGCAGTACTAACAGCGCCAGAAAAGTGCTTGCTGGCGTGCAGTTGATGGTAGTAATATTGCAGGAAGTATAGATGCAGTAAAACAGTAAACAAGCAGCGATAGCAGTATTTAGGAACAAGGCCTAGGGATCATACTTTCACTAGTGGACACTCTCAACATTGATCACATAACAGAATAAATAGATAGATGCTAAACTCTACACCCTCTTGTTGGATGATGAACACCACTAACTGTGTAGGATTACACGAACCCTCAATGCCGGAGTTAACAAGCTCCACAATATTCAATGTTCATATTTAAATAACCTTAGAGTGCATAACAGATCAACATAACCAAACCAAGTACTAACATAGCATGCACACTGTCACCTTCACACTACGAAAGGAGGCATAGATCACATCAATACCATCATAGCAATAGTTAACTTCATAATCTACAAGAGATCACAATCATAGCCTACGCCAAGTACTACACGATGCACACATTGTCACCATTACACCGTGCAGGAGGAATAAACTACTTTAATAACATCACTACAGTAGCACACAGATAAATTGTGATACAAAACACATTGCAATCATAAAGGGATATAAATAAGCACTTCACTATGCCATTCATAACAGTGAATAAGTATTCTGTGAAATATAGCCTAAGAGACCCACACGGTGCACACACTGTCACCTTTACACACGTGGGACAAGGAGTCTCCGGAGATCACATAAGTAAAACCCACTTGACTAGCATAATGACATCTAGATTACAAGCATCATCATATGAATCTTAATCATGTAAGGCAGCTCATGAGATTATTGTATTGAAGCACATAGGAGAGAGATTAACCACATAGCTACCGGTACAGCCCCGAGCCTCGATGGGGAACTACTCCCTCCTCATGGGAGACAGCAGCGTTGATGAAGATGGCGGTGGTGTCGATGGAGAAGCCTTCCGGGGGCACTTCCCCGTCCCGGCGGCGTGCCGGAACAGAGACTCCTGTCCCCCAGATCTTGGCTTCGCGATGGCGGCGGCTCTAGAAGGTTTTCTCTGGTTTCGTCGAACGTGTCGTGGTTTTTAGGTCAGGGACCTTTATATAGGCGAAGAGGCGGAGTCGGAGGCTCGACGAGGCCACGACACACTAGGGGGGCGCGGCCAAGGCCTGGGCCGCGCCACCCTGTCGTCTGGGGCCCACAGGGCCCTCCTCTGGCGGTTCTCGGGTGTTCTGGAAGCTCCCGAGGATTCTAAGATCTTCGGTGTTGAATTCGTCTGATTCCGAGAATATTTCCTTACTAGGATTTCTGAAACCAAAAACAGCAGAAAACAGGAACTAGCCCTTCGGCATCTCGTCAATAGGTTAGTTCCGGAAAATGCATAAATATGAAATATAATGTGTATAAAACATGTAGATATCATCAATAATGTGGCATGGAACATAAGAAATTATCGATACGTCGGAGACGTATCAGCATCCCCAAGCTTAGTTCCTGCTCGTCCCGAGCAGGTAAACGATAACAAAGATAATTTCTGGAGTGACATGCCATCATAACCTTGATCATACTATTGTAAGAATATGTAATGAATGCAGCGATCAAAACAATGGTAATGACATGAGTAAACAACTGAATCATAAAGCAAAGACTTTTCATGAATAGTACTTTCAAGACAAGCATCAATAAGTCTTGCATAAGAGTTAACTCATAAAGCAATAAATCAAAGTAAAGGTATTGAAGCAACACAAAGGAAGATTAAGTTTCAGCGGTTGCTTTCAACTTATAACATGTATATCTCATGGATTTTGTCAATGTAAAGTAATATAACAAGTGCAATATGCAAGTATGTAGGAATCAATGCACAGTTCACACAAGTGTTTGCTTCTTGAGGTGGAGAGAAATAGGTGAACTGACTCAACATAAAAGTAAAAGAATGGTCCTTCAAAGAGGAAAGCATCGATTGCTATATTTGTGCTAGAGCTTTGGTTTTGAAAACATGAAACAATTTTGTCAACGGTAGTAATAAAGCATATGTATCATGTAAATTATATCTTACAAGTTGCAAGCCTCATGCATAGTATACTAATAGTGCCCGCACCTTGTCCTAATTAGCTTGGATTACCAGGATTATCATCGCAATACACATGTTTTAACCAAGTATCACAAAGGGGTACCTCTATGCCGCCTGTACAAAGGTCTAAGGAGAAAGTTCGCATTGGATTTCTCGCTTTTGATTATTCTCAACTTAGACATCCATACCGGGACAACATAGACAACAGATAATGGACTCCTCTTTAATGCATAAGCATGTAGCAACAATTAATGTTCTCATATGAGATTGAGGATATAAGTCCAAAACTGAAACTTCCACCATGATTCATGGCTTTAGTTAGCGGCCCAATGTTCTTCTCTAACAATATGCATGCTCTAACCATTAAATGAGTGGTAAATCTCCCTTACTTCAGACAAGACGGACATGCATAGCAACTCACATGATATTCAACAAAGAGTAGTTGATGGCGTCCCCGGGAACATGGTTATCGCACAACAAACAACTTAATAAGAGATAAAGTGCATAAGTACATATTCAATACCACAATAGTTTTTAAGCTATTTGTCCCAGGAGCTATATATTGCAAAGGTAAAGAATGGAAATTTTAAAGGTAGCACTCAAGCAATTTTACTTTGGAATGGCGGAGAAATACCATGTAGTAGGTAGGTATGGTGGACACAAATGGCATAGTGGTTGGCTCAAGGATTTTGGATGCATGAGAAGTATTCCCTCTCGATACAAGGTTTAGGCTAGCAAGGTTATTTGAAACAAACACAAGGATGAACCGGTGCAGCAAAACTTACATAAAAGACATATTGTAAACATTATAAGACTCTACACCGTCTTCCTTGTTGTTCAAAACTCAATACTAGAAATCATCTAGACTTTAGAGAGACCAATTATGCAAACCAAATTTTAGCAAGCTCTATGTATTTCTTCATTAATAGGTGCAAAGTATATGATGCAAGAGCTTAAACATGAGCACAACAATTGCCAAGTATCAAATTATTCAAGACATTTTAGAATTACTACATGTAGCATTTCCCGATTCCAACCATATAACAATTTAACGAAGAAGATTCAACCTTCGCCATGAATACTATGAGTAAAGCCTAAGGATATATTTGTCCATATGCAACAGCGGAGCGTGTATCTCTCCCACACAATGAATGCTAGGATCCATTTTATTCAAACAAAAACAAAAACAAAAACAAACCGACGCTCCAAGCAAAGCACATAAGATGTGATGGAATAAAAATATAGTTTCAGGGGAGGAACCTGATAATGTTGTCGATGAAGAAGGGGATGCCTTGGGCATCCCCAAGCTTAGACGCTTGAGTCTTCTTAAAATATGCAGGGGTGAACCACCGGGGCATCCCCAAGCTTAGAGCTTTCACTCTCCTTGATCATATTGTATCATTTCCCTCTCTTGATCCTTGAAAACTTCCTCCACACCAAACTCGAAACAACTCATTAGAGGGTTAGTGCACAATAAAAATTTACATGTTCAGAGGTGACATAATCATTCTTAACACTTCTGGACATTGCACAAAGCTACTGGACATTGATGGAACAAAGAAATTCATCCAGCATAGCAAAAGAGGCAATGCGAAATAAAAGGCAGAATCTGTCAAAACAGAACAGTTCGTAAAGACGAATTTTAAAGTGGCACCAGACTTGCTCAAATGAAAATGCCCAAATTGAATGAAAGTTGCGTACATATCTGAGGATCACTCACGTAAATTGGCATAATTTTCTGAGTTACCTACAGAGAATTAGGCCCAGATTCGTGACAGCAAAGAAATCTGTTTCTGCGCAGTAATCCAAATCTAGTATGCACCTTACTATCAACGACTTTACTTGGCACAACAATGCAACAAAATTAAGATAAGGAGAGGTTGCTACAGTAGTAACAACTTCCAAGACACAAATACAAAATAAAAGTACTGTAACAAAATAAACACATGGGTTATCTCCCAAGAAGTTCTTTCTTTATAGCCATTAAGATGGGCTCAGCAGTTTTAATGATGCACTCACAAGAAATAGTAGTTGAAGCAAAAGAGAGCATCAAGAGGCAAATTCAAAACAAATTTAAGTCTAACATGCTTCCTATGCATAGGAGTTTTGTAAATAAACAAGTTCATGAAGAAAAAAGTAACAAGCATAGGAAGATAGAACAAGTGTAGGTTCAAAAATTTCAGCACATAGAGAGGTGTTTTAGTAACATGAAAATTTCTACAACCATATTTTCCTCTCTCATAATAACTTTCAGTAGCATCATGAGCAAACTCAACAATGTAACTATCACATAAAGCATTCTTATCATGAGTCTCATGCATAAAATTATTACTCTCCACATAAGCATAATCAATTTTATTAGTTGTAGTGGGAGCAAATTCAACAAAGTAGCTATCATTATTATTCTCATCATCAAATATAGGAGGCATATTGTAATCATAATCAAATTTATCCTCCATAACAAAGTGTACTAAAAGACCAATATCATTATAATCATCATAAATAGGAGGCAAAGTATCGTCAAAGTAAATTTTCTCCTCAATGCTTGGGGGACTAAAAATATCATGCTCATCAAAGCCAGCTTCCCCAAGCTTAGAATTTTCCATATCATTAGCAACAATGGTGTTCAAAGCGTTCATACTAATATGTTCCATAGGTTTTTTAATTTTCGCATCAAACCATCCAAGTCTTAAATCAGGAAATAGAATAAGAAGCTCATTGTTGTCCATTATGCCTAACTAGTGTAAACAAGAAACAAAAAGATGCAATTGCAGGATCTAAAGGAAATAGCTTCGAGCACACACACAATGGCAACAGAATAGTACTTTACCTGAGACCGGAGTATGAGTGCCTTTTACCTTTCCTCCCCGGCAACGGCGCCAGAAAAGTGCTTGATGTCTACGGGTGCTTCTATTCTTGTAGACAGTGTTGGGCCTCCAAGAGCAGAGGTTTGTAGAACAGCAACAAGTTTCCCTTAAGTGGATCACCCAAGGTTTATCGAACTCAGGGAGGAAGAGGTCAAAGGTATCCCTCTCATGCAACCCTGCAACCACAAAGCAAGAAGTCTCTTGTGTCCCCAACACACCTAATAGGTGCACTAGTTCGGCGAAGAGATAGTGAAATACAAGTGGTATGAATGAATAAGAGCAGTAGTAACGGCGCCAGAAAAGTGCTTGCTGGCGTGCAGTTGATGGTAGTAATATTGCAGGAAGTATAGATGCAGTAAAACAGTAAACAAGCAGCGATATCAGTATTTAGGAACAAGCCCTAGGGATCATACTTTCACTAGTGGACACTCTCAACATTGATCACATAACAGAATAAATAGATAGATGCTAAACTCTACACCCTCTTGTTGAACACCACTAACTGTGTAGGATTACACGAACCCTCAATGCCGGAGTTAACAAGCTCCACAATATTCAATGTTCATATTTAAATAACCTTAGAGTGCATAACAGATCAACATAACCAAACCAAGTACTAACATAGCATGCACACTGTCACCTTCACACTACGAAAGGAGGCATAGATCACATCAATACCATCATAGCAATAGTTAACTTCATAATCTACAAGAGATCACAATCATAGCCTACGCCAAGTACTACACGATGCACACACTGTCACCATTACACCGTGCAGGAGGAATAAACTACTTTAATAACATCACTAGAGTAGCACACAGATAAATTGTGATACAAAACACATTGCAATCATAAAGGGATATAAATAAGCACTTCACTATGCCATTCATAACAGTGAATAAGTATTCTGTGAAATATAGCCTAAGAGACCCACACGGTGCACACACTGTCACCTTTACACACGTGGGACAAGGAGTCTCCGGAGATCACATAAGTAAAACCCACTTGACTAGCATAATGACATCTAGATTACAAGCATCATCATATGAATCTCAATCATGTAAGGCAGCTCATGAGATTATTGTATTGAAGCACATAGGAGAGAGATTAACCACATAGCTACCGGTACAGCCCCGAGCCTCGATGGGGAACTACTCCCTCCTCATGGGAGACAGCAGCGTTGATGAAGATGGCGGTGGTGTCGATGGAGAAGCCTTCCGGGGGCACTTCCCCGTCCCGGCGGCGTGCCGGAACAGAGACTCCTGTCCCCCAGATCTTGGCTTCGCGATGGCGGCGGCTCTGGAAGGTTTTCTCTGGTTTCATCGAACGTGTCGTGGTTTTTAGGTCAGGGACCTTTATATAGGCGAAGAGGCGGAGTCGGAGGGTCGACGAGGCCACGACACACTAGGGGGGCGTGGCCAAGGCCTGGGCCACGCCACCCTGTCGTCTGGGGCCCACAGGGCCCTCCTCTGGCGGTTCTCGGGTGTTCTGGAAGCTCCCGGGGATTCTAAGATCTTCGGTGTTGATTTCGTCCGATTCCGAGAATATTTCCTTACTAGGATTTCTGAAACCAAAAACAGCAGAAAACAGGAACTGGCCCTTCGGCATCTCGTCAATAGGTTAGTTCCGGAAAATGCATAAATATGACATATAATGTGTATAAAACATGTAGATATCATCAATAATGTGGCATGGAACATAAGAAATTATCGATACGTCGGAGACGTATCAACGTGCCACTCCTGATTGGTATGATCCTTGTCTAAATGTCATGATTGTGGACAACAATGATGAAGACCCTGCGACATATGAAGAAGCGATGATGAGCCCAGATTCCAACAAATGGCAAGAAGCCATGAAATCCGAAATGGGATCCATGTATGATAACAAAGTATGGACTTTGGTAGACTTACCTGATAGCCGCAAGCCTGTCGAGAATAAATGGATCTTCAAGAGAAAAACAGATGCTGATGGTAATATTACTGTCTATAAAGCTCAACTTGTCGCAAAGGGTTTCCGACAAATTCAAGGTGTTGACTACGATGAGACTTTCTCACCTGTAGCGAAGCTAAAATCTGTGAGGATTTTGTTAGCAATAGCTGCATTTTTCGATTATGAGATTTGGCAGATGGATGTCAAAACGGCGTTCCTTAATGGAGACATTGAGGAAGAATTGTATATGGTACAACCCAAAGGTTTTGTCGATCCTAAAAATGCTGACAAAGTATGCAAACTTCAGCGTTCAATTTATGGACTGAAGCAAGCATCGAGAAGTTGGAACCGACGCTTTGATAAGGTGATCAAAGACTTCGGGTTTATACAGTGTCATGGAGAGGCCTGTATTTACAAGAAAGTGAGTGGGAGCTCTGTAGCATTCCTGATATTATATGTAGATGACATATTATTGATTGGGAATAATATAGAACTATTAAGCAGTGTAAAAGGTTATTTGAATAATAGTTTTTCAATGAAAGACCTTGGTGAAGCATCGTATATATTAGGCATCAAGATTTATAGAGATAGATCAAGACGCCTAATAGGGCTATCACAGAGTACATATCTGGACAAGATTCTAAAGAAGTTTAGAATGGACGAAAGTAAGAAAGGATTCTTACCTATGTTACCAGGCAAGGTCTTGAGTAAGACTCAAGGTCCGGCTACGTGAAGAAAGAGAAAGGATGAGTCGGATCCCCTATGCCTCGGCAGTAGGCTCTATCATGTATGCCATGCTATGTACAAGACCGGATATAGCACATGCTGTTAGTTTGACTAGCAGATATCAAAGTGATCCAGGAATGGAACACTGGACAGCGGTCAAGAATATCCTGAAGTACTTGAAAAGAACTAAGGATATGTTTCTTTGTTATGGAGGTGACCAAGAGCTCGTTGTAACCAGTTACACCGATGCAAGTTGGAACACTGATCCTGATGACTCTAAGTCACAGTCTGGGTACGTGTTTATATTGAATGGTGCTGCAGTAAGTTGGGCAAGCTCAAAGCAGTGCATGGTGGCGAAGTCTTCAACAGAATCGGAGTACATAGCGGCTTCAGAGGCTTCATCAGAAGCGGTATGGATGAAGAGGTTCATTGTAGAGCTCGGTGTGGTTCCTAGTGCATTGGACCCACTAGTCATCTACTGTGACAACATGGGTGCCATCGCCAATGCACAAGAACCAAGGTCACACAAGAGGCTGAAGCATATCAAGCTGCGTTATCATTCGATTCGCGAGTACATCGAAGATGGAGTAGTAAAGATTTGCAAAGTACACACTGATCTGAATGTAGCAGATCCGTTGACTAAAGCTCTCCCTAGGGCAAAGCATGACCAACACCAGAATACCATGGGTGTTAGGTACCTTACAATGTAATCTAGATTATTGACTCTAGTGCAAGTGGGAGACTATTGGAGATATGCCCAAGAGGCAATAATAAAAGTGGTTATTATATATCTTTATGTTTATGATAAATGTTTATATACCATGCTATAATTGTATTAACCGAAACATTGATACATGTGTGTTATGTAAACAACAAGTCCCTAGTAAGCCTCTTAACTAGCTTGTTGATTAATAGATGATTAGTTTCATAATCATGAACATTGGATTTTATTAATAACAAGTTTATATCATTATATGAATGATGTAATGGACACACCCAATTAAGCGTAGCATAAGATCACGTCATTAAGTTATTTGCTATAAGCTTTCGATACATAGTTACCTAGTCCTTTCGACCATGAGATCATGTAAATCACTTATACCAGAAAGGTACTTTGATTACATCAAACGCCACTGCGTAAATGGGTGGTTATAAAGGTGGGATTAAGTATCCGGAAAGTATGAGTTGAGGCATATGGATCAACAGTGGGATTTGTCCATCCCGATGACGGATAGATATACTCTGGGCCCTCTCGGTGGAATGTCGTCTAAATGTCTTGCAAGCATATGAATAAGTTCATAAGAGACCACATACCACGGTACGAGTAAAGAGTACTTGTCAGGAGACGAGGTTGAACAAGGTATAGAGTGATACCGATGATCAAACCTCGGACAAGTAAAATATCGCGTGACAAAGGGAATTGGTATCGTATGTGAATGGTTCATTCGATCACTAAGTCATCGTTGAATGTGTGGGAGCCATTATGGATCTCCAGATCCCGCTATTGGTTATTGGTCGGAGAGAGTTCTCACCCATGTCCACATAGTTCACGAACCGTAGGGTGACACACTTAAGGTTTGATGTTGTAATAGTAGAACTTGAATATGGAATGGAGTTCTAAGTTTTGTTTGGAGTCTCGGATGGGATCCCGGACATCACGAGGAGTTCCGGAATGGTCCGGAGAATAAGATTCATATATAGGAAGGTTCTAGAAGGTTCTAGAAAAGTCCGGAAGAAATCACTTTGGAAGGAGGAGTCCCGAAGGGACTCCACCACCATGGCCGACCAACCCTGGGGGGTGGAGTCCCAGGTGGACTCCACCTAAGGTGGTCGGCCACCCCCTCCCAAGGAAAGGTGGGAATCCCACCTTGGGTAGGTTTCATGTCATATGGAAGGTTTTGGTTTGGGGTCTTATTCGAAGACTTGTAGACCAACTCTTGGGTGTTCCACCTATATAATGAGGGCCAAGGGGAGGGGGCCGGCCACCACAAGCCACCAAGCTGGCCGCACCCCATAGAGGCCGGCCACCCCCTCTCCCCAAACCCTAGCCGCCCCACTCCTCCCCCTCTCCCGCAACGCTTAGCGAAGCTCCGCCGGAGATCTCCATCGCCACCGCCACCACGCCGTCGTGCTGCCGGATTCAAGGAGGAGCTACTACTTCCGCTGCCCGCTGGAACGGGGAGGTGGACGTCGTCTTCATCAACACCGAACGTGTGACCGAGTACGGAGGTGCTGCCCGATCGTGGCACCGTGATCAAGATCTTCTACGCGCTTTTGCAAGCGGCAAGTGATCGTCTACCGCAGCAACAAGAGCCTCATCTTGTAGGCTTTGGAAATCTTCAAGGGTGAGTCTCGATCATCTCCTCGTTGCTCCCATCTTCTAGATTGCATCTTGGCTTGGTTTGCGTTCTCGCGGTAGGAATTTTTTTGTTTTCTATGCAACGTATCCCTACAGTCGAAGTCTTGGAGGAGAGGCGACGATGTACCGCGCGACCAAGAATCAGCGGCGGAGAATATTTCCCGTTCAACGGTGGCTAGCTCGGGAGTGTAAGGACCTTGGAGCGGCGGCGCGTGAAGGATTCCGAGAACGAGCTCGCCGACGATCAGATCTGCGAGGCGGCATTGTTGCGAGGAAGAAGAAGTGAAGGGAGCGGTGAACAAATGAGAATGACCGCACCCTCAGACTATTTATAGGCTCGGCATGGAGATGCGTGCGTTGGATCCTACGGTGGGAGCTAAGCGGTCGCACCATTGGATTTCCACCACATGTCCTAGGTCAAAAGCGGTGAAGTTGTAGCAGCGGTGACCTAACTACGCGGATCCGAATTGCCCGGGAAAGATTCACCATACCAAAAATTTCGCACGGGAAATGACGAAGTTGCGCGCAGATGGGGCGTTGATTCCGCATAGTTACCGTTATTAGACAAACAAGATAGAATGATTTCCGGTTGCTATGAAGTCGGAAATGATGCAGTTTTGGAAGGTCTTCGAGATTCTTTCTGGATCTGAACGAGGCAGAAGCTAGGCGAAGGAATGCTGAATCTTGAAGAACTTTGGGGGCTACTATTGTGGGTATATTTCATGGGTATGCCGACGACGTGGTCTAGATTCGGCAAGCCCGGGTGGCTCACAAATAGTGGTGGTGGCTTATGGCCCACCGAGCGTCCCAATTGCGATTGATAGAAGATGAAGTCCAGCCCAGGAACAGGAGCCGATCCCAACCGACCTACGCCAGGAGTCGGATCCACGAAGGCCCATGAAGTGTCTGGGTCCATGACGACAAGTGAGATGTAGGTGGATCCTTGACGTGCACGGCAATGTATTTCCGTAGTTAGGCATCTTGTTTTCCGGCTAGGACTCTCCATAGAAACCCTAGATCCTGGCGCCTTTATAAGCCGGATCCTGAGAGCCCTTAGGGCAGACAACCACAACTCATTGTAATAACGTGAAAGCGCTCAGATAATTCCAGACAAGCAGCACTAGGCCTTGCCTCCGAGCAGCGTGTTCCGAAGCTGGGTAACCGCGTACCACCGTTCCAATGGCTCTCCGCCCTATGGCCCCTACTTCTTCCCCCCTCCGTGAGGATCCCATCTCCGGGGTACCGTCGAATAGGCAACGACATGTATATTGGATCTTGGCTATTGTATATTGGATCTGGTTTTTGCTAGCTCTTCGTAGGATTTTTTTTCTATGTTGTTAATCCCATTAGGAATACACCCTCTCATGGCGGGGAGAGATGTGGAGACGTTGGTGAAGAAGGAGAGTCTACCGGAGGCGATTCCCCGAGCCACCCTCTCCAATCTTCCTCTGATGGTGGACTATTGTCTCTTTTTTTATTTGATTTTGATCTTCGCCTCTTTGTGTCGCAAAATAAAAGACCAAGAGGTATATATAGGTGGTTTTAGATCAAAACACATCCATGAGAGAAATATTGAGGCAAATCGGATGGTCGGGGGAGGAGATCCCCAATGGCACGGCTCGGCCCTGGGACGTATCTCCCGACCTGTTCATCTCTAGGTGCTCCTCTTTGGCTTGTTGGATCCATCTCAAAAATTCTGAAGCGTGTTTTTTGACCTTGCACAAAAACACTGAAATGAGGTATTTTTCCTCCTAGAGGTAAATACCAAATAAACGGGGACTTTATGGAAAATCCCTCAAATCAATGTAAAACATGTTGGCAACATCATATAACATGTAATTATCAATAAATATCATATAGATATCACCAAAGTTCATGGATACATTTTCAAGTGTCACCAAGGCTTCTCACTTCCTGCCGTTGGCGTATATACATGAATGCTTCAACGCTTCGTTGACAATCTTTTATCCCATGGTATGGAAGCCTTCGTCGTTGACCAAATTAAAAAAAAGCATGGCTCGTCATCTAGGACAGGGTTGATGATCCTAAGCTCCTCGGTTGTGAAAACTGTGGGGTTGCCCTCTTTTCTCTTTGAATCCCGAGACCAGGATAGAGCTTCTCTTCCAATGCCGTTTTTATCAGAATTCAGAATATGATTGCCAATTGGCTGGGAAGCCTCAATATTTAGTCGTGCATGTGCATGGTTTGATAACATCCAAGATTTGTGAACCTACGACACTTTTTTCCATAGTAATTGAGAAAAGGCCATGTCGTCCATCATAATTATTGACTTGTAGGAGCTCTGGAATGTGGGTAGTGCTAGGGTATTTTGCAACCATCATTCCACATTGCTAGCGGTCTTTTTTATATCATTAAGAATGAGGCCCCCCTTTGGGTTTGGTCATCACTTGTTTTTGTGTCTTGAAATGTCGGGAGAGTAGGCTTTTAGTTTTTACCAATTGCCTTGTTTGTTGTTAAACTTAAAAAACTCTTCTTCCTAATTAATACAATAAGGTAAAGTTTTTCTCTATTTCAAAAAAAAAAGAACAAGCTCATCATACAAATGTGTTACCACATGTCCATAGTCTTTCATTAGGACCTTTTTTGTAGATCTTCTACAATGGTCTCAAACTTTTTGCTATTTCCATCTCCCTCATAGTTGTCAATGAAGTTCCCATTGTTCATGAGATGAACAATGGATGGCCTAGTTTCTTCCACCTTACAGGGTTCAAGTCATCGACAACTCTTGGTTTCATGAGAGGGTTCGAAATAACACAAAAGTTACATTATGGAGATGGTTGGCTAGGTAGAAAACGAGGAGTAGGGCAAGGTTTCCTATAGTGTTTCCAGCAATCCAATCGGGATAATATATTAAATCTCTAAGGTTAATGAATATCAACCGTTGACCTCTATATATTCATATTGAGCTATATATATTGTCGTGGCGTGGAAATAACACATAATATAAAAGAAACGTTGAGCTTGGACTAAAAGAGAAATGCATAGAAATGTGTAAGATCTAAAATATCGATTAGAGTGGGTTTTTTAAATTTTACAAACAATTCTCATTAAAATGTAGCCAACAAAGACCAAGCTTCTTTTCTAATGTTCTTTTGTTTTTGTGTCATGAAGTGATGCTATATTGTAATGAATTAATAATGTATGATATATTATGACAAAATAATCAGTGCTTAGTACTAAGATAAAATGTACACTAATCTACAGTTCTTTCTTCTTCATAATTATTATGTTGTGATCCAAATTCATGTAAAAGGGAGGCTGACTTCTGACGAGCGGAATGAGGCCCGTTGCCGGGTAGGCTTGGGCCGAATACGTCGTGCCATGCATGGACGCCTGAGGGAACCCCCACCCAGTACAGATTGTCATCGCCGCCTATATATACCTCATGTAAGCTGCCGACTAGGGTTGATCAGAATATAAGATAACCAACGGTATTTGCAAACACTTCTCAATATAGTGATGTTTTGCTAGCTGGAGTCCGTGGTTTTTCTCCCTCTATGCTATAGGGGTTTTCCACATTTAATCTTGTCTCGGCTGCAATTTTCTCCTTCTGAGTTATTTGATTGTCACGTTTATAAGAATAACTGTATGTTGTGTGTTAATACAATCATAGTATATTGAGTGACGAAATAAATGCATGAAACAAAAACTATATTAAGACACCCACACAGATAGAAGGTGAAATACAATGTTTCTTATATAAAAAGATTAGATTATTGACTGGCCAACAGCAAACTTTTTCCCTAATGTCTTGAGCATATTGTGCATCTTCAGTAGAACGACCTGTCTATGCATGTGACACATGCCTTATTGTGATAACATTCCGAAATGTCCCAAACTTACGATCTACTACATCATGTTCATGCGTTGCCCAGGAGAGAGGTAAGCCGATCCTTGTTGATAGGCAGGCAGAAAGTTCCGTGTCCCATCTATTAGAGCTGCAGAAGAACCCATCATCTGCTGCTCACTCCACACGGGCTGTTGACCCACTTGTTGGTTATATATGATAGGTGGCAAGAACTGAGTGAGGCTGTTCATCATGACTGAGCTCGCCGGAGCCCCCGATCCAAAGCTTGGGTCATTGTTTAGACCGGTGAAAGCAAGCGCTTGCCTGGAGGCAGAACTGTTCTCTGCTGCCCATGGGTCGTCGTCGTGGAGCCCAACGTCATTGATGCTGAAACGCTGCCTCCCGGCCCTCCCGGACAATGCTCTCTTCTCTAGCCTCTTGAAGTACTTTTGTGCATGGCTGGACACTTGGATTGCAGTCTTTGTGGTGACGAAGTACCTGGATATGTTTTTCCAGTCACCGCGACCATAGACACGCAGCCCACGAAGAAACGACCTGAAACAACAAGGTTCAAGATAATTTGTTAAGTTAATTGTTGATTTAATTATGAAGAGATGATCTTTTTATCAAAGCAACTTACAACGATTGAAAACCAAACACTTTTATTAGGTAGATGGAGCCCATTTAAACTCCAGAAGCTTACTTTGTTAATTTCACAGTAATAGATGGTATATATCTATATGCGAAAAACTATAAGTGAAAAATATTTGATAACATTGATAACCCCAACAAAACTGCACTTTGCACATAAACAGATAACTTAGTATTTTTTATGGTAAAAATATAATTGATACGGTTATCTATCTTATCAATTAGGATCAGCGCCATGCTGAATTCATCATGGTGTTACTTTGTTGCAACATTATACCTTCCTAATATTATTAAAGTAAAAAAACATAAATTTGACAGGTCTTCAGAAAGAAAATAAATAAATGAATTCATCCATTAATTTCAAACTTTTAGGGATTACTGTTAACCAAAAATGGAAATTGGACAATGTCCATATAAACTGTGCAATACCATCACAAACTAAAGCTACCTATCTCATATAATAGATTCGCACAATATCCTTAATTATTATATATGTTCATGCAAAATATGTAATTAAAAAAATACTACTACATGACAAAGAAGAATATAGCAGTTGAAGAACCTGTGTTCGTCCGTGGTCCAAAATCTCCCTGGATGTGGGGCAGCAACTAGTTCATCATCGACAATATTATTCTCTAACACCTCCATCATGTTATCCTCTACCATCGGCAGTGCCCCCTCCATCTCCATGATCCCCGTATCCTCCAATGGAGAACCAAACATGGTACTTGCCTCCTCTTGTAAGCCAAAGTTGTACCCATCCTCCTCTTGTAAGCCAAAGTTGTACCCATCCACATGGTCACCCATGGTGCAAACCCCATGTGAACCGCCAGCACTACTCTCCCCCGACTCCCCAAAGTTACCGTTCACAAGGTCGTGAACGGTGCAAAAGTTATGTGTGGTGCCACCAGTAATAGGGCTCTCCTCCCTCCACTGCATCAAATGCATTTCCACAACAAGATCAACGTAAAGATCTGTTACCTGTTGCATGGTTTTTGAAGGGAACAATGCGTGGAGAGCATCCACGATGTCGTTGTGCTTCTTGTTCCCGTCATCATTATCATTGTAGATGAATTTTTTGCCTTCGAGCCTAGCAATGAGTGACCTTGCCTCCTCTACCTCAGAGGATGTCCACTCCTGGTTGAGTGTTGGATCCATGAGAGACTAAAGTTCGATACTACAGAACTGTGAGTAGTATGAAGCTATGAACTATGGAGAGGGGTTAGAGATTGGGGATGGAGAGAGTGGGGAGTAGGGAAGTGTACTTATAGCCTCCAATGTGACAGACCTAGTTTCACTAATGAAGTCCATACATTGATAGTTTGCCGGTCCATACAAACGAATATCTAACTATAAATAAACTAGTGTTTATGACCCTCTGAAGAATATGCCAAAACTTTTTAAGTTGACCTCGACATTTTTTTCATTTTAGTGAGAAAATATTATTTGTTTATTTGGTGATGCAAATAATTGTCGCAGACCTCCAAATATACACACGAAGACTGCTAGAGACAACACGTGCAGGCCTGTTGATGAATGTCAATCTTGCTAGAGAGAACACACACCTGGCGTACATACGTATGCATGACATGGCTCCTCATTTTAGAGTGCAAGACTGAAACCATGGTCGCCACCGCCCTCACACATATATAGCACACAGAATCGCGTCTGGTTTTGGTTGCAGGTGACAATGTATCAATGAAGTTTTGTTGTGTACGTACGTGAAAATAATTAGCATCTTTCTCTGAATAAATATGCTACATATATATGATGCGCCATTAGTGAATGTAAGCATATCTTTTCTCATGATATCGGCGACCAGAAAACCCATGTGTAGGCGTATCATACCAACTTCCATCATATGTAGATTTTTTCCAGTCAACGGTATTTCATGTTAAATCAATTAATAAATGCTCCATTCAAATGTATGTTAATGACCCACGCGAATTACAACACAAAAGCATATCTGTTCTCGTGATCTTGCACTTGCTAATATTTCACGTTGGCACTTCTGATTCTTTTTTCTTTTCTCTCTGTCCCTAGTTCCAAATAATTTCTCAAGATTTTCTTCATGATATGTACATTAATTTGGTGTGTGTGCTGCCCAGACATATAAAAACTTTCACAGAACAGTTGACAAATGAATATGGTTGTTTTGTGTGTATGACGCGGCATCTAGCTATCATATGGGACTACGTACGTGGAGACTCATGGATTCATATGTTGAGGATAGTTTTTCTTACATATTTCAAGAAAGTAGAGTGATTTTAATTTTCCCCCTTTTATGTCGATGATGGCAGCTTTTCACAAAATATTTTGCCAGCGAGGGCAGATTGTGAAATAATAAAATGGTATGAAAGGTTAAAATTAAGATTACCATTGTACTTTTTTTACCTTATCAAAATAAACAACTCGCCATCCCACCCCATGCCCCTCCTCGAACCCAACCCAAGCATGTGTATTACTCGTTCCATCATATAGTGCCACGTTGTTAACGCATGTCATGAGTTTCTTTTGTACGTAACACTTGGATGCCACATACGCATAACACCTCTCACCCATGTGGCGTAGGTTTATTCTCAAGTGGACACGTCTTAGTGGCCAACCGTCTCCCTAAATCTTTCTCCATGCATATCATATCTTTCTCCATGCATATCATATCTTTCTCTAGGCGCAACACATTAATTAGTTTATAAGTTTAAGTTTAGGCAAAAAAATATCACATATCTTTAGTGACACCACATACACCAAAGGTCAGGAGATCAATCTGATATGCTTGAGTTATTGTTCTTTGCCGTGATCGCTTGGATGCATTAAAGAGTATATCCCACCATATCTAAAGTAGATTCACAAAAATAACCAATAAATAGACACTATCGATACCATACATTTTACAGATCAAGAAGATGGCATTCAGTTTATTAGTTGTACCAATTGATAAATAGAAAAGAATAAATGACTTCAAAGATAAGAAGACAACCATTCGAAAAAAAAAATAAGAAGACACACAACGGGCATATTACAATTCTCACACAAAAAAACAATTTGTAGAGCTGTTAATGCACTTTCAGGCCCATGATTAAGAGAGGCCCATAGGCCCAAGAAAACGAGCGAGAATTCCTATGGTGCAGATCGATGCGACGCTCCGACACGGTAGCTCCAGCAGCAATATCTGTCAAAAAAAACAGAGCAGCAATGGCGTGGAGGTCGAGCTTGGATTTGGGAAAGATCGTGCCCCCCGCCGGCTTCCTCCTCCACGGCCGTGCCGCCGTTCCCAGGACCCCCTTTCTCCGGGAGAGGAGCGTGAGGGGGAGGCGCGGCCTCTCCTTCTCGTCCTCCAATGGTAAGTTTACCTTCACCTGCTCCCCCTTGGTGTTATTTCCATTGGATTCCTTGAGTGAATGGAGCTGAGTTAAATCATTGTAAGATGAGGTGTGAGGATACGAATCTTAGTACCACTGGGACATATTGTTCCCTAGTATCCGTGAAAATTAAGTTGCCTATTTCTTGTCTATTTTGGAACCAAAGCGGCTCAGTTGAATCCGGCATGATTTAATTCGAACTTCCTTCGATAATTATCTTATCTGGAAACTGAACGAAAAAATGGTGGATAATCGCATGTTAACGGTGTCTAATTGGGCAAAGTTATGATCAGTGGCGGACTTCGATAAATTCATAGGTCCGCCACTGATCATAACTTGTCGGAGACGGGGACAAGGCGACTTAACTTTGGCATTTAGGCATATCACATATAAAAAAAAGGACAAATATAGGCATCACATGGATCTTGTCGGAGACGGGGACAAGGCGGCTCGCCGCTGTGTTGCTAGCGGCGGAGGCTAAAAATACGCTTAGGGTGGGGTAGGTTCGGGTGCGATGGTGAGCTTCTTCTTAGTCTTTGATGACCGACGAGGTTGGGGTTGAGGGCATGGGTAGGTGTGGGAGGGCTCGCCGGAGATGAAGAAGGTTTAGAGGAGAGGCGGGGGTGATAGGCCGACGGAGGTTGCGGCTCAGGCGGGATAGGGAGGCAAGGCGAGCGGGTCTACCGGTGCGATGATGAAGAAAGGGAACTAAAGTGGTGCTGGTGGTATTATTCACGCCGCGACGCGAGGGGTCGGGGGCTCGATCCATGTCAATTCCCGTTGATGCGCGAGGAGCTTTGGCAATATTCGCGCGAGCAGCTCGAGCTCATGGACTGCCGGACCCATCCATGTTGACGTAGGCATGACCCAAGTACCATATGCTCGAATTAGGATAGAGTGAGTTCTTGAAAGTAGGGCAAATGTTGGGGCGGGGAATCCCAGATTAGACCACGAGCGACAACAGTACAAGCGAGGGCAGGAGGGTAGGAAACAAGAACTTTAATTGTGCCAACCTCTCCTGTGTTTTCCGCGAGGATTACAAAATTAGATCATGGTGCCCAAGTTTTATATATACTCGTCCCGTTTTTTAAATAAGTGTACTTCCACCTTTTATCCTAACTTCTAAGTCCAATACTTGAACTTTGATCAACTTTATTATAAAGAGTAGTAACATATATGACATCAAATTGTTATAATATAAACTACATGTCATGACGGAGCTAAATTTTCTAACGCTGATTTATATTATTATTATAGAAGAGAAATAATCAAAAGCTGAGCTTCCGGTACTACCCCTTCGCGTGGACCATGGCTGGTAGGATGCTACGCTGCTTGATATTCCTTATATGGCTGGTGGGATGCTTCCTCACTAATAATTCTCAAAGAAAAATTAAAAATCAACAAAGCAAGTGATGGTTACCCAACGGAACTGATCAACAGCGACTCGTGCCTTAGAAAAAAAAACAGCAACTCACGCCTGAGGCGCTCGGGGCTGAAGCCCGGGCACATGGATTCTTTGCATCGGAAGTCTGCTCCTCAACATCGACTTTTGCCTGAGACGAGCGAGGCTGAAGCCTGTGCACGTGCCCGGGCAACAGGGACGCTACGTCCGCCCGTGGTTATGATGGATCATGTTGTTGAGTGTTGCATGACAGGAGAATTTCCTTGTGCAGTATCCAGTGATCAGCTTGTAATCTTGGGCAGTCTAGTTCAGATGTTTAGTTCACTCTCTGTACTTGAACTTTCTCTGAAATAACAATGGTTCAATTTTTCAATGGTGTAGGTGCGGCTGCACGGTCCCCGTTGAGCGACTCGGAGAAGAAAGGCCCTGTGGTGATGGAGATCCCACTAGAAGATATCAGGAGGCCACTAATGCGAACTCGTGCCAATGATCCTGCCAAGGTGCAGGAGCTCATGGACAGCATCCGTGTCATCGGTCTCCAAGTACCCGTGGGCACCTTTCCCTTTAAAATTCTTTTTACCACAAGTGTTATTTAGCTGTCTGACAAAATATAGGTGTTTTTAGCTGATGTCTCATGATATTGTAGGATAAATTCTATCAAATTAGATTTTTCTTATGTGGAATTGAGTAGTTATGAATAAAGTTGTAGCGCAACTAATGAGCGATAAATCCACATCTACTGACTCCAGTGATGTCCCCGTGGGCACCTTTCCCTTTGAAACTACTTTTACCACAAGTGTTGTTTAGCTGTCTGTCAAAATATAGGTATTTTTTTTTCTCGAAAAATATAGGTGTTTTTAGCTGATGTCTCATGATATTATAGGATAAATTCTGTCAAATTAGATGTTTCTTATGTGGAATTGACTAGTTATGAATAAAGTTGTAGCGCAACTAATGAGGATCTCCAAATGGTGTAATGGTCGATTGCTTGAGATTTACATGATTTGAGTAAGACATGCATGTCTAGAATGAGATTTTCCAAACTCATATGACATCGGAAGTATGTTTGCCTAGAATAGTTACAAGGGCTCTAAAAGCTTTGTTGTGCTCCTCTTATTCAATTTTTGTTCAATGGGAGTGTTCCATCCTGGAATCAACCTTCTGTTAGCAATATTAATGGCTCTGTAAGAGCCCACATAAATGTTTAATCAACATGCCATTTAGTGTAGGGTGCTGCTAAATAAGATGCTGCTTGATACTCTTGATCATATGAAATCACTATGTAATTTGGACTAGTTATGCAAAAGAGCTTACCTTTTTTTATCTACGCAGTGTGGCCATTTTATGTGCATTTGGCATTTCCATTTTAATCCCAGCAATGTATCCATTTTATATGCATTTCACATTTCCATTTTAATCCCAGCAATGTATCCATTTTATATGCATTTAACACGTGATCCATTTGTCAACTTTTTTGTTTGCCATTTGTTTGGAGCTATCCAGGTTATGATTATTTGTTGTGATTTCAACTTTGGTAAGTATTAGTGTGCTTAATTGCCTTAAACGAACAGAAGCCAACAGCTGAATTTCATTCTGGTTTCTTAATTGCGGCATCATTTTGAAATGGTACTTACCAGGCTCAGTTTGTTGAACTTACAGATTGACGTGCTGGAGGTTGATGGAGTCTATTATGGTATTTTGTTAAGAACCCTATTTTCACTTCCCACTCAATAAGCTATGCGCATTTCCCTCTTGTTGAATATGCTCGAACATAATCTTCAGGTTTCTCTGGATGCCACCGCTACGAGGCTCACCAACGCCTAGGACTCCCAACCATCCGCTGCAAAGTCCGCCGAGGGACAAAAGAAACACTGAGGTGGACACCTCTTCCTTGAGCTTATTGGATGGTCTATTGTTGATTTGAATGGTCTGCACTTAAGCTTGAATTCTGCCCTTTCAGGCACCATATGCGATGAATCTGTGGGAAGATGAACGGGCTGCTTCTGCCAGGAAGTGCCATATGTTATGTCTAGTGCTGAAAGGGATCCCTTGCTCTCCATGTAATTATCTATACGTGTAAATGTTGGCCAATCAAATGTGTGAAATGACACTCGTTAGCTGCTTGCCCAATTAGGAACTGTTAGCATTGTGTTGGATGGAATAGTCTCGAGAACTCTGGGCCAGGGTGGAACTGAAGGTCCAGGTTGCAGTTCAGTGACTAAACGCTGAGGAAGTAATTCCATGGTTTGGACTGGAAAAACGAACTCCCTGAGGTACCCGTCCCTGTCGCCCCGCGGGCGACGGGCAGGCGGAAAGAAAACCTAGCCCAGCTGCCCCTTCACCCCCCCCCCCCCCCCTCCCCTGCCGCCACTGTCGGCGCATGCCACCGGGCAAAGCCTGTGCGGTACCATCAGCGGCGGAGCTGCCTTTCCCTGCACGCTTTGGAGGGGAGACGCGGGGCCTTCTCATCCGGCGGCGGTGTACCTAGGTTGGTGACGGTTCCAGTGGCGGCAAGTCCTCCTGGGCGACGCATCGCGCTTGATGGGAGATGTGGGGCCTTCTCATCCGACGGCGGTGTACCTAGGTTGGCGATGGTTCCTGCGGCGTTGAGTCCTCCTGGGCGACGAGTGGAGTCGAGACGGAGGCGTGGTTGCTTGGTCGCGGGGTGGCGCAAGGGCTCGGGGCGGCGCCCGCTTGGCCAGATCTAGGCCCTTCGGGCCCCATCTAGGGTCCGGCCGGGCTGAGGCCGAGCTCAGTTGTGCTACTTCCGGCGGACGGATGGGCGGCCTGAGCTGGAGGTGGCGGTGTCGGCAGCGTGTGTCCTGTAGTGCAGAGAGGGGAGCTTCACAAGCCCGCTCGGGCTCGTCTATCCCAGGAGGGCCTGGTTTTCTCCAGTCGATGCGTCCGGTCGGCTTCCGCAGGTGGCGTTGTAGGCGGTTTCCTCCTACGTGGTTGCTGACATGTTACATCTCGCTCCTGGCTGGCCCTTCTTGATCCTGCTAGCCTTGTTTCGATGGCCACGGTGAGACGGCATCGGTGTCTGCAACGCCGTGGTGGCATGGTGGTGATCGGCAAGTGTGGTGGAGAACGATGAAGCGTCCGAGACGGGGCTACGAGGGTTAGGAGAAATCCCTGTCGGTTTGGCCGACACTGACGCGGTCGCGTCCGCGGGCGCCACCCTTCCTTCGTGAAGGGTGTTGAGTGAAGCTCTCCATCCTTGTCCCTGTGCGTACCAGGGGAAACCATAGGACTCGTGCGAGTAGCAGTGTCATCGTCGTCGCATCCCTTTCCTAAAGGTGCTGCTTGGTACGCGGCGTTTCAGGGTGCTAGGAGCGTGGTGAGAATTCTCCGGAGGGCGCAACGATTGCGATATATTTTTGTCTTCGTCGATCCAATCTTGTGGACATTAGTTTCTCTTTTCTTTCTTTTGTGCCTTCTTTTAGGTGTGATTGTGGTGATGCCAAGTCGCGTGTGGTTGCTATGGTTGATATATTAATATAGTGAGACAAGAGGAAGCTTGATTAGTAGACTTGTAGGGGAGGGTCGGGGTGTGGTGCTTTTCTTCTTCTCATATTCTCAGAATCAAACTGTTTCATGTGAAATTGCTAAGAAAACAGTAGAGGCTCTCCTGGCGCCAAATTCTGAAGATACAAACGTTTTCAGAAAAAAATGCAAATAAATTTTTTTAGGGTGAAAAATGCAAATAAATGAAAGCTGTTTATGTTCCTGGGTACTTGGGCCGTAAATGGTTAGAGATATAGCCTCTATATTTGGCCCACCAGATAGCCCATTTCTTCGTCTTCTTCTCAAAGATAAAGCCACAGTCCACAGCTCCACAACACAAAGCAGCGGCTTTACGACGCGCGCACCCAACACGAAACACACAGGAGGTGACGGAGATGGAGATGGTGGCGGAGGCGGCGGAGGAGATGGGAGCGAAGGAGCGGGTTGCGGCCGTGGGACGCGACGAGGTGGAGCTGGATGTGCGTTCCGAGGTGGAGAAAGCGATAGAGGAGGGGGAGATCGGCGGAGAAGGCTCGCAAGCGGATGAGGAGGTGGAAGAGGAGGAGGCGGCGGCGGCGGCGGCGGACGAGGAGAACCGCGTGTTCGAGGTGAAGGGGGCGAGGACGATGGGCTCGGTGTGGAGCCGCTGCTCGTGGAGGGGGAGGGGCGGGAAGGGGAGAGGAGGGTTTCACCCCCGTCCTTGGTACGGCGCCGCCAAGTATCGAACCCGCTCGCCTGTTCTTGGTCCTTGGTTCGATTTAACGCGTTCCTGGATGACATGAATAACCTGCTTTCCATGCAATTTTTCCTTGCTCTGATGCTCCACCCAGGTTTTGCTCGCCTGTTCTAGACTTGTAGGTGGAGAAATGTGGGTAGCATTTCGCTGTGGTGATCCTTCGCTATTGGGGAGATTTTAGGTTATTTTTGGTTTCTTGGTAAATTTTAATGGTAGGTTAGGACTGTAGAATAGAAGAAACGCCAGGATAGGGGGATCTTTCATTCCTGTACTGAACAATTAACTCTTGTTATTCGGATCATGCATAATTGCTCACAGACCCACTGGATAAACTGTAGCACATCATTCGTTCTTCATGTAGATTTTCTTCTTCTCAATTTTCATGTCTGCTCCTTAGAACACCTGTACTAGTTTGGGAAATGGGGAAGCTCTAATACTTGATCTATGTATGTTCTACAAGGCTACTTGCATTCTTGGGCTTTGTCAGGCTCCTTCAACAGGAGGGAATGTAACATTGATATCACAGCAACCTTCTTTACCTTCCTTCTGTTTATTCTGTCACTATTGGGCCTTTAGACGGAGACCCTGATCATTGTTAATTTGATTTATTTTTGCAATAGTAAATGTGAGTCGCTGACTCATAGTTTCTTATACCCCGCTAGTGCTTCTAGAAGTTAGCAACTGCATTTTTTCTCTGAATGTATTGGGTATCTGAAGAACGAATTTTCTCTTTGTCTCTGTCTTTCGTTTTTTAAAGGAATCCGCGCCACAAGCTTGACATATTCAACATACCTGGTGTATATGGTGGTGCTATTATCCTCTGCAATCGTGTGACTAAGCTGGAGAGCTTCAAGCAGAAGCTTTTTTCCCTTCCTGGATATGCTACATCATTTATAAGGAAGATCAGAGCTGGTATGCTTCTCTTTGTGTTTGAGCGTGAGGAGAGGAAGCTTTGTGGCGTGTTTGAAGCAACTTCAGATGGAGCACTGAACATTCTTCCTAATGCATTCCATTCATCAAAGAAGTCCAGACCAGCCCAGGTAAGTATGCTGTTGGTACTGGTCTGTTATGTTCTCAGTCCACATTGTCAGGTTATGTTCTCTGTTAGGTTCAAATTCATTGCCCCATGGTTACCTACCTATTAATCATGTTAGCAATTTCGTTGTCTTGTTTGTTGCTCCTTTTCTAAATCACGTGGAATAATGCTGATGCATGTTCTTTTATTTTCCACCTTCATGAAATCAGGTTCGTTTCAGAAGAGTTTGGTTCTGTAAGCCCCTGACGGAAGCTGAATTCTCTGATGACATCAAAGGACTTCAACCTGAAATGTCTTTCTTTGGTATATCATACCAGCAGGTTTGCGATCTCAACCCCAAATTTTTTCTTTGGTATTATCATACCAGCAGGTTTGCTATTTCATATTTGTGATCCAACTTATTTAGCGCCTTTACTCTTTAGAACTTCGCTTGCTGCTGATCAGGTGTTTTTCTTAGTATAGGTTTTAAATCTTGTGAACCTGTTTTCTTCAAAGAGGATCAGCCTGGAGCCTTACCAGAAACCAAAATCAAGAGTTATATGGGATTACAATGTCTCTCTCACTCTTGCTGGACTAGGGTTCAGTTTGCACAAAGGCAACAATGCCTTCCCTAGACGTCCGTCTTCTATGCTATGCAATAACAGAATCTCAGTGCCGCACAGTTCCTTCATGTATGCCAAACATAATGCCAACCATGCTGCTTATAACTATGGATCTTCTTTGCACCCTCCTCGCATTAAGTCTGTGATCTTCAAAGCACCAGATATCAAAGAACAAGGCTTAGAGCCAGATGCTGATTTTATACCACTTGATCTAGATGATTGTAAGTCTGACAGTGATACAGTCCCGTCAGATGTACTGGGACCTGTAGGCTTGTATTCAGCATTAGCAGGAGGGAGCATCAGCTATGAAGATCAAGACCCTGAACCTTTCAGTGGCAAACACAATGAAGATGGCTGGTATCCTGCACCTGTGCTGAACCAAAGCTTCATTTCTCTAAGTGAAACAAGTGAGAACAGTGCTATTGCTCATTTCATGAAAGAGAGGCAGTCAAGTATGCTGGGCAGGGGCTGCAAACGCAGGGCAACCATCCAGTTTGATGGGCACTCACATCTGCCATCCTCAAGGAGTTGCACCATAGGGGAGAAGGTACCATTTAGCTTTGAGGGTGACAAAATTCCGGTCACCTCCGATAAAGCATTAAATAGGCCCGCACTTGCTGAACTAAAACAGAACAGAGAAGCAGTTACCAAAGAAAGAAAGCGGGAAGTTGGTTATTTGGTTCAGGACACTCAGGGCAGGAGTGGAGATGATGATTCAGAAAAGAGCAAGCTGGTGAGACCATCCTTCACAGAAAGAGTTGCTAATCTGTGTGTCCAGAGCGCAATGGCCACTCACCGCTGATGCAGTCGAGCAAGCTGACCTGCACACTTCTGGCCGATGAGTAATGCAGATGAATTCACAGAGGAGTGCTTCTAACTCAACGTTGAACATGTAGTTTTTTGCTAAAAAAACGTTGAACAGGTAGTTAAGTTATTTCACTAGGTGATGATTACAGTGTCCAACACTTTCCCTTGAAGACGGAGTTCTAGAGGAAACTTTTTGAGCAGTAGTTCTCAGGATGGCACCAGAGTTATGATTTTGGCCTATGTTTGTCGGACCACTGTATATATGGCTTATCAGTTACCTCTGTTTTTTCTCTTCTAGTTAAACAAAATTCAGAGATGAGTGGTGTTTACACTCTGTAAAAAGACTTGGTCGGTCTTGTACTCTTTTGTCTAGCATTTCGTCGGCAGTCTGCTAATTACATGGTATCTTTTGCTTGCAAGTTGTTTTTCTGGGAAGAAAATTTCAGTTGGAAGTTGTATGGTTTACATGGTATCTTTTGTTATTTGTCGTTCAGATAGGAATCTCTTATTGCAGTTGATATGCATATTATTGCTACTAGTAGATGCATATGCTTAATTGTACTTCCATCCTGAGATAACCTGCTGCGAGATTCTATCATAGTGGTTGAGAATGGTTTCTAACCGTGATATATATATTTACTTATTACATAAATTTCTGGGAAATAATAGATAGCACTGTAGAAACAAGAATTCCTAAAATTGGGAAATCAGAAGTATCTGTTGAATTATCAAGTCTTTCCATCCGGTTGAAGCAATTCACCAACCATTTTTAGAGAGCAAAGCGGAGTCAGCCACCATGTCTCCTGAGTTTTGTGGTCATTGAATACCATGCTAAAATAAGTTATAACCTATTGTGGAAAAATAGCTAACCAAATGGTAAATTTGTCACAATGTCAAGCACTACCATTATTGGCGAAATGGGTTGATCCCCAACTAGCATTGCGTGCTTTCTGTGTATGTCTACCTGTCACTTCCCCAATGGATCACTTGTATTGAGCAAGGCAGGGAAATAATATGTGATTATTGAGGATTGTTTATGCAAGCTAGATAGATTTTTACGGAAGTTTCGTAGGACTTTCGTTCTAACCTTCCCCAGTTTCAAAAACAAATAAATTATAAGGAGTGCTCAAAGCAGAGCAGAGTTGCTGCTAAAAGAAGAGCAGAGTTGCTCTAAAACGGGAGGAAGGTACACATGATTTTTAGACGTCAGACGGTACCAAACAGAAGAGCGGAGAAGCGACAAAGCTTTCAAGGATGAGAAAGAGAGAAGTGAAGAGAGAGAAAGAGAGGAGAGGAGGGGAGCAAGGAAGGGAAGAAACAGAATCTGCCACCATCTGATCATCTCAACTACTACTCTTACAGGGAGCAAACAGTAAAGAGAGAGAAAAGAATCACCGAGAAGCCAAGAAACCCTCGAGGCCAAGCATTCATCCCCTCCTCGGCCGCACACCTCCCCCCATCCGCGGTGATCGAATCCGCGGCGCCACCCCTCCTGCATTGGCTTCTGGTACCTTTGCTTCTTGCTCAGTTTCTTCTCCTCCTCCTGAGTTTTTCTTCTTCCATTTCTTGCTTGCTCTGCAGTCCGTGAACCTACCTTACATACGCGCTTTCCTTTTCTTGCCTTGATTTTCTTGCTCCGCCCCATCATCTTGCCCGATTATTAGTCGCATCAATCGTTCTTGTACAAGGGGGAAATCCCTCTTGGGTCCTTCTTGGCAGGGTAGCAAGTTGGGGTTTTTGGTTTTCTTGAGCGCTAAAACCCTCCCAAGAATCCAAGAGGGGCGGATTTACCCGTGACCAATCCGACAAGAACATGGTGTTTCGGAAGGCATCTTGCCTGCGCCGCGTAGCAGTGAGCGGCCTGGCTCTTGTGAGGGTTCAGGACGCTTTGTTTCACATGACTATAAACCAAATATTTTTGGGATGTCTTCTCTAGCGGCGTCGATTGATGTCTTTGTTCATCAGATGTGTGCATCGTAGGGTAAAAAAAATCTGCGACAAAATCGTGCAGTTGGATCTGCTCTTGTTGGCATTAGACTTGGTGGAGTAACTAGTAAGGATGGGGATTTTCAGGCTGGTGTGTTTGATTGGAACCTTGGGAGAACTGAATGTCAGAGGAGAACCTCTCCCTCTCATGGTTCAGTTGAAATCAGTGCGTAGTTGCATAATCAGGCATTGTAGACCCATGTGGTGGAGAATTGGGAATGTATTGCATATGGAGCCCTGTTGCCGGCTAGTGAAAAACTGGAAAGTACCAACCTTACTCTTGTGGTGATTAGATGTCCATGTCTGTGTTTCTTCCTTCGATGTGATGCGATAGTTCATATACGTATCCTCTTTTGGCAATTACTGATTGTGTTCAGTACAACGGACGCTATGCTTCTGGTTCTAATAAGAGATCGCTATCATTGTTGTTAGTTTCTATGAACTTCTACCGGTAGGAACTAATATCTTGAGATGCAATTTTATTTCATCGATGAAATATAATAGCTGGGGACTCATCTGCTGAATTGCTAAAGTGAAAACTGAGCTTCTGAACATGATTGGCTTCCTACCATCGCATTGATGTTTTATCTTGGAGTTTAATACAATATATACCTGCACCTGCCTGAAAGCATCTTCTAAGTTCTTATGTTTGGATTTGAGTATATTGTTGAATCTCCTGACCCTTTTTCGTTGTGATTGTTTCATGGTATCAAGGAAGACGAATGAATTTTTGGATGGGGAAGGCACAGAGTAAGAATATTCCAGCCTTCGATGGTGCAATTTTTTTGTGCAACTACCGGACCAGGAAGGAGTGCTTTGACAGAAAGATTTTTGGCCTTTCTTCTAAATGTACTGAGTTTATACAAAAAGTTAAATCTGGAGCAACACTGTTCCTGTATGATGTTGATCAACGCAAGCTCCATGGGGTGTTTGAAGCAACTTCAGATGGAGCAATGAATATTATTCCTGATGCATATGCCTCATCAGGGTTTCATTATCCTTGTCAGGTACGAATATATTTTAGACATCCCGAGCATAGTCCTCTATTGTGCAGTGTTTCTATGAAATAATCCACTTGAAATATATATCCTCCCTTTATTTCATTTTTCACGCTGATTTGTAGCTTACCGATGGTAAAAAGAATTTACCAGCAAATTCTGTATTGCTTTGAAATTTGCCCTTCCAGACATATTACGAAAGTCAGACTAATATTTTTCCTGTTGTGTGTTCAATCTTAAATACAGATACGTTTCAAGAGGATTTGGTTTTGCAAGCCATTGATGGAAATGGAATTTGAAGATGCAGTGCAGGCTAACTACTTCTCAAGAAACAGATTTACTTACGGTTTATCACATCAACAGGTCCGTTTCACAGTCTTCTGCTGTTCTGTTAATATCTTAGCTACTGACACCAGCCTGTTCCTCTGATACAGGTTGTAAAGCTTCTTCACTTGTTTTCTTCAAGGAACAGATTACAGCCTCGTCAAAATCCAAGGTTACAGGATGAACCTCCAAGGGAGTCTGAAATTTCTTCTGTGATTAACCAAACTGATAACCAGTCCGGTTCAAACAGTTCACATGGTTCATTCAAAAGCCCTGGTCAAACATGTACCTCCTCCACTGTTGGGGATGATGCAGCATCACCGACTCACAAGTTAGCAAAGCCTATGTCAATAATGTACAAAGAGTTACAACCAGACATCTCTGATGTGGCTAAGTCCAACAGCTCGGGAACTTCCTTCCACACTGCAGCAAATACAGACATTGTCCCTGAACCTGGAACCCAAGAAGCAATGGATGACGAGTGTACTGATGATTATATACCACTACAGATGGAGGAAGATGACGGTGTTGATAATCTGTCTGATTTGCTTGGAGAAGAGAGTCAGTCCTCAGAATCTAAAGGCAGTAGTGACTCTGAAGAGCACACTACTTTCCACCAGTCCTGTCGCGGGAAGAAAGATGATTGCGATCAGCCTATGGCAAATTCAAAGCTCCGTGCTGACATTGAAGGGCGAAAAAGTGTGTTTGCTAGGTTAATTGGGAGACCTAAATCATTTAGCCAAAGAGATAAGTCCATGACCAAACCGTTTGCATCAATTAAGGCTAGGTCTCAGAGGAAAAAAAAGCGGAGGGCACAGCAAAACAAGGCCTCCCCACGTGATAATAGTGCAACGATCGATATTCCTTTGGCTGATAAGGTGACGAGAGTTCCAGCACTGAACTATTCATTTGTCAGGGGTGACAACAGAAGATCCAACAAGTTCTTTGGTGGAAAACCAAGCAACATTCAAACAGGCCAACATCCATATCTTCGTGAAGAGAACAAATGGGATGTCTGGGCTAAAGAACCTGACCGATCTGATGCATCCAGAAAGCTGTTTGTTCCTGAAGATAGAAGGAAATTGACCGAGTCCTGTGACAGAGCATTAAACAAATACCCAGTGTCTGCTGAAGTACATGAGAGCTGTGAAGTCACTGTTAAAGAAGAAATCAGGACCCCTTTCTCAGATTTTAAGCGGCGTGCTAAGTATCCAAATGTTGAAGGAGGAGATGCGGATTATGACACTGAGGATGTCGAGGAAGCAGCCAGGAAGAAGACGCGGCTAGCAAGTGCATCTTACCATCGGGAGGAGTATCAAAGTGAAACTGCATTGGTTCCGAAAGACACCAAACCTACAGACATACTGACAATATCTGATGGGGACTGTAAACTCAAGAGCATTGGTTTTTCATCTGCTGACACCTCTACTCAGATGGCTAGAGCTTATCTTGAAACCGAAGTGCTCCTGCCAGATGAACAGCAAAGGATCCAAAGCTACTGTGAAGATGTTACAAGTGATAAATTATTGATTCTCGAAGATTTTGGAAATGCGCCCAAGGTCAGTTTTGGTAACGGACAGCCTGTTTTGAATGTTGAAACTAGGAGTGAGGTGGCTTTTGGCCATCTGGAAACTGAAACATCCCTCCAAGAGAAACAAAACCAAAGTGCCAAGAGCTGCTATGGAGTGGTTAACGCAGATAAAATGTTGCTCCTGGGGAAGCCTGGAACCATGGATTTCTCGCCCAACCATGATGAAGATTGTCGAAGCAAGATGTGCTTGCCATCTGATGGGATTACCAGGCATGTTTCTTCTAGCCATCTGGTCCCTGAAATGCCTCTGCATCAGAAACAAACCCCTAGTATCCAGAGCTGTTCCCGGGTGGTTCACCGTTATGAAGTGTTGGTGCCAGAAAATTCTGAAGAAATGTTACCCAAGTTTGATCGAAATTGTGAAAGGAATAAAAGCTTGTCATCTGATGAAGCTTATAACTATGTAGAGGCTTCCCGTCTAGAGATTGATGTGGCCCTGCAAGAGCAACCCTACCAAAGAGCTCCAAGCAGTGGTGAAATTGTTAATGCTGCTGATCAAGCGTTATGTCAGGAAAGTTCTGTAACCTTGAATACATCCCCCATGTGTGATGGAGATCGTGGTAAAAACAGTTTATCTTCTGATGGAATTGTTGGGTATGTGGCCAGTGACTTTCTTTCACCTGAAAGCCATGGAGATAGTGCACACAAGAATATGTTACCGGATCAAACTTTGGAAATGGCGTCTAGTGATTCTCAGCAAGCCTGTAAGCTCCCACAGGAGAAATGTTTCTGTGGTATTATTGGCGATGGCTCGGAATATTGTGGCACCATGGACACAAGTAGAGGTGATGAGGATACTGTCCATAAGACATCCTTTTATCAGAAAGATGCTGAAGCTGTGTACTCACTGACAGGCTCTGAAAATCATGAAGATACCAAACCTATGGACATCCTGACAATATCTGAGGGGAGCTGTGAACCCAAGAGCATCGGTATGTCATTGAACGACACCTGTAATCAGATGGCTGGAACGTATCTTGAAACCAAAATGCTCCAGCAAGTTGAACAGCAAAGGACTCATGGCTGCTGTGAGGATGTTACAGGCGATAGATCATTGGTTCTCGAAGATTCTGGAAAGAACATGTCGCCCAAGCTCAGTTTTGGTAACATGCAGACTATTGCTGAAACTAGGACTGAGTTGGATGTTGGTCATGTGGAAACTGAAGCTTCCCTCCAAGAGAAACAAAACCAAAGAGCTAGAAGCTGCTATGGAGTGGTTAATACAGATGATATTCTGCACCTGGAGAACCCTGAAACCATGGATCTGTGGCCCAACCATGACGAGGATGGAATTTTGCAAATGGTGGCTACTGATACTTCGTCTGTCTCGGAATATTCTGGCACTATGGATACCACTACAGGTAAGGGTCATTGTGACCAAAAGACATCTTTTTATCAGAAAGTTGCTGAAGCTTCATACTTGCCGACAGGCTCTGAAGATCATGCAGGTACTACCAACGCTCTGGCACTCAGCAAAGCAGTGCCGCAGCCGGAGACACCGTACCAAGATCTCCCAAGCGAACACGAAGCAGCCTATGAAAACTCCGACTCCACGGATCCGTTTGCGGTCTGCGCTGAAGGTTACGGAAGCAGGAGTGGGATGCCAATTGACAGCATCCAAGGTCATCTGGTTGACGCCGATCTCCTAGGAACAACCTCGGAGTCCAGGACAGGCTTCTTCGATGGCTCCTCGAGCGAACTTGCCGAGATGATCATGCTCGCACATGACCCGGGCAAGAGCTGATGAACCGCACTGGTCGTGCTGCGGCTTGGGAAGAGGAGGTTACCCTTTACCAAGCAGAGCACAAGACTCACTCCAGTGGGCACAGTGAACCGCCTTCTTCTCGTCGTCGTCATCATCATCATCTACGGCATCGGAGCGTTGCTCCCTATTACTGAATTAATTAATTCCTGCAAAGTGGCAAAGTTTATCTAAACTACTCTTTCAGACATCCGTGGGTTTTCCCAAGTACCTCTGCCTGAAACAAAACCATGATTTAAGTGACATGCTGAAGTGAGATTTCTCTCTGTTTTACTGATACTACTACATTGCTTTTGTTGTCTGGACTGCTGTTTACCTGTTTACCTATGGGCGCCCTTGGGAGTCTTGGCGTCGGAGGTCATGATCCGTGATCTGATCTGGCTCCCGGCAATTGGCGGAGTCTCGTTGCATTCATGGCGCCGTGGGGATGCGCTGCCGCCGTGCTGGGGATCTGAATGGATGGGAATTGGCAACGTGGGAAGGCAGCGGAACCTTGCCTCCAGACGTGTGGTGGTAAGAAATGCATCATCAGTTCATATCGTCTGTTCCCACGGGCGCTCCGTACAGCACGATCCAGGATCTGCGGCAAGGGCCTGTGGTTTCTGAGTACCCAGCTTGAGGCTTTCCATATTCGATTCCACGCTGAGATGAGCCGATACCAAATTAGATACTTGCTGTGGCGTATGCCTTTTGGCCATAGTAGCCTTGCAGGTGATGACTCGCAGTTGCTAGTTCAGGCGATCAACAGAGGAGGATCGAAGCCTCAATGATATCTTGTTAAGGAGATCAAGGAATCCTTGTTTCTGAATTTTATTTGTTTCAAGTTTAGTTTTTTCCCAAGGGCATGTAATAAGGTAGCGGATGTTCTCGCCGCGTATGGTGCAAAGCTATGTGATGTTTCTCAAGCCGTATGGCCAGGAATCATGCTCCAGACTTTGGCCAAGTTGTTGTTGCAAGCGATATTGCTGTGCATGTTGAGTAATGAAAAAGCTTTTCCAGTTCAAAAAAATATATATATAGATACTTCCTTCTATATTAGCTAAATCTGCAACAACTAATATGGAACAGATGGAATAGATCGAAAGCAAAGGGCGTGAATGATGCTGCTCGAGACAGCGCATTCCAATTTTCAACTCTGTGAAAACATAAACTTCCTGAAACATGTACAGCCACACGAATGGTGGCTACAGAATCAACCCAAATCGGCCGCACTCCATTTTCAATATTCTTCACAATCCAAGTGTCACAATTACAGAATAAATAGCAGGTGTCCTTTCTCTACACACAAAAAATAATTTCTGCAACGCAACTGGTTGCAATGGTGCTGCAACAGTCGCTCTCCTGGGCAAGGGAGACAGGTCGTGCACACACAAGCACAACACCAGATGGTAATTACCGGATGCAGGTCGGCAACGTGAAGCCATTGCACATGAAGAAGAGGACGATGTATATAATTACCAAGAGAAGCAGAATCAAAGCAGCCCTGCAAAAATAAGAAAAAATAAATACAATGTGCATCAGACGTTTATGCTGACAAAAGGTCCGAAAAGCAGCAAAGTAAACAAAACATGTGATGGTCTAGGTAGCCACCCTTGGCATATACACTGTTTGGTAGTGTAAGGCTGTAAGCTAGATGCTTCACACATAAAGACAAATTAAGAGAAGGAACAGATTCTACTTCAAGTTCATATACCGCGCGGCTAAATATAAGATGAACAGTTCATTCAGAATATAAAGTCAAGAAGAATTATCTGCTTATTCACATACAACACTTTCGAATCCAGGAGAAGGTAATTTATTCTAAAATCTATGTTGCTCACTTTACTATTGACAGAACTACCAAGACAAGTACTGAAATATGTATGTATGCACATATACTACATGAGGTCAGGTCAGTCATTGTTTCACGCAGCAAACTTCAGTACTCCCTCCTCAAATTAGGATGCCTATAGTTTTCATTCAAAGTCAAACTTTTTAAAGTTTGAGCAACTATGTACAGAAAAATATCAACATCTAAAATTTTAAATGCACATAATATGAAAATATATTTCATGATGGTTTAAAAAATATTAATTTGGGATTATAAATGTTGACACTTTTTTCGATATAGTTGGTCAAATTTTAAGAAGTTTGACTTTATCCAAATATTATAGGCATCCTATTTTGGGATAGAGAGAGTATCAACAAAATTGCGTTAATTTCTGCACAATAAAGTCATTTTGGAAAGTACCTAATGTATTTCACACAAGCTTATGGCTTTTATTTCGTAAAGATTGTAAGGAGCGCAATTAAGCCAAGTTAATGGTGAATGTGATAAAACAAGTGCAAAGGAACATAATGTTAGTACTCTAGGAAGCAAGCATAAAAAAGATGTGAAGATGCAAACATGTTGTAACAGGTTTTAGTAAGACAATTTACATACGTGAGTTTGACATTTCTCCACCAAACAGTGCTTCTGTAGCGACGAGCTTGTCGCTTAAACCGAACTGTATTTCCTTGCATAGTTGTAGTCTTGTCCACCAATAGGTCCAAACGATCACCCCTTTCAAGGACTTTATCAATATTATCAATCATGACATTCCTAACCTGCAAGAGAATAATGAAGAGTAAAATATCATTTCAGACTTCCAGATTTGCTTGGTCATAAGCATCTGCCATGGAAGTAATGCAAAATCAGAGGGAATATTTGATGGTACCAACTAAAAAATTTAAAACAACAGTATGTGTAAATAACAAGGTAGCAAACATGCCAGTTCAACTACTCCACGTGAATGTACCACTTCTTGTTTACTACTACAGTACATTGGAAACCACAGCATGAGGCATGAGCTCAATTAAATTTAAGAATGCACGTTTTTCAATATTGTACTACCTCCAGAATATTGGCTGAAATCTAGTTGAGGATGATGTTGAGACAAGGACTGAAAGGCTATACCTGACTGATTTCAGTTCTCATTCGATTTATCCTGTCGGAACTAGGGTCATTTGAATAGTAATCCATCTGCTGGCCGAGGACCCTCGAGAACTCATCGTTCATCGCATAAGCAAGAGCGGTCAGCGCAGCGCGGCCATACGTCTTGACAAACCTTCCATGGATGTCCTCAAGGAACGCAAACGGGATACGTCCTGCAACAGAAGGGAGCTTGTAAGGACATGGGTAGGTGATTCACATGGCAAGAGAGAAAAATAGTAAGCCGCAGAGATAAAACCTATCGACCTTTAGAAAAGAGTTTACGCAAGTATCAGATACACACCAAAAAAAAAAAAACACAATTTCCTCTTGTGGATTTCACAGTTTGCTTTCAGCAGGTGCTAGACTACGAACGAGGCGGCCAAGGCTGGTAGACACTAGAAATTTGTTTATTGGAGAGTTGCGTGTGGATATGATATGAAACCATCATCACCCCCATGTTACTCCATATATATAACGAATAAACTAAAATTTGCGGTTGAGTATTCCAGACAGGAATGATTAGGCTCGATACTGTCCAGTTTGAGGTGACGGATATATTTCAAAAAGGTCAAACATGCTGAGGATTACCGAAGCCGTAAATATCGCTGAACGCGTTTGATCTCCAGGTCAAAGAGCTGCAAAATTCAGAGGGGGGGGGGGGGGGAGTCCAGAAGCTCGACTCTCCTCCAACTCCAATCTACGACAACTCTAGCGAGCACGCCCCTCTTCAGGACTGCGAGCAGCAACACAGCAGAGAGGGGGCAGACATCGGAGACGCGCATGGTGACAAACGGCACAGGAAGGACAAACTCCTGGGGTCTCCGGATCTCCAATAATCTCCTCCTCCCGCCTACGGAGCCCCCAGCCGCGGCCAAGTTCAAAATTCCCAACCCTCTGACCGCATCAATTTTACTAGTACTGTAAAAGGAAGATATAAACATGGTCGCGGCAGGAAGCAGAGTAGTGCGACGAACCAGAGCGGCGAGGCGGGGAGCGTGAAAGAGAAAGGAGGCGGGCGGGCGGTGGGGTGGGGTGGCTTACTTCCTGCAGCGTCGTCTGCCATGCATAGCGCGGTGATGCCGTCGGTGCGCTTGGCGTGGAATACGTATCGGTCCTGCGTGTAGGAGACGTGGCTGTCGGCGCCGCCGTCGGGGAGGCGGTCGAGCACCTGGCGCGCGACGGAGCTGGCGTTGGTGGAGGCGGCGCCGTGCTCCGCCAGCACCGTGGAGCCCCGCGCCACCACCGCGTAGAGGATCGACATCGCCCCCTGCTGCCGTGTGGAGTCGGCTCGTCCTCGGGGGCAGGGCAGGGCAGGGGAGGGGAGGGGAGGGGGGAAAGCAGAGCAGAGGGGGATGTAGGAGTAGGATGATTTGGACGGACAGCTCGGGTTGGGTGGAGCCGTTGTTTAATTCCAGGTGGGGCCCACGTAGGCGGGTATGAGCTGTTGTGGTTGCCCCTGCTGGCTTTGGGTTGGTTCCTTTCATTCTCCTGGGCTCGTGCCGACTGCGGACTGGGTGGATGATGGTTCCGTCTCCGTTGCAACGGGGAGCTTCGACGTGGTCCGGGCAGCAAACACCATCAGCTTGGGTGTCAACAAGTGGACAGCTCCTAGTATACTCCTGCTGTCCCTTGCTCCTCCGCTTTGTCTCCACCAATGCATCCGACGTACTGTACTACCTACTTGTGTATACTTGTGGCTAGACAGGCTAAGTGTTATAAAAAAAATTGAACAGGAAAATTATATTATCATCATTAGAACTTACAGTACATCGTATCTCGGTGACAAAGCGTCGAGCGGAGATCAAACTTACCTACATGCACAGTATGAAAGAAATATGATCTAAATGCTTCCAGCTGATACCAAAGATTCATATGTTGCCAAATAATGATCGCTCATCCGTCGATAGAGGTGTTGTCATGCATCTTTAGTGACATGGCCTGAACAGCACAAGGACGGCATCTTCAGCAAGCCAATCGTCTGGCAAGTAGAACATTGTGCCTTCTGAAAATCATGAAGAAACAATATTGCACATCTGTAGCACTGCCACTTTAAATATTCTTGCTTGCATATAATGGCAAGTCCAAAATCTTTGATGCCCATGAATCTCATTTGTTGTGTGTGCGCACAACTGATGTTTGAAGATTGTAGCTGATATATTGTCTTTGGTCTTCAACCTCACGCTCATGCTATTATTCCACCTCGGATAATCCAATCCTTCAGCATCAAGAAAACATCAAAAACCATAGGCTGGAAGCTTAGATCCTGCATATTTGAGATGGCTTCAAGGTTCTCATCAAAGCAAATTACCATAGCCAGTCGGAATCATCCAACTTCACATCCAACGTATGAAGAGTATAGGGATATGCCTTGCTTGGCTCACCTTGATGTCAACAGCAAGTCCACACGTACCAACCGCAACTGCAAGTTCATCGACAACCTTAAGGAAGATCAAGAGGCGGGATATAAGCTCTCTATTAAAAAAAAAAAACGAGACAAAGGAGGCAAACGGAAGGAATCGATCCAAGGAATCAAGTGACATGGCGGAAGATGATCCCGAGCCGGATCCAAAACCCGATACCAGAGCCAACCCCAAAAATACTTTTGAGAAGAAAAGCTCTAGTGTGTTCCACACTTTCCTTGGAACGCCGACATCAAAGGAAAAGAGAACAACTCTGCAAGTTCTTACTTCTATTGTCCCAAAAGTTCCCCAATAGGTGAAAAGTCAATCACATGGGACCGATCTGACCATCCTTAGTTGATACCGCCTGGATGTTATGTCATTTTGTGTTGCTTTGAGTATATCATAGTAATATATATGCAATTCCATGTGGGGCCCACGTCGGCGGGTATGAGCTGTTGTGGTTGGCCCTGCTGGCCTTGGGTTGGTTCGTTGTTTCATTCCTGGGCTCATGCCGACTGCCGACTGGATGGGGGCATTGGAGGAATATTGGATGATCGTCCCATCTCCGTTGCAACGGGGAGCTTCGAGCCTTGCGGTGTCCACAAGTGGACAGCTGCTAGTAGACTCCTGCTGTCTCTTGCTCCTCCGCTCCGTTGAATTTGTCTCCAACAATGCGTCCAACGTACTGTACTACCTACTTGTGTATATTTGTGGCTAGACACACAGGCTAAGTGTTATAAAAAAATGAACATGAAAAACTATATAATCACTACAACATACAGTACTCCCTCCGCTCCATCAAAAATGTCTCAACTCAAACTAGTGAGACTGTTGTTTTGCTCAATGGGGTTCTAGGTCGCTGGATTCAGTGTCGTCGGGGACTAAGGCAAGGAGACCCCCTCCCCCTTCCTTTTCAACATTGTGGCAGATGTGCTGCAACACATGCTCCTTCAAGCCTCCCGCGAAGGGCTGCTCCTCCACCCTCTCGTCGACGACCTTCTCTACCCTGTCCCGCAGTATGCAGACGGCACCCTCTCATTATCCGTGACATCCCTGGACATGTCTCCAACCTTAAAACTGTGTTGGGATGCCTTCTCATCCGCCACTGGGCTCAATATCAACTTCCATATATAAAAGCGCCTTCGTCCCTATTAAGACTGGCGAAAACTCTGCCATATCCATGGCCACCTCCTTTAGATGCGCTGCCTCCTCCTTCCCCCAAACATATCTAGGTCCGCCGCTGTCAACCCATAAACTTTGTATTGCTGACCTCATCCTTATCATGACCAAGAGTGATATGTGGCTATCGGGGTGGAAGGGCCGCTGCCTACCCATTGGTGGCAGACTTTCTCCTTGTCAACTCGGTTCTGACCTCTATGCTCACACACGCTATGAGCGCCGGCCTCCTCCCTGCTGGCGTGGTTGAGGCCAATGATAAAATAAGGTGCGCCTTCCTTTGGGTCAGGGATGAAACTTCTAATGGTGGCCAATGCAAAGTGGCTTTGGACTGATGTATGTGTCCCCAAGAAGCTTGGGGTTGAAAGTGCATAGAGCCCCCATATGTGGTTTTGGTAATTAATGACAATCCCTATGGACTAATGTTTGCATTAAGTTATATGTGTAGGTGTTGTCCATAGGCAATGCTTGAACCATAAGTTGGCGTCAAGGTTGCAATATGAAGAAATGGGGCTAGTTCAAGATGAGTCAACTCGAAGAGCTCACATGCTTGAAGCTTGTCATTCATATGTGTTCATGGATATGTGAAAATGCACCGAAGAAGAAGCTCTCCCATAGTGGATTATGGGGGAGCAATCCGCAAGACTTCATCAAGCAAGCACAATCAAGAAAGGAGTTCCATCTCGTGGCCAAGATCGTCATCATCGAGCTCAAGTGGAATGCGCAAGGTTAAGGTTTGCTCTCGATAGGGTTTCTTTCTTACCGGTCTCATAGTTTAGTTGGGAGACCGGTTTATAGGATAATGGTCGTACTATCAAGGGGCTCTCGAGTGAGTAACTCGGTCGTATCGCTCGGAGTGCGGTCAAACCTTTGCATCCTTGCATTATCTTTCTTGGTTGTATTTGGATCTTATCCATGTGGTGTTTTAGAGCTTGTGGTTATTTCCATGACAAGCTCTAGTTCATCGAAATGGATTTCGGGTTTATCACTTGTTGCGTTTTCGATATCGGCGATTTTCCCGGTTTCTCGTATTGAGAGGTTTCACTCTAAAAATAATAGAAAATAATCCCCAAATAGTTTCCATATTTTCACTCTTTGTTGGGGTAGCTCTTGTTATCCTCTTTCCAACAAAATTGGTTTCATATCGATCGGAGTTTCCAAACTCTAGTTATTGATTTTCTAAGTTTGCCCAAAGAGAGAAGTTTGGGCTGGCCGGTAGTACCGCCCGAGCACGACCGGTAGTACCGCCCGTGCACGGCCGGTAGTACCGCCCGTGCACGGCCGGTAGTACCGCCCAAGGTACCGCCCGCGGTACCGGAAAAGAGGCCGAGCCTCACAGATGGTCTCTAGGGAGTTTGGGGCGCTCGGCGGTACCCCGGCCGGTACCTCGGCCGGAGGCTCCGGCCTCCCCCTCCCGGCCCGCAGCCTCCCTCACGCGCGCAACACACACGGGCGGTAGTACCGCCCCTAGCTGGCCGGTACTACCGGCCCCAAGTCGAGGCACCCAACGGGCAGAAAAATGTGCCCCTTATTTAAGCCTTCTTTCCTCTCTCTCTCTCTTGGTACTTCTTCTTCAACCTTTGGCTCTCCACCATTGTTGCATCTTGAGAGCTCCTCCTCTCCCCCAATCCCTCCATGATTCTTGCTCAAATTTGAGGAAAAGAGAGAGGTGTTCTAGATCTATATTTGCACCAATCAAATTCCCCTCTTTGTGAGGGAACCTCTAGATCTAGATCTTGGAGAGAAATTTTGTGTTCCTCTTCTTATATTGTTCTTCCTCTCTTATTCCCCCAATAGCTTTAGTAGCTTTGTTGGAATTTGAGAGTGGAGGATTTGGGCATCTTTGTGGTGTTCTTGCCATTGCATTTGGTGCATCGGTTTGACTTCTCCGCGGTGATACGTGGAGGTGAAAGTTCGTGAGATTTTCACTTCGGGAGCTTGTTCCCGGAGCTTGTTCCTCTTGGGTCTTTGGACCCTAGACGGCTTAGTGGTCTTTGTGGTCTTTGTGGTGTTCTTGGGGACTCCAATTAAGTTGTGGAGATTCTTCAAGGGCAAGGCCTTTGTGGCGATTTATTGGGAGCCTCCAATTAAGTTGTGGAGATAGCCCCAAGCTTTGTGCGGGTTCGGTGACCACCCTAAGGTTCCATAGTGGATCGAGGACATCCCTTTTGGTGGGAATTCTCGAGGAGAATACGGTGGCCTTCGCGCATTTGGAGTGACTTGTCCTCTCCACACCGCTCCAACGGAGAGTAGCACTCGCAAGAGTGTGAACTTCGGGATACATCGTTGTCTCCGCGTCACTTTGGTTATTCCTATACCCGAGCTCTTTACTTATGCACTTTACTTTGTGATAGCCTTCGTGCTTGAAGTTATATATCTTTCTATCACATAGTTGCTTGAATTGCTTAGCATAAGTCGTTGGTGCACATAGGTGAACCCTAGTTATATAGGTTTTGTGCTTGACAAATTAAACGCTAGTTTTATTCCGCATTTGTTAAGCCATATTCGCAAAAGTTTTAAACCGCCTATTCACCCCCCCCCCCCCCTCTAGGCGGCATCTGTGTCCTTTCAATTGGTATCAGAGCCCGGTCTCTCATTCTAGGCTTCATCGCCATGAGAGTAAGGATGTCGGCTAGAGATTTAGTGCAAGATCACACTTGTATATTCGATGGCACAAATTATGATGTTTGAAAATTTCGCATGCTTAGTCATTTTCGGGCCATTGACCCTCATATGGAGTATATTGTAGATATAGGTTTTTCTCCTCCGATGGATTCCCAAAATCTATCTTTAGAGGATGAGAAAAATTTATATCTCAATGCTCAAGCTTCTAACGTGCTTGTTCATGCTCTGAGCAATGTAGATATTCTTGCAATCTTGCCTTTCCGGAGCGCTCATGATTTATGGACAAATCTTTAATAAAAATATGATGTGTCCAACATTATTGAGGATGATTGTATTCCCTCTACTTCCGGTCGTAATGAACTTTCATCCACTTCACCATTGTGTTGCAAGACACAAGGAAATGCCAAGGTGAGTGGTGATGACCATTGCAATGTTGATGGTGAGCCTATTCTTGATGATCCTTCATCTCCATCTCATTGCAATGCCTCATCTTTGTATTTAGACACATATAGCACTATAAATGATTCACATGCTTGTGTTGATAGTCCTTGCATACCATGTGTTAAATGCTCATCTAAATATCATGGTGATATGCTTGCTAATTCTTGTCTCCGTAATAAAAATGCTTCTATTTCCTCTAGTTGTTATGTGTCTAACAATGTAGAGGAAACCGAAGAATCCATTGACAATGAAAAGATCTTGAATGGAGCTTCAAGTATCTCTTCTTCTCCATCATCTCAAGTTTCTCACATATGCCTTATGGCTAAGGCTTCTACGGGAACTCATAACTCGGAAGCTAATCTTTCTCATCATGATGAAGATGAAGTTCATGAATAAGAAGAGGAATTGATTGCCTCTTTACATGACAAGGGTGAGGTTTTTCATCGTGCTCTTCGCAAAAATAAAATTGCTTGCTCTAAATTTGTTGAAATCTTAGTTTGTGCTATTGAGAGCCAAAAACTTATTGAGATGCATGAGAACACCATATTAAAAATGGGTGCTCTTGAACGTGAGTATGCCGATGAAATAGGTTCTCTTAAGGGTGAACTTGAAGAAGAACAAACCACCAAAGAATCTCTTGAGGAGACCTTTTCTCTAGAATTGTATAGAATAAAGGAAAACCATGATAGAGATCTTGAAGTGGCAAATGATCTAAAATTAAAAAATGATAAGCTTGTGTTTGTTAATGCTAAACTCCTTGAGGATTTTGAGCAACTCAAAAATGGCTCTAGGGTCATTGAGAGTGCGCTCACCGAACTCACCGAGTCACATGAGCAACTTAAAGCTTCATATCTAAAAGAGCACGCCAACTTGCCTTCTCCTATTGATATTAATGATGATGCTTGTGCTACTAACTTTACATCTTGTGAAGCATCCATTTTGACGGAGAATGTTGAGCTAAGGGCCCAACTTGAATTGCTAACTAGCAAGTATGGGATTTTGGAAGAAAGTCATGGAAAGCTCTCTAGCTCCCATGATGAACTTCTAGTGTCCCATGTGAAGCTAAAGTTATCTCATGAGGCTATCATGTCAAAGGTAACATCATGTGAGCCTCATGTGGATACTAGCACTAATTATCAAAATGCTATATTGCCATGTGCTAGTCCTATTAATTCATCTACTCATAGTATTGCAAAATCTTGTGATGAATCATCCTCCTTGCCGTGTTGCTCTAAAAATGAAGTGTCTACTTCCTCTAGTATTTGTGTTGTTACTAACCATGTAGAGGAAATCAAAGAGCTCAAGGCTCAAGTCACTTCCTTGAAGAAAGACTTGAAAAAGGGTCATGAAGGGAAAATCAAACTTGACAAGATGTTGAGTGTACAACAATCCCCCAATGACAAAAGCGGACTTGGATTTATCTCCAATAGCAAGAAGAAGTCCAAAAGCTCCAAGAGCAAAAAGGGCCAAGTTCAAGTCAAAGATCCGGCCAAGATTACTTGCTTCAAGTGCAAAATTGAAGGGCATCATGTTAGATCTTGCCCATTGAAGAAGAAGCATCTTAGTGAGAAGCAAGAAGGGAAGCGGCCTCAAGTTCAACGCAATGTCCAACCTCGGGTTGAAGAAAAGCCCCTTCCCAAGAAGATTCAAGCTAATGCTCCCATTGTGGAGAAATCAAGTGAGAAGAAGGAGAAGAGAAGAACTTGCTACATATGCCGTGAGAAGGGCCACATCTCCTCCTTTTGCACTATTGGTACATCGTCCAACCCTATCATCATTGATGATGTTTATTCTCTTCGTAAGGATGATGTTGGCAATGTGTTTGTCAAATATGTTGGTTCTCAAAGTGGTGTTAAGAAAAGAACCATTTGGGTTGCCAAACCTATTGTGACTAACCTCTTAGGACCCAACTTGGTTGGGGACCAACCAGCTAAAACTTGATCAATAGGTGGTGTTGGAGGGCATTGGAGACTTGGCTACTTCGTGAAGAATTAAGGGACCTTCATAATTTATATTCTCTCAAGCCAAGTCATTTGGATTATCTCATTTCTATCATATATCCAATGTTCCTCCGTGCGGTAACATGTACACAACTTATTTACATTGAAAGTTACTCGCCCCTTTTTGCATGTGTTGGTGTTTTACCTTGCATATGCTTGTATATGTTGTGCTTCCTACTTGACTTATCTTGATAAATCAAGTATATGTATGATTAGGTTGCGCACCATGTATTTGTGTTTGTGTTGGAGCCTATTTGCATATTGTTGTATCTTATATGGCTCTTGGGAGTGATTAATGGACTATCCCATTTTGGGGGAGTGATATTCCCTTGGGAATGTCACAACCCAAAAAATTTGTGTACATGAGGAATATCACTTAGAATTGATATTGCAAGTTTATCTTGTCTCTATGTGGTATGTCATCCTCATGAGAAATTCAAATTCTATAATGTCCATTAATTATCTCTTGTTGGTTCCTTGTTGCCTCTTGCGAAAATAAATTCTATATCACATTATGGGGGAGTATTATGCTTTGTGCATACTACAAGCCATGAAAATGTGTATATTTGAGGTTGTGTCACATAGTATTGATATTGTAAATTATCTCGTTCCTATGTGGCATGGTTTTCTCAAACAAGTCCAAATTGCTTAAATGGATTCTTTGTTAATATCCTTATGGATCTTGTTTGTGAGAGCTTTCCTTAACATGGTTTTCCACAGTGTGTGTCTCATATCCTTTTTGGGAAATCATGTGCTTCAAGTTATGCTATTCATTGCTTTGCACGATGGTGTAATTAATTGAAGCTATCAAGAAACTCTATTTGCATAATGGTTAACTCGTATCTTTTACCATATGCTTTCTTTGGTGTGAAGATGATCTTGGATATACTTGGAAACTACCACCGGGAAATATTTTCCAAATACCTCTTGTCCTAGGACAATTGGTAATCTATGATGAGGTAGATATTTATTGATCATCTTTACCTTGGCTCTTCTGTTTAATTTCTTTATTTCTTGCCATGAAATGGTTTTTGAATTTGACTCCCATGTGTCTTCCTTGCTTTTTATGGATATAATTTGTTACTTGAACTTTCTTAGCATTTATTAAATATGGGTAGAGTAATGATCCCACTTTTGTGCATTGTGTATTCAAATGCAAAATCCTAAACAATGCACTAATCTTGGGGGAGCTCTCGTATTTGTGTTTGAATGCCAATTTTATGATCCTATCATTTCATTGCTTGATCTATATCAAGTACTTGATTTTGGAAGATAAACCTTTCTTTTCGGCACTTGTGCCATCATGAAAAGTGTGAGGGTTTGGGTTATTTGTTGGAACCTTGCTCTCTTGGGAGTTGGTTATCTCATTGCTTGTTTTGGGTTTAATTAGCTTCTTGTAATGAGATAAGTCTTTGAAATCAATCTTGTGTTGATTTGATTCTTCAATATAATTTGGACAACTATTGTTCTTGATTTAATTGGTGTTTCGTCCAAATTATATTTCCGGTTGGTTCTTGAGAGTCTCATGCATGCATATTTACTAAATGTATATTCTATGGCATGCGTTGCTTTCTTGTTCCAATATATATAGGGTAAAATCCAACAAATCCTAAATGGGTTAAGATGTGCATGAAATTCAATTTCATATCAATATGCACATATTTATGTGAAGTTTGTCTTATATGTTGTAGTGTCTAACTACTTTGGACCCACTTAGTTTGGGAACCATTTTGTACTTAAATTTGTTTTAGGTACATGAAGATGCATTGGATGCTTGCCAAATTCATAAGGAAGAAGTGGTTACTAAATGATTATTTGAGGCAAGCTAGGATGATCAACGAACTCATATCTACTACATTCACACCAATGCTATCTTGGTAACAAGTATCTTTTCATGCATACTTTTCTTGTATCCAACCTCGTGGTTGCATCTTGGCATGAATCTATCTATTTGCAAATGCCTTAATGAAACCTCCTTATTGCAAAATTGAGTTATTTCTTTTGGTATCTTCGAATTGTGATACTTGTTGCCTTACTCAAAGCATCCCAACTATCTTCTTTCCCTTGTTGATATTTGCGATGTCTTTGATGTGTTTGTGGTCGAAGTTCATAATGTACAATAAGATAAAATTGAGCCTTTGGGCACGCTTTTAAGCAAAGATCTTATTGGTATATTGCATGACTTTGCTTTGGATATCATGTTTTAATTATTGTGTATCTATTTTATGTGTACATGTTTCTTAGTGGATAAATATCTTTGTGATATTGTCTACTTAGAGGAACTTATATACATGAGAGATGATACATCTCCATTTGATATCTTTTCTAATTGATATGTGTTGATTGGTCATGCTAAGCAAAATCATTCTTTGAAGACTATGATGATGTCATTTGCGCATCCTTGTATTAGTCTTATAATATGCTTGGCCATGACTCTCACATATTCTCTTGGTTGAGCATCTAATTATGGTATCTCTTACATATTGCTCAACCATTTATTTGCTCCAAGTGTTAAGCTTAATTTCTTAGCTATGGTCTCTTGCAAATGTTGTGTTTTAAATGGTAACGAAGTAGTGAGGATTCCATGTTATGCATATTGTATTCAAATGCAACAATCTAATTTATGCATGTACCTTGGGGAGCTTCCTCATTTTATTTAAAGCACTATTTTGTGGTGATCATAAGATTTTATTTCACTTGGTATCTTTTGCTTTGAATGATATTATGGGAGTGATGATACCATGTTTGTGCACCTATATTCCAATATAAATTGTCTATCTTCGTGCATAAACCTTGGGGAGCTTCCTTATATGATTTAGAGTACTCTTCTTGATCTTATCATAATATTTATCTTTTATTTGGTTTCATGTTTGGGTTCATTTGATTGCTTGCTTCATGTGTTGAAGTTTCTTGACTTTGTTATCTTTTTGCAATCTTTGATCCTAAATATAGTTTTAATCCCTTCGAGTATTCATCATTGGATACGTGCATTTGATTCCACTCACATATGAGAAATTCACACCTTATGGAGGAAGTCTCACTATATTGACCTTTCTAGATTTTTCGCCCATTTCGGCAATGGATGCCAATGGGGGAGAAGTTTCGGGGGTTTAAGGGAATTGGGTTTTATGCTTCTTACTTTGTGCCAAAGTATTTGCCCTTCATGCTTTGCATCTTGTTGCCTTGCTTGGTTGAATATTTAGAGGAAACACCGCTAGGCTTTGATTGCCAATATATGAAATGAAATTCAAGTTCATTCACACGTGTATATATTATGGTGGAGTTTGTTCTATATATTCAACTTGTTTTGTTTCTTAAATTCCTTATATAAACCCTCTCAAAGAGATTGTCATCAATTACCAAAATGGGGGAGATTGAAAGTGCATAGAGCCCCCATATGTGGTTTTGGTAATTAATGACAATCCCTATGGACTAATGTTTGCATTAAGTTATATGTGTAGGTGTTGTCCATAGGAAATGCTTGAACCATAAGTTGGCGTCAAGGTTGCAATATGAAGAAATGGGGCAAGTTCAAGATGAGTCAACTCGAAGAGCTCACATGCTTGAATCTTGTCATTCATATGTGTTCATGGATATGTGAAAATGCACCGAAGAAGAAGCTCTCCCATAGTGGATTATGGGGGAGCAATCCGCAAGACTTCATCAAGCAAGCACAATCAAGAAAGGCGTTCCATCTCGTGGCCAAGATCATCATCATCGAGCTCAAGTGGAATGCGCAAGGTTAAGGTTTGCTCTCGATAGGGTTTCTTTCTTACTGGTCTCATAGTTTAGTTGGGAGACCGGTTTATAGGAGAATGGTCGTACTATCAAGGGGCTCTCGAGTGAGTAACTCGGTCGTATCGCTTGGAGTGCGGTCAAACCTTTGCATCCTTGCATTATCTTTCTTGGTTGTATTTGGATCTTATCCATGTGGTGTTTTAGAGCTTGTGGTTATTTCCATGACAAGCTCTAGTTCATCGAAATGGATTTCGGGTTTATCACTTGTTGCGTTTTCGATATCGGCGATTTTCCCGGTTTCTCGTATTGAGAGGTTTCACTCTAAAAATAATAGAAAATAATCCCCAACTAGTTTCCATATTTTCACTCTTTGTTGGGGTAGCTCTTGTTATCCTCTTTCCAACAAAATTGGTTTCATATCGATCGGAGTTTCCAAACTCTAGTTATTGATTTTCTAAGTTTGCCCAAAGAGAGAAGTTTGGGCTGGCCGGTAGTACCGCCCGAGCACGACCGGTAGTACCGCCCATGCACGGCCGGTAGTACCGCCCAAGGTACCGCCCGCGGTACCGGAAAAGAGGCCGAGCCTCACAGATGGTCTCTAGGGAGTTTGGGGCGCTCGGCGGTACCCCGGCCGGTACCTCGGCCGGAGGCTCCGGCCTCCCCCTCCCGGCCCGCAGCCTCCCTCACGCGCGCAACACACACGGGCGGTAGTACCACCCCTAGCTGGCCGGTACTACCGGCCCCAAGTCGAGGCACCCAACGGGCAGAAAAATGTGCCCCTTATTTAAGCCTTCTTTCCTCTCTCTCTCTTGGTACTTCTTCTTCAACCTTTGGCTCTCCACCATTGTTGCATCTTGAGAGCTCCTCCTCTCCCCCAATCCCTCCATGATTCTTGCTCAAATTTGAGGAAAAGAGAGAGGTGGTCTAGATCTATATTTGCACCAATCAAATTCCCCTCTTTGTGAGGGAACCTCTAGATCTAGATCTTGGAGAGAAATTTTGTGTTCCTCTTCTTATATTGTTCTTCCTCTCTTATTCCCCCAATAGCTTTAGTAGCTTTGTTGGAATTTGAGAGTGGAGGATTTGGGCATCTTTGTGGTGTTCTTGCCATTGCATTTGGTGCATCGGTTTGACTTCTCCGCGGTGATACGTGGAGGTGAAAGTTCGTGAGATTTTCACTTCGGGAGCTTGTTCCTCTTGGGTCTTTGGACCCTAGACGGCTTAGTGGTCTTTGTGGTCTTTGTGATGTTCTTGGGGACTCCAATTAAGTTGTGGAGATTCTTCAAGGGCAAGGCCTTTGTGGCGATTTATTGGGAGCCTCCAATTAAGTTGTGGAGATAGCCCCAAGCTTTGTGCGGGTTCGGTGACCACCCTAAGGTTCCATAGTGGATCGAGGACATCCCTTTTGGTGGGAATTCTCGAGGAGAATACGGTGGCCTTCGCGCATTTGGAGTGACTTGTCCTCTCCACACCGCTCCAACGGAGAGTAGCACTCGCAAGAGTGTGAACTTCGGGATACATCGTTGTCTCCGCGTCACTTTGGTTATTCCTATACCCGAGCTCTTTACTTATGCACTTTACTTTGTGATAGCCTTCGTGCTTGAAGTTATATATCTTTCTATCACATAGTTGCTTGAATTGCTTAGCATAAGTCGTTGGTGCACATAGGTGAACCCTAGTTATATAGGTTTTGTGCTTGACAAATTAAACGCTAGTTTTATTCCGCATTTGTTAAGCCATATTCGCAAAAGTTTTAAACCGCCTATTCACCCCCCCCCCCTCTAGGCGGCATCCGTGTCCTTTCAGGGGTCCTCTCTCTTCTAGCCCAAAATGTTGGCCTTTTAGCAAAATTCCTGACCATAATCCACTCCGACTCCAATGCCCGTTGGGCCTGTTGGTTTCGGCGCTAGTATGTTTGGGGGGGGGCCTTCCGGGACTTTGGATCTCACCACTACCTTGACACCCCCATTTGGAAAGACACCGTAGCCGGTCTTGACAACTTTAGAGTCGTTTCCTCAGTCTCCATCGGTAGCAGGGTTGCTACAGATTTCTGGTTTGACCTTTGGGAGACTCCCCCTCTTCACACTCGCTTTCCCAACCTCTTCTCCCACTCCACCCGTCCTAACCTAAACGTTGCTACTGCCCTCTCCCCCCCATACGTTGACATCTTTCTTGTCACGCGCCTCTCAGCTTCTGCGGAGGAGGAACTTTGTGCCCTTATCTTCGATCTGACTCTGGTGGACTTGAGCCCGATGCCCCGAATTTACGTGTCAGTCGTCTCACTAACAACAAGCTTTCGAACAAATTTTTCTATTATGTTGCTTTCAGCAATCTACATATCGATGACGTAGCAAGCAAGGTTTGGATGAGTGCAGCACCATGTAAGTGCAAGATTTTCTGCTGGCTCATCAGGAAGAAGCGGCTACCAACCAACGAACGGCGGTTTCGACACCACCTCAGCTCTTCTGCTGCCTGCCTTTCATATCATCAGCGCGTTGACACATATCATCTTATACTCTTCTTCCCGCCCGGGAGGTCTGGAGATTCTTCCACCACGACTTCGACGACCACACCATCGACTCCTTCACCGACCTCTCGCTCTTGAGATGTCGCACATATGACTACAAGGAGGCCACCATCAACACGGCCATTGTGTGGAATATCTGGAAGCGAAGGAATGCTCTCACCTTCACCAACATTGGCGAGAATCTCTCGCAGGTTACTCGACAGTGCCTAGAGGATTTTAGGCTCTGGGCTTATCGATGTACCACCCCACCTCATCCCACCATCTTAATTCTTGGTGTAACGGCTATGAGCCACCTTGAGCGCTCTGCTGGCGTGTAGTTGACGTGGGAGTAAGAAATCTTTATGGTGTAGCTTTTCTTCAGTTCCACGGCAACGGCGCCAGAAAAAGAGCTTGATGGCGTGTAACACACACGTTCATTGGGAACCCCAAGAGGAAGGTATGTTGCACACAGTAGCAAGTTTTCCCTCAGAAAGAAACCAAGGTTTATCGAACCAGGAGGAGCCAAGAAGCACGTTGAAGGTTGATGGCGGCGAGATGTAGTGCGGCGCAACACCAGGGATTCCGGCGCCAACGTGGAACCTGCACAACACAACCAAAGTACTTTGCCCCAACGAAACAGTGAGGTTGTCAATCTCACCGGCTTGCTGTAACAAAGGATTAGATGTATAGTGTGGATGATGATTGTTTGCAGAAAACAGTAGAACAAGTATTGCAGCAGATTGTATTCAATGTAAAAGAATAGGACCGGGGTCCACAGTTCACTAGAGGTGTCTCTCCCATAAGATAAATAGCATGTTGGGTGAACAAATTACAGTCGGGCAATTGACAAATAGAGAGGGCATGACCATGCACATACATGATATGATGAGTATTGTGAGATTTAATTGGGCATTACAACAAAGTACATAGACCGCTATCCAGCATGCATCTATGCCTAAAAAGTCCACCTTCAGGTTATCATCCGAACCCCTTCCAGTATTAAGTTGTAAACAACAGACAATTGCATTAAGTATGGTGCGTAATGTAATCAATAACTACATCCTTAGACATAGCATCAATGTTTTATCCCTAGTGGCAACAGCACATCCACAACCTTAGAAGTTTCTGTCACTGTCCCAGATTTAATGGAGGCATGAACCCACTATCGAGCATAAATACTCCCTCTTGGAGTTAAGAGCAAAAACTTGGCCAGAGCCTCTACTAATAACGGAGAGCATGCAAGATCATAAACAACACATAGGTAATAGATTGATAATCAACATAACATAGTATTCTCTATCCATCGGATCCCGACAAACACAACATATAGCATTACAGATAGATGATCTTGATCATGTTAGGCAGCTCACAAGATCCGACAATGAAGCACATGAGGAGAAGACAACCATCTAGCTACTGCTATGGACCCATAGTCCAGGGGTGAACTACTCACTCATCACTCCGGAGGCGACCATGGCGGTGAAGAGTCCTCCTGAGATGATTCCCCTCTCCGGCAGGGTGCCGGAGGCGATCTCCTGAATCCCCCGAGATGGGATTGGCGGCGGCGGCGTCTCAGTAAGGTTTTCCGTATCGTGGCTCTCGGTACTGGGGGTTTCGCGACGAAGGCTTTAAGTAGGCGGAAGGGCAACGCGGGGGGCCACACGAGGGCCCCACATGCCAGGCCGCGCCGCCCTGTTGTGTCGGTGCCTCGTGGCCCCACTTCCTTTCCCCCTGGGTCTTCTGGAAGCTTCGTGCAAAAATAGGACCCTGGGCGTTGATTTCGTCCAATTCCGAGAATATTTCCTTACTAGGATTTCTGAAACCAAAAACAGCAGAAAACAGCAACTGGCTCTTCGGCATCTCGTTAATAGGTTAGTGCCGGAAAATGCATAAATACGACATATAATGTGTATAAAACATGTAGATATCATCAATAATGTGGCATGGAACATAAGAAATTATCGATACGTCGGAGACGTATCAGCATCCCCAAGCTTAGTTCCTGCTCGTCCCGAGCAGGTAAACGATAACAAAGATAATTTCTGGAGTGACATGCCATCATAACCTTGATCATACTATTGTAAGCATATGTAATGAATGCAGCGATCAAAACAATGGTAATGACATGAGTAAACAAATGAATCATAAAGCAAAGACTTTTCATGAATAGTACTTCAAGACAAGCATCAATAAGTCTTGCATAAGAGTTAACTCATAAAGCAATAAATCAAAGTAAAGGTATTGAAGCAACACAAAGGAAGATTAAGTTTCAGCGGTTGCTTTCAACTTGTAACATGTATATCTCATGGATAATTGTCAACATAGAGTAATATAACAAGTGCAATATGCAAGTATGTAGGAATCAATGCACAGTTCACACAAGTGTTTGCTTCTTGAGGTGGAGAGAAATAGGTGAACTGACTCAACATAAAAGTAAAAGAATGGTCCTTCAAAGAGGAAAGCATCGATTGCTATATTTGTGCTAGAGCTTTGGTTTTGAAAACATGAAACAATTTTGTCAACGGTAGTAATAAAGCATATGTATCATGTAAATTATATCTTACAAGTTGCAAGCCTCATGCATAGTATACTAATAGTGCCCGCACCTTGTCCTAATTAGCTCGGATCACCAGGATTATCATCGCAATACACATGTTTTAACCAAGTGTCACAAAGGGGTACCTCTATGCCGCCTGTACAAAGGTCTAAGGAGAAAGCTCGCATTTGGATTTCTCGCTTTTGATTATTCTCAACTTAGACATCCATACCGGGAGAACATAGACAACAGATAATGGACTCCTCTTTTATGCATAAGCATGTAGCAACAATTAATGTTCTCATATGAGATTGAGGATATATGTCCAAAACTGAAACTTCCACCATGATTCATGGCTTTAGTTAGCGGCCCAATGTTCTTCTCTAACAATATGCATGCTCTAACCATTTAAATGAGTGGTAAATCTCCCTTACTTCAGACAAGACGGACATGCATAGCAACTCACATGATATTCAACAAAGAGTTGATGGCGTCCCCAGAAACATGGTTATCGCACAACAAGCAACTTAATAAGAGATAAAGTGCATAAGTACATATTCAATACCACAATAGTTTTTAAGGCTATTTTGTCCCATGAGCTATATATTGCAAAAGCGAATGATGGAAATTTTAAAGATAGCACTCAAGCAATTTACTTTGGAATGGCGGAGAAATACCATGTAGTAGGTAGGTATGATGGACACAAATGGCATAGTGGTTGGCTCAAGGATTTTGGATGCATGAGAAGTATTCCCTCTCGATACAAGGTTTAGGCTAGCAAGGTTATTTGAAACAAACACAAGGATGAACCGGTGCAGCAAAACTCACATAAAAGACATATTGTAAACATTATAAGACTCTACACCGTCTTCCTTGTTGTTCAAAACTCAATATTAGAAATTATCTAGACTTTAGAGAGACCAAATATGCAAACCAAATTTTAGCAAGCACTACTGCAGAATAGGCTATCAGTGACAGGCTTAAAAGGCCCATTAGTGACAGGCAAAGCGCCTGTCACTAATGACTAGTCACTGGTATGAGGTTACTAGTGACAGGCAAAGTGCCCGTCACTAGTATGTGCATGCTAGTGACAGGCAAAAAAGATGCATGTCACTAGTTTCGATCATAGCCCACAGCTATCGTGGCCATCACTGGTTTGAATTTCGATACTTAATAAAATTAATACGTTTCCCACCTATATTCCTGGTAGCACAATAAGATGTTACAAAAATAAAAAGCATTTTTCAGAAATATTTCTTACATCACAATAAGATGGTGTACCAATGGTACAATCACATCATCCAATATGACATAATATTTACATAGCTAACACACCGGCATAAGAACTTGCAATCTATCATAGACTGCGAAAAGATTGTTTCTTGATCAGTTATGTAATAAACATTTTGAACTCCAAAGAACAGCACCACCGCAATACATGTAATGTGGTCATAAGCATAGCTGCAAGTTCCCTTTCATTATTCTACATTTCCATCATCTTGTTGAGCTGCAAATTCTTTTATTATATATTTCTTGTATGGACTTGAATGGTGCAGGACACTTGGGACGTGCTTAACCTGATATAAATAAGGAAATGAGCATATCATAGTGAGCAATGGCACCAGGTGGGTTGGAGAATAGAGACTCCAAATAAAAAAAATCGAAGTGGCATAGAAATCAGCTTTCGTATTATTTGTCCCTAAATTCAGAAGACTGGACTTAGCAACGATGAGGTAAATCATGCAAAGGTATATAGATAGGAGTACATAAATATTTCTTAGAAACATAGAATAACAAACGACATCACAAAATGAAAAACATGGACACTTGAAAAATTATACCAATGCGTGAAGATTCTTCAAACTCACCAATGCCCACTAGTAGTCTTCATGGTAGTGCTTTGTGTAGATTCTGAAGCACCAAAAAAATGCATTATAGTCACTAATTACATATGACATATCCTTAATTTCTAAATCTAGATACACATGTTTTCAATACAAAATTGCTAGACAGCTGCATGTATCACACTTAGGGATTATATCACTTAACACCACAAGTTGGGGAATTTTTATCACAGAACCACAACTCTTGGATTTTTTTTTCACAATACACCAGCCTTTGGGGTAATTGTTTCACAAAACACATAATCTCCCATTTAGCTGGTTTGGGCCTATTAGTAATTTTGGGCCCACCGACACCAAACTGGTTCAGTTGAACCAATTCCCCTTCTCTGCCCGAGCTTTTCCTCGAGGTAGAGACGACAAACAATGGCCGACCCAGAGACGGGCAGCAAGCTGGGAAGGAGGCGAGCCAGCGGCGGGGTTAGGGCTGGTGGCGGGGATTGGCGACCCATTCCTCGAAGGATTTGAAGCCAGAGGCCTTGACCACGTAGGGTTTGTGGGAGAGGCAGCCTCCAATCGATCCGGCACAGGTGGTGGGGGCTACGGCGCGCAGGCTAAGAGAACACCGACCATCAATTCATTACAAGAGGATAAACCAAACACGCTCAGACAGGAGAAAACCAAAGATTGAACCATGCACCAGGAGCATACCAAACATGCTCAAGCTGGAGCTAGTTACACTAAATTGGACAGAAAATCATCTATTGCAAAGTTCCTATCGGAAATTGGAGAAACATCAAGGCCCTCTAGGCGTTGGATTCAGATAGGTGCTGGCTTCGTAGTCTTGCCGAATGCCTCGTCACCGGAGCGCCGCCATCACCTGTCTGATGGTAGGGACGTTCGGCTCCACGCCAAACGGTGCAGCGCCTCACCCGCCACTGTCGCCGCTCCGAATCCAGGGAGGCCACACCGCCGGTGTGCCAGGTTTTGAGTTGGTTCGAGACATACCTGTCTGTTAGATCGTCCATGGTGTTACGCTGGAGCAGACCAACATGCTAATTATTTGTCAAATGGGCTAACTACAAGTTAATGTGTTTTGTGAAACAATTACCTCAAAGGTTGGTGTTTTGTGAATAAAAATAGTAGGGTTGTGGTTTTGTGATAAAAAATCCTCAACTTATGGTGTTAAGTGATAAAATCTCTCACACTTACAAACTGTTAGAATCCTTGTTTAGTCCGTGGAGTAGATGTCTCCCTAAAATAGGTTAAATCCTAAAAACCATTGATCGAGGAGAAATTTCCAAACTCGCTCCACCAAGCACCGATCATTCAATCATGAATTCCCTTAAACTTAAAATGCATCAAACAACTGAATGTGGAGCCGTGTCATGGATGGTGGATGTTCGGCATGAAGCCTTAGGTCAACAAGAAAATCAACGAACCAGGAGAAATGGTAAGCGTGTATGCGTACGTACTCACCCGGCGTCATACTCCATGGGGCACCCGAGCGTCGCGTCGGCCGAGTCGGAGGGTAAAAGTCCGCCGCGGGAATGCCGCTGCTAGTGAGGCGCCCACGCCCGGAAAATCTGAAGCCGTCGGTTCGAGCGATCAGCAGGAAAGACACGCCACCGGTTTGTCAACGACGTACCGCCGGAGAACAACGTCGAGGTGGAGGAAATCACAGCGGACTTATTCGCTAGAGGTCCTCGAAGCCGACGGGGCCTGCGCGGTCTTGGTGCTCTTCTCAGCGGAGGGCGCGACATCCACGGGAGGCGGTGAAGGCGGCTGCCGGCCATGGATCGCGCCTCAAATCGTCTCGACGGTTGCCGGCTAAACGGACAGCCATGGATCGCATCCAACGTGCCCATGTCGGTTGCCGGCCGGTGGGAAGGTCAATCCTGCAGTCCGACCGATGTGGACGTGCTTGGGGCATGGCGGGTTCACGGGAGAAGGGGTGCGGCACCGCGTGATGGAGGAGTCGATGGCGTCTCGATTGGATCTGCCGATGGCGGAGACGGGAGCAGGCGAGGAGGAGATGTAGTCGGTTGTTTCGCGTGAGCGGATCAGACGATCGTGCGAGTCAGGTTTCATTTTGATGTAGGGTGTAGAAGTATAGACAAATCAGGGAGACTCTCCGTTTGTTTTGGAGTGCAGTTTTCCTTTTCCTCTGAATCAATATCTTTACATTCAGCATTCGGGATGCGCCAGGTCCCATCGAACGTAATTTTCCTTTCGATATAGTAGAGACGGGATCTAAAAAAATAAATAGTAGAGACAAGATATGGCTGATACGCACGTCCTCAAATGGTTAACCGGCTGGCAAAAAACAAATATGTTCAGTGACAGGCATTTATACATGCCTGTCACTAACATATTTACCCTTTCAGCTTACCACTATAAAAACTGCTAGTGACAGGCTCTTTTATGCGCCTGTCACTAATGTGTTTATATTAGCGACGGGCTTATTTGTGCCTGTCACTAGTATTCGTACTAGTGACAGGCATAATTTTGCCTGTCACTAAACGTCTGGCGGCTATAAGCCTTTCTGCAGTAGTGAAGCTCTATGTGTTTCTTCATTAATAAGTGCAAAGTATATGATGCAAGAGCTTAAACATGAGCACAACAATTGCCAAGTATCAAATTATTCAAGACATTTTAGAATTACTACATGTAGCATTTCCCGATTCCAACCATATAACAATTTAACGAAGAAGATTCAACCTTCGCCATGAATACTATGAGTAAAGCCTAAGACATATTTGTCCATATGCAACAGCGGAGCGTGTCTCTCTCCCACACAATAAATGCTAGGATCCATTTTATTCAAACAAAAACAAAACAAAAACAAAAACAAACCGACGCTCCAAGCAAAGTAAATAAGATGTGATGGAATAAAAATATAGTTTCAGGGGAGGAACCTGATAATGTTGTCGATGAAGAAGGGGATGCCTTGGGCATCCCCAAGCTTAGACGCTTGAGTCTTCTTAAAATAGCAGGGGTGAACCACCGGGGCATCCCAAGCTTAGAGCTTTCACTCTCCTTGATCATATTGCATCATTTCCCTCTCTTGATCCTTGAAAACTTCCTCCACACCAAACTCGAAACAACTCATTAGAGGGTTAGTGCACAATAAAAATTTATATGTTCAGAGGTGACATAATCATTCTTAACACTTCTGGACATTGCATAAAGCTACTGGACATTAATGGATCAAAGAAATTCATCCAACATAGCAAAAGAGGCAATGCGAAATAAAAGGCAGAATCTGTCAAAACAGAACAGTTCGTAAAGACGAATTTTAAAATGGCACCAGACTTGCTCAAATGAAAATGCCCAAATTGAATGAAAGTTGCGTACATATCTGAGGATCACGCACGTAAATTGGCATATTTTTATGAGCTACCTACAGAGAGGCAGGTCGAAATTCGTGACAGCAAAGAAATCTGTTACTGCGCAGTAATCCAAATCTAGTATGAACCTTACTATCAAAGACTTTACTTGGCACAACAATGCACAAAACTAAGATAAGGAGAGGTTGCTACAGTACTAAACAACTTCCAAGACTCAAATATAAAATAAAGGTACTGTAGTAAAAATATGGGTTGTCTCCCATAAGCGCTTTTCTTTAACGCCTTTCAGCTAGGCGTAGAAAGTGTGTATCAAGTATTATCAAGAGATGGAACATCAACATTACCTTGGGCTTTACCCTTACCTTTCTTGTTCTTTTTCTTACTCTTTGATTTAGGGAATATATGTCTACCCCCGGTGTAGAGGTGAGTTTTAGGGTGCCTTCTCCCATATCTTTGACTGCTCACAATAGTTTCAGCAGGGATCTTCCGAGTGTGATTTGTCCTGTTCCTGCACATTCAATAACAAGATAATCAATGGATATTGTTCTCCCAAGAACGGTCGTATGCACACCCGCAGCTATTCCTTTAGGAATTATAACAGAGTTATCAATAAGAGTTATTCCTTCTCCCCCTTCAATGAATCCCCAAAGTTGCAAAGATTTATGAATACTCGTAGGCATTAGGCAAAATTCAGACATAATATCACAATTGGCATGAAGAGTTTGGTCACCGATAACAATTTTAATAGTAGGATCCCATAATGAAGGTTCAGAGTTCACTAAAACTTGATCAAGACGGTTACGCACATATCTATAATTTTCATTCAAGCGAGATGCACATGTCTCAAGAGTGTTTAATCTATTATAAATGCTAATAAGGGCTGAATCAAAGTTATTAGCTGAATCATGTGATGCAACCAACTTCTTTATGGCATTAAAAGCTTGATCCCCATTGCAATGAAGGAAATCTCCTCCCACTACAGCATCCAAGGCATATCTATAGCGAATCATAAGACCAAAATAAAAATTACTAAGGAGCAAACTTAGAGTCATTTGAGGTTCAGCTTTACGATAAGAATCAAAAATTCTAGACCAAGCATCTTTAAAACTCTCCTCATCCCCTTGTTTAAAAGTGAAAACTAATTCCTCAGGTGAAGAAGTAACAGGTGCAGAACTAGACATGGTAACAAAAGTAAAATACAAGTAACTAATTTTTTTGTGTTTTTGATATAGAGTGCAAGACAGTAAATAAAGTAAAACTAGCAACTAATTTTTTTGTGTTTTGTTATAATGCAGCAAACAAAGTAGTAAATAAAATAAAGCAAGACAAAAACAAAGTAAAGAGATTGGATTGTGGAGACTCCCCTTGCAGCGTGTCTTGATCTCCCCGGCAACGGCGCCAGAAAAAGATCTGCTGGCGTGTAGTTGACGTGGGAGTAAGAAATCTTTGTGGTGTAGCTTTTCTTCAGTTCCCCGGCAACGGCGCCACAAAAAGAGCTTGATGGCGTGTAACACACACGTTCGTTGGGAACCCCAAGAGGAAGGTATGTTGCACACAGTAGCAAGTTTTCCCTCAGAAAGAAACCAAGGTTTATCGAACCAGGAGGAGCCAAGAAGCACGTTGAAGGTTGATGGCGGCGAGATGTAGTGCGGCGCAACATCAGGGATTCCGGCGCCAACGTGGAACCTGCACAACACAACCAAAGTACTTTGCCCCAACGAAACAGTGAGGTTGTCAATCTCACCGGCTTGCTGTAACAAAGGATTAGATGTATAGTGTGGATGATGATTGTTTGCAGAAAACAGTAGAACAAGTATTGCAGCAGATTGTATTCAATGTAAAAGAATAGGACCGGGGTCCACAGTTCACTAGAGGTGTCTCTCCCATAAGATAAATAGCATGTTGGGTGAACAAATTACAGTCGGGCAATTGACAAATAGAGAGGGCATGACCATGCACATACATGATATGATGAGTATTGTGAGATTTAATTGGGCATTACGACAAAGTACATAGACCGCTATCCAGCATGCATCTATGCCTAAAAAGTCCACCTTCAGGTTATCATCCGAACCCCTTCCAATATTAAGTTGTAAACAACAGACAATTGCATTAAGTATGGTGTGTAATGTAATCAATAACTACATCCTTAGACATAGCATCAATGTTTTATCCCTAGTGGCAACAGCACATCCACAAGCTTAGAACTTTCTGTCACTGTCCCAGATTTAATGGAGGCATGAACCCACTATCGAGCATAAATACTCCCTCTTGGAGTTAAGAGCAAAAACTTGGCCAGAGCCTCTACTAATAACGGAGAGCATGCAAGATCATAAACAACACATAGGTAATAGATTGATAATCAACATAACATAGTATTCTCTATCCATCGGATCCCAACAAACACAACATATAGCATTACAGATAGATGATCTTGATCATGTTAGGCAGCTCACAAGATCCGACAATGAAGCACATGAGGAGAAGACAACCATCTAGCTACTGCTATGGACCCATAGTCCAGGGGTGAACTACTCACTCATCACTCCGGAGGCGACCATGGCGGTGAAGAGTCCTCCGGGAGATGATTCCCCTCTCCGGCAGGGTGCCGGAGGCGATCTCCTGAATCCCCCGAGATGGGATTGGCGGCGGCGGCATCTCAGTAAGGTTTTCCGTATCGTGGCTCTCGGTACTGGGGGTTTCGCGACGAAGACTTTAAGTAGGCGGAAGGGCAACGCGGGGGGCCACACGAGGACCCCACATGCCAGGGCCGCGCGGCCAAGGGCCAGGCCGCGCCGCCCTGTTGTGTCGGCGCCTCGTGGCCCCACTTCCTTTCCCCCTCGGTCTTCTGGAAGCTTCGTGCAAAAATAGGACCCTGGGCGTTGATTTCGTCCAATTCCGAGAATATTTCCTTACTAGGATTTCTGAAACCAAAACAGCAGAAACAAAGAATCGGCTCTTCGGCATCTCGTTAATAGGTTAGTGCCGGAAAATGCATAAATACGACATATAATGTGTATAAAACATGTAGATATCATCAATAATGTGGCATGGAACATAAGAAATTATCGATACGTCGGAGACGTATCACGCTCCGCCCTAAATTTCTCATCCTTCTTCTCCCCCTCTATGTAATGCTACGCCTGTAAAACATTGATGTGGTTATATATGAGTTCAGGCTGGCGTAAGCTCGCTGACAAGGGAGCTCCTCGGTGATACGTCTCCGACGTATCGATAATTTCTTGTGTTCCATGCCACATTATTGATGTTATCTACATGTTTTATGCACACTTTATGTCATATTCGTGCATTTTCTGGAACTAACCTATTAACAAGATGCCGAAGTGCCAGTTGTTGTTTTCTGCTGTTTTTGGTTTCAGAAATCCTAGTAACGAAATATTCTCGGAATTGGACGAAATCAACGCCCAGGGTCCTATTTTGCCACGAAGCTTCCGAGACCGAAGAGGAGACGAAGTGGGGCCACGAGGCGGCCACACCCTAGGGCGGCGCGGCCCGGCCCTTGGCCGCGCCGACCTGTGGTGTGGGGCCCTCGTGTGGCCCCCGACCTGCCCTTCCGCCTACTTAAAGCCTCCGTCGCGAAACCCCGCATCGAGAGCCACGATACGGAAAACCTTCCCGGAGACGCCGCCGCCGCCAATCCCATCTCGGGGGATTCAGGAGATCGCCTCCGGCACCCTGCCGGAGAGGGGAATCATCTCCCGGAGGACTCTACGCCGCCATGGTCGCCTCCGGAGTGATGAGTGAGTAGTCTACCCCTGGACTATGGGTCCATAGCAGTAGCTAGATGGTTGTCTTCTCCCCATTGTGCTTAATTGTCGGGTCTTGTGAGCTGCCGAACATGATCAAGATCATCTATCTGTAATTCTATATGTTGTGTTTGTTGGGATCCGATGAATAGAGAATACTTGTTATGTTGATTATCAATTTATATCTATGTGTTGTTTATGATCTTGCATGCTCTCCGTTACTAGTAGATGCTCTGGCCAAGTAGATGCTTGTAACTCCAAGAGGGAGTATTTATGCTCGATAGTGGGTTCATGTCTCCGTGAATCTGGGGAAGTGACAGAAATCTCTAAGATTATGGATGTGCTGTTCCCACTAGGGATAAAACATTGGTGCTATGTTCAAGGATGTAGTTACTGATTACATTACGCGCAATACTTAATGCAATTGTCTGTTGTTAGCAACTTAATACTGGAGGGGTTCGGATGATAACCTGAAGGTGGACTTTTTAGGCATAGATGCATGCTGGATAGCGGTCTATGTACTTTGTCGTAATGCCCAATTAAATCTCACTATACTCATCATAATATGTATGTGCATGGTCATGCCCTCTTTATTTGTCAATTGCCCAACTGTAATTTGTTCACCCAACATGCTGTTTATCTTATGGGAGAGACACTTCTAGTGAACTGTGGACCCCGGTCCAATTCTCTATACTGAAATACAATCTACTGCAATACTTGTTTTACTGTTTTCTGCAAACAATCATCTTCCACACAATACGGTTAATCCTTTGTTACAGCAAGCCGGTGAGATTGACAACCTCACTGTTTCGTTGGGGCAAAGTACTTTGGTTGTGTTGTGCAGGTTCCACGTTGGCGCCGGAATCTCTGGTGTTGCGCCGCACTACATCCCGCCGCCATCAACCTTCAACGTGCTTCTTGACTCCTACTGGTTCGATTAAACCTTGGTTTCTTACTGAGGGAAACTTGTCGCTGTGCGCATCACACCTTCCTCTTGGGGTTCCCAACGGACGTGTCAACTACACGCATCAAGCAAATTTCTGGCGCCGTTGCCGGGGAGATCAAGACACGCTGCAAGGGGAGTCTCCACTTCCCAATCTCTTTACTTTGTTTTTGTCTTGCTTAGTTTTATTTACTACTTTGTTTGCTGCACTAAATCAAAATAAAAAAAATTAGTTGCTAGTTTTACTTTATTTATCTTGTTTACTATATCAAAAACACACAAAATTTAGTTACTCACATTTACTTTATCTAGTTTGCTTTATTTACTGTTGCTAAAATGGCCACCCCTGAAAATACTAAGTTGTGTGACTTCACAACCACAAATAATAATGATTTCTTATGCACACCTATTGCTCCACCTGCTACTACAGCAGAATTCTTTGAAATTAAACCTTTCTTTATCAATCTTGTTATGCGAGAGCAATTTTCTGGTGTTAGTTCTGATGATGTTGCTGCCCATCTTAATAATTTTGTTGAACTATGTGAAATGCAAAAATATAAAGATGTAGATGGTGACATTATAAAATTAAAATTGTTCCCTTTCTCATTAAGAGGAAGAGCTAAAGATTGGTTGCTATCTCTACCTAAGAATAGTATTGATTCCTGGACTAAATGCAAGGATGCTTTTATTGGTAGATATTATCCCCCTGCTAAAATTATATCTTTGAGGAGTAGCATAATGAATTTTAAACAATTAGATACTGAACATGTTGCACAAGCATGGGAAAGAATGAAATCTCTGGTTAAAAATTGCCCAACCCATGGACTGACTACTTGGATGATCATCCAAACCTTCTATGCAGGACTAAATTTTTCTTCGCGGAATTTATTGGATTCAGCTGCTGGAGGTACCTTTATGTCCATCACTCTTGGTGAAGCAACAAAGCTTCTTGATAATATGATGATCAATTACTCTGAATGGCACACGGAAAGAGCTCCACAAGGTAAGAAGGTAAATTCTGTCGAAGAAACCTCTTCCTTGAGTGATAAGATTGATGCTATTATGTCTATGCTTGTGAATGATAGGACAAATGTTGATCCTAATAATGTTCCGTTAGCTTCATTGGTTGCCCAAGAAGAACATGTTGATGTAAACTTCATTAAAAATAATAATTTCAACAACAATGCTTATCGGAACAATTCTAGTAATAACTATAGGCCATATCCTTATAATAATGGTAACGGTTATGCTAATTCTTATGGGAATTCTTACAATAATAATAGGAACACACCCCCTGGACTTGAAGCTATACTTAAAGAATTTATTAGTACACAAACTGCCTTTAACAAATCTGTTGAGGAAAAACTCAATAAAATTGATATTCTCGCTTCTAAGGTTGATAGTCTTGCTTCTGATGTTGATCTTTTGAAATCGAAAGTTATGCTTAATGAGAATCATCATAATAAAATTACTACTACAGCAAATGCCATCCAAGTTAGAATTAATGAGAATATAAGATTGATGGCCGAATTGCGTGCTAGGTGGGAAAGAGAAGAAAACGAAAAAGAAGATAATATAGCTAAAGTTTGGACTATTACCACCACTAGTAATGCTAATGCTACACAAGTTGCTGCACCTCCTACTAATAATAATAAAAGAATTGGTGTTAGCAATGTTTCCACTTCTAATGCAAAGCGCGAGAAACTGCCTGAAATCGCTAAAAGCTGAAACCGCTGTGATAAAACTGCTGAAATTTTTTCCAACATTGGGGATGATGATCCCATTGATTTAGATTATAATGGTTTGAATTTTGATGATTGCCACATCTCTGAAGTTATAAAGTTCTTGCAAAAACTTGCTAAAAGTCCTAATGCTAGTGCTACAAATTTGGCTTTCACGCAACATATTACAAATGCTCTCATAAAAGCTAGAGAAGAGAAACTAGAGCGCGAAGCCTCTATTCCTAGAAAGCTAGAGGATGGTTGGGAGCCCATCATTAAGATGAAGGTTAAAGATTTTGATTGTAATGCTTTATGTGATCTTGGTGCAAGTATTTCCGTTATGCCTAAGAAAATTTATAATATGCTTGACTTGCCACCGCTGAAAAATTGTTATTTGGATGTTAATCTTGCTGATCATTCTACAAAGAAACCTTTGGGGAAAGTTGATAATGTTCGCATTACCGTTAACAATAACCTTGTCCCCGTTGATTTTGTTGTCTTGGATATTGAATGCAATGCATCTTGCCCCATTATATTGGGAAGACCTTTTCTTCGAACCGTTGGTGCTATCATTGATATGAAGGAAGGTAATATTAAATATCAATTTCCTCTCAAGAAAGGTATGGAACACTTCCCTAGAAAGAGAATGAAGTTATCTTTTGATTCTATTATTAGAACAAATTATGATGTTGACACTTCGTCTCTTGATAATACTTGATACACACTTTCTGCGCCTAGCTGAAAGGCGTTAAAGAAAAGCGCTTATGGGAGACAACCCATGTTTTTACTACAGTACTTTGTTTTTATTTTGTGTCTTGGAAGTTGTTTACTACTGTAGCAACCTCTCCTTATCTTAGTTCTGTGTTTTGTTGTGCCAAGTAAAGTCTTTGATAGTAAAGTTCATACCAGATTTGGATTACTGCGCAGAAACAGATTTCTTTGCTGTCACGAATCTGGGCTGTTTTCTCTGTAGGTAACTCAGAAAATTATGCCAATTTACGTGAGTGATCCTCAGATATGTACGCAACTTTCATTCAATTTGAGCATTTTCATTTGAGCAAGTATGGTGCCTCGATAAAATTCGTCAATACGAACTGTTCTGTTTTGACAGATTCTGCCTTTTATTTCGCATTGCCTCTTTTGCTATGTTGGATGAATTTCTTTGATCCATTAATGTCCAGTAGCTTTATGCAATGTCCAGAAGTATTAAGAATGAGTGTATCACCTCTGAACATGTTAATTTTTATTGTCCACTAACCCTCTAATGAGTTGTTCTAAGTTTGGTGTGGAGGAAGTTTTCAAGGATCAAGAGAGGAGTATGATGCAATATGATCAAGGAGAGTAAAAGCTCTAAGCTTGGGGATGCCCCGGTGGTTCACCCCTGCATATTCTAAGAAGACTCAAGCGTCTAAGCTTGGGGATGCCCAAGGCATCCCCTTCTTCATCGACAACATTATCAGGTTCCTCCCCTGAAACTATATTTTTATTCCATCACATTTTATGTGCTTTTCTTGGAGCGTCGGTTTGTTTTTATTTTTGTTTTTGCTTGAATAAATGGATCCTAGCATTCACTTTGTGGGAGAGAGACACGCTCCGCTGTAGCATATGGACAAGTATGTCCTTAGGCTTTACTCATAATATTCATGGCGAAGTTTCTTCTTCGTTAAATTGTTATATGGTTGGAATTGGAAAATGATACATGTAGTAAATTGCTAAAATATCTTGGATAATGTGATACTTGGCAATTTTTGTGCTCATGTTTAAGCTCTTGCATCATATACTTTGCACCCATTAATGAAGAAATACATAGAGCATGCTAAAATTTGGTTTGCATAATTGGTCTCTCTAAAGTCTAGATAATATCTAGTATTGAGTTTTGAACAACAAGGAAGACGGTGTAGAGTCTTATAATGTTTACAATATGTCTTTTATGTGAGTTTTGCTGCACCGGTTCATCCTTGTGTTTGTTTCAAATAGCCTTGCTAGCCTAAACCTTGTATCGAGAGGGAATACTTCTCATGCATCCAAAATCCTTGAGCCAACCACTATGCCATTTGTGTCAACCATACCTACCTACTACATGGTATTTCTCCGCCATTCCAAAGTAAATTGCTTGAGTGCTACCTTTAAAATTCCATCATTCGCCTTTGCAATATATAGCTCATGGGACAAATAGCTTAAAAACTATTGTGGTAGTGAATATGTACTTATGCACTTTATCTCTTATTAAGTTGCTTGTTGTGCGATAACCATGTTTCTGGGGACGCCATCAACTATTTTTTGTTGAATATCATGTGAGTTGCTATGCATGTCCGTCTTGTCTGAAGTAAGAGAGATCTACCACCTTATGGTTAAGCATGCATATTGTTAGAGAAGAACATTGGGCCGCTAACTAAAGCCATGATTCATGGTGGAAGTTTCAGTTTTGGACATATATCCTCAATCTCATATGAGAATAATAATTGTTGCCACATGCTTATGCATTAAAGAGGAGTCCATTATCTGTTGTCCATGTTGTCCCGGTATGGATGTCTAAGTTGAGAATAATCAAAAGCGAGAAATCCAAAATGCGAGCTTTCTCCTTAGACCTTTGTACAGGCGGCATGGAGGTACCCCATTGTGACACTTGGTTAAAACATGTGTATTGCGATGATCCGGTAGTCCAAGCTAATTAGGACAAGGTGCGGGCACTATTAGTATACTATGCATGAGGCTTGCAACTTATAAGATATAATTTACATAACTCATATGCTTTATTACTACCGTTGACAAAATTGTTTCATGTTTTCAAAATCAAAGCTCTAGCACAAATATAGCAATCGATGCTTTTCCTCTATGGAGGACCATTCTTTTTTACTTTTATGTTGAGTCAGTTCACCTATTTCTCTCCACCTCAAGAAGCAAACACTTGTGTGAACTGTGCATTGATTCCTACATACTTGCATATTGCACTTATTATATTACTCTATGTTGACAATTATCCATGAGATATACATGTTATAAGTTGAAAGCAACTGCTGAAACTTAATCTTCCTTTGTGTTGCTTCAATGCTTTTACTATGAATTATTGCTTTATGAGTTAACTCTTATGCAAGACTTATTGATGCTTGTCTTGAAGTACTATTCATGAAAAGTCTTTGCTATATGATTCACTTGTTTACTCATGTCATATACATTGTTTTGATCGCTGCATTCACTACATATGCTTTACAAATATTATGATCAAGGTTATGATGGCATGTCACTCCAGAAATTATCTTTGTTATCGTTTTACCTGCTCGGGACGAGCAGAACTAAGCTTGGGGATGCTGATACGTCTCCGACGTATCGATAATTTCTTGTGTTCCATGCCACATTATTGATGTTATCTACATGTTTTATGCACACTTTATGTCATATTCGTGCATTTTCTGGAACTAACCTATTAACAAGATGCCGAAGTGCCACTTGCTGTTTTCTGCTATTTTTGGTTTCAGAAATCCTAGTAACGAAATATTCTCGGAATTGGACGAAATCAACGCCCAGGGTCCTATTTTGCCACGAAGCTTCCAGAAGACCGAAGAGGAGACGAAGTGGGGCCACGAGGCGGCCACACCCTAGGGCGGCGCGGCCTGGCCCTTGGCCGCGTCGACCTGTGGTGTGGGGCCCTCGTGTGGCCCCCTGACCTGCCCTTCCGCCTACTTAAAGCCTCCGTCGCGAAACCCCCAGTACCGAGAGCCACGATACGGAAAACCTTCCAGAGACGCCGCCGCCGCCAATCCCATCTCGGGGATTCAGAGATCGCCTCCGGCACCCTGCCGGAGAGGGGAATCATCTCCCGGAGGACTCTACGCCGCCATGGTCGCCTCCGGAGTGATGAGTGAGTAGTCTACCCCTGGACTATGGGTCCATAGCAGTAGCTAGATGGTTGTCTTCTCCCCATTGTGCTTAATTGTCGGGTCTTGTGAGCTGCCGAACATGATCAAGATCATCTATCTGTAATTCTATATGTTGTGTTTGTTGGGATCCGATGAATAGAGAATACTTGTTATGTTGATTATCAATTTATATCTATGTGTTGTTTATGATCTTGCATGCTCTCCGTTACTAGTAGATGCTCTGGCCAAGTAGATGCTTGTAACTCCAAGAGGGAGTATTTATGCTCGATAGTGGGTTCATGTCTCCGTGAATCTGGGGAAGTGACATAAATCTCTAAGATTATGGATGTGTTGTTGCCACTAGGGATAAAACATTGGTGCTATGTTCAAGGATGTAGTTACTGATTACATTACGCGCAATACTTAATGCAATTGTCTGTTGTTAGCAACTTAATGCGGAGGGTTCGGATGATAACCTGAAGGTGGACTTTTTAGGCATAGATGCATGCTGGATAGCGGTCTATGTACTTTGTCGTAATGCCCAATTAAATCTCACTATACTCATCATAATATGTATGTGCATGGTCATGCCCTCTTTATTTGTCAATTGCCCAACTGTAATTTGTTCACCCAACATGCTGTTTATCTTATGGGAGAGACACCTCTAGTGAACTATGGACCCCGGTCCAATTCTCTATACTGAAATACAATCTACTGCAATACTTGTTTTACTGTTTTCTGCAAACAATCATCTTCCACACAATACGGTTAATCCTTTGTTACAGCAAGCCGGTGAGATTGACAACCTCACTGTTTCGTTGGGGCAAAGTACTTTGGTTGTGTTGTGCAGGTTCCACGTTGGCGCGGAATCTACGGTGTTGCGCCGCACTACATCCCGCCGCCATCAACCTTCAACGTGCTTCTTGACTCCTACTGGTTCGATTAAACCTTGGTTTCTTACTGAGGGAAACTTGCCGCTGTGCGCATCACACCTTCCTCTTGGGGTTCCCAACGGACGTGTCAACTACACGCATCACTCGGCAATGCCCACCATGAGGGGCTTAGACTTGACGGAATCCTGCAGGTTAACACGAGGCATCAGATACCAAACGAATAAGGACCGAGATTTACCCAGGATCGGGGCCCTCGATGAGGTAAAATCTTTACTTCATGCTTGTCTGATCTTGATTTGTTGAGTAAAATTGGTTACAATGGGGCAGCCGATAGACTGCTATGGTGAACTTGCCGAGAGGCAAGATTTCTTGGGTTTGTGTATGCTAGTTTGCGGGGGTTTCGTGTGTTCTCGTTCGGCAGGCCTTCTCACGGCCTTTATATAGCAGGCCAGGTCCCGAGAGTCCTATCCAAACTCGACTAGGTGATACGTCTCCGACGTATCGATAATTTCTTGTGTTTCATGCCACATTATTGATGACATCTACATGTTTTATGCACACTTTATGTCATATTCGTGCTTTTTCTGGAACTAACCTATTAACAAGATGCCGAAGTGCCAGTTGCTGTTTTCTGCTGTTTTTGGTTTCAGAAATCCTAGTAAAGAAATATTCTCGGAATTGGACGAAATCAACGCCCAGGGTCCTATTTTGCCACGAAGCTTCCAGAAGACCGAAGAGGAGACGAAGTGGGGCCACGAGGTGGCCACACCCTAGGGCGGCGCGGCCCAAGCCCTGGCCGCGCCGACCTGTAGTGTGGGGCCCTCGTGTGGCCCCCTGACCTGCCCTTCCGCCTACTTAAAGCCTCCGTCGCGAAACCCCCAGTACCGAGAGCCACGATACGGAAAACCTTCCAGAGACGCCGCCGTCGCCAATCCCATCTCGGGGGATTCAGGAGATCGCCTCCGGCACCCTGCCGGAGAGGGGAATCATCTCCCGGAGGACTCTACGCCGCCATGGTCGCCTCCGGAGTGATGAGTGAGTAGTCTACCCCTGGACTATGGGTCCATAGCAGTAGCTAGATGGTTGTCTTCTCCTCATTGTGCTTAATTGTCGGGTCTTGTGAGCTGCTGAACATGATCAAGATCATCTATCTGTAATTCTATATGTTGTGTTTGTTGGGATCCGATGAATAGAGAATACTTGTTATGTTGATTATCAATTTATATCTATGTGTTGTTTATGATCTTGCATGCTCTCCGTTACTAGTAGATGCTCTGGCCAAGTAGATGCTTGTAACTCCAAGAGGGAGTATTTATGCTCGATAGTGGGTTCATGTCTCCGTGAATCTGGGGAAGTGACAGAAATCTCTAAGATTATGGATGTCTTTGTTGCCACTAGGGATAAAACATTGGTGCTATGTTCAAGGATGTAGTTACCGATTACATTACGCGCAATACTTAATGCAATTGTCTTTGTTAGCAACTTAATACCGGAGGGGTTCGGATGATAACTTTGAAGGTGGACTTTTTAGGCATAGATGCATGTCGGATAGCGGTCTATGTACTTTGTCGTAATGCCCAATTAAATCTCACTATACTCATCATAATATGTATGTGCATGGTCATGCCCTCTTTATTTGTCAATTGCCCAACTGTAATTTGTTCACCCAACATGCTGTTTATCTTATGGGAGAGACACCTCTAGTGAACTGTGGACCCCGGTCCAATTCTCTATACTGAAATACAATCTACTGCAATACTTGTTTTACTGTTTTCTGCAAACAATCATCTTCCACACAATACGGTTAATCCTTTGTTACAGCAAGCCGGTGAGATTGACAACCTCACTGTTTCGTTGGGGCAAAATACTTTGGTTGTGTTGTGCAGGTTCCACGTTGGCGCCGGAATCTCTGGTGTTGCGCCGCACTACATCCCGCCGCCATCAACCTTCAACGTGCTTCTTGACTCCTACTGGTTCGATTAAACCTTGGTTTCTTACTGAGGGAAACTTGCCGCTGTGCGCATCACACCTTCCTCTTGGGGTTCCCAACGGACGTGTCAACTACACGCATCAAGCAAATTTCTGGCGCCGTTGCCGGGGAGATCAAGGCACGCTGCAAGGGGAGTCTCCACTTCCCAATCTCTTTACTTTGTTTTTGTCTTGCTTTATTTTATTTACTACTTTGTTTGCTGCATTATATCAAAATACAAAAAAATTAGTTGCTAGTTTTACTTTATTTGCTATCTTGTTTGCTATATCAAAAACACACAAAAAAAATTTAGTTACTTGCATTTACTTTATCTAGTTTGCTTTATTTACTGTCTTGCACTCTATATTAAAAATACAAAAAAATTAGTTACTTTTGTTACCATGTCTAGCTCTGAACTTGTTACTTCTTCGCCTGAAGAATTAGTCTTCACTTTTAAACAAGGGGATGAGGAGAGTTTTAAGGATGCTTGGTCTAGAATTTTTACTTCTTATCGTAAAACTGAACCTCAAATGACTCTAAGTTTGCTCCTTAGTAATTTTTATTTTGGTCTTACGATTCGCTATAGATATGCTTTGGATGCTTTAGTGGGAGGAGATTTCCTTCATTGCAATGGGGATCAAGCTTTTAATGCCATAAAGAATTGGTTGCATCACATGATTCAGCTAATAACTTTGATTCAGCCCTTACTAGCATTTATAATAGATTAAACAATCTCGAGATAAGTACATCCCGCTTGGATGACAACTATCACCATGTTCGTAATCGTCTTGAACAAGTTTTAGTGAACTCTAAACTTTCATTATGGGATCCTACTGTTAAAATTGTTATCGGTGATCGAACTCTTCGTGCCAACTGTGATATTATGTCTGAATTTTGCCTTATACCTGAGAGCATTTATAAATCTTTGAAACTTTGGGGAGTCGATGAAGGAGGAGAAGAAATAACTCTCATTGATAACTCTGTTATAATTCCTAAGGGAATAGCCGCAGGTGTGCATACAACCATTCTTGGAAGAACAATATCCATTGATTATCTTGTTATTGAATGTGTAGGGACAGGAAAAATCACACTCGGAAGATCCCTGCTGAAACTATTGGGAGCAGTCATTGATGTGGGAGAAGGCACCCTGGAATTCACCTCTACACCGGGGGGAAATCATATATTTCCTAAATCAAAGGGAAAGAAAAACAACAAGAAAGGTAAGGGTAAAGCCCAAGGTAAGGTTGACGCACCATCTCTTGATAATACTTGATACACACTTTCTGCGCCTAGCTGAAAGGCGTTAAAGAAAAGCGCTTATGGGAGACAACCCATGTTTTTACTACAGTGATTTGTTTTTATTTTGTGTCTTGGAAGTTATTTACTACTGTAGCAACCTCTCCTTATCTTAGTTTAGTGTTTTGTTGTGCCAAGTAAAGTCTTTGATAGTAAAGTTCATACTAGATTTGGATTACTGCGCAGAAACAGATTTCTTTGCTGTCACGAATCTGGGCTGTTTTCTCTGTAGGTAACTCAGAAAATTATGCCAATTTACGTGAGTGATACTCAGATATGTACGCAACTTTCATTCAATTTGATAATTTTCATTTGAGCAAGTCTGGTGCCTCGATAAAATTCGTCAATACGAACTGTTCTGTTTTGACAGATTCTGCCTTTTATTTCGCATTGCCTCTTTTGCTATGTTGGATGAATTTCTTTGATTCATTAATGTCCAGTAGCTTTATGCAATGTCCAGAAGTGTTAAGAATGATTGTGTCACCTCTGAACATGTTAATTTTTATTGTCCACTAACCCTCTAATGAGTTGTTTCGAGTTTGGTGTGGAGGAAGTTTTCAAGGATCAAGAGAGGAGTATGATGCAATATGATCAAGGAGAGTGAAAGCTCTAAGCTTAGGGATGCCCCGGTGGTTCACCCCTGCATATTCTAAGAATACTCAAGCGTCTAAGCTTGGGGATGCCCAAGGCATCCCCTTCTTCATCGACAACATTATCAGGTTCCTCCCCTGAAACTATATTTTTATTCCATCACATCTTATGTGCTTTTCTTGGAGCGTCGGTTTGTTTTTGTTTTTGTTTTGTTTGAATAAAATGGATCCTAGCATTCACCTTGTGGGAGAGAGACACGCTCCGCTGTAGCATATGGACAAGTATGTCCTTAGGCTTTACTCATAATATTCATGGCGAAGTTTCTTCTTCGTTAAATTGTTATATGGTTGGAATTGGAAAATGATACATGTAGTAAATTGTTATAATGTCTTGGATAATGTGATACTTGGCAATTGTTGTGCTCATGTTTAAGCTCTTGCATCATATACTTTGCACCCATTAATGAAGAAATACATAGAGCATGCTAAAATTTGGTTTGCATATTTGGTCTCTCTAAAGTCTAGATAATTTCTAGTATTGAGTTTGAACAACAAGGAAGACGGTGTAGAGTCTTATAATGTTTACAATATGTCTTTTATGTGAGTTTTGCTGCACCGTTCATCCTTGTGTTTGTTTCAAATAACCTTGCTAGCCTAAACCTTGTATCGAGAGGGAATACTTCTCATGCATCCAAAATACTTGAGCCAACCACTATGCCATTTGTGTCCACCACACCTACCTACTACATGGTATTTCTCCGCCATTCCAAAGTAAATTGCTTGAGTGCTACCTTTAAATTTCTATTCTCCACCTTTACAATATATAGCTCATGGGACAAATAGCTTAAAAACTATTGTGGTATTGAATATGTACTTATGCACTTTATCTCTTATTAAGTTGCTTGTTGTGCGATAACCATGTTTCTGGGGACGCCATCAACTATTCTTTGTTGAATATCATGTGAGTTGCTATGCATGTCCGTCTTGTCTGAAGTAAGAGAGATCTACCACCTTATGGTTAAGCATGCATATTATTAGATAAGAACATTGGGCCGCTAACTAAAGCCATGATTCATGGTGGAAGTTTCAGTTTTGGACAATATCCTCAATCTCATATGAGAAAAATAATTGTTGCTACATGCTTATGCATAAAAGAGGAGTCCATTATCTGTTGTCTATGTTGTCCCGGTATGGATGTCTAAGTTGAGAATAATCAATAGCGAGAAATCCGATGCGAGCTTTCTCCTTAGACCTTTGTACAGGCGGCATAGAGGTACCCCTTTGTGACACTTGGTTAAAACATGTGCATTGCGATGATCCGGTAGTCCAAGCTAATTAGGACAAGGTGCGGGCACTATTAGTATACTATGCATGAGGCTTGCAACTTGTAAGATATAATTTACATAACTCATATGCTTTATTACTACCGTTGACAAAATTGTTTCATGTTTTCAAAATCAAAGCTCTAGCACAAATATAGCAATCGATGCTTTTCCTCTATGGAGGACCATTCTTTTACTTTTATGTTGAGTCAGTTCACCTATTTCTCTCCACCTCAAGAAGCAAACACTTGTGTGAACTGTGCATTGATTCCTACATACTTGCATATTGCACTTATTATATTACTCTATGTTGACAATTATCCATGAGATATACATGTTATAAGTTGAAAGCAACTGCTGAAACTTAATCTTCCTTTGTGTTGCTTCAATGCTTTTACTATGAATTATTGCTTTATGAGTTAACTCTTATGCAAGACTTATTGATGCTTGTCTTGAAGTACTATTCATGAAAAGTCTTTGCCATATGATTCACTTGTTTACTCATGTCATATACATTGTTTTGATCGCTGCATTCATTACATATGCTTTACAAATAGTATGATCAAGGTTATGATGGCATGTCACTCCAGAAATTATCTTTGTTATCGTTTTACCTGCTCGGGACGAGCAGAACTAAGCTTGGGGATGCTGATACGTCTCCGACGTATCGATAATTTCTTGTGTTCCATGCCACATTATTGATGATATCTACATGTTTTATGCACACTTTATGTCATATTCGTGCATTTTCTGGAACTAACCTATTAACAAGATGCCGAAGTGCCAGTTGTTGTTTTCTCCTGTTTTTGGTTTCAGAAATCCTAGTAAAGAAATATTCTCGGAATTGGACGAAATCAACGCCCAGGGTCCTATTTTGCCACGAAGCTTCCAGAAGACCGAAGAGGAGACGAAGTGGGGCCACGAGGTGGCCACACCCTAGGGCGGCGCGGCCCAAGCCCTGGCCGCGCCGACCTGTAGTGTGGGGCCCTCGTGTGGCCCCCTGACCTGCCCTTCCGCCTACTTAAAGCCTCCGTCGCGAAACCCCCAGTACCGAGAGCCACGATACGGAAAACCTTCCAGAGACGCCGCCGCCGCCAATCCCATCTCGGGGGATTCAGGAGATCGCCTCCGGCACCCTGTCGGAGAGGGGAATCATCTCCCGGAGGACTCTACGCCGCCATGGTCGCCTCCGGAGTGATGAGTGAGTAGTCTACCCCTGGACTATGGGTCCATATCAGTAGCTAGATGGTTGTCTCTTCTCCTCATTGTGCTTAATTGTCGGGTCTTGTGAGCTGCTGAACATGATCAAGATCATCTATCTGTAATTCTATATGTTGTGTTTGTTGGGATCCGATGAATAGAGAATACTTGTTATGTTGATTATCAATTTATATCTATGTGTTATTTATGATCTTGCATGCTCTCCGTTACTAGTAGATGCTCTGGCCAAGTAGATGCTTGTAACTCCAAGAGGGAGTATTTATGCTCGATAGTGGGTTCATGTCTCCGTGAATCTGGGGAAGTGACAGAAATCTCTAAGATTATGGATGTGTTGTTGCCACTAGGGATAAAACATTGGTGCTATGTTCAAGGATGTAGTTACTGATTACATTACGCGCAATACTTAATGCAATTGTCTGTTGTTAGCAACTTAATACTGGAGGGGGTTCGGATGATAACCTGAAGGTGGACTTTTTAGGCATAGATGCATGCTGGATAGCGGTCTATGTACTTTGTCGTAATGCCCAATTAAATCTCACTATACTCATCATAATATGTATGTGCATGGTCATGCCCTCTTTATTTGTCAATTGCCCAACTGTAATTTGTTCACCCAACATGTTGTTTATCTTATGGGAGAGACACCTCTAGTGAACTATGGACCCCGGTCCAATTCTCTATACTGAAATACAATCTACTGCAATACTTGTTTTACTGTTTTCTGCAAACAATCATCTTCCACACAATACGGTTAATCCTTTGTTACAGCAAGCCGGTGAGATTGACAACCTCACTGTTTCGTTGGGGCAAAGTACTTTGGTTGTGTTGTGCAGGTTCCTGATGACCCACAAGTATAGGGGATCGCAACAGTCTTCGAGGGAAGTAAAACCCAATTTATTGATTCGACACAAGGGGAGACAAAGAACACTTGGAAGCCTTAACAGCGGAGTTGTCAATTCAGCTGCACCTGGAAACAGACTTGCTCGCAAGAGTTTATCAGTAGTAACAGTTTTATAGCGATAGAGATAGTGAAATAACAGCAGTGAGTAACAGAGACAGCAGTAGTGATTTTAGTAAACAGCAGGATTAAAATACTGTAGGCACGGGGACGGATGAACGGGCGTTGCATGGATGAGAGAAACTCATGTAACAATCATAGCAGGGCATTTGCAGATAATAATAAAACGGTGTCCAAGTACAAAGCAATCAATAGGCATGTGTTCCATATATAGTCGTGCGTGCTCGCAATGAGAAACTTGCACAACATCTTTTGTCCTACCAGCCGGTGGCAGCCGGGCCTCAAGGGAAACTACTGGATATTAAGGTACTCCTTTTAATAGAGTACCGGAGCAAAGCATTAACACTCCGTGAACACATGTGATCCTCACATCGCTACCATTCCCTCCGGTTGTCCCGATTTCTGTCACTTCGGGGCCATTGGTTCCGGACAGCGACATGTGTATACAACTTGCAGGTAAGATCAATAAACAATGAATATCATGATGAAACAATAACATGTTCAGATCTGAGATCATGGCACTCGGGCCCTAGTGACAAGCATTAAGCATAACAAGTTGCAACAATATCATCAAAGTACCAATTACGGACACTAGGCACTATGCCCTAACAATCTTATGCTATTACATGACCAATCTCATCCAATCCCTACCATCCCCTTCGGCCTACAGCGGGGGAATTACTCACACATGGATGGGGGAAACATGGTTGGTTGATGTAGAGGCGTTGGCGGTGATGATGGCGATGATCTCCTCCAATTCCCCGTCCCGGCGGAGTGCCAGAACGGAGACTTCTGGCTCCCGCGACGGAGTTTCGCGATGTGGCGGCGTTCTGGAGGGTTTCTGGCGACTTCGACTTCTCTCCGTGCGTTTTTAGGTCGAGGCCGATAAATAGTCCGAAGGAGGGCGTCGGAGGCCGGCCGAGGGGGCCACACCATAGGGCCGCGCGGGCCCCCCCTAGGCCGCGCCGCCTTATGGTGTGGGGCCCTCGGGCCTCCACCTTAATTGTCCTTCTGGCTCCGTCAGTATTCTGGGAAAATAGGGCCTTCTGCATAAATTCCGAGGATTTTCCCGAAAGTTGAATTTCTGCACAAAAACGAGACACCAGAATAGTTCTGCTGAAAACAGCGTTAGTCCGTGTTAGTTGTATCCAAAATACACAAATTAGAGGCAAAACAATAGCAAAAGTGTTCGGGAAAGTAGATACGTTTTGGACGTATCAACTCCCCCCAAGCTTAGCTTATTGCTTGTCCTCAAGCAATTCAGTTAACAACTGAGCGATAAAAGAACTTTCACGAACACATTTGCTCATATGATGTATATATTCTCATGCTATGGCTAATACTTAAGCAGTTCATAATGAGATACATGCAAATAAGATCATCTAACAGCTATGTCAATCATGGAGAGGTACCAACAATTAATAATAAGCATCATGAATCATGTATATAAGCAGGATTGCAATGTTCATAAGAGAGTATGATAAAGTGGTATCTCGCTTGCCTGTATTTGATTGGCAAAACATAAATGCCCGGGCACCTCTGGAGTTCATAGAAAGACTAGAAGTAGTGATTGTCAAAGATAAAAGCATCAAAGTTATACCACAATCAATCATATCTTGAGACAAGCATATTATACTAAGAATGACAGTTGTGCTCTCAAGATAGTGCTCAAAGAAATAATGGAGACACAACATAAAAGTAAAAGATTGACCCTTCGCAGAGGGAAGCAGGGATTAACATGCGCTAGAGCTTTTCATTTTTGAAATCAGGAGTAAAATCATTTTGAGAGGTGTTTGTTGTTGTCAACGAATGGTAATGGGTACACCAACTACCTCGCCAACCGGACTTTCAAGAGCGGCTCCCATGAATTATTGCATATTTATTTGGCACTCCTTCCAACCTTTCTTACACAAACCATGGCTAACCGAATCCTCGGGTGCCTGCCAACAATCTCATACCATGAAGGAGTGCCCTTTTTTATTTTAGTTTTATTATGATGATGACACTCCCCCCAACCTTTGCTTACACAAGCCATGGCTAACCGAATCCTTCGGGTGCCGTCCAACAATCACAAACCATGGAGGAGTGTCTATTAAGTTAATTAATTTGGGACTGGGAATCCCGTTGCCAGCTCTTTTTGCAAAATTATTGGATAAGCGGATGTGCCACTAGTCCATATGAGAGTCCGTCAAAAGTAAATGACAAGGTTGAAAGCTAAACACCACATACTTCCTCATGAGCTATGAAACATAAACACAAATTGAGAAGCATTTTGAAGGTTTTAAAGGTAGCGCATGAGAATTTACTTGGAATGGTTTGAACTGCCATGCATAGGTATTTATGGTGGACACTTTGGAACAACTTGGTTTTCAGGTGTTTGGAAGCACGAGCAGCGTTCCCGCTCAGTACAAGTGAAGGCTAGCAATAGACTAGGGAGCGACAAATCAAGAGAGCAAGAATCGTCATAATCATGCTTGCGGCAAAATAAATTAACGGAGGCATAAAAGTGATACAAGAACTCTGAAGCAATATAGATCATCGAGGCTTAATTGACTTTTTGTTCAGTCATATGCATGCGTGAGCATGTGCCAATTCGATATAAATGAATTATTCAGAGGAGGATACCACAATGCCATACCTACTTATGAATAAAACAATACAAGCAAACATCCATGACATGCTACTCATATTAATAGATTGGAGCTAAACATGAGAGATCATAAACTACTAGACTTTCTCAAATAACATATACCTCACATGAACCAACTAAGCATGCTCACATGGATGAGTATATGTACAAAAATGAAAACAAATAGAGTTCATACCAGCCTCTCACCACAATCAGATTGTCGTAGATCGTCATTATTGCCTTTTCACTTGTATAGCTTGGATAATATGAAATGAAAACCACGCTCCAGCCACCGAAGACCATTGAAGTCATAATGAACTTTACAAACCAAAGAAGAACAGCAAATATTTTTGGTGTTTTCGAATTAGAAACAAGAACAAAAGGAAACAAGCAAACAAAGCAAAATCTTTTTGGGTTTTCTTATAGCAAACTAGCAACAGCAAATAAAGCGAAACAAATGCAAGAAACCAAAGCAAACAAATGGTGAAGAGAAACAACAGAAATATTTTTGATCTTTTTGTGTTTTGGGAAAGAAACAAAGCGGAAACAAGAAATAGCAAACTAAAAGAAACACAGAAAAACGAGATGGCAGAAATCTGCCAAAACCTGACAGCAGTACAGAAATTGATTTTTACAAAAATCTTATGTTGCTCAGCTCGAAAAGTGTTCAACTAATGAAAGTTATATAACAACCTGGGAAACCTGCACAAAAATTGGCAGCTCAAAATAACGTTCTGGCTGTGTGCACGAATTTTTCTAGTAACAGTCCAGAATCTGTTTTCAGGCAGCACTTCCCCAAATATCATCTCCCTCTCATTAGAAAACCACTCAAACGAACAAAACAAATATGTACAAGTATCCAGCAATCATAATATGCAAAAAATGAGTGATGCCGGTATACCTCCCCCCAAGCTTAGGCTTTTGGCCTAAGTGGAGTTCAATCCCATCGAGACCATGAGGTAGTATCTCCGTAGTATGACGAAGATGGATCGTATTCCGGGCATGTGCTAGAAGAAGCACCCGGATACGTGACGGTGTAGTCGTGGGAGGCCTCGGCGTCCTCGGAGTCATGCTGCTGGTGGAAGTCTTGTATCTTCATATGTTCATCCACCTCCTCCTTAGTGCACGACCATGATTGCCTGTCAATACTGAACAATCCTGGTTGGGGAAGAGGGATTTCCTTCTCATCCCCGTCAGCAAACAACATTCTATAGACCATATTATCTAAAGTAGAATCAGTGGTAACAAAATTATGACTCTTCATAGCAGCAATATCGAGTCTCCTAGGGGCCAATGGCACATCATTAGGATCAAGAGGAAGTCTTAAATATGTTAAAACGCGCAGTGCAATAGTTCCTCCAAAAATAGGCCCCCTATTAGACAGGCGGCGAGCAATAAGAGAACCAAGGTGATAAGATGTCCGATCAGTAAGTGCAATATTCAAGAAAGCAAGATGGTAACTAGAAATATTGCTAGTGTTCTCCCTACCAAGTATGCTAGTGGCAATGTAATATGCAAAATACTTAATGGCGGGGAGTTGAATGTTCCTTATCTTGCCACGCTGAATGGTGCGACAATCATCATCGGTAATCCCTCGATAGAGCTCCAACAAGTCCCGGGGGTTGTCATCAATCCTACTTGCTGTACCTACAGGGGCAATATCCAATGCACGACAAAAATCTTCCAATTCCATAGTAACAGGATTACCATAGATCTTGAATGCAACTGTCGGCTCATATTGCTTGTTGTGGAACTTGAAGCTCTCGAAGAAGATTTTGGTGAGCATGTAGTATTGCTCCCTTTTATCTCCCACATAGGTGGCTAAGCCCGCCCTGTTGACAAGGGTGAAGAAATCCTCCAATATCCCTGCATTCCTCAGAAAATCATAGCATGGAAAAGACGAAGCATTAGGAGCCCCGTTGTCCTCTTCGGGCGCGAAGCTAGGCGCGATGATATCCTCGTTGTACGATCGCCTAAGCCGGGTGGCGGCCCTAGAAGGCCTCCCGGTGCTGGTTGTTCCTTTCTTGAACAACTCTCCAAAGTTGAACTTCTTCATCTCTTCTCTGAAATTTTCAACAAGTGATATAAAATTTGATTTGGTGACATATAATTGAGGGGAACTACTATAGGAACTTGCTAGAGTACTAATCATGCATCAAAACTAGTTTATACAACTTAGAACAAGCATGCAAGCTCACTAAACATGTTACCTACAGCAGCAAAATATTCAAGATATACTCAACCAAACAAAATTCTACTTGGATCATTGGAGGAGTCACATACCAAGGAGCAAATGTGCCAAATTTCAGCAAGAAATCTGGGCTGAGCAAAGAGATCGAGAAATCTGGAGTTCTTGAGCAAAAACGCGAGTGAGAGGAACCTGGTGCGAGTTTTTTCGGGAGAGAGAAGATGCTGGGAGAAAGAGATGAGATAGTGGGGCAAGGAGGGGCCCACACCACAGGGTGGCGCGCCCCCCTCCTTGGCCGCGCCGGCCTGTGGTGTGGCACCCTGTGGTGCCCCACAGGTCATCCTCTGGTGCTCCCAGGTGCCTCGTCGAAAAATAGGACCAACGGTATAATTTTTGTGAATTTTTGAAAACTTTGAAAAATGCACATTTCTGGGTATTTAGTTTATTATTACTGGCCAGGAAAATTTTTGAAATCTCCAATTAACTAAGGAACTTTGCAAATTAAAAATGCTACAGCAAGTAGAGCAAGTGGAGGAAGAAAGAGATGTTGTTTACCTCCTCTATGCATATAAAAAGTATTTGTTAACAAGGTTGATCAAGTCTTGCCACCAAATAAATTTTACATAGCATAAGAAGAAATAAACCTCAAATCAATCATGTTACCTTGAATTGTATTGATATGGATCCAATCACGAGAGTTTGATATTCTTCTTTAGGCTCATATATAGGACAATCAATAGTTCCCACTTTGATAGTTCTCACATTAGAAATAATATTAACTCCACACGCTTTCTCAATCCTCTTGGGAAAATAAACGGTATGCTCCCTATCATCAACATTGAAAGTAACCTTTCCTTTATTGCAATCAATAACAGCCCCTGCGGTGTTAAGAAAAGGTCTCCCAAGAATAATAGACATATTATCATCTTCAGGCATTTCCAACACAACATAATCAGTTAATATCAAGCAGTTAGTAGTAACTTGAACAGGAACATCCTCACATATACCAACAGGAATAGCAGTAGATTTATCAGCCATTTGCAAAGATATATCAGTAGGTATCAACTTATCTAAATAAAGTCTCTTATAAAGAGAAAAAAGGCATAACACTAACACCGGCTCCCAAGTCACATAGAGCAGTTTTAACATAATTATTCTTAATAGAACAAGGAATAGTAGGTATACCTGGGTCGCCCAACTTCTTTGGAACTTTGCCATTGAAAGAGTAATTAGCAAGCATAGTGGAAATTTCCTCATTGGGGATTTTCCTTTTGTTAGTAACAATATCTTTCATATACTTTGAAAAAGGTGGCAATTTAATAGCATCAGTCAAAGGGATTTGCAAGAATAAAGGTTTCATCCAATCGCAAAATTTATTATAGTGTTCTTCTTCCTTTGATTTTAGTTTCTTAGCAGGAAAAGGCATTTTCTTTTGAACCCAAGGTTCTCTTTCATTACCATGTTTCTCAGCAATAAAATCTTCTTTAGTGTACTTTTTATTTTTAGCATGCTTTTCAGGTTCTTCTTCAACCTCTTCTTTATCAGAAGCATCCTTTTTATCATTATCTTTATCATGTTCATTACCACTTTCAGTTTCAGCATCAGAAATAGAAATACTATTAGGATCATTAGCAGGTTCAGAGGATTCTACAACATTTTTATGTTTCTTCTTCTTTTTCTTCTTAGAAGGAGCACTAGGTTCAATGTGTTGAGAATCTTGTTCAATTCTTTTGGGATGCCCTTCAGGATATAGAGGATCCTGGGTAGAAACACCACCTCTAGTTGTTACTTCATAAGCATGTTTCTCTTTAGAATTATTCCCCAACAAGTCATTTTGCACTTTAGTGAGTTGATCAATTTGAGTTTGAACCATATGAAAATGTTTAACAAGCATCTTAACATCATTGGAGGTTCTCTCTACAATATCATGCAATTCACTAATAGCTCGAGAATTTTCCATTAAATGATTCTCTACTCTCATATTAAAATTTTCTTGCTTAACAATATAATTATCAAACTCATCTAAGCATTGTGCAGGGGGTTTCGAATACGGAATATCTTCCCTAGTAAAGCGTTGAAGGGAGTTTACCTCAATCATGGATGAAGGGGGAATTATCTCACATATATCTTCTATGGGAGGAAGATTCTTCACATCTTCAGATTTAATACCTTTCTCCTTGAGAGACTTCTTGGCTTCCCTCATATCTCCATCATTTAATTTAATCATACCCCTCTTCTTTAATATTGGCGTTGGAGTTGGTTCAGGCGTAGTCCAATCATCATGATTCCGGCCTATTTTAGCCAATAATTCTTCAAATACGTCCTGGAGTTCTTTTCCTGAAAACACAACCAGCACAACTATCCAGGTATGCCCTAGACTCAATGGTTAGTCCACTATAAAATATATCAAGTAAATCATGCTTTTCCAAATCATGGTCAGGCCGAGCTCTAATAAGAGAGCAAAATCTCGCCCAAGCCTCAGGCAATTTCTCTCCATCTTCCTGGTCAAAATTATAAATTCTCTGCAAAGCAATATGTTGAGCACTAGCAGGAAAGTATTTACGGAAGAAAACATCAAGCAATTCTTTTGGACTTTTAATAGAATTAGGTGGCAAACTATTATACCAAGTTTTAGCGTCATCCTTTAATGAGAATGGAAAGATTTTAGCAACAAAGTAAGTACGCATCTTGACATCATCAGAAAACAGGCTACTTAGAGTAGATAACTCAATCATGTGTTCAACAGCACTTTCTTTTTCAGTACCACAAAAGGGTGTTTTCTCAACAATAGCTATATGAGATAGATCAAGAGAAAAATCATAATCTTTATCCTTAATGTTTATAGGAGATGTGGCAAACTTAGGATCAGGAGACAGTTTATATCTAACAGCATGTTCTGCAAGCAACTTTTTAATTTTTCTTGCATCAGTAGTAGCATTGCATTTTTCAATAAAATCATCATTAAGCTCCACATAATCTTCATCAGGATCATCACTAAAATAATCAAGTTCAGGTGAATTAACAGGTGTAGTAGCATTAGGAGTTTCAGTATTTTCAATTTGTCTAGACCTAGCAATCGTAGCATCTAGAAAGGATCCCAATGAACCACTATCATCAAGCATAGCATAAATATTATCAATATTATGAGAGTTTTCAGATTCAGCAGAAGTATCCGCATGTGAAGCATGTGGCGGTGAAACAAGTTTATCAATCACAGATGGTGAATCAAGTGTAGCGGAGGTACTCAGAATTGTACCTTTTCTTGTAGTGGATGGTAATATGGCGATTTTAGAATCGCGAGGTTTACCCATGATGGAGAATTTGCAGCGAACAATATCAATCCAAGTGAACTTCCAAATAAAGCTATGCTCCCCGGCAACGGCGCCAGAAAATAGTCTTGATGACCCACAAGTATAGGGGATCGAACAGTCTTCGAGGGAAGTAAAACCCAATTTATTGATTCGACACAAGGGGAGACAAAGAACACTTGGAAGCCTTAACAGCGGAGTTGTCAATTCAGCTGCACCTGGAAACAGACTTGCTCGCAAGAGTTTATCAGTAGTAACAGTTTTATAGCAAAGATGAGTAGTGAAATAACAAAGAAAGAGTAATGAGACAGCAGTAGTGATTTTAGTAAACAGCAGGATTAAAATACTGTAGGCACGGGGACGGATGAACGGGCGTTGCATGGATGAGAGAAACTCATGTAACAATCATAGCAGGGCATTTGCAGATAATAATAAAACGGTGTCCAAGTACAAAGCAATCAATAGGCATGTGTTCCATATATAGTCGTGCGTGCTCGCAATGAGAAACTTGCACAACATCTTTTGTCCTACCAGCCGGTGGCAGCCGGGCCTCAAGGGAAACTACTGGATATTAAGGTACTCCTTTTAATAGAGTACCGGAGCAAAGCATTAACACTCCGTGAACACATGTGATCCTCACATCGCTACCATTCCCTCCGGTTGTCCCGATTTCTGTCACTTCGGGGCCATTGGTTCCTGACAATGACATGTGTATACAACTTGCAGGTAAGATCAATAAACAATGAATATCATGATGAAACAATAACATGTTCAGATCTGAGATCATGGCACTCGGGCCCTAGTGACAAGCATTAAGCATAACAAGTTGCAACAATATCATCAAAGTACCAATTACGGACACTAGGCACTATGCCCTAACAATCTTATGCTATTACATGACCAATCTCGTCCAATCCCTACCATCCCCTTCGGCCTACAGCGGGGGAATTACTCACACATGGATGGGGGAAACATGGCTGGTTGATGTAGAGGCGTTGGCGGTGATGATGGCGATGATCTCCTCCAATTCCCCGTCCCGGCGGAGTGCCAGAACGGAGACTTCTGGCTCCCGCGACGGAGTTTCGCGATGTGGCGGCGTTCTGGAGGGTTTCTGGCGACTTCGACTTCTCTCCGTGCGTTTTTAGGTCGAGGCCGATAAATAGTCCGAAGGAGGGCGTCGGAGGCCGGCCGAGGGGGCCACACCATAGGGCCGCGCGGGCCCCCCTAGGCCGCGCCGCCTTATGGTGTGGGGCCCTCGGGCCTCCACCTTAATTGTCCTTCTGGCTCCGTCAGTATTCTGGGAAAATAGGGCCTTCTGCATAAATTCCGAGGATTTTCCCGAAAGTTGGATTTCTGCACAAAAACGAGACACCAGAACAGTTCTGCTGAAAACAGCGTTAGTCCGTGTTAGTTGTATCCAAAATACACAAATTAGAGGCAAAACAATAGCAAAAGTGTTCGGGAAAGTAGATACGTTTTGGACGTATCAGTTCCACGTTGGCGCCGGAATCTCTGGTGTTGCGCCGCACTACATCCCGCCGCCATCAACCTTCAACGTGCTTCTTGACTCCTACTGGTTCGATTAAACCTTGGTTTCTTACTGAGGGAAACTTGCCGCTGTGCGCATCACACCTTCCTCTTGGGGTTCCCAACGGACGTGTCAACTACACGCATCACTAGGTTACATCAAGATCCGATCTACTCTTTCCTTTATTGACATCAAGAGAGAGGTGTCGAATTGGGCCATCCCACTAGAAAACTAAGACCACCCACAATGAGAGTATCATAGGTAGTAGTATCATACATGCTATGTTGGTAAAAATTGATGTGGCACAATAATTAATGAGGAGAGATGTGTACAAACATTTGATGGATACAATATCATAGCACATAAAACTAGAAAATTGATGGCAAATACATCATGTACACAAATTTGCATTGAGATTCTAGAAAACATTAAATTTGATAGAAATTTGATACTACCTTAGAGCATCTCCAACAGGCGCACTATATTTTGGCGCGACCACGCTGTAAATGTTTACCGCGTGTTGCGCTGAATTTTCCCCACCGGAAGCGCCAAAATACAGCGCGTGCGCAGGTGCTAAAAATGTTCCTCCGTCGGGCGCTCCAAAATACAGCGCGCGGAGTAAAACAACTTTGATACACTACTATGTATTCAACAAGATCAAATAATAAAATAAATCATGAAATAAATGATCTACCATAGTTCAAATGGACACAAAGTGCAACATACACATCACATAGTTCAAGAACCACACACAACATGACGTAGTTTAACAACCACACACAACATATGGTTCAAATGGACACAAAGTGCAACACACAATTTGCATATCACAAATGCAAGATAGAATCTCACACTTCCCCATTTTCCAAGTCATAAACATCTTTTGCTTCTTCTTCATAGACACCTTGGCTTGAAGGAGGAATAGTAGGATCCATAGAGGCAACGAATCCTCCTGGTGGTGCTCCCATGGATCCATACACACCACTCACTGATGCTCCCATAGTCCCTCTGAAGACTCCTCCATAGCTTGGTCCTCCCATGCCGGCCATGCCTCCAAAGCCTCCCATGACGGCCATGCCTCCCATGCCGGCCATGCCTCCCATACCGGCCATGCCTCCCATGCCTCCTCCAAACATGGGCATGCCTCCTCCAAACATGCTGGCCGTGGGTGTGTTCATGTTGGCCACCAATAATCTCTTCTTGGCCAACACTTCGTCGCGAGCAAGGTTGATGTACTCCTTTTTCCTTTCATCCATGTGGGAAGTATCCATCAAGAAGAGCTTCCTCTCCTCCTCCACTAGGCGTAGATGCTCCTCATTGGCTTGTTTCTTCTCCTCCAAAGCCAACTTCCTCTCCTCGTTGGCGGCTAGCCTCTTCTTCAAAGTGGCTCTCCGAGCATCCATAACATCCATAGCCTCTTTCTCCAAGTTTCTTGCCACCTTCCTATCTTCATTTGCTTGCAACCTTGCATTTGCAATCCTTTCCACAGCAATGGCGATGTCATCATCTCCGGCCTTATTTCCCTTCATATCTTTGGCGGTCTTCCTACCAAGAACATTCCTTATTGTTCTTCTTTCCCACATCTCTAAACAAGCCTTGAGCCATAGAGTTATACAAAGCAAGCAAAAGAAAATAGATGAGCCATATGAACAATAACCGTGCGTAGAGATGATCAACAAAGTAGTAGAATTGCTTACCCTATCGATCTTATTTATGCCACTTGGGTTAATGAAATCAACATTGGCTTGCACGCCCGCCTACTTTTGGTAATCGGTGTTGATGCCCGACCAACGAGACCGAAGAGAACGCATGCTCCGCTCGTTCCCACTTGTGTTGTTGGCGTCGAAGTACTCCTTCATCCTCATCCAACATGTCTCTCTTGTTTGATCGGTCCCGGTTGTTGGATCCATTCCAATTGTCAACCATGTCTTGCAAAGCAACTTGTCCTCCGCTATGGTGTAGTTCACCGACCGACTGGGAGGGAGCGGTTCAATCAACGCTTCTCCTTCCTCATCGATATCCTCATATTCCTCCCATGCCTCAACGGTGTCATCATGCACAAACAAAGATCCAACATTCATTGCCTCCATGAAAGCATCATCATCGAATCTACATTGCAATAAAATTCATGGATCTCCGGCTATGTATGCATCTAAACTAAAATTTTGATAAAAAGAAGTGTTCTTTACCTCTCCTGCACTTCCTCGAACACCGTATGCGTGCCGGTGGGTTGGCGGACGGAAGCGGCTGCGGCGGATGGTTCATTGGTGGAGGCGGCGGCGGAGGCTGCGCGCGGCGGGTCGTGGTCGCCTTCCCTTTCTTCGGCGGTGGGTTACCGGCGCCCGTGGCTGCCAACGGGCGTTTGGACGCCGGCACCTTCCTCCTCGGCGGCGCCCGCGCCTTGCCGGGGGCCTGCGCGATGGCTAGCTGCGCGGCAACGCTTGTGTGCAGCGTCGGCCGCAGCGGGACAAAGAGAGCTCGGGCCGCGGCGCTTGTGTTGCCGGCGTCGGCGCCACCGTTAGGGTTTGGCGCATGGGACGACGCCACGACGGAGGCGGCGGCAGGTGGAATGGAGTAGGGAGGGGTCGGTGGGGTGCTGGAGGGCGCGTCCATCGCCGGAATTGCGCCTACGACCGCGCGGAGGCGCGGATTGGGCGTGGGGCGGCGACACGTGGGGGAAGTTTCAGTGCGGGGTTTCTTCGCGCGTGCGTCGAGCGACGCCACACGCTGCAGCCAGAGACCAAAGTATAGCGCATATGATAGAGCAAAACGGCCCGCGCCCAAAGAAAATTGCAGCGCAGCGCCGTATGCAGCGCCTGCTAGAGGGACGATTTCGCACTCCGGCGGTGCATATTGGCGGTTTATATAGCGCGGCCTATATGGCGTGCCTGTTGGAGATGCTTTTATGACACTCCTTCTCTTTCTGTGCCACCAAAAGTGAAACGGAGAGAGAACTATGCATTACAGGTAGGATTGAAAATGAAAGGGAAACTTTCCGCGCGTTTTCGAAGGAAAAGGAAATGGAGGCCAGCTACGGAAAAGGAATCGACATTTAGAGGAAAAGAAATAGCAAAATCATAAACGGAAACGGAAAAGAAAATGAGGGAGCCCTTTCCGACGGAAAGGGAACGGCAGAGAAAATTCCGGAAAAATAAATACGAAAAGTTTCCGGAAATATAACCTAGAGAGGCTCGTGTATTTAGTAGGCCTACATTTACACATGAAACTGGGCTTAGCCACGTATCAAGTCCACTATTACTCTAACCCTAATCACTTTGTATTATTATGTGCGCATGCAACCGTTAAACTATGTGTGTTACTTTATGTTGAATTGTCGCTTGTCAAGTTAAGTGATATATCTTGTATTATTGTCTTTTTATTTATGTGTGTCTTTCGGTCTAGAAATCAGATATTATGCCGCATTGTGTTGTGACAAATATCTATTTTCGTAACGTATCCGCTACGTATCTGTTCTGTATTCATATCCGATGATTTCCGTTTTTATATTCGTTTTCGGGATTTCCGATTCTTTTTCAATTCCGACAAGATGGAGGCATGTTTCCGTCCGTTTCCGTTATATTTTCAACTCTAATTATAGAGGTGGTATCATAAACTAGTTTACGATACTTTACATTATAACTAATCTAATGAGTGAGATGAGTAGGAGAAATATTCCAATATGAAAGACAAAATAAATCTCGGATTTCTTTAATTGCGCATGGAGAGATGTACCGAAGTAGCTTGTATGCGTGTACGCGCATATTGGCGTTTCCCACTGTGTAGACTCGAGTCAAAACTGAGCTCGACGCCACACGATCATGGACGACTCCTCTGCTTCCCTCCTCGTCTATTTATTCATCCTCCAGGACCATCCCAAGCACAAGCAGCAAAACGCAATGCCTTCCTCGTACGACTCCTCCACATCTTCCATCGAGATCACCGGTGTCACCTCAACCAAGGACGACACCAACATGGATGGCTGCGCCACAGTGCCGCGCGCCGCCGCGCTCTCGGGTCCCGTCGCCGAACGCTACGCCTCGTCGCTCCGCACCCAGCGCGTGGTCGACGCCCTGTGCAAGAAGCACGGCATCCCAACGGCTTACGCCGCGCGACTGGCCGGCCACCGGCGCGCCTGCACGCTGCCTCCGGAGGGGTCCGTGTGCGTGTACGCGCACGCGCTGGAGGCCGGGATGCGAGTGCCGCTGCCCGGCTTTTTCTCCGACGTGCTCACCCACTTCGGCCTCGCGCCGAGCCAGCTCGCGCCCAACGGGTGGCGCATCTTGTCGGGCTTCGTCGTGCTCTGCCACCGCGCCGGCGTGCCGCCGTCGCTCGCCGTGTTCCGCCATTTCTTCCTGCTGGTCAAGTTCAAGCTCAGGGGCTGGTACTTCTTTCGGGGCAAGGACGCCGCGGGGGCGCTTTTTGCTGGGCTGCCCAAGTCCAACAAGAAGTGGAAGGACAAGTTCTTCTTTCTGGCGTCACCGGAGCCATGGTCGTGCCCTATGCACTGGGGCGAGCCGCCGTCCAAGGCCTCCCTCTGTGATCCGGTCCTCACGAGCCAGGAAGAAAAATCGGTGGCAAAATTGCTAGCCGCAAGCGGTGGTGCGGTTGATCTCCGGACTTGCCTCTCCGAGACCAGTCTCGCCGCAGCCTTCTCCCCAAGGCTGGCCGGTGAATCACCGGCTTCGGTTCGTTGTACTTCTACTGGTGCCAAAGGTAAACGCGCTCACGATCTCCATGGTCCGGTGGGCAAATAATTTACTTCCGAGTTGTGTGCTGGACTTAGGGACGGATCAGCTGACGAAGGTGAAAACAGAGCCAGGCAGCCGTGCGTCGGCACTGTATGGGAAAAAGAGGAACCGGGAGGAGGCCAACTCAAACGGCGAACCCTGCCATTCTGAGCTGAGCTCGCTGCCTGCCGATCCCAGCTGTTCGGCGACCGGCTTGGGTGTCCCGCCGGGCTTCGACCCGAAGCCACGGCACTCGCCCGTACAAGTCACACCGGCGGTCCACAGCACCGGCGGGGAGGCTACGCGGAAGTTCCCATCGACGTACGAATCAATACTCCAGGTAATGCTACATTTCCGATTCACACAAGATATAATTTGAAGCGGCGTTTCAGTATACGATCACATTTTAATGTACGCAGACCGTGAGCTACGCGTCCTCCTATGCGTTGGAGCTGGAGAAGAAGTTAGCTGATCACGTTGCGTCCAGGGCGGAGCTGGAGAAGAAACTGGTTGTGCGGGACGCCGAGGTTGTGGCTCTGCAGGAGCAGCTAAAGCAGGCCATTTCGGTTCCTGGAGACGCCAAGTTTGCAGCGGCGGTGCAAGAGCTTCTTGGATCTGAAGAACACGCGATACGCAGCGCAGAGCACGCGCTGGAGGGGTACAAAAACTGGAAGGGTAGGTACGGCACAAAGAGGACATGAGGCAGACTCCTCCGGCTCTACACGTACGCGGCTTCTTCTTCCCCTGTACCATGGAAATGGAATGCCCATGGTTTACAAGGCTTTTAGTTCTGCCCAATAGGAATTTTCAAAATCAGCACTTTCAAAAAGTATATATATTATATGAGATTCAAGTTTGATCAACAATTTATAATTTTATAATTTTATAATTTTTATATTACTCATAAATTTAGAAATGTTTCATATTATTTTTTCTTACAAATTAGTATTACTAAAAAACATGCCCACATAAAAGTACATATTACTTCCTCCATTCCAAAATAAATACTATATTTATCTTGCTAAATTTAGATGAATGCCACTAAATATTTGTTAAAACAATCAAATATTAGCCCTATTGTAATGAACAGTTGAACAAACCATTGTTTTAAAACAATTCGCATCTAGATCTAAACTCACCTTTTGGCAGCAACCTGGTTATATATACATGCAAACTCCCTAGTTAGATTACCCAAAGAAGAGCCATATACTTTATCACCCAATCGTTTTTGGATGACTTACTACTTTATGGGCAATCATTATAGACCCTATGTGCTATGTGGGCTGCATTTGTTCTAAAGCCCATAAAAAAACTATAATATCACTTATCAATCTAGTTTTCTGCATAATACAAAGAACCTCTAAATGCAAAAGAGATGGTGCCTAAGCTGAAATTTAGAGGATCAAAGTATAACTAGATTGCCATCATCATTCTTAGTTGATTTCGAACATGTCACAATGTACTCTTCATCAATCTCTTCACAGTTGATCGGTTCATTCAAGTTTTGGACTTGTTGTTGCAAACGCGATAGACAATAGCGAAGAATAAAAAGAAATCACGGTGAGAGACATAAGATTTTAACATGGAAACCCTCTCCAATAAACTTTGCATCAAGCATATTAAAACATTGAAGGTTTTTAATGTAATTTTGCTAACTAGGAAATAACAAACTAGAGTTTATGTCTTTTGTTATTTTCATTCCTAGTATTACGGCCCGAGCCTACTAGCGATGGGTATCCCTCCGCTCGTCAGAAGTTAGCCTTCTTACAAATTTGGATCATAGTGTAACACTTAAAAATGTTAGCACAAATTAAATTAAAGTTGGTATTTGCCATACCTACTCAAGAGCAAGTCCAAAACGAATAAACTCTATAATGAAATTGAAGTTCAAAACAAATTAAATGAAAGATGGTAGGTTGGTTCATATAAGTTTCTATACGATTAAGGTGGACATAACATTGCAATCCTACGTTTCTATCATACTAATCAGACATATATATCATTATATTTCGATTTGATGTAGGAGAAAGAATATGGTTAAAATCCAGGGAAAGCTACTAGCAGCATAAATTTTAAAGAGTACACATCACGTCCATACAATAGTGCTCTATCCCCGTGGACACTAATATGAGTGGGACGAGTACGAGGAACAGTTCGCTAAAATGAAAAGATAAAACAAACTCGAATTTCTTTGATTGCGCATGGAGAAATGTACCGACGTGCTCAGCCCACCTATGCATGTACGCGCATATCTCAAAACGTTGCCTTCCCCACTGCGTGGACTCCTCTGCTCGACGCCACACGAGGATGACTCCTCTGCTTCCCTCCTCGTCTATTTATTCATCCTGCACGACGAGCACGCAAGACAATCCCAGAACTCAAGCTGCAAAACGCGATGTCTTCCTCGTACGACTCCTCCACGTCCTCCATCAAGATCATGGGCGCCACCTCTCGACGCTCCGCCCGCGCCCTCGCCACGGACGCCGCCAACATGGGCAGCAGCAGAACCGTGGCCGGCGTTGTCGCCGCACCGACGCTCTCTGGTACCAAGGCCGAGGGCTACACCTCGTCGCTTAGAGGGCAGCGCGCCATCGACGACCTCTGCAGGAAACACGGCGTCCCGAAGGTCTACACGGCGCAACCGGCCGGCGAACGGCGCGCCTGCGCGCCGCCGCCAGAGGGGGCAGTGTGCGTGTACGCGCACGCGCTGGAGGCCGGGATGCGCGTCCCGCTCCACGGCTTCTTCTGCAAAGTGCTCACGCACTTCTGCCTCGCGCCGAGCCAGATCACGCCCAATGGGTGGCGCATCCTGGCGGGCTTCGTCGTGCTCTGCCACGGCGCCGGCGTGCCTCTGTCGGTAGCCGTGTTCCGGCATTTCTTCAAGCTGGGCTCCTACGCCACGCTCAGGGGCTGGTACTTTTTCGTTGCCAAGAAAGACAAAGCCGCCGGGGCGCTCTTCACTGGGCTGCCGGATTCCAACAAGAGGTGGAAGGAGACGTTCTTCTTCCTAACGTCACCGGAGCCATGGTCATGCCCCGTGCATTGGGGCGAGCCGCCGTCCCAGACTGATCCGGTGCTCACAAGCCAGCAGTCGAAATCGGTGGCGAAGTTAATTGACGCTAGGGTCGCTAATGGCTCCGCGTTTGATCTCCGGACATATCTCCGCCAGACCAATCTTGGTGCAGCCTTCTCCTCCAGCCTCGCTGGTGGATCACCGCTGCCACCGGCTTCCTCTCGTCCTCCTTCTACTCGTGCCAAAGGTAAACGCGCGCGTTCACGACACTCATGTCACGATTTCCGTTGTCCTCGAGTGAGCAGATAATTTACTTCCGTGCTGTGCGTTAGGGACGTATCAGTCCGCGAACAGAGCGGTGGCGTCGGCGTCGAGGACGGAGAAGGTGAAAACAGAGTCAAGCGGCGACACGTCGGTGCTGTCCGGGAAGAAGAGGAACAGGGAGGAGGCCAACTCAAACAACTTACCCTGCCAATCTGAACTGAGCTCTCTGCCTGCTCACCACGGCTGTTCGGCTACCTGCTTGTGTGCACCGCCTGGCTTCAAGCCCAAGCCCGCGCACAAGACGTCGCCGGGGAGGTACATGTTAATCTATTCGAGGCTGCATCTGATTTTTGTTCCTTGTGACATTGTATTTTTGTTCGGCTTACCGACGCGCGCCTGTAGAAAGTGAACAATGCGTCCTCCTATGCGCTGGAGCTGGAGAAGAAGCCGGCCGAGCAAATCGCTACTAGAGTGGAGCTGGAGAAGAAGCTGGTGGTGCGGGACGCGGAGGTTCTCGCTCTTCGGCGGCACCTAAAGCAGAACATGGCGGAGCCCGAACACGCCAAGTTTGCAGCGGCGGTGCAGCAAGTTCTGGTTTCTGAGGAACAGTTGATCTGCCTCGCGAAGCACGCGCTGGAGAGATACAAATGCTGCAAGGGTACAAAGACCTGAAGAAGGACAGGATTACATGAAGCTCGTCGCCTCGGCCTCAACCGGAACCGCTTTTGGTTGTACCTGTGAGGGCGCCGACCTGACGAGTTGGTACCAGCTTTTGGTTTACCCCTTCTTCCCCATTGCCCCTCGTCTTCAAAAACCAGCTGTAGTTAGGGTGTGTTTGGTAGGTCGGGTCTACCCAGAAAATCTCCTCCCAACCGAGAATTTTGGGCCATCCAGTGTTTGTTAGGTCGGGTCAGCCTATCTGGGCAGTGCCCACCTCATACGGAAAACGGCCATCAGCCCTGCCCGGTTGCGAAGCCCGAATCGACCTTCTCACCTCAGCTCGGTTGAGTTCGCCCCGCAAAAAACTGTAGCAGGCCGTTGCCCCACACCCGCACCCCCCAGACCCCCACCCGCTCTCGTCATTTGCCCCATCTTCCTCTCGCTCCTGCTACGGTCGACCAAGCGCCACGGGGACGAGGCGCCGCCTGCGAGGTCGACCAGCCACGGCCCGACACGCCGGAGCTCTGCCTCGGACGCGCCGGAGCTCCGCCTCGGCCCGACGCGCCGCCACGCCAGCCAACAGAAACCTCCGCCGGTGCCTCGCGCCGCCACGGCAGCAGCAGCAGCCTCCGTCGGTGCCTCGCGCCGCCACACCAGCCAGCAGCAACAGACGCGCCGCAGCAGGCCGTCCACGCCAAGGACGCGCAGCAGCAGTCCAGCCACGTCAGCAAGCTCCGCCTCCAGCTCCTCGACGAGCACGAACGCGCGGCAGCAGGCCGGCCACGGCAACAGCGAGGACCAACGCCGGCCACGGCAACAGCGAGGACCAACGCCGCCAGGCCAGCCAGGGACCCGATTGCTTTTCTGTTTCTATGTACAGGGACCCGATTGATTTTATCTTCTATGTACAGGGGTCTGCCTGCTTTTTGTTTCTATGTACAGGGATCTGATTGACTTTCATCTTTATATTCAGGGTTTCTGTGTAATTTATTAGCATCTCACCTCATACAATCTACCAAACAACAGATGCACTCCACATATCTCCACAGACACGAGCTACCAAACATGTGAGAATATCCCAACTGAACTTAGCTAGGATCAGGATTGCTATTCTCTACTGACCCCAGTCTACCAAACACACCCTTACTCTCTCACGGCGGCTCTGCTTTGACTCCTGCGCCGAGTTAACTCCCGCATCCTCCCAATCCTTCTATACTAGTAGATCCGATCTTTCCCTTCATTCCTGGACCTTGTTCTTCCATGTTCTAGGATGGATCCGTAGGTTCTGTCCATTCGGGAAAGGGTAATGTGAAACTTAGGCTACTCTAACATAAAATTCGGTTAGTTCTGTCCATTCGGTTACCACGAACAAGTGACCAAATTAACCGAATTAGCGGGACAAAATTCAGTCTAGAAAATTTGCTACCATTTTTTTATCGGTCTTTTCGGGTTTGGTCTTAGTCTTTATAGGTTCGGTCCCGGTCTTATTGGGTTTGGTTTTTGGTTTTATGTCCACCCCTAGATGGGGCTTGCAGGGGCGTTGATGCTGTCACATGCCGCTTGTGTGAAGGAGGATGGTAATGTGGCTGGTCGCATGGATGCGCGTCGTCACGTGGGGCCAGCGTCCTTCCGGCATGCGAGGTGTTACTTGTCTGCGCAGTGCGGCATCTGGCCGCCGCTGGTGCACGGGCCTGATATGGGTCGGGCAGGCAGCAACAGTTCGCGACCGGAGAGGTGGGGGCGGCGTTTGCTTCGATCAGCAATGTGTGCTGGAGCTTGCGCCAGGCGGGCCTGATCTGGGCCCTCACCGACCGTCGCTGCTCTACTTCGCGACCGATGTGGCCAAGCTTCGTCCGTCCCGCGTCACCACGCACGAGTGTTCTAGTTAGGCCAGCAACGCATCGGGCTGTTGGGTGGTGCTAATGGCTGGCTACTTCACCTTGCTCGCAGTTTCGCGCTCGTCTCTCTTCGGTAGCGTCCTTTGCTGATGATGGCTCTTTCGTTTCGTTCATGTGGACAACGAGGTTAAATTCAGGGCTGGAGAAATCCTGTGCGGTTGCGGACGGCGGCGACGCCTGTGGGCGCCATTACCTTCTTGAAGGAGCCGTCGAGCCTTGTTCGTTCAACCCTTTCCCGGGCACCAAGGGAAACCCTACATCCATTTATTTGATTAGACAGTGGTGGCACTTCGGTGTCATCTCCTTGTTGGGGGCTCTATCGAGGTTGTCCCGGGAGTCCCACGACGGCGATTGGAGCCGGAGGTGGCCGCTACCCTGAGTGTGGTTCTTCAGAGTGCTATGTACCCTGTGGCGGCGTATGCTCGACGTTACTTCCTCTAGGTCTGGTCAGGTCCTGCCACCCCCTCGCCTCTTCTTGGAGGGCCGTACGTCGACGTGTACCTCCCTAGAGTTAGTGTCGTTCTAGGTTTCCTGCTATGGTTGTGACGCGCTTTCGAGACCTTGTGCCCCTCGGCGCGCCTTTGTTAGCCGATGGTTGGGCAAAGTGGGTGCTCGCAGTGTAAGCCGGAAGGCACCATTTGTTCGGTTCTCGATCCGATTTCCTTATAAACTGGATCATGTTGTTTTCTTGTAAACTTAATACAATAATGCACAGCTCTTCCGCGGGTTCTCAACAAAAAAAAAAACGGATGCTGCCATTCTTAGCTGAGCTCTATGCCTTGTGAACATAAGACTCAATAGCAATCGGACCTGAGGGAGGCAGAGCGGAACGGCAGCATACTCTACTGTCATGGAATTCCCTTCCTGATCTGAGCGCGCTGCCAGCTGACCATAACTGCTCGGCGACCTGCTTGTGCTCTCCTCCAGGATTCGAGCCCAAGCCACGGCACTTGCACATACCGGACACACCCGACGTTGTGGTTGTCAGCTCCGACCGGGAGGCCTCACGGAAGGAACCGGAACACAAACAGGCAGCCGCAAAGACCACGTTGGAGCTGGCAAAGAAGTTTGCAGCACGACACGCACGAAGAGCTTGAGAGGGTGAAGGCCGAGCACACAATGGAGAAGGCGAAGCATGAGAAGAAGTTGGTGGCACATAAAGCTGAGGTCAACGATCTGCGTCGGAAGCTGAAGCAGGGTAAGGCGGGTAGCAGAGCTAGTTGGGTCTCTCAAAGCTCTTCTAAAGGTTTTTGGGTGCGTCGGATATATTTTCGAATCTAGTCGCATGTCCAAGCCTCCTTCCGCCCTGCGCGGCACAATACGGTGTTCGGCGCCCCGGGGAACGCTCCGGGCACACCGGATAGAACGAGAAGCGAGGCGGGTGCCTACCGGTTGGCGAACACATCCAGAACGGTTGGTTCCCGCATTTTATTTCTCGCCACACCTCCTCTCCCACCCCTCCACCGCCGCACGATTTGTCGGCCATCTAGACGGCCAATCTCTTTTGAGTCTAGCACTGTCGTGACGATTGACTCCCTCGCCGTCCTTTTTCACCGTCGTTGCTTCGCCAACGTGTCCCAGAACGCGCCGACAAATCCGCCCCTCCTCCACGCACAGAAGGTGTTCGACACATTGTCTAGTAGGTGCGACAGATCGTTGTTCGTTGCCTCCTCTGCCGCGGATGAGTTTTAACCATTTGTTTTGCTTCAGACATGGATAACGACGATGATGAGATGATCGTCAAAATGTTGGAGGAAGGGCAAGCCTTCGACGACGACATTCGGGATTATTTGTCTGTCATCGCGTCCCTCCAGAACATGCTTGACACCGAGGCAGAGAAGAGGAAGAGGCCGCACCGCGGAAGTTCAAAGGCGGGAAGAAATAATTCGAAGCCCCGGCAGAGGAGGGAGGGGCATACCATACTGCACAACGATTACTTCGCAGATGAAGCAACATATGCCAACAATTTTCGGCACAAGTATAGGATAAGCAAGGGTTTGTTCATTAATATCCTCCACGGCGTTCGAGAGTTCGACCCCAACTTTAAGCTGAAGCACGACGCCTTGATCTAGTCTCACTTATTATATTTGTTTAGTTATTTTATTGTTTTTGTATTTTGTTTTAAAAATAGTTTTAGCAAACATATTTATTTGAATGCTATGTTTAATAATGGTTGTGTTTTCGAATACTATATTAAAAAAAATTAGGGCCTTGTTTGGAGAAGCGGCTGGGTGTGACGTCCCTGAAACGCTGCATGAAGAAAAAATGTCCCCCAAATATTCGATCCAATGTTGTTTAGGAACACTTTGGAGCACGCGACTAAAGATGCTCTAACTTCAGAGCGGTGCTGCATCAGGTTATCGAGTGCGAGGACCATGCCCGATAACGCGCGTAGCATGCATTGGCCGGGTATCGACGAGGCAACGACACAAGAGTAGTCACACGCGGAGGTGGATATGAAATGTCGTTTTTTACTACGTATACATTTTGTTTCTTGGAACAAATACAACACCTATGTGAGCCGCTGGCCATGTAAAAGCCATGACGTGCGTGATGTGTTGTCGCCATGACAACGAGATCGTCCTCCGTATAGCTACTCTCCGCGGCAACATTAGCCATCTCCATCGCTGTTTGTGTTGCACTTGTGGTTGTGCAATGTCTGTTTTGACTGTGTGACCTTGTTGTGAGGTGTGCTTCCTTGTTGCATCTAGGATCGATCTTGATCAATAACCTATGTGTGAAAGCTTTTGAATAACGATTGGCCCACGAAGACGATAACAAAGTCCGCCAAGCGGGAACAACAACATCTAGGCTAGCGATGTTGCTGATCGAGATAGACAACAATGGAGTTTGTTTAGTTGTCCGGATCAGCGGGGTACACCTTTAGTTGATAGTCCTAGAAGTGGAGGTTGAGATAGCTTTCGCGCAAGACCGTATGCTACGTGTTGACCCTGCTTCGGATAATGTTTGAGGTTGGTGAGCTGGACAGAGAAAAATTCAGCACCACCGTGACTGTGCTCGAAGGAGTGAAAGACAACACCGCCGTCGTTGTGCTCAATGGAGTGGGAGGCAACACCACTGTAGATGTGCTCGATGGAGTGGAAGGCATGAGACCTACGGTAGATTTAACACTTAACCGTAGCACTACCTAAATTCACTACAGCAGGTAAAAATGGTGATATATAATCTAAATCCACACATTTACAACATATATAGATATCGACCACATCTAGGATACGAGCTTTCTTACAGAGAACAGAATAGGATCCAACAGAACAGAGGCCGACAAACATGGAGAAGGCACGGCGGCGATGGCCGTCACCGAGCTCCTCGTCACAGCCGGTGAAGAAGCTCCCACCATCGCCTTGGATCTCGGAATGGGAAAATGACGGATTTAGATTTGCGCTGTGAGAGTAGAGCTAAATAAGGCGCTGAAATAAGGTGTGCAGTGACCAAAAAATTCCTATTGTTTCTTCGTTACACCACTTGGGCTCGCGCCATCTCCGCTGCTCGCATCGGCTCATACGCCCCATTCTTTAAAAAAAAAACACGAGATATGGGTGGCTACGGGAAAACAGCGCATTCGAGTGTTCCCGGGTCTGATTCAAAGGTGCTTTAAGGTTGCTGCGTGCTAGAAATGGACGTGGACTGAACATCTAACTCAACCATTTTCTACTTTTGGAGTGCTTCGTCTGTCTTCAAATAAGTGGACATCTAACTCTAATTTTTGTGCATAAAAGAATATACTCCTATCTTTCTAATGCACTTTAATTACTTTTCTCTCGTCGCACAAAAATTAAATCCAATAATATTATGCACATATTTTTCTTGGTTTTTACATGCACTTAGCTTATTGGAGGTGAAAGAATTAAAAAAAGAGTTGGATTTTCCTAGTATATTTTTTACTCCAAGTTTTGAAAAATCCGCATGTACAATTATTTTTGGAGTGAGGGAGTATCTTTGGAGGCGCTACTGATCGAGCCCATTGACAAGTTAAGTTAGAGCAATTCCAATAGTGTAGTCAGCTGTTAGCATAAGCCAAGTGTCATGTCATCTATAGCCAATTTAGAGCCAACAAATACAATAGTGAGCTATAAAAATGTAATTCTTTATCAATGTATGACCTACATTTCACTCTACAAAGTGCCTAAGAGCACATGCTAGAGTCGGCTCTTGCATAAGAGCTCACTCTCCTTCTCTCTTCGAGCAAGTATAATAAGTCCTAGTCAGCTGGCTACAAGGATTAAAATTGTATATTTGTGTCTAGTTGGAAGAGGGAATAGGAGAGAGAATATAAGTGGGCTCTTAGAGCAATTCCAATAGTGTAGCTAGCTGCCGGCTATAAGTCAAGTGTCATGTCATCTATAGCCAATTTAGAGCCAAGATATACAATAATAAGCTATAAAAATGTAGTACTGTATCAATGTATGGCACACCTTTCACTCTCACAAAGTGTCTAGGAGCACGTGCTAGAGCTGACTCTTGAATAAGAGCTCATTCTCCTTCTCTCTCATACTCTCTGTCCTCCAACTAAACAATAATATACTATTTTAATCTTTATAGCCAGCTGACTAAGACTCGTTGTACTTGCTCTTATGCAAGAGTTAACTCTATCACGTGCTCCTAGGCAAGTTGTGTGAATGAAAGGTGGGTTCTCAATTGGAAAAGTAGTACATCTTTATAGGCAACTATTGTACTTATTGGCTATGTGTTGACTATAAATAACATGTCATTTTTCTTATAGCCAACAACCGGCTATACTATTGGAGTTGCTTTTCTCCTCTCTCATCTCCAACAAAACAATAAATCCAACAATAATATATACTATTTAAACTTTATAGCCAGCTAACTAGAACTCGATCTCCACTCCACTAGTCTGGCGCTTGTACTAGCTAGGCTTAGGTAAGCCAGCTCTTCTCAGCGGAGCCAGAAAGTTTGTGCCAGGGCACAGTAGCTTTGCATGCATGGTCAAAACCGCAGCGGCAGCAAACGTCGCCGTGGATGTGATCGATCGGTGCTTTGATGGAAACAGATGGCTGGTTTTATTATTGATGACTCCACTGCGCAGGCGTGTTCTAGTAGAGTGAGCGGAGCAAGCAAAAGATTGCACAAACCAGCACCATGAGAGCATCTCCAGTCGCGGCCCTCAAAAAGCGTCCGGCACAAATAATTTGGGGCACGTTTAGGACCGCGCCAAACAAAAAGGGACCAAAAATCTGTACAAAAAAAGGCCCTTCTCAGCTGCGTCCCTCAAACAGCGTCCGGATGCATGTATTTTAATAGAGGGGACCACCCCATGTGGGAAAAGTAGGTGAGAGAAAGTGTGGGAAAAGAGACTAGCATGTGGGAACTAGGGGCTGCATGCATGCATGTGGACGCCTCATTTTGTGTCCGGCGTCCCCGGTAGAGACTCTACTACCGGGGACGCCGGACACAAAATGAGGCGCTAATTATCTTTGGGGGACGCGACTGGATAGTTTTTTTCCCTATTTTTTGTCCGCGGTCCCCCAAACCTCATTTGGGGGACGCGACTGGAGATGCTCTGAATTAGGGCTCCTTATGATTTATAGAATAGGAAAATCATAGAAATACGAAAAATATAAAATTAATATGTGATGGCTAGTTAAATCCTATAGTAAGATATGTTATCTTTAATTATGTTAAAAAAATATTTCATGAGGTATGATCTTATCTTTGTTTCCTATAAAATTTACACTACAAAATTTCTATAAGATTATTTCCTATAGAATATATTCTTATGAATTAAATAATTAGTGTAGAAAAAAACCTCATAGAAATTAAATCCTATACAATTTCTACATAATTCCTGTTAATTAAAGGAGCCCTTAATCCACTACATGCCCACACAGTTTGCTGAAGCCCGGAAACATGGGACTCGATCTAAAAACTAAATCACCTTGAGCGGTAGTGATGGCCGAATAATCCACACGTCTCTCCTAAATATGGTTGTTCGAGTTTTTTTAGGTCTATCAGCATTTTCGCAGTTGCTATGGCCTTCAGACCATCTAAATATTATCACGCCGCTCGGTGAATAAACCAGAGCATCCGATTTCGGCCATTCTAAAGATTTATTCGCAAGTACCGATTAAAAGGTTTCAAAAGGAATTTATTTCACACTAATTCTAGTGTGAGCAAATAAAGAACAACCAGACATGGGGAAGGGGGATACATGATCTCCGTCGTAGAGAGAGCAATGCAGTGGAGCTCCATAGGCAGCACCAGCTCTCCATCACCGGGAGTACGAGTAGAACCAAAAAAAATCCACGGCAAAATACCACAAATGGGTGTGGCGATGATGGGAGGGAGGGATCACGAGACCAAACCTTGGCGCGCCAGGGGTCAAAGACGATGTGGACGCGGTTCTTCAGCAGCAAGATGGCGCTCCGGAGACGAGCATGCGGAGACGACGACCTCGGCGGCCACCGGTGTTGCTGCCTCTGCAGTAGCTCCTGAACATCACCCTCCTCATCCGTCGCCTCCGACCTCCTTCTCCTTCGTTGTCGATGGATCAAGTCCCACCATCATCAAAAGCACCGCCGCCTGAAGGTCTTGGGGCACCGACTGGAAAAATAGATCTTGAACTAACGAAATCCATCATCTGGGAAGATTTAGCGAGGAGGCCGAGGGTGGGGTGGTGGGAGGTGGCGTAGGGCGCGTCGTGTGGGGAGTCAGGCGGCGTCATCGGTGGAGCATGCTATCGATGGAGCAAGGATGCTAGCCTACTATGTAAGTGTAGCGAGTGGATTTCGGAGCGTCTTGCTTGCCCCAGGATGTGCTTGATTGAGAGGGGGCAGCAGCGACACATGCTAAGGAGACAGGACGACGACATGTGCTAAGGAGGGCGACGACATGAAAGGGGCAGATGAAGCGAGGCGAGGCGGTGGAGTGATGCGAGTGGGTTTTGCTCGCGCGAGTGGATGGTGGAGGCTAGGAGTGGTGGTGGAGGGGTAAAACGGGCAATTCACTATATTTTGTAGTGCAGAAAAAGATAGATCGTGACATTCCCAAATATCTTATATTCTAGAACGGAGATATTCTCGAATGGAGGGAGTAGCCATAATCATAACTATCACACAAAGACTAAAGAAAGCATAAACACAGAAATACACCCCCCACTGCTAAAAAATATTGGAAAATATTTGAGAAGAATTATGTATGTGTACATCCAAACATTGTATGTTCGCACACGGTGTTCTGAAGAAAAAAAAAAAGACTAAAAAAGGAGAATTTTTCGTTGTGTGGCCGACGAGTATTCAATTCATCAATTTGTTGACTTTTTTTCTGAAAAGGCAAGGTCTGGAAGGACCTAGACTATGTTCCATTAGTCGAAGCGGTGGTACAAGTTACATAAAGGGACAACAAGAAAAATAAAATTACACTCAAGTCCCTGGATTTTGCATAGAGGACCTCTAAAAAATTTGCAGAAAAGCAATCAGTCCCTCTTCCACACCGCTGTAGTAGGATGAATTGCGCCGGCGACCACCAACATCCTCGCTGGGGCATGGCCACTTGGGAGAAAGCCGGTGCCAGGCGTCGCCGCCGCATCATCAGAGAGAGGCCTCTGAAGGAGGTTGCTGCGACACATCTCTTGCGTCGAGCCGTCAGCTGATGCCAATCTTTGGCATCCAAGATCGGTGACCATCCCGTGGTCATCGTGTGATAGCTCAAGGAAGCAGCACGAGTCTCGACGGCCGCCATGAACTCAGGGGCGGACCCAAGTAGAGCTGAGTGGGGGCATAGGCCCCCATTCAAAAATCTGAATTTCAGTAGTATATGTTTAGATTTTAGGCAAGGAATGCCCCCACTCAATTGATGTGCCCCCATTCATTAGTTTCTCTGGGTCCGCCACTGCATGAACTCGCAGTCGTCGTCGGTGCCCTGTCCCTCGCCGCCACGGCCGGCCAAGAGGACACCAGGGAGAAGGAGTTTTAGCTGCCGGAGCCAGCGCTTATTGACCGAGCTCACCCCGGCCGTTGTGCTCATCGCCCACCACGGACGCGAGCGAAAAGCCACCGTGATTCGCTCCCGGATGCTGCGCCACCACATCGAGAAGCTCGAGGACCCGCCTTATTTGCCGAAATGCCTGGATTGAGGACGTGCAGTCGCCACCGGAGCCACGCCGCTGCACCACCCAACCACGGGATGCACCAGATCTAACGGGAAAGAACTGGTGGCCTACTCCAAGACGCCACTACGGGACCACTAAACCTACCTACATCTACTTCGGCGCCTTTCCCTCGCCATCTCCGGCCGGCTGCACCGCCGGAGAGGGGTCGGGATCCGCCCGGCTTGCTAGGGATGCCTTTCAAGCTACTGAGAGAAGGGGGAAATGAGGGCTACGTATCAATTTGTTGATCTCCAGACCCGTCAACACCCAACAAGGAACAGCTCCTCGGGAACCAAACACTGAAACACCAAGAATCATTACGCTTGTGCTCGTCCACCGGTCACTTCATCTCTTTCCCAGAATTCCCTATTTCCTCATTTCAAGAAAAAAAAATACTTCCCCTCTTCCTGTTCCGCCTCCTTGAACATCACTGCCACTCGGAACGGACATGTTGAGCGCCGCGCCCGCCGCACGCGATGCCTTGCTCCTCTTCCTCCTCTTCCTCTTCCTCCTCCTCCTCCTCCTCTGACAACAACGATGACCCTGACTACCGCGTCGACTCCTCCGACGACAACCCAGACTGCTGCGCCACCATCCCCGACAACGACAAGGGAAACTACGCCGCTGACGCCGTCCTCCCTATTCCTGCCGACGCCGAGGGCGTCGTCTCACACCTACGCACGCAGGACAAGGTCGACGCGGTGTGCAAGAAGTACGGCGTCCCCATGGATCAGTACACAGTGCGCCCCGCCGGCGACCTGCGCGCGAGCTCGCTCCCGCCACCGGGTGCCATCTGCGTGTACACACAGGCGTTGGAGGCCGGGATGCGCGTCCCGCTGCACCCATTCTTCTGCGACGCGCTCGACCACTTCGGCATCGCGCCTACCCAGGTCGCACCCAACGCATGGCGCATCATGGCTGGATTCGTCGTGCTCTGCTACTACGCGGGCGTGCCGCCGTCGCTAGGGGTGTTCCGGCACTTCTTCCTTCTGTCCAACCACAAGAGCAGCTGGTACTTTTTCCGATCCAAAGACACCTCTGGCCTGCGCTTTGCGGGGATGCCGGATTCCATCAAGGGTTGGAAGCACGGCTTCTTCTTCCTCTCGTCGTCGACGCCGTGGCCTTGCCCAGTGCTGTGGGGCAAGCCTTCAAAGAGCTCCTTGGTGGAACCGGTGCTCACCGGCGAGGAGAAGAGATCGGCAGCTATTCTGCTGCGTACTCACGGCGCCGCCCCCGTTGATCTCAGGACGTATCTTCGCGACAGCAGTCTTGCCGCCGCCAAGATATCTCTCCCATCGCCGGCACCGGCGACGCCTCCGCCGGGGCCCTCTTGTGTACGTACTTCCGCCAGTTCCGAAGGGATTGATCCCACCGACTACGACATGATGATGAACATTCGGGAGGAAAAGGCGGCGGCAGCGCAAACGTCAGCATCGTCGAACAAGGTGAAAAGCAAGCCGGACACGGGGTCGGCGCCGTTGTGCGGGAAGAAGAGGAGTCTGGACGAAAGAGATGACAATGAGGGTGAGGGTCGGCCAGCTCCTGTGGTACTAGTGAACACGCCTCCTTCGGCCCACGGCTGCTCGTTGCCTGCGGCGGAGGAACCTTCCGACGATCTCAAGGTATGCTAGCAAATGCAACTTCAAATTGTTCAGGAACAGATCAATTCATGTCACAAGTCGGATCATATTGTTTGTGTGCAGGCCGCGAAGAACACGATATCCGCATTGGCGGAACTGCTGGAACAGGAAAAGGCCAAGCACGCCGCGGTGAAGGCCGAACTTGCGGCGTCGAAGCGGGCAGCAGGGAAGCAGCAGAAGGCGAACGTCGAGCTCGCCGCGGCCAAACAGAGAGCTGAAGCGGCATTGGAGAAGATGAGAGCCGAGCTCGCGGCGTTGATAAAATGTGGCGAAGGCGGAGCGGGAGAGCGTTGACGCCGAGAGGGCGACGGTGCGCTGATGGCGTTCAAGTGCTGGAACGTGCGGCACGGTGAACTACCCCGGTGGCTTGGTCCTGCGGTTTGACAATTAACTTACTAATTAGTTGATCTTTTGAACTGGAACAGTTCCGCGCGTTTGAGGTTTCTGTTGCTTGCTCCAACCTATTTCATGTAATCAGGTACTAGTAGCTAGCTAGTTCCTCAGATTCTACTGTTGCAACTTGTCTAATTTCCATCATGGTGTACTTTCCGTGATTAGCACGATCAGATCATCAAAGAGCATCTCTAGTAGTAACCGAAAAACTGTAATTCAGTCTCCCGAAAACGTTAGTTCGTTCGATTTTGGTAGTCGCGCAGAACAGAAATTGTAAAATAGGAACTAACAAAACGAAATTGAAATTCTCGCGGGAGAATTCATCGATGAGCACATATAGATGATAGTTGTTGCTCCGATTGAGCACCAAACTTTACATAATTTGAACTAATAACCTAAATTAACTAGTATCCGTAACTACGCGAGCTAATTTTGCCCAAAATTCGGCCCCGGAGGCCTCTACGCGCGGCGGCAGAAGTGGTGGCGGAGGAAGGCGAGGCGGCGGACGCGTGGAGCTCCTAGTCCGCGTCGAGCTCGACGATCTCCAGCTTCACGCGGCGGACGCGTGCCTCCCGGCGCGCCGCCTCATACCCGTGGACCTGGCGGACGGCGCTGGCCTCCTCCCGGTGCCAGCATGCTCGCGCCTCCACGTCGGAGACGGCCAACTGTGCGATGACGGCCTCCTCCTCCTCGTCGTCGTGGACATAGTCATCGGTGGAAAAGATTATCCTCACCAGCGCCGCATCCTCCTCCTCTGATGACCTATCGTACGCCGGAGGGTGAAGGGGGTGGCGTGAGCCCCCATTTGGTCCATCTGCGAGCGCTGCGCTTGCGCGCGGCCTTCGACCGGACCCATTTGCGCCGCACCTCCTCCGTGCGGAAAACAGGGGGGGAGCGGCGAGTCCTCGCCGCCCAAACTACCTCCTCCCCTAGCGGAGCTTCCGCGGCTGGCCATGGGGAGCTCTATGTGCGGCGATGCGGTGCTGGAGACGCGAGAATTTGTCGTCGGGGCAGCTGGAGCGAGGGGGCGGCAGCGGCGAAGGGGAGTAGGTTTGGAAACTGAACTCCCCTCCGCGGCCCCTTTTAATACGGGGCGGTCGCGCAGTTTCTCGTGGGCCCGAACTCGTTATACGGGCCAGGCTGCGAGTTCGGGCTCCGTTCTAGCTCAGTTTTGGCCAGAACTCATATTCTCGCCGGAGTTTTTCAGTTTCAGCCCATTATACGAACTCTGCTAGAGATGCTCTAAGATCGATGCAGATGATGTGTCACCAGATACAAACCAGATACGAATTCAAAGTTCCAAACGATGGCTTAGGGCATCTCCCAGCGACACAACGTAAATGGACGCAGGAAAAGGAGAAAAAGAGGGCAATCTACCAGGCAGATAGGGTTCCCATCCCGGTACGCTCCTTCTCTATCTTGCCCTCATGTGTTCTTTATTGTGCACCGAGATAATTTAACTTCCGGTGATCCATAGGCCTTCTGGGAGAAGCGCCCCAACGCCAAAATTTAGGCGGTGATCTACGGCGGCGGCTTTGTCGGCGGGTCAAAGACAGAGGATCCCGCCACAGAGAAGCAAAATCCATTCATAGAGTTGCAGCTGTTGTGGACGCAGGCAGACATCGAGGGAGACCCGTTGTTCTATATGCAGTCAACGCAACAGTCATTGGCTATGTTCCCTAACGATGAGTAGGGATGACAGGAGGGCAATGATACGTCGGGGCCTGATCAAGCCGTGGCTAGCGGTGCCGGCGTGGGCATTGGAAAGCAAAAGGGGAGATCCGTAGGACCTCCGGCTTCATCGACAAAAAGGACGATGTGTGGAAGTAATATATGTAGTATCATCACAAATCGCAAAACGGTTTAGTGACATGGCATAATAATAAATGAAAAAAAGATAATAGATTGGTAACCAAGGTTTTAGTATCGAGATACTAGGTGGTATCGTTTTTTTCGTCAACAATATCGTATCGTACAATCATATCGTAGTATCACAATATTATGAGATTTTTATTTTTTTAAATACAATCAATTTATGTAATAAACAAAATAGTCATCTAGCATATTTTCTAGAAAAACATAGTGGCATGTCATATTCTTTTAGCAAGAGCATCTCTAGCAGAGCCACTAAACACGCGAACCGAAAACCTTGAATTCAGTTCACCAAGCTCGTGTTTACGGATCGGAAAATTGCAGGCGAATAACAGAGCCCGTAAACCAAAACTGTAAAACATAATAGAACAAAGCCCGTAAAGAAAAAATGTAAAAGAAAATATTATGTTATACATTTTTGGTTTATGGGCTCTGTTCTGCACTAGCGACATCCAAACCCGTAAAAGTGGGGTTTTCATAGAATTCATATGCAACATGGTATAAAACATGAACATACAACAATCGATCATAATTAATACAAGAGATAAACAAATGTCTCAACCAAATTATTACAACAGTTTTGAAAAATTGAACAAATGAAGAAATGTCTCAACCATATTACAACAATTTTTGAACAATCAAACAAATGTCTCAACAATGATACATCTCACACATAAATGAATGGAATGGTAGGATCAAAGGCGACGGCCATGTCGCTGTAGTTGTGCATTTTCATATCATAAACGAGCTGGGCATGGGTACTGGCATTCTCAATCTGCCGATGCGTTTCAAGGAAAGTTTCAATGCGATTTGGATTGCATTGAGGTTGCACTCGGGGCCAACATTGTCATAGAAGTAGGGCAGGCTTAACTCCCTTTCATTGTCGATGATCAGGTTGTGAATAATCACACAACATGTCATGATGTTCACAATGGTTTTTTTTTCCAAAACCAGGATGGGCCACGAACAATGGAAAACCTTACTTGCAAAACACTGAAAGCTCTCTCAATATCCTTGGGATCTGCTTCTTTAGCTTTGGCAAATTCAGCTTCTAATTTTTCTTGGGATCCTTCACAGACTTGACAAAAGTTGCCCAATCCGGATAGTTGCCATTGGCTAGATTTATCCCGTTGTATATTCATTGTTCATGACCTTGTAATTGCAAGTGGGTGCTTCCCTATTTGCTAGTTTGGCAAATAAAGGGGATCTTTGCAGCACATTGATGTCATTGAGTGTTCCCGGAAACCAAAAGAAATAATGACAAATCCACAAATCTTATGATACGGCGGCCTCAAGTACAATGGTAGAATCTTTGCTTTTTCCACAGTACTGTCCATGCCATGCCTTGGGAAAAAAATTCCATGTCCAATGCATGCAATCAAGACTACCAAGCAATATAGGCTAACCTCTTTTCTCATTTATCTCCATCAATCTTTTTGTGTCATCCTCATTGCGAGTTCGAAGGTAGGTTGGCCCAAACAACTTGATAATCATGCGAGCAAACCTATCCACGAATTCTGTGGTTGTATCTTCGCCAATTCGAAGATACTCATCGGTGTAATCCGTAGGGATGCCATACGAAATAACCCTCATGGAAGCCAAGATTTTTTGAAAGGGGCTGAAACCCATCACGCCGACATCATTTCTATGTTGCTTGAAGTAATTTGAGTTGGCTTCGCAAGCCTTCACGATTTTGACGAACAAACTACGACGCATGCGATACCTCCTACCGAATAGATGCGGTGGATAGATAGGTACCTCGGCGAAGTAGTACTCCATCAGTTGCTCGTGGCCGAGAAGGCGATTCCGTTGGATGTGGTTCCGACCAATCACCGAGTTGCGCCTCCGATTCAGCAGCTGTGCGCGGTCCTCTAGCTCCTTGATGGGGAGAAGGAGGATGATGGCATCCACCTCGCCGACCTGGAGCAGCTCATCGAGGTCGGAATCATCCGAGCTCTATGAATCGGACAGATCGACGTCGATGAACTCGTCATCAGAGCTCATCCTCGATTCGACCGGCGTGGTGGCGGCGGCACCCGGAGCTGGGCGAGGAACCGCGGGCGAACGCGAGGCGACCTGCGCTAGCTCTGGGATGCCAGGCTCGGCCGAATCTGACGGTGCCGGCGTCAGAGTGTGGTGGTGGCACGGGGGGAGGATGGAGATAGTGAGCAGTTGCGTGAGGTGAAATTCCAGCGCGCCCTAGATATGGATCCACCGTTCGATTCGCTCGTTCGTCCCTACAAATATAGAATGATTTGGGTTTTCGGGCTCGGCCTGGAAAAGAAAATCGGTTTTGCCTAGTTTACGGTAACTGATCGGTGCCGTTTTTCGGCCTGAACCCGTAAACTGACAGTTTCTTTTCGGTTTTAGGCCTTTTACGAGCTTGCTATAGATGCTCTAAGGAAGTGGTATAACATATTCTTGACTTGGAGCATGTTTTCCAACACCATAAGAGGAATGGAGAGGTGATAAATACTATGCTTAGAGCATCTCCACCGGCGGCCCCCAAATAGTCGCCGGTAGAGGTGCCGACACCTCCGTATCGGGGACGCTGACACTACATCGTTTATTTGGGGGAGTTGTTCCCACACCGGCGCCCCCAAACCGGCGGCCCCGATAAATATTTTAAATTAAAATACAAATAAAAGCATAGAAAATCAAATAAAGATAAGAAACATTCCATTCCACAAACTAATACATAATTGGAACATGGTTTACACGAAGATATAATTTGGAACATGGTTTTCCAAAAACTAATACATAGTTTGAACCATAATTGACACAAATATAAAATATTAAAAAATAACTAAACCTAACTATGCCGATCATCGCACGTTTCGTGTATTCGCTGCCAAGAAAGAACACTCTTAATATCGTAGGATGCTAGGATACCAACAAAATGGGGCCTTCTATTTTTTATGGAGCCTTCTATTAAGAAAGAGAAGATATCCCTACCGAGATATTATCGATTTCCTCCAAACTAGGGTACACACCAAATTAGGATACGTGATAAGTATTGTTTTAGTCCGGTGGTAGAATCTTAATATCCTAGGATACTAGGATCCAGGGCGAAGCTCCCAATAGGGCAAGGTAGGGCTTTTGGTGAATACATTTATATGCGCGTGTTATTTTTTTTTGAAAATTTTGAGTGGTCATACGTCGAAAACAGACTCCGTATGAAAAAGTTATGCTTGTTTCAGTGAACACTGCGCAAAATCGACTGCAAATCAAAAACATAGACTATTATCTTCAAACATAGACTCATATTCTATGTTCAATATAAATACGGAATGGCTAGAAATCACGCGCCTGATTTTTAGTATGTATCAGTCGACGCTTTTAGCCTTTGGATTTTGCCTCGCGATTTGTGCAGTTTGAGAACGTAGTGAGTCCACTAGGTTGAAACTAAGAATTTAATGAATTTCAACTAGGTTGAAACTGATAATTAGTACTATTTTTATAAGTTACAACTACATTGAAATTGAGACTCGCCCATATAAGTAACATTGCTTGATAACATAAATTTATTATTGATTAAACTTTAGTATATACAATATAAGTTCTAGTTATTTATTATTTATACTCGCGAAATTGGAGACTTTCGAGATTTCTAGATATTTAAAAGGCATGGCATATTTCTTCGACCCCATTATCACTCCATTAAGGTGAAATTGGTTTACACATGGGGGCATTAACAATCGAAAAGAATTTTCCGTAACAAAGATAATCAAGAGCAAGTTATGCATTAAATGAGAGATAATCAAACGTCTTAAGTGTTTGAATTACATTAGATTTTTTAAAAAGAGGTAAAGCTTAGTCATTGAGTAGGCATTATTGGTATGTTCTTTTTGGTTCTATTTATAATAAAAATATGTTTTTGTTTTTATTATATTTAGTGATTGTGTTTGAACCATATGCATAATTATTGTTTTAGGACTATTTTAGCATTTGCGTTCTTAAAAGTTTACCTACCTCAGTTTTTTTTTTGTCCTTCGCCACTGCTAGGATCTATACAACCATGAAGGTAACTAGCTAGTATAACCAGCCTAGATTTAGGGGAAAAGGATGCAATCAAACAAAAGTGGTCACACAAAGATCAACAAAAGCCAACGCAGTTTTACTACATATAGGTGGGTGTCCCTGGCTTATCCAAAGGCCACAGTTGCTTCAAGATTCGTATATGCACATTTACATCTACATCCTGGACATTGTACATCTTCTCACCCATATAGAAACTGAAGTGAACATGTACACCTCATTTTCCATGTGACATGTGCCAATCTCTTTCACTCCGCATCCACCTCCTCCACCTCACCACGCCACCGCCGCTCTCCCTCATCCACCGCCTCCTGTAGCAGCACGCCACCGCCGCTCTCCCTCATCCACAGCCTACCGCGCCGGATCTGGCATCCCCGGCCATGCTGCCACCCCGAGGCCGTCCATCACACCGGCCGCCGGGAGCATGAATGTCACGAACCCAAGATCCAAAACGGCCTCCAACTCCATGCCCCACACCGGTCTCCTTCAAATCAATGGGGACATCAAAGAAGAGATGCGGCTGCCGGCGAGCACAACCGGATCTGGATTCATTTTTTTATGCGTGGTGCTAGCTTTCGTCCTGATTTTGGATGTTCCAGATCCATAATTTCAGCCTTGTCGTTGACTGAATTGGTTTATTTTTCTTCCTCTAGCGTTGCATAAGTTCCATAATTCATGGATGTTTCTGTTCTTTCCATTTTTTCTTCACGGATGATTTTCATCATTCCTCACCAAAGCCAAGAGCCAGATTACGTATTTGATTTGCTTCCATGTTTGCTCATTTACTTCCATGTTCTATCAATGAAACGGGTTGGATTTGACGACGGGATTCCTAAAACTACCAGATTGCAAACTAATTATGTCTTATCCTGGACATCTAATTGTTCCATATCGAAAGAACATACTGTACTCCTAAATCTGAACAATGGAGATTTGCTCATACATGTTAAATTGGTCCAGGTCCAGTTAACGTACTGGAATATTTTTTAGTCCAGATCCAATTAAGTTAATGTTCATTCCTTGCTGTAAACATTCCAATTAAGGTTTTTTTACATACAAAAAATATGATAGTACAAACTAATCAAAATATCTCTGTAAACATTCTATGAAATGTGAAGACTGTAGGGTATGTCATGTAAACAGGAAGGGACTTGCTGACACGAAAAATGTATAGTGCAAGGTGTTCTCTGCAAAATACAAAAGGGGTTGCACGAATCTTAATGCAGCAGTGGACGTCCAGGATAAGCCCGAGACACCCACGTATATGTAGAGTTGTATTTTCGCAACAAAAGCGGCTCTGAGTTCCAAGCTAATTGGTGAGCTAGCTGATTAGGTCGAATGATCAGTCGGGCGGCGTCGAGGCGCGACGAGTTAATCCAGCGGCAACGGCAGTAGCAGCTTGGCGGCGTCTAGACGTGGGTTCAGCCGGAGCGCGACATGCTTCATGACCTCCGCGCCGCGCTCGTACGCCGCCAGCGCTTGCTCAGCGACCAGCCGCGTGTACTCCTTGGACTCCAGGAACTGCTGCACCGCCGCCGTCTTGGCACTCTCCACCGCCACCTTTGCCGCCTGCTTCGCCGCGGCCAGCTCGCCCTTGGCCTTCTCCCTCTCCGCCTCCATCACCCGCTTCATCTCCTCGAGCTGCTCCCGCAGAGCGGCAGCGTCGCGTTCCGTCGCCGTCTGATTCTCGTCCAGCTCCAGCGCGTAGCCCAGGGGCTTCGGGACCTGCACGCGCCGGCCGTCGCCGCCACCACACGCACAAACGATGTGAGCAGACGGTTAACGCCTTCTGCAGCGCGTGGATGTAGTCATGTTCTATAGCATACCTGGGGCATTGACAACATCGTCGGAGCAGCAGGTGACGTGTTCCGCTCGGAAGGGCGAAGTTCGTATTTTGTGCTGGCGACCTCCTCCAGTTTCCTCTTCTTACGGGACAACTCCGGCGTGCCCCATTCCGGCTCGGCTTTCACCTTCTCGGCTGGAGCCACAGCCTCGTCCAGGATTAGATCGGACCCTAGCACACATCACGGCAGTAAACTACTCCGTATCTGCTAACTGACGAAGGAAAATCAAACGGGAGTGCTGAAAGCGAGCGCGATTTATTTACCTTCTGAACCAGTAGAAGGAGGAGGGAGCTGGAGTGGCAGTGGTGGTGACGCGCCGGCGATATTGGAGGAGAAGGCCGCCGCAAGATTGTTCTCCGAGAGGAAAGTGCGGAGATCAACCGCGGCGCTGTGTTTGTGGATCAGCTTTGCCACCGATTTTTTATCATTGCTTGATAGCGCCGGGCCTGCCGTGGAGATATTGGACGGCGGGTCGCCCCAGCGCACGGGGCATGCCCATGGCTCCGGCGAGGTCAGGAAGAAGAAGCCCCTTTTCCACTCCTTGTCGGATTTGGGACTGGTCAGGCCAGTAAAGAGCGCTCCGGCGCCTTTCCTGCACTTGAAGCCGTACCAGCCGCTCCTGCTGGACAGAGAGAAAAAATGCCGGAACACGGCGAGCGATGGCGGCACGCCGGCGGAGTGGCAGAGCACGAAGAAGCCCACCAGGACGCGCCAACCGTTGGGAGTGACCTGGCTCGGCGCGAGGCGGAAGTGGGATAGCGCCTCGGAGAAGAAGGCGTGAAGCGGGAAGCGCAGACCGGCCTCGAGCGCGTGCGCGTACACGCAGATGGCCCCCCGACGAGGCGGCGTGCACGCGCGCCGGTCGACGGCGGGTTGCACAGAGAACTCCGGCGGGACGCCATGCTTCTTGCAGAGGGCTTCGACCTCGGCCTGTGTGCATAGGGACGAGGTGAAGCGCTCGGAGGCGGACCTTGAGAGGGTGGCGGCGTCGTCGTCGCTATCGTTGTCGCTGAGGATCAGGACGGGCGACGAGGGGCAAATCTCCATGTTGCTGCCTGCGCTCTCGGTGCTCTGTTTGCGGTGGATATAGCAAGTAGTAGTACAATAGTAGAAGCAGAGCAGTCGAAGGGGAAGAGGCTACTCCTTCCGTCCTTCGGCTGGGGATTATATACTACTACTCCGTAATTAAAAAGTCCTACCAGAGAATTTATTTAAAATTGTTAGAAATTAGAAGGCCACTTTAATTTATTGTTCTGACTTTTTCAATACACTGTTTTCTCTTTTCTCTCGTGAAAAAGCTCTTGGTGCCTCAGAAGATAAGTACTGCTCTTTAGAAGTAAATTACAAGAAACTACCACAATTGAGGTAAACTTGATCAGTCAGTACTGTTAGTTTTTTAAGTCAGTACCATTTCTGAGACATGGAGTAATAAATCAAACAAAACGTTAGTCCTCCGTCCGGGTTTACAGGTATCCTAATTTCACCAACGTAACATAAGATATGTACTATAAAATATATATCATTAGAAAGTTCATATTTTATACTTTCTACTGGTATAATTTTTATACTGTAAAAATTATATTATATTGATCAAATTGATGATTTTGGGATACACGTAGGCCCTGTAAACCAGGACGGAGGTAGTAGTCAGCATTTTTAACTCTATGACCCCCAGTGATGACATGGCTTGATGTCCCCCTCGCGGTCCACTTCTGTTAGAGGTGGGGCTGAGATCGAGATGGGGCCCACCTAACAGTACCACTTTTTTATTCTCTGTCCTTTTAATTCCCCTCTTTGTCTCTTCCCGGGAACTTCCTCCCTCCACCTACCTCCGGCAACCTGAACTGCTCGCCTTGCCGCCTAGCTCATCCTGCCTTCGGCGTGCCTCTCCCTCCGGCCGAGCACCGATTGCCCGCATCGGTGCCCCTCCGCATCCACGGCGTCTACGCGCGTCCCAGCTCCTCCACTGTCGCGCTCCGCTCGCGCCGGTGATGCCTCCGGCCCACCGGTCTTGCTGTGGCTCGGATGAAGGGAACCCATCTCCATCTGCGAGCAACAAATCCATGCCGCGCCGCCGGCCCCGTCCTGCCGCGAGCAGCAACTCCATGCCGTGCGCGAACAACAACGCCGCGAGGAACCCGCGGGCGCCGGACCCGGCCGTCAGGAGGTCGCGGACCATTGCGTCACGGAGTTGCCGCCGTGTCGGAACGCTCGCCTCACCTCTGTGACGACGCCTGCATAGGAGGTCGCAGACCAGGGCATCGCGTGCTTGTTGCCACCTTGCTGACAACGTCGTCGTGCCCGTAGAGGAGGTCGCAGAACGTGGAAGGCCGCTGCGCCGGAACGCCGACCTCACCTCTTTGACGTTGCCTTAGGGATTACACAAACCAAATCCACTACAGCAAGTCCGATCATCACGAGAGATGATGTAGCTTCAATGGCGAACATCAACATCATATCATCTATATGACTCATGATTTACCTTTCAGTTTGCCGTGTTCCGAGGTCATGTTTGTGCATGCTAAGCTCGTCAAGTTAAACATTAGTTCCTGCATGTGCAAATCTGGCTTGCACCCGTTGTATGCACACGTTGAATCTATCACACCCGATCATCACGTGCTGCTTCGAAATAACGAGTCCTAGCAAAGGTGCTAATCAAGGCCGAACGCTTTATTATCTTGAGTTTTAGTAGGAGGGATCATCTTATAATGCGATCGTCGTGACCTAAGCAATACAAGATGCATAAAAAGGAATAACATCACATGCAATTCATAATGTGATATGATATGGCCCTTTTATCTCACGCCTTTGATCTTCATCTCCAAAGAACGTGCATGATCTCCATCATCGTCGTCGAGGCATCAAGGTCCATGGCGCCGTCTTCATGGTTGTCCATGATGGGAATCGTAGCATAGAAAACAAAAAATTTCCTACCGCAAGAACGAAACACAAGCCAAGATCTAATCTAGAAGACGGTAGCAACGAGGGGATCACGAGACTAACCCTTGAAGATTTCCAAAGCCTACGAGATTAGATCTCGTTGCTGCAGAAGATGATCACTTGCCGCTTTCAAAAGCGCGTAGAAGATCTTGACGGTGCCACAATTGGGCAGCACCTCCGTACTCGGTCACACGTATGGTGTTGATGAAGACGACGTCCTCCTCCCCGTTCCAGCGGGCAGCGGAAGTAGTAGATCCTCCTCGGAATCCCGGCAGCACGACGGCGTGGTGGCGGTGGTGGTGGAGATCTCCGGCAGGGCTTCGCCTATGCGCTGCGGGAGAGATATGTGGAGGAGGGGCGCTAGGGTTTGGGGAGAGGGGGGTCTTGGGGCGTCGGCCACTTGGGGGCTGCGGCCAAGAGAGGCTTGGTGTGTCCGGCCCCCTCCCCTTGCTCCTCATTATATAGGTGGAAGCCCCCAAGAGTTGTAGTCCAAGTCTTCGAATAAGACCCCAACACCAAAACTTGACATAGGTAGGAAACCTACTCAAGATGGGAGTCCTACTCAAGGTGGGACTCCCACCTTTCCTTGGAGGGGGGTGGCCGGCCACCTTAGGTGGAGTCCACCTAGGACTCCTCCCCCTTAGGGTTGGCCGACCATGCTAGTGGAGTCCCTCCGGGACTCCACCTTCCATAGTGATTTCTTCTGGACTTTTCTAGAACCTTCTTGAACCTTCCATAAATGCACCGGATCATTTTCAAACTTATAAAATGACTTCCTATAAATGAATCTCATTCTCCGGACCATTTCGGAACTCCTCGTGATGTCCTAGATCCCATCCGAGACTCCAAACAAAACTTCGAACTCCATTCCATATTCCATATCTACTTAAACGACATCAAACCTTAAGTGTGTCACCCTACGGTTCGCGAACTATGCAGACATGGTTGAGACTTCTCTCTGACCAATAACCAATAGCGAGATCTGGAGATCCATAATGGCTCCAACATATTCAACGATGACTTAGTGATCGAATGAACCATTTACATACGAAACCGATTCCCTTTGTCACGCGATATTTTACTTGTCCGAGGTTTGATCATTGGTATCTCTATACCTTGTTCAACCTCGTCTCCTGACAAGTACTCTTTACTCGTACCGTGGTATGTGGTCTCTTATAAACCATTCATATGCTTGCAAGCTAATTAGACGACATTCCACCGAGAGGGCCCAGAGTATATCTATCCGTCATCGGGATGGACAAATCCCACTGTTGATCCATATGCCTCAACTCATACTTTCCGAATACCTAATCCCACCTTTATAACCACTCATTTACGCAGTGGCGTTTGATGTAATCAAAGTACCCTTCCGGCATAAGTGATTTACATGATCTCATGGTCGAAAGGACTAGGTAACTATGTATCGAAAGCTTATAGCAAATGAACTTGATGACGTGATCTTATGCTACGCTTATTTGGGTGTGTCCATTACATCATTCACATAATAACATAACCTTGTTATTAATAACATCCAATGTTCATGATCGTGAAACTATGATCATCTATTAATCAACAAGCTAGTTATACAAGAGGCTTACTAGGGACTCCTTGTTGTTTACATAACACACATGTATCAATGTTTCGGTTAATACAATTATAGCATGGTATATAAACATTTATCATAAACATAAAGATATATAATAACCATTTTATTATTGCCTCTTGGGCATATCTCCAACAGTATCCCACTTGCACTAGAGTCAATAATCTAGATTACATTGCAAGGTACCTAACACCCATGGCATTCTGGTGTTGGTCATGCTTTGCCCTAGGGAGAGCTTTAGTCAACGGATCTGCCACTTTCAGATCAGTGTGTACTTTACAAATCTTTACTTCTCCATCTTCGATGTACTCGCGAATCGAATGAAAGCGCAGCTTGATATGCTTCAGCTTCTTGTGTGACCTTGGTTCTTGTGCATTGGCGATGGCACCCATGTTGTCACAATAGATGACTAGTGGGTCCAATGCACTAGGAACCACACCAAGCTCAACAATGAACCTCTTCATCCATACCGCTTCCGATGAAGCCTCCGAAGCCGCTATGTATTCCGATTCTGTTGAAGACTTAACTGCTTGGAGCTGCACCAGCTTACTGCAGCACCATTCAATATAAACACGTACCCAGACTGAGACTTAGAGTCATCAGGATCAGTGTTCCAACTTGTATCGGTGTAACTGGTTACAACGAGCTCTTGGTCACCGCCATAACAGATAAACATATCCTTAGTTCTTTTCAAGTACTTTAGGATATTCTTGACCGCTGTCCAGTGTTTCATTCCTGGATCACTTTGATATCTGCTAGTCAAAATTACAACATGTGCTATATCCGGTCTGGTACACAGCATGGCATACATGATAGAGCCTACTGCTGAGGCATAGGGGATCTGATTCATCCTCTCTCTTTCTTCTGCCGTAGCCGGACCTTGAGTCTTACTCAAGACCTTACCTGGCAACATCGGTAAGAACCCTTTCTTACTTTCATCCATTCTAAACTTCTTTAGAATCTTGTCCAGGTATGTACTATGTGAAAGCCCTATTAGGCGTCTTGATCTATCTCTATAAATCTTGATGCCTAAAATGTACGCTGCTTCACCAAGGTCCTTCATTGAAAAATACTTATTCAAATAACCTTTTACACTGCTTAATAGTTCTATATCATTCCCAATCAATAATATGTCATCTACATATAATATCAGGAATGCTACAGAGCTCCCACTCACTTTCTTGTAAATACAGGCCTCTCCATGACACTGTATAAACCCGAAGTCTTTGATCATCTTATCAAAGCGTCGGTTCCAACTCCTGGATGCTTGCTTCAGTCCATAAATGGAACGTTGAAGTTTGCATACCTTGTTAGCATTTTTAGGATCAACAAAACCTTTGGGCTGTACCATATACAACTCTTCCTCAATGTCACCATTAAGGAACGCCGTTTTGACATCCATCTGCCAAATCTCATAATCGAAAAATGCAGCTATTGCTAACAAAATCCTCACAAACTTTAGCTTCGCTACAGGTGAGAAAGTCTCATCGTAGTCAACACCTTGAATTTGTCGGAAACCCTTTGCGACAAGTCGAGCTTTATAGACAGTAACATTACCATCAACATCTGTTTTTCTCTTGAAGATCCATTTATTCTCGACAGCCTTTTGGCTATCAGGTAAGTCTACCAAAGTCCACACTTTGTTATCATACATGGATCCCATTTCGGATTTCATGGCTTCTTGACATTTGTTGGAATCTGGGCTCATCATCGCTTCTTCATACGTCGCAGGGTCCTCATCATTGTTGTCCACAATCATGACATTTAGGCAAGGATCATACCAATCAGGAGTGGTACGTTCCCTTGTCGATCTGCGAGGTTCATTAGCTACCTCGCTCGAAGTTTCATGATCATTATCATTAGCTTCCTCTGTTATCGGTGCAGGCGGCACAGGAACATCTTCCGGCACTGCGCTACTCTGATCAACGAGAGAAGGTTCAGTAACCTCATCGAGTTCTACTTTTCTTCCAGTCACTTCTTTAGTGAGAAAATCTTTCTCAAGAAAGGTTCCGTTCTTAGCAACAAAGATTTTGCCTTCGGATTTGTGATAGAAAATATACCCAATAGTTTCCTTAGGGTATCCTATGAAGACGCATTTCTCCGCTTTGGGTTCTAGCTTGTCCGGTTGTAACTTTTTTACATAGGCTTCGCAACCCCAAACTTTAAGGAACGACAGCTTAGGTTTCTTATTAAACCACAATTCATACGGTGTCGTTGCAACGGATTTAGATGGTGCCCTATTTAAAGTGAATGCAGCTGTCTCTAATGCATAACCCCAAAACGATAATGGCAAATCAGTAAGAGACATCATAGAACGAACCATATCTAAGAGAGTTCGATTACGACGTTCGGACACACCATTACGCTGTGGTGTTCCCGGTGGTGTCAACTGTGAAAGTATTCCGCATTTCTTTAAATGCATGCCAAACTCATAACTCAGATATTCGCCTCCGCGATCAGAATGCAGAAACTTGATCTTCTTGTTACGTTGATTTTCTACTTCACTTTGGAATTCCTTATACTTCTGGAAAGTTTCGGATTTATGTTTCATGAAATAGATATACCCATATCTACTCAGATCATCTGTGAAGGTTAGAACATAACGATAACCACCGCGTGAGGCTACACTCATTGGTCCGCACACATCGGTATGTATGATTTCCAATAAGTCTATAGCTCGCTCCATAATACCAGAGAATGGAGTCTTAGTCATTTTTCCCATCTATCAAGTGACTCAAAGTCAAGTGACTCAAGTAGTCTATCGGAATGGAGTTTCTTCATGCTTTTCACTCCAATATGACCAAGACGATAGTGCCACATATAAGTAGAATTATCATTCAATTTAATTCGCTTAGCATCAGTGTTATGAACATGTGTATCACTACTATCGAGACTTAATAGAAATAAACCATTCTTCTCAGGCGCATGACCATAAAAGATATTATTCATAAAAATAGAACAACCATTATTCTTAGACTTGAATGAATAACCGTCTTGCATTAAACAAGATCCAGATATAATGTTCATGCTCAACGCAGGCACTAAATAACAATTATTGAGGTTTAAAACTAATCCCGAAGGTAGATGTAGAGGGAGCGTGCCGACAGCGATCACATCGACCTTGGATCCATTTCCAACGCGCATCGTCACTTCATCCCTCGCTAGGCTTCGTTTATTCCATAATTCCTGTTTCGAGTTACAAATATGAGCAACCGAACCAGTATCAAATACCCAGGCACTAGTACGAGAACCAGTAAGATAAACATCTATAACATGTATATCAGATATACCTTTCTTCTTCTTGACAAGGCCGCTCTTCAGATCAGCCAAGTACTTGGGACGATTACGCTTCCAGTGCCCCTTCCCATTGCAGTAATAGCACTCAGTATCAGGTTTAGGGCCACCCTTAGGCTTCTCAGGAGGCGCGGAAGCTTTTTTGCTTCTTGAAACTGGTGGTCTTGTTGACCATCAACACTTGGTGCTCTTTCTGTATCTCAATCTCAGCAGATTTTAGCATGGAGAAGAGTTCAGGTAACTCCTTGTTCATGTTCTGCATGTTGTAGTTCATCACGAAGTTCTTATAACTTGGTGGCAGTGATTGGAGAACACGATGAATACCCAGCTGGTTAGGGATGATTATCCCCAAGTCACCGAGCTTCTTCGCGTGTCCGGACATGGCGAACACATGCTCACTAACTGAGCTGCCCTCTTCCATCATACAGCCAAAGAACTGTTTCGAGGCCTCATAGCTCTCCACAGCCGCATGAGTTTCAAAGATAACCTTGAGCTCATTGATCATATCACAAGGATCATGGTGCTCAAAACGCTTTTGGAGCTCTGCCTCTAGGCTGCAAAGAATGGCACACTGAACTTGAGAGTAGCGAGTCACCCGAGTCTCAAAAACATTCTTTTCTTCCTCGGATACTGCAGGGGTGGTGGGGGACCTAGCGGTGCATCAAGCACACATTGCAGATTTTCGCCATTGAGGAAGATCCTCACATGACGGAACCAGTTGGTGAAGTTGCTACCATTGCTTTTAAGCTTTTCTTTCTCTAGGAACTGGTTAAAATTGATTGATGGGGATGCCATGATCTACAACATATATTTGCAATAGTTTAGACTAAGTTTATGACAAATTGAGTTCAAATTTTAATTCAACAAAATTAAAAACTAGGTGAATGATACGTCCAAAACATATCTACTTTCCCGAACACTTTTGCTATTGTTTTGCCAATAATTTGTGTATTTTGGATACAACTAACACGGACTAACGCTGTTTTCAGCAGAATTGCCCTGGTGTCTTGTTTTTGTGCAGAAACTCAACTTTCAGGAATATCCCCAGGATTAATTCCAATGGGCCTATTTTCACAGAAGAATGACGGAGCTAGAAGACCAGAAGGAGGGGGGCCACGAGGCGCCCACCCCACAAGGCGGCGCGGTGGGCCCCTGGGCCGCGCCGGCCTATGGTGGCGGCGCCTCGGCCAGCCTCCGATGCCCCCATTTTGACTACTTAAGGGTTTCAACCTAAAAATGCACGGGGGTTAGACGAAATTGCCAGAAGACATCCAGAACTCCGCCGCCATCGCGAAACTCCGTCTCGGGACCAGAAACTTCGTTCTGGCACTCCGCTGGGACGGGGAATTGGAGGAGATCATCGCCATCATCACCACCGACGCCTCTCCATCAACCAGCCATGCTTCCCCCATCCATGTGTGAGTAATTCCCCCGCTGTAGGCTAAAGGGGATGGTAGGGATTGGATGAGATTGATCATGTAATAGTCATAAGATTGTTAGGGCATAGTGCCTAGTATCCGTTATTGGTACTTTTATGATATCGTTGCAACTTGTTATGCTTAATGCTTGTCACTAGGGCCCGAGTGCCATGATCTCAGATCTGAACATGTTATCAATTCATGATGATATTCATTGCTTTATGATCTTACCTGCAAGTTGTATACACATATTGCTGTCCGGAACCCGAGGCCCCAAAGTGACAGAAACTGGGACAACCGGAGGGGAAGGCGGTGATATGAGGATCACATGTGTTCACGGAGTGCTAATGCTTTGCTCCGGTGCTCTATTAAAAGGAGTACCTTAATTACCAGTAGATTCCCTAGAGGCCCGGCTGCCACCGGCTGGTAGGACAGAAGATGTTGTGCAAGTTTCTCATTGCGAGCACGTACGACTATATATGGAACACATGCCTATGGTTGTTTAGTACTTGGATACTTTTATTACTATCTGCAAATGCCCTGCCTTGATTGTTACATGAGTTCTCTTATCCATGCAGCGCCCGTTCATCCATCCCTGTGCCTACAGTATTTTAATCCTATTGTTTGCTATAATCACTACTGCTGTCTTTGTTACACTGCTGCTGATATTTCACTACTGCTACTGCTATAAAACTGTTGCTACTGATAAACTCTTGCGAGCAAGTCTGTTTCCAGGTGCAGCTGAATTGACAACTCCGCTGTTAAGGCTTACAAATATTCTTTGGATCCCCTTGTGTCGAATCAATAAATTGGGTTTTACTTCCCTCGAAGACTGTTGCGATCCCCTATACTTGAGGGTCATCAAGACTATTTTCTGGCGCCGTTGCCGGGGAGCATAGCTTTATTTGCAAGTTCACCTGGGTTGATATTGTTCGCTACAAATCCTCCATCATGGGTAAACCTCGCGATACTAAAGTCGCCATATTACCATCCACTACAAGAAAAGGTACAACTCTGAGTACCTCTGCTGCTCTTGATTCACCATCTGTGATAAGTCAACTTGTTTCACCACCACAAGCTTCACGTGTTGGTACTTCTGTTAAAACTGAAAATTCCTCTGATAATTTTGATGCTTCTACTGTTCTTGATGATAATGGTTCATTAGGTCCTTTTCTAGATGCTACAATTGCTAGGTCTAGACAAATTGAAAATACTGAAATTCCTAATGAAAATACTGTTACACCTGTTAATTCACCTGAGTCTGTTGAACACTCTAGTGATGATCTTGATGAAGATTATGTGGAACTTGATGATGACTTTATTAATAAATGCAATGCTACTACTGATGCAAGTAATATTAAAAAGCTTCTTGCACAACGTGCTGTTAGATATAAACTGTCTCCTGATCCTAAATTTGCCACATCTCCTATAAACATTAAGGATAAGGATTATGATTTTTCTCTTGATTTATCTCATATATCTATTGTTGAGAAAACACCTTTTTGTGGTACTGAAAAAGAAAGTGCTGTAGAACACATGATTGAGCTGTCTACTCTGAGTAGCATGTTTTCTGATGATACTAAGAAGCGTACTTATTTTGTTGCTAAATTTTTTCCTTTCTCATTAAAGGATGATGCTAAAACTTGGTATAATAGTTTGCCTCCTGATTCTATTGATAGTCCAAGTGGTTTGCTTGATGTTTTCTTTCGGAAATACTTTCCTGCTAGTGCTCAACATATTGCTTTGCAGAAAATTTATAGTTTTGACTAGGAAGATGGAGAGAAATTGCCTGAAGCTTGGGCAAGATTTTGCTCTCTTATCAGAGCTCGGCCTGGACATGATTTGGAAAAGCATGACCTACTTGATATATTTTATAGTGGACTAATCATTGAGTCTAGGGCATGCCTGGATAGTTGTGCTGGTTGTGTTTTCAGGAAAATAACTCCAGACGAAGCGGAAGAATTATTGGCTAAAATAGGCCGGAATCATGATGATTGGACTACACCTGAACCAACCCCAATGCCAATATTGAAGAAGACGGGTATGATTAAATTAAATGATGAAGATATGAGGGAAGCCAAGAAATCTCTTAAGGAGAAAGGTATTAAATCTGAAGATGTGAAGAATTTACCTCCCCTAGAAGATTTATGTAAGATAACTCCCTCTTCATCCATGATTGAGGTACATTCTCTTCAACGCTTTAGTAGGGAAGATATTCCGTACTCAAAACCTCCTGATCAATGTTTAGATGAGTTTGATAATTATATTGTTAAGCAAGATAATTTTAATATGAGAGTAGAGAATCATTTAATGGAAAATTCTCGAGCTATTAGTAAATTGCATGATATTGTGGAAAGAACCTCCAATGATGTTAAGATGCTTGTTAAACATTTTCATATGGTTCAAACTCAAATTGATCAACTCACTAAAGTGCAAAATGACTTGTTGAAAAATAGTTCTAAAGAAAAACATGCTTATGAAGTAACAACTAGAGGTGGTGTTTCTACTCAGGATCCTCTATATCCTGAGGGGCATCCCAAAAGAGTTGAACAAGATTCTCAACGAACTAAAGAAATTAGTGCTCCTTCTAAGAAAAAGAAGAAGAAACATAAAACTGTTGTAGAATCCTCTGAGCCTGTTAATGATCCTAATAGTATTTCTATTTCTGATGCTGAAACTGAAAGTGGTAATGAACATGATAAAGATAATGATAAGAATGATGCTTGATGTCTACGGGTGCTTCTATTCTTGTAGACAGTGTTGGGCCTCCAAGAGCAGAGGTTTGTAGAACAGCAGCAAGTTTCCCTTAAGTGGATCACCCAAGGTTTATCGAACTCAGGGAGGAAGAGGTCAAAGATATCCCTCTCATGCAACCCTGCAACCACAAAGCAAGAAGTCTCTTGTGTCCCCAACACACCTAATAGGTGCACTAGTTCGGCGAAGAGATAGTGAAATACAAGTGGTATGAATAAATATGAGCAGTAGTAACGGCGCCGAGAAAAGTGCTTTTGGCGTGCGAGATGATGGTAGTAATATTGCAGAAGTAAAGATGCGATAAAACGATAAACAAGCGATGATAGCAGTATTTAGGAACAAGGCCTAGGGATCATACTTTCACTAGTGGACACTCTCAACATTGATCACATAACAGAATAAATAAATAGATGCTAGACTCTACACCCTCTTGTTGGATGATGAACACCACTAACTGTGTAGGATTACACGAACCCTCAATGCCGGAGTTAACAAGCTCTACAATATTCAATGTTCATATTTAAATAACCTTAGAGTGCATAACAGATCAACATAACCAACCAAGTACTAACATAGCATGCACACTGTCATCTTCACACTACGAAAGGAGGAATAGATCACATCAATACTATCATAGCAATAGCTAACTTCATAATCTACAAGAGATCACAATCATAGCCTACGCCAAGTACTACACGATGCACACACTGTCACCATTACACTGTGCAGGAGGAATAAACTACTTTAATAACATCACTAGAGTAGCACGCAGATATATTGTGATACAAAACACATTGCAATCATAAAGAGATATAAATAAGCACTTCACTATGCCATTCATAACAGCGAATAAGTATTCTGTGAAATATAGCCTAAGAGACCCACACGGTGCACACACTGTCACCTTTACACACGTGGGACAAGGAGTCTCCGGAGATCACATAAGTAAAACCCACTTGACTAGCATAATGACATCTAGATTACAAGCATCATCATATGAATCTCAATCATGTAAGGCAGCTCATGAGATTATTGTATTGAAGCACATAGGAGAGAGATTAACCACATAGCTACCAGTACAGCCCCGAGCCTCGATGGAGAACTACTCCCTCCTCATGGGAGACAGCAGCGTTGATGAAGATGGCGGTGGTGTCGATGGAGAAGCCTTCCGGGGGCACTTCCCCGTCCCGGCGGCGTGCCAGAACAGAGACTCCTGTCCCCCAGATCTTGGCTTCGCGATGGCGGCGGCTCTGGAAGGTTTTCCGTATCGTGGCTCTCGGTACTGGGGGTTTCGCGACGGAGGCTTTAAGTAGGCGGAAGGGCAGGTCAGGGGGCCACACGAGGGCCCCACACACCAGGGCCGCGCCGCCCTGTTGTGGCGGCGCCTCGTGGCCCCACTTCGTCTCCCCTCCGGTCTTCTGGAAGCTTCGTGTAAAAATAGGCCCCTGGGCGTTGATTTTGTCCAATTCCGAGAATATTTCCTTTGTAGGATTTCTGAAACCAAAAACAGCAGAAAACAACAACTGGCCCTTCGGCATCTCATCAATAGGTTAGTTCCGGAAAACGCATAAAACGATATAAAGTGTGAACAAAACATGTAGATATCATCAATAATGTGGCATGGAACATAAGAAATTATCGATACGTCGGAGACGTATCAGCATCCCCAAGCATAGTTCCTGCTCGTCCCGAGCAGGTAAACGATAACAAAGATAATTTCTGGAGTGACATGCCATCATAACCTTGATCATACTATTGTAAGCATATGTAATGAATGCAGCGATCAAAACAATGGTAATGACATGAGTAAACAAATGAATCATAAAGCAAAGACTTTTCATGAATAGTACTTTCAAGACAAGCATCAATGAGTCTTGCATAAGAGTTAACTCATAAAGCAATAATTCAAAGTAGAGGTATTGAAGCAACACAAAGGAAGATTAAGTTTCAGCGGTTGCTTTCAACTTATAACATGTATATCTCATGGATATTGTCAATGTAAAGTAATATAACAAGTGCAATATGCAAGTATGTAGGAATCAATGCACAGTTCACACAAGTGTTTGCTTCTTGAGGTGGAGAGAAATAGGTGAACTGACTCAACATAAAAGTAAAAGAAAGGTCCTTCAAAGAGGAAAGCATCGATTGCTATATTTGTGCTAGAGCTTTTATTTTGAAAACATGAAACAATTTTGTCAACGGTAGTAATAAAGCATATGTATCATGTAAATTATATCTTACAAGTTGCAAGCCTCATGCATAGTATACTAGTAGTGCCCGCACCTTGTCCTAATTAGCTCGGATTAACACGGATTATCATTGCATAACATATGGTTCAACCAAGTGTCACAAAGGGGTACCTCTATGCCGCCTGTACAAGGGTCTAAGGAGAAAGTTCGCATTTGGATTTCTCGCTTTTGATCATTCTTCAACTTAGACACCCATACCGGGACAACATAGACAACAGATAATGGACTCCTCTTTTAATGCTTAAGCATTCAACAACAGATAATATTCTCATAAGAGATTGAGGTTTTATGTCCAAACTGAAACTTCCACCATGATTCATGGCTTTAGTTAGCGGCCCAATGTTCTTCTCTAACAGTATGCATACTCAAACCATTTGATTGTGAAAACCGCCCTTACTTCAGACAAGACGAACATGCATAGCAACTCACATGATATTCAACAAAGGTAAAAAGTTGATGGCGTCCCCAGAAAACATGGTTACCGCTCAACAAGCAACTTATTAAGAAATAAGACACATAAGTACATATTCAATACCACAATAGTTTTTAAGGCTATTTTGTCCCATGAGCTATATATTGCAAAGGCGAATGATGGAAATTTAAAGGTAGCACTCAAGCAATTTACTTTGGAATGGCGGAGAAATACCATGTAGTAGGTAGGTATGGTGGACACAAATGGCATAGTGGTTGGCTCAAGGATTTTGGATGCATGAGAAGTATTCCCTCTCGATACAAGGTTTAGGCTAGCAAGGTTATTTGAAACAAACACAAGGATGAACCGGTGCAGCAAAACTCACATAAAAGAAATATTGTAAACATTATAAGACTCTACACCGTCTTCCTTGTTGTTCAAAACTCAATACTAGAAATTATCTAGACTTTAGAGAGACCAAATATGCAAACCAAATTTTAGCAAGCTCTATGTATTTCTTCATTAATAGGTGCAAAGTATATGATGCAAGAGCTTAAACATGAGCACAACAATTGCCAAGTATCACATTATCCAAGACATTTTACCAATTACTACATGTAGCATTTCCCGTTTCCAACCATATAACAATTAACGAAGCAGTTTCAGCCTTCGCCATGAACATTAAAAGCTAAGAACACATGTGTTCATATGAACCAGCGGAGCGTGTCTCTCTCCCACACAAGCATTTATTCAAACAAAAACAAAAACAAAAACAAACAGATGCTCCAAGTAAAGTACATAAGATGTGACCGAATAAAAATATAGTTTCAAGGGAGGAACCTGATAAATTTGTCGATGAAGAAGGGGATGCCTTTGGCATCCCCAAACTTAGATGCTTGAGTCTTCTTGAAATATGCAGGGATGAACCACCGGGGCATCCCCAAGCTTAGAGCTTTCACTCTTCTTGATCATAGTATATCATCCTCCTCTCTTGACCCTTGAAAACTTCCTCCACACCAAACTTAAAACAAACTCATTAGAGGGTTAGTGCACAATCAAAAATTTCACATGTTCAGAGGTGACACAATCATTCTTAACACTTCTGGACATTACCCAAAGCTACTGGAAGTCAATGGAACAAAGAAATCCATCCAACACAACAAAAGAGGCAATGCGAAATAAAAGGCAGAATCTGTCAAAACAGAACAGTCCGTAAAGACGAATTTTAAAGTGGCACCAGACTTGCTCAGATGAAAATGCTCAAATTTAATGAAAGTTGCGTACATATCTGAGGATCACGCACGTAAATTGGCAGATTTTTCTGAGTTACCTACAGAGAATTCTGCCCAGATTCGTGACAGACAGAAATCTGTTTCTGTGCAGTAATCCAAATCTAGTATGAACCTTGCTATCAAAGACTTTACTTGGCACAACAATGCAACAAGACTAAGATAAGGAGAGGTTGCTACAGTAGTAACAACTTCCAAGACACAAATACAAAATAAAAGTATTGTAACAAAATAAACACATGGGTTATCTCCCAAGAAGTTCTTTCTTTATAGCCATTAAGATGGGCTCAGCCGTTTTAATGATGCACTCGCAAGAAATAGTAGTTGAAGAAAAAGAGAGCATCAAGAGGCAAATTCAAAACACATTTAAGCCTAACATGCTTCCTATGAAAAGGAATCTTGTACACAAATGAATTCATGAAGAACAAAGTGACAAGCATAAGAGGATAAAACACGAGTAACTTCAAGATTCTCAACATAAAGAGGGGAAACTTAATATTATTAAGATGCATATAACCATGTTTCCCTCTCTCATAATAACTTTCAGAGGCATCATGAACAAACTCAACAATATAAGTATCACATAAAGCATTCTTATTCACATGCATAAAAGTATCATTACTCTCCACATAAGCATAATCAATTTTATTAGTTGTAGTGGGAGCAAATTCAACAAAGTAGCTATTATTATTATTCTCATCATCAAATATAGGAGGCATATTGTAATCATAATCAAATTTATCCTCCATAACAGGCGGTACTAAAAGACTACTATCATTATAATCATCATAAATAGGAGGCAAAGTATCATCAAAGTAAATTTTCTCCTCAATGCTTGGGGGACTAAAAAGATCATGCTCATCAGAACCAGATTCCCCAAGCTTAGAACTTTCTATATCATTAGCAACAATGGTATTCAAAGTGTTCATACTAATATGTTCCATGGGTTTTTTAATTTTCGCATCAAACCATCCATGTCTTAAATCAGGAAATAGAATAAGAAGCTCATTGTTGTCCATTATGCCTAACTAGTGTAAACAAGAAACAAAAAGATGCAATTGTAGGATCTAAAGGAAATAGCTTCGAGCACACACACAACGGTAACAGAAAAGTACTTAGTACCTGGGACCGGAGTATGAGTGCCTTTTACCTTTCCTCCCCGGCAACGGTGCCAGAAAATAGCTTCGTTGCCGGGATCCGGTGTGTGTGTGTGCCGTTTACCTTTCCTCCCCGGCAATGGCGCCAGAAAATAGCTTGATGTCTACGGGTGCTTCTATTCTTGTAGACAGTGTTGGGCCTCCAAGAGCAGAGGTTTGTAGAACAGCAGCAAGTTTCCCTTAAGTGGATCACCCAAGGTTTATCGAACTCAGGGAGGAAGAGGTCAAAGATATCCCTCTCATGCAACCCTGCAACCACAAAGCAAGAAGTCTCTTGTGTCCCCAACACACCTAATAGGTGCACTAGTTCGGCGAAGAGATAGTGAAATACAAGTGGTATGAATAAATATGAGCAGTAGTAACGGCGCCAGAAAAGTGCTTGCTGGCGTGCAGATGATGGTAGTAATATTGCAGGAAGTAAAGATGCAGTAAAACAGTAAACAAGCAGTGATAGCAGTATTTAGGAACAAGGCCTAGGGATCATACTTTCACTAGTGGACACTCTCAACATTGATCACATAACAGAATAAATAAATAGATGCTAGACTCTACACCCTCTTGTTGGATGATGAACACCACTAACTGTGTAGGATTACACGAACCCTCAATGCCGGTGTTAACAAGCTCCACAATATTCAATGTTCATATTTAAATAACCTTAGAGTGCATAACAGATCAACATAACCAACCAAGTACTAACATAGCATGCACACTGTCACCTTCACACTACGAAAGGAGGAATAGATCACATCAATACTATCATAGCAATAGCTAACTTCATAATCTACAAGAGATCACAATCATAGCCTACGCCAAGTACTACACGATGCACACACTGTCACCATTACACCGTGCAGGAGGAATAAACTACTTTAATAACATCACTAGAGTAGCACGCAGATATATTGTGATACAAAACACATTGCAATCATAAAGAGATATAAATAAGCACTTCACTATGCCATTCATAACAGCGAATAAGTATTCTGTGAAATATAGCCTAAGAGACCCACACGGTGCACACACTGTCACCTTTACACACGTGGGACAAGGAGTCTCCGGAGATCACATAAGTAAAACCCACTTGACTAGCATAATGACATCTAGATTACAAGCATCATCATATGAATCTCAATCATGTAAGGCAGCTCATGAGATTATTGTATTGAAGCACATAGGAGAGAGATTAACCACATAGCTACCGGTACAGCCCCGAGCCTCGATGGAGAACTACTCCCTCCTCATGGGAGACAGCAGCGTTGATGAAGATGGTGGTGGTGTCGATGGAGAAGCCTTCCGGGGGCACTTCCCCGTCCCGGCGGCGTGCCAGAACAGAGACTCCTGTCCCCCAGATCTTGGCTTCGTGATGGCGGCGGCTCTGGAAGGTTTTCCGTATCGTGGCTCTCGGTACTGGGGGTTTCGCGACGGAGGCTTTAAGTAGGCGGAAGGGCAGGTCAGGGGGCCACACCAGGGCCCCACACACCAGGGCCGCGCGGCCAAGGCCTGGGCCGCGCCGCCCTGTTGTGGCGGCGCCTCGTGGCCCCACTTCGTCTCCCCTCCGGTCTTCTGGAAGCTTCGTGTAAAAATAGGCCCCTGGGCGTTGATTTTGTCCAATTCCGAGAATATTTCCTTTGTAGGATTTCTGAAACCAAAAACAGCAGAAAACAGCAACTGGCCCTTCGGCATCTCGTCAATAGGTTAGTTCCGGAAAACGCATAAAACGATATAAAGTGTGAACGAAACATGTAGATATCATCAATAATGTGGCATGGAACATAAGAAATTGTCGATACGTCGGAGACGTATCAATGCTTCTGATAAAGAAGAGGTTGAAGATGAACCTGAAAAGCATGCTAAAAATAAAAAGTACACTAAAGAAGATTTTATTGCTAAGAAACATGGTAATGAAAGGGAACCTTGGGTTCAAAAGCAAATGCCTTTTCCTGTTAAGAAACTAAAATCAAAGGAGGAAGAACACTATAATAAATTTTGTGATTGGATGAAACCTTTGTTCTTGCAAATCCCTTTGACTGATGCTATTAAATTGCCTCCTTATTCAAAGTATATGAAAGATATTGTCTGTAACAAAAGGAAAATTCCTAATGAGGAGATTTCCACTATGCTTGCTAATTACTCTTTCAATGGCAAAGTTCCAAAGAAGCTGGGAGACCCAGGTATACCGACTATTCCTTGTTCCATCAAGAACAATTATGTTAGAAGTGCTCTATGTGATTTGGGAGCAGGAGTTAGTGTTATGCCTTTTTCTCTTTACAAGAGACTTGATTTAGATAAGTTGATACCAACTGATATATCTTTGCAAATGGCTGATAAATCTACTGATGTTCCTGTTGGTGTATGTGAGGATGTTCCTGTTCAAGTTACTCAAAATTGCTTAATATTAACTGATTTTGTTGTATTGGAAATGCCTGAAGATGATAATATGTCTATTATTCTTGGAAGACCTTTTCTTAATACTGCAGGGGCTGTTATTGATTGCAATAAAGGAAAAGTCACTTTCAATGTTGATGACAAGGAACATACTGTTTATTTTCCCAAGAGGATTGATAAAGTATATGGAGTTAATACAATTTCTAATTTGAGATCTATCAAAGTAGGAGATATTGATTGTCCAATACATGAGCCTAAATAAGAATATCAAACTCTTGTGATTGGATCCATAGCAATACAATATAAGGTAACATGATTGAGTTGAGGTTTATTTCTTCTTATGACATGTAAAAATTATTTGGTGGCAAGACTTGATCAACCTTGTTAACAAGTATATTTTATATGCATAGAAGAGCTAAACAACATTTCTTTCTTTCTCCACTTGTTTTACTTGCTGTAGTACTGATGGCGTGTAACTCACACGTTCGTTGGGAACCCCAAGAGGAAGGTATGATGCGCACAGCAGCAAGTTTTCCCTCAGAAAGAAACCAAGGTTTATCGAACCAGGAGGAGCCAAGAAGCACGTTGAAGGTTGATGGCGGCGGGATGTAGTGCGGCGCAACACCAGGGATTCCGGCGCCAACGTGGAACCTGCACAACACAACCAAATTACTTTGCCCCAACGAAACAGTGAGGTTGTCAATCTCACCGGCTTGCTGTAACAAAGGATTAACCGTATTGTGTGGAAGATGATTGTTTGCAGAAAACAGTAGAACAAGTATTGCAGTAGATTGTATTTCAGTAAAGAGAATTGGACCGGGGTCCACAGTTCACTAGAGGTGTCTCTCCCATAAGATAAACAGCATGTTGGGTGAACAAATTACAGTTGGGCAATTGACAAATAAAGAGGGCATGACCATGCACATACATATCATGATGAGTATAGTGAGATTTAATTGGGCATTACGACAAAGTACATAGACCGCCATCCAGCATGCATCTATGCCTAAAAAGTCCACCTTCAGGTTATCATCCGAACCCCCTCCGGTATTAAGTTGCTAACAACAGACAATTGCATTAAGTATTGCGCGTAATGTAACTAGTGACTACATCCTTGAACATAGCACCAATGTTTTATCCCTAGTGGCAACAGCACAACACAACCTTAGAACTTTCTATCACTGTCCCAGGTGTCAATGCAGGCATGAACCCACTATCGAGCATAAATACTCCCTCTTGGAGTTACAAGCATCTACTTGGCCAGAGCATCTACTAGTAACGGAGAGCATGCAAGATCATAAACAACACATAGATATAACTTTGATAATCAACATAACAAGTATTCTCTATTCATCGGATCCCAACAAACGCAACATATAGAATTACAGATAGATGATCTTGATCATGTTAGGCAGCTCACAAGATCCGACAATGATAGCACAATGGGGAGAAGACAACCATCTAGCTACTGCTATGGACCCATAGTCCAGGGGTAGACTACTCACACATCACTCCGGAGGCGACCATGGCGGCGTAGAGTCCTCTGGGAGATGATTCCCCTCTCTGGCAGGGTGCCGGAGGCGATCTCCTGGATCCCCCGAGATGGGATCGGCGTTGGCGGCGTCTCTGGAAGGTTTTCCGTATCGTGGCTCTCGGTACTGGGGGTTTCGTCACGGAGGCTTTAAGTAGGCGGAAGGGCAAGTCGGAGGGGCACGAGGGCCCCACACCACAAAGCCGGCGCGGCCAAGGGGGGGCCGCGCCGCCCTAGGGTTTGGGCACCCCGTGGCCCCACTTCGTTTCGTCTTCGGACTTCTGGAAGCTTCGTGGCAAAATAGGACCCTGGGCGTTGATTTTGTCCAATTCCGAGAATATTTCGTTACTAGGATTTCTGAAACCAAAAACAGCAGACAAAGAATCGGCACTTCGGCATCTTGTTAATAGGTTAGTTCTAGAAAATGCACGAATATGACATAAAGTGTGCATAAAACATGTAGATAACATCAATAATGTGGCATGGAACATAAGAAATTATCGATACGTCGGAGACGTATCAGCATCCCCAAGCTTAGTTCTGCTCGTCCCGAAGCGAGTAAAACGATAACACAGATAATTTCTGGAGTGACATGCCATCATAACCTTGATCATACTATTTGTAAAGCATATGTAGTGAATGCAGCGATCAAAACAATGTATATGACATGAGTAAACAAGTGAATCATATAGCAAAGGCTTTTCATGAATAGCACTTCAAGACAAGCATCAATTAAGTCTTGCATAAGAGTTAACTCATAAAGCAATAATTCAAAGTAAAAGCATTGAAGCAACACAAAAGAAGATTAAATTTCAGCGGTTGCTTTCAACTTATAACATGTATATCTCATGGATATTGTCAACATAGAGTAATATAATAAGTGCAATAAGAAAATATGTAGGAATCAATGCACAGTTCACACAAGTGTTTGCTTCTTGAGGTGGAGAGAAATAGGTGAACTGACTCAACATTGAAAGTAAAAGAATGGTCCTCCATAGAGGAAAAGCATCGATTGCTATATTTGTGCTAGAGCTTTGATTTTGAAAACATGAAACAATTTTGTCAACGGTAGTAATAAAGCATATGTATCATGTAAATTATATCTTACAAGTTGCAAGCCTCATGCATAGTGTACTAATAGTGCCCGCACCTTGTCCTAATTAGCTTGGACTACCGGATCATCACAATGCACATGTTTTTACCAAGTGTCACAAAGGGGTACCTCTATGCCGCCTGTACAAAGGTCTAAGGAGAAAGCTCGCATTGGATTTCTCGCTATTGATTATTCTTCAACTTAGACATCCATACCGGGACAACATAGACAACAGATAATGGACTCCTCTTTTATGCATAAGCATGTAACAACAATTAATAATTTTCTCATTTGAGATTGAGGATATATGTCCAAAACTGAAACTTCCACCATGGATCATGGCTTTAGTTAGCGGCCCAATGTTCTTCTCTAACAATATGCATGCTTAACCATAAGGTGGTAGATCTCTCTTACTTCAGACAAGACGGACATGCATAGCAACTCACATGAAATTCAACAAAGAGTAGTTGATGGCGTCCCCAGTGAACATGGTTATCGCACAACAAGCAACTTAATAAGAGATAAAGTGCATAATTACATATTCAATACCACAATAGTTTTTAAGCTATTTGTCCCATGAGCTATATATTGCAAAGGTGAATGATGGAATTTTAAAGGTAGCACTCAAGCAATTTACTTTGGAATGGCGGAAAATACCATGTAGTAGGTAGGTATGGTGGACACAAATGGCATAGTGGTTGGCTCAAGTATTTTGGATGCATGAGAAGTAATCCCTCTCGATACAAGGTTTAGGCTAGCAAGGCTTATTTGAAACAAACACAAGGATGAACCGGTGCAGCAAAACTCACATAAAAGACATATTGAAAACATTATAAGACTCTACACCGTCTTCCTTGTTGTTCAAACTCAATACTAGAAATTATCTAGACCTTAGAGAAACCAAATATGCAAACCAAATTATAGCATGCTCTATGTATTTCTTTATTAATGGGTGCAAAGCATATGATGCAAGAGCTTAATCATGAGCACAACAATTGCCAAGTATCACATTACCCAAGACATTAATAGCAATTACTACATGTATCATTTTCCAATTCCAACCATATAACAATTTAACGAAGGAGAAACTTCGCCATGAATACTATGAGTAGAAACCAAGGACATACTTGTCCATATGCTACAGCGGAGCGTGTCTCTCTCCCATAAAGTGAATGCTAGGATCCATTTTATTCAAACAAAACAAAAAACAAAAACAAACCGACGCTCCAAGCAAAGCACATAAGATGTGACGGAATAAAAATATAGTTTCAGGGGAGGAACCTGATAATGTTGTCGATGAAGAAGGGGATGCCTTGGGCATCCCCAAGCTTAGACGCTTGAGTCTTCTTAGAATATGCAGGGGTGAACCACCGGGGCATCCCCAAGCTTAGAGCTTTCACTCTCCTTGATCATGTTGCATCATACTCCTCTCTTGATCCTTGAAAACTTCCTCCACACCAAACTTAGAACAACTCATTAGAGGGTTAGTGCACAATAAAAATTAACATATTCAGAGGTGACACAATCATTCTTAACACTTCTGGACATTGCATAATGCTACTGGACATTAATGGATCAAAGAAATTCATCCAACATAGGAAAAGAGGCAATGCGAAATAAAAGGCAGAATCTGTCAAAACAGAACAGTTCGTATTGACGAATTTTAAAATTTTACCAGACTTGCTCAAATGAAAATGCTCAAATTGAATGAAAGTTGCGTACATATCTGAGGATCATGCACGTAAATTGGCTTAATTTTCTGGGTTACCTACAGGGAGGTGGACCCAGATTTGTGACAGCAAAGAAATCTGGAACTGCGCAGTAATCCAAATCTAGTACTTACTTTTCTATCAACGGCTTAACTTGGCACAATAAAACACTAAACTAAGATAAGGAGAGGTTGCTACAGTAGTAAACAACTTCCAAGACACAAAATAAAAACAAAGTACTGTAGCAAAATAACACATGGGTTATCTCCCAAGAAGTTCTTTCTTTATAGCCATTAAGATGGGCTCAGCAGTTTTGATGATGCACTCGCAAGAAATAGTATTTGAAGCAAAAGAGAGCATCAAGAGGCAAATTCAAAACAAATTTAAGCCTAACATGCTTCCTATGAAAAGGAATCTTGTACACAAATAAATTCATAAAGAGCAAAGTAACAAGCATAGGAAGATAAAACAAGTGTAGCTTCAAAAATTTCAGCACATAGAGAGGTGTTTTAGTAACATGAAAATTTTTGCAACCATATTTTCCTCTCTCATAATAATTTTCAGAGGCATCATGAACAAACTCAACAATATAAGTATCACATAAAGCATTCTTATTCACATGCATAAAAGTATCATTACTCTCCACATAAGCATAATCAATTTTATTAGTTGTAGTGGGAGCAAATTCAACAAAGTAGCTATCATTATTATTCTCATCATCAAATATAGGAGGCATATTGTAATCATAATCAAATTTATCCTCCATAACAGGTGGTACTAAAAGACCAATATCATTATCATAAATAGGAGGCAAAGTATCATCAAACAAAATTTTCTCCTCAATGCTTGGGGGACTAAAAAGATCATGAAAACCAGCTTCCCCAAGCTTAGAACTTTCTATATTATTATCAACAATGGTGTTCAAAGCGTTCATACTAATATTACTACCAGCATGCAAATAAGATTCCATAGGTTTTTTAATTTTCGCATCAAACAATCCATGTTTTAAATCAGGAAATAGAATAAGAAGATCATTCTTGTCCATTATGCCAAACTAGTGAAATAAAAACATGCATGATATTAAGTAAAGTAAAACAAGTAACTAATTTTTTTGTGTTTTTGATATAGCAAACAAGATAGCAAATAAAGTAAAACTAGCAACTAATTTTTTTGTATTTTGATTTAGTGCAGCAAACAAAGTAGTAAATAAAGCTAAGCAAGACAAAAACAAAGTAAAGAGATTGAGAAGTGGAGACTCCCCTTGCAGCGTGTCTTGATCTCCCCGGCAACGGCGCCAGAAAAAGAGCTTGATGGCGTGTAACTCACACGTTCGTTGGGAACCCCAAGAGGAAGGTATGATGCGCACAGCAGCAAGTTTTCCCTCAGAAAGAAACCAAGGTTTATCGAACCAGGAGGAGCCAAGAAGCACGTTGAAGGTTGATGGCGGCGGGATGTAGTGCGGCGCAACACCAGGGATTCCGGCGCCAACGTGGAACCTGCACAACACAACCAAAGTACTTTGCCCCAACGAAACAGTGAGGTTGTCAATCTCACCGGCTTGCTGTAACAAAGGATTAACCGTATTGTGTGGAAGATGATTGTTTGCAGAAAACAGTAGAACAAGTATTGCAGTAGATTGTATTTCAGTAAAGAGAATTGGACCGGGGTCCACAGTTCACTAGAGGTGTCTCTCCCATAAGATAAACAGCATGTTGGGTGAACAAATTACAGTTGGGCAATTGACAAATAAAGAGGGCATGACCATGCACATACATATCATGATGAGTATAGTGAGATTTAATTGGGCATTACGACAAAGTACATAGACCGCCATCCAAAGATGCATCTATGCCTAAAAAGTCCACCTTCAGGTTATCATCCGAACCCCCTCCAGTATTAAGTTGCTAACAACAGACAATTGCATTAAGTATTGCGCGTAATGTAACTAGTGACTACATCCTTGAACATAGCACCAATGTTTTATCCCTAGTGGCAACAGCACAACACAACCTTAGACTTTCTGTCACTGTCCCAGGTGTCAATGCAGGCATGAACCCACTATCGAGCATAAATACTCCCTCTTGGAGTTACAAGCATCTACTTGGCCAGAGCATCTACTAGTAACGGAGAGCATGCAAGATCATAAACAACACATAGATATAACTTTGATAATCAACATAACAAGTATTCTCTATTCATCGGATCCCAACAAACGCAACATATAGAATTACAGATAGATGATCTTGATCATGTTAGGCAGCTCACAAGATCCGACAATGATAGCACAATGGGGAGAAGACAACCATCTAGCTACTGCTATGGACCCATAGTCCAGGGGTAGACTACTCACACATCACTCCGGAGGCGACCATGGCGGCGTAGAGTCCTCCGGGAGATGATTCCCCTCTCCGGCAGGGTGCCAGAGGCGATCTCCTGGATCCCCCGAGATGGGATCGGCGTTGGCGGCGTCTCTGGAAGGTTTTCCGTATCTTGGCTCTCGGTACTGGGGGTTTCGTCACGGAGGCTTTAAGTAGGCGGAAGGGCAAGTCAGGAGGGGGCACGAGGGCCCCACACCACAGGCCGGCGCGGCCAAGGGGGGGCGCGCCGCCCTAGGGTTTGGGCACCCCGTGGCCCCACTTCGTTTCGTCTTCGGACTTCTGGAAGCTTCGTGGCAAAATAGGACCCCGGGCGTTGATTTCGTCCAATTCCGAGAATATTTCGTTACTAGGATTTCTGAAACCAAAAACAGCAGAAAACAGCAACTGGCACTTCGGCATCTTGTTAATAGGTTAGTTCTAGAAAATGCACGAATATGACATAAAGTGTGCATAAAACATGTAGATAACATCAATAATGTGGCATGGAACATAAGAAATTATCGATACGTCGGAGACGTATCAAGTACCACTTGTTTTGCAAGATGCTTAAATTGTTTAGAAGTTTGAAAATCTTTTTCTGTCCTGAATTAGTAATTTTAACACCCAAAAATGTGCGTTTTTCGAAGTTCTAAAAAATTTACAAAAATTATACCGTTGGTCTTATTTTTTGAAGAGCAACCTGGGAGTGCCTGGGGCTGACCAGTGGGGCACCCCAGGGCTGCCCCCATGAGCCGGCGCGGCCAAGGAGGGGGGCGCACCACCCTGTGGTGTGGGCCCCTCCTTGCCCCACTAAGCCATCTCTTCCTCCCATTCTACTCTCTCTCCCGAAAAAACTCGTACCAACTTTCTCTCACTCGCGTTTTGCTCAAGAGCTTAGGATTCTTCGATCTCTTTGCTCAGCCCAGATTTCGGTCTGAAATTTGGCACATTTGCTCTCCGGTATGTGACTCCTCCGATTATCCAAATAGAATTTTGTTTGGTTAAGTATATCATGAGTATTTTGCTGCTGTAGGTTACATGTTAAGTGAGCTTGCATGCTTGTTCTAAGTTGTAAAAATTAGTTTTGATGCATGTTTAGTACTCTACCAAGTTCCTATAGTAGTTTCCCTCATTTATATGTCTCCAAATCAACTTTTATAATGATTGTTGAAGAATTTCAGAAAATGGAGTGGAATAGGCACCAACTGAACCAACAAGAATTGGAGGTGCAAGGAGTTATGAGAGTTCACCGTGAAGAGGGAGTATACCCCTCCTATTACCCATGCACTGATTTTATGAGAAGTGCAGGAATCTTGCGAGATGTTCAAAATCTGATTTCCAATGCAGGGTTGGAAAGTTTTGTTGTTGGTGAACCTTACCAATATGCAAAACTAACCATGTCAGTGGTGCAGGATTTTGAATTCCATTGGTCCCAACCTAACCCCATGGTTCAATATAAAATCTACAATAAAACTGTCAACTTGCCCTTTGATGATTTTTGTGCAGCTATTAAAGTGCCACAGTGGGGATCGCATGAGAAGATTAGGGGGCTTCCATCGGAACTCTTGAAACTTTACGAGATGATCTGTCAAGGGAGAAGTTTCTCGGATGAGAGTGGTAAAATTCGTAGCATTCAACTCCCAGCTATTCGCTATTTTGCTCACTTCATCACCAAGTGCGTTCTTGCTAGAAAGAATGCAAATAAGTTATCTATCCAGGATTTAGCTTTCCTAGCTGCTGCATTGCAATGTGATCGGACTTATAATTTGGGTGCTTTGATAGCCTTTAGACTTGCTACTAACCGTGATAAAGGAGGAATTCGTGGAGGTCTCATCGCCTCTCGTTTGCTAGCTATGCATGGTGTAAACCTCACCCTCTTGATGTTCAGCTCTCCATAGAGAAACTTGATATTGTTTCCATGATAAAACATGACTTTGTTTCTGATTGGTCTAATTTGAGTAACCTGTCTTATAAGATAACATTTTACAAGAAAAATTGGAGAATGACTAAAAAAAACTGAAAGGCTAGTAGGATTGCCTGCACCTGCTTTGTTTAACCTTGATTCCAGGAAAAATTGGTCGGTCACGGAAGATGAACTAAATGCATACATAGAGGGGGATGACCATCATGCAGGGGACGACACGGAGGAGGCCGAGGAACACCTCGACTTGTCATCTGATGCAGCGAGCTCTTCACATCAACATTTTGGTCATGTGGAGCCTTCACCCTTTTCTTCTGCACAGGGAGCTTATTATGACCACACCATGTACGATCCACCGGCGTGGAACCCTGACCCTCGCTGGGGTTGATCTCCACTTAGGCCAAAAAGCCTAAGCTTGGGGGGAGGTATACCGGCATCACTCATTCATTGCATATTACAATTGCCGGATACTTGTGCATACTTGTTTAGCTTCTTAAGGTGGTTTCTAATAAGAGGGAGATGATATTTGGGGAAGTGCTGTTTGAAAACAGATTCTGGACTGATACCAAAAAAATTCCCAAAAACAGCCACAATGTTATTTTGCGAAGCCAATTTTTGTGCATGTTCCCCAGGTTATTATCTAACTTTCATTAGTTGAGCACTTTTCGAGTTGAGCAGCGTAAGATTTTCGTAAAAATAGATTACTGTACTGCTGTCAAGTTTGACGAATTTCTGCTACTTTGTGTTTATGTGACTCTTTTAGTTTTCATTTTCTTGTTTTTGCTTTGTTTCTTTCCTAAAACACAAAAAGACCAAAAATATTTCTGTTGTTTCTCTTTACCATTTGTTTATTTTGGTTTCTTGTTCCTATTTTGCTTTATTTGCCATCGTTGGTTTGCTATGAGAAAATCCAAAAAGATTTTGCTTTGTTTGCTTGTTCCCGTTTGTTCTTGTTTCCAATTCGAAAACACCAAAAATATTTGTTGTTCTTCTTTGGTTTTGTAAAGTTCATTATGGAGTTCAGCGGTCTCCGGTGGCTGGAGCTTGGTTTTCATTCCATATTATTCAAGCTACACAAGTGAAAGGCAATAATGACGATCTATGACAACTCGACTGTGGTGAGAGGCAGTATGAACTCTATTTGTTTTCATTTTTGTACATATACTCATCCATGTGAGCATGCTTAGTTGGTTCATGTGAGGTATATGTCATTTAAGAAAGTCTAGTAGTTCATAATCTCTCATGTTTAGCTCCAATTTATTAATATGAGTAGCATGTCATAAATATTTGCTTGCGTTGTTTTATTCATAGATAGGTATGACATTGTGGTATCCTCCTCTGAATAATTCACTTGAATCGACTTGGCACATGCTCACACATGCATATGACTGAACAAAAGTCAATTAAGCTTCGATGATTTACTTTGCCTCAGAGTTCTTGTATCACTTTTATGCCTCTGTTAATTTATTTTGTCGCAAACATGATTATGACAGTTATTGCTCTCTTGATTGTCGCTTCCCAGTCTATTGCTAGCCTTCACTTGTACTGAGCGGGAACGCTGCTCGTGCTTCCAAACCCCTGAAAACCAAGTTATTCCAAAGTGTCCACCATAAATACCTATGCATGGCATTTCAAACCATTCCAAGTAAATTCTCATGTGCTACCTTTAAACCTTCAAAATACTTCTCAATTTGTGTCGATGTTTTATAGCTCATGAGGAAGTATGTGGTGTTTTATCTTTCAACCTTGTCATTTACTCCTGACAGAGTTTCACCAATGGACTAGTGGTACATCCTCTTATCCAATAATTTTGCAAAAAAGAGCTGGCAACGGGGTTCCCAGCCCCAATTAATTAACTTTCATCAATAATTCTCTTCACATGTTTTGCCCTGATTTATCAGTAAGCAACTTAATTTGGAAATAGACACTCCTCCATGGTATGTGAATGTTGGAAGGCACCCGAGGATTCGGTTAGCCATGGCTTGTGTAAGCAAAGGTTGGGGGGAGTGTCACCCATAATGAAACTAAAATACATGTGTAAACAAAAGAGAAGCGGGATGATTTACCTTGCTGGTAGAGATAACGTCCTTCATGGGAGCCGCTCTTGAAAGTCTGGTTGAGGAGGTAGTTAGAGTGCCCACTATCATTCGTTGACAACAACAAACACCTCTCAAAACAATTTTACTTCTGTCTTTAGAAAAATGAAAAGCTCTAGCACATGTTAATCCCTGCTTCCTGATGGCGTGTAACTCACACGTTCGTTGGGAACCCCAAGAGGAAGGTATGATGCGCACAGCAGCAAGTTTTCCCTCAGAAAGAAACCAAGGTTTATCGAACCAGGAGGAGCCAAGAAGCACGTTGAAGGTTGATGGCGGCGGGATGTAGTGCGGCGCAACACCAGGGATTCCGGCGTCAACGTGGAACCTGCACAACACAACCAAAGTACTTTGCCCCAACGAAACAGTGAGGTTGTCAATCTCACCGGCTTGCTGTAACAAAGGATTAACCGTATTGTGTGGAAGATGATTGTTTGCAGAAAACGATGAGAACGATATTGCAGTATGGGTGTATTTCAGTAAAGAGAATTGGACCGGGGTCCACAGTTCACTAGAGGTGTCTCTCCCATAAGACAAACAGCATGTTGGGTGAACAAATTACAGTTGGGCAATTGACAAATAAAGAGGGCATGACCATGCACATACATATCATGATGAGTATAGTGAGATTTAATTGGGCATTACGACAAAGTACATAGACCGCCATCCAGCATGCATCTATGCCTAAAAAGTCCACCTTCAGGTTATCATCCGAACCCCCTCCAGTATTAAGTTGCTAACAACAGACAATTGCATTAAGTATTGCGCGTAATGTAACTAGTGGCTACATCCTTGAACATAGCACCAATGTTTTATCCCTAGTGGCAACAGCACATCCATAACCTTAGAGGTTCTTGTCACCCCTCCAGATTCACGGAGACATGAACCCACTATCGAGCATAAATACTCCCTCTTGGAGTTACTAGCATCAACTTGGCCAGAGCATCTACTAATAACGGAGAGCATGCAAGATCATAAACAACACATAGACATAGCTTTGATAATCAACATAACAAGTATTCTCTATTCATCGGATCCCAACAAACGCAACATATAGAATTACAGATAGATGATCTTGATCATGTTAGGCAGCTCACAAGATCCGACAATGATAGCACAATGGGGAGAAGACAACCATCTAGCTACTGCTATGGACCCATAGTCCAGGGGTAGACTACTCACACATCACACCGGAGCGAACATGGCGGCGTAGAGTCCTCCGGGGAGATGAATCCCCTCTCCGGCAGGGTGCCGGAGGCGATCTCTCTGGATCCCCGAGATGGGATCGGCGGCGGCGGCGTCTCTGGAAGGTTTTCCGTATCGTGGCTCTCGGTACTGGGGGTTTCGTCACGGAGGCTATTTGTAGGCGGAAGGGCAGGTCAAGAGGCGGCACGAGGGCCCCACACCACAGGGCCGCGCGGCCAAGGGGGGGGCCGCGCCGCCCTAGGGTGTGGCCCCCTCGTGGCCCCTCTTCGTCTCGTCTTCGGACTTCTGGAAGCTTCGTGGCAAAATAGGACCCTGGGCGTTGATTTCGTCCAATTCCGAGAATATTTCGTTACTAGGATTTCTGAAACCAAAAACAGCAGAAAACAAAGAATCGGCACTTCGGCATCTTGTTAATAGGTTAGTTCCAGAAAATGCACGAATATGACATAAAGTGTGATAAAACATGTAGATAACATCAATAATGTGGCATGGAACATAAGAAATTATCGATACGTTGGAGACGTATCAGCATCCCCAAGCTTAGTTCTGCTCGTCCCGAGCAGGTAAAACGATAACACAGATAATTTCTGGAGTGACATGCCATCATAATCTCGATCATACTATTTGTAAAGCATATGTAGTGAATGCAGCGATCAAAACAATGTATATGACATGAGTAAACAAGTGAATCATAAAGCAAAGACCTTTCATGAATAGCACTTCAAGACAAGCATCAATTAGTCTCGCATAAGAGTTAACTCATAAAGCAATAATTCATAGTAAAAGCATTGAAGCAACACAAAAGAAGATTAAGTTTCAACGGTTGCTTTCAACTTATAACATGTATATCTCATGGATATTGTCAACATAGAGTAATATAATAAGTGCAATATGCAAGTATGTAGGAATCAATGCACAGTTCACACAAGTGTTTGCTTCTTGAGGTGGAGAGAAATAGGTGAACTGACTCAACATTGAAAGTAAAAGAATGGTCCTCCATAGAGGAAAAGCATCGATTGCTATATTTGTGCTAGAGCTTTGATTTTGAAAACATGAAACAATTTTGTCAACGGTAGTAATAAAGCATATGTATCATGTAAATTATATCTTACAAGTTGCAAGCCTCATGCATAGTATACTAATAGTGCCCGCACCTTGTCCTAATTAGCTTGGACTACCGGATCATCACAATGCACATGTTTTAACCAAGTGTCACAAAGGGGTACCTCTATGCCGCCTGTACAAAGGTCTAAGGAGAAAGCTCGCATTGGATTTCTCGCTATTGATTATTCTTCAACTTAGACATCCATACCGGGACAACATAGACAACAGATAATGGACTCCTCTTTTATGCATAAGCATGTAACAACAATTAATAATTTTCTCATTTGAGATTGAGGATATATGTCCAAAACTGAAACTTCCACCATGGATCATGGCTTTAGTTAGCGGCCCAATGTTCTTCTCTAACAATATGCATGCTTAACCATAGGGTGGTAGATCTCTCTTACTTCAGACAAGACGGACATGCATAGCAACTCACATGAAATTCAACAATGAATAGTTGATGGCGTCCCCAGTGAACATGGTTATCGCACAACAAGCAACTTAATAAGAGATAAAGTGCATAATTACATATTCAATACCACAATAGTTTTTAAGCTATTTGTCCCATGAGCTATATATTGCAAAGGTGAATGATGGAATTTTAAAGGTAGCACTCAAGCAATTTACTTTGGAATGGCGGAAAAATACCATGTAGTAGGTAGGTATGGTGGACACAAATGGCATAGTGGTTGGCTCAAGTATTTTGGATGCATGAGAAGTATTCCCTCTCGATACAAGGTTTAGGCTAGCAAAACTTATTTGAAACAAACACAAGGATGAACCGGTGCAGCAAAACTCACATAAAAGACATATTGAAAACATTATAAGACTCTACACCGTCTTCCTTGTTGTTCAAACTCAATACTAGAAATTATCTAGACCTTAGAGAAACCAAATATGCAAACCAAATTTTAGCATGCTCTATGTATTTCTTCATTAATGGGTGCAAAGCATATGATGCAAGAGCTTAAACATGAGCACAACAATTGCCAAGTATCACATTACCCAAGACATTAATAGCAATTACTACATGTATCATTTTCCAATTCCAACCATATAACAATTTAACGAAGAAGAAACTTCGCCATGAATACTATGAATAGAAACCAAGGACATACTTGTCCATATGCTACAGCGGAGCGTGTCTCTCTCCCATAAAGTGAATGCTAGGATCCATTTTATTCAAACAAAACAAAAACAAAAACAAACCGACGCTCCAAGCAAAGCACATAAGATGTGATGGAATAAAAATATAGTTTCAGGGGAGGAACCTGATAATATTGTCGATGAAGAAGGGGATGCCTTGGGAATCCCCAAGCTTAGACGCTTGAGTCTTCTTGATATATGCAGGGGTGAACCACCGGGGCATCCCCAAGCTTAGAGCTTTCACTCTCCTTGATCATGTTGCATCATACTCCTCTCTTGATCCTTGAAAACTTCCTCCACACCAAACTCGAAACAACTCATTAGAGGGTTAGTGCACAATAAAAATTAACATATTCAGAGGTGACACAATCATTCTTAACACTTCTGGACATTGCATAAAGCTACTGGACATTAATGGATCAAAGAAATTCATCCAACATAGCAAAAGAGGCAATGCGAAATAAAAGGCAGAATCTGTCAAAACAGAACAGTTCGTATTGACGAATTTTAAAATGGCACCAGACTTGCTCAAATGAAAATGCTCAAATTCAATGAAAGTTGCGTACATATCTGAGGATCATGCACGTAAATTTTCTTAATTTTCTGAGCTACCTACAGGGAGGTAGACCCAGATTCGTGACAGCAAAGAAATCTGAAACTGCGCAGTAATCCAAATCTAGTATGAACTTTTCTATCAACGGCTTAACTTGGCACAACAAAACACTAAACTAAGATAAGGAGAGGTTGCTACAGTAGTAAAAAACTTCCAAGACACAAAATAAAAACAAAATACTGTAGGTAAAAACATGGGTTGTCTCCCACAAGCGCTTTTCTTTAACGCCTTTCAGCTAGGCGCAGAAAGTGTGCATCAAGTGTTATCGGAGAGTGGTGCATCGGCATTCTTACCAGGGGTGTTGCTCTTACCTTTCTTACTCTTATTCCTACTCTTTGGCCAAGGGAATACATGACCGCATCCGGGTGTAGAGGTAAAATTTAGAGTGCCTTTCCCAACATCTATGACTGCTCCCATGAGTTTCATCAGGGATCTTCCAAGCGTGATTTGTCCTGTCCCTACACATTCAATAACGAGATAATCAGTGGATACCGTCCTCCCAAGAAAGGTTGTGAAAACACCTTCAGCTATACCCATAGGAATTACAACAGAGTTATCCGTAAGAGTTATTTCTTCTCCCCCTTTAGTAAGTCCCCAAAGTGTCAAAGATTTATAAATTTTTTCAGGCATGAGGCAAAACTCGGACATAATATCACAACGAGCAGGAAAAGTTTCACCACCAATAGTAACTTTAACAGTAGGCACCCACATTGAAGGTTCAAAGCTTAATGGAACATAATCATAATATTCGCGAATTCGATTATACACTTCTTTTAAACAGGATATATTTGTTTCAATAGTGTCTAATCTATTATGCATGCTAGCATGAGATGGATCAAAATTATTATCGGAGCTAAACGATGTAATCAATTTCCTTATAGCATTAAAAGCTTGATCCCCATCACAATGAAGGAAATCTCCTCCCACTACAGCATCTAAGCCATATCTATAGCGAAGAATAAGCCCGAAATAGAAATTACTAAGAAGCAAACTTAAGGTCATTTTAGGTTCAGTTTTACTATAAGCATCAAAAATTCTAGACCATGCTTCTTTAAAATTCTCTTCACCTCCTTGTTTAAAGGTGAAGATCGATTCCTCAGGTGATAGAGTAACAACTACGGGACTAGACATGATAATAAAGTAAATGCGAGTAAACTAATTTTTTTGTGTTTTTGATATAGCAAACAAGATAGCAAATAAAGTAAAACTAGCAACTAATTTTTTTTGTATTTTGATTTAGTGCAGCAAACAAAGTAGTAAATAAAACTAAGCAAGACAAAAACAAAGTAAAGAGATTGAGAAGTGGAGACTCCCCTTGCAGCGTGTCTTGATCTCCCACAACGGCGCCAGAAAAAGAGCTTGATGGCGTGTAACTCACACGTTCGTTGGGAACCCCAAGAGGAAGGTATGATGCGCACAGCAGCAAGTTTTCCCTCAGAAAGAAACCAAGGTTTATCGAACCAGGAGGAGCCAAGAAGCACGTTGAAGGTTGATGGCGGCGGGATGTAGTGCGGCGCAACACCAGGGATTCCGGCGTCAACGTGGAACCTGCACAACACAACCAAAGTACTTTGCCCCAACGAAACAGTGAGGTTGTCAATCTCACCGGCTTGCTGTAACAAAGGATTAACCGTATTGTGTGGAAGATGATTGTTTGCAGAAAACAGTAGAACAGTATTGCAGTAGATTGTATTTCAGTAAAGAGAATTGGACCGGGGTCCACAGTTCACTAGAGGTGTCTCTCCCATAAGACAAACAGCATGTTGGGTGAACAAATTACAGTTGGGCAATTGACAAATAAAGAGGGCATGACCATGCACATACATATCATGATGAGTATAGTGAGATTTAATTGGGCATTACGACAAAGTACATAGACCGCCATCCAGCATGCATCTATGCCTAAAAAGTCCACCTTCAGGTTATCATCCGAACCCCCTCCAGTATTAAGTTGCTAACAACAGACAATTGCATTAAGTATTGCGCGTAATGTAACTAGTGGCTACATCCTTGAACATAGCACCAATGTTTTATCCCTAGTGGCAACAGCACATCCATAACCTTAGAGGTTCTTGTCACCCCTCCAGATTCACGGAGACATGAACCCACTATCGAGCATAAATACTCCCTCTTGGAGTTACTAGCATCAACTTGGCCAGAGCATCTACTAATAACGGAGAGCATGCAAGATCATAAACAACACATCGACATAGCTTTGATAATCAACATAACAAGTATTCTCTATTCATCGGATCCCAACAAACGCAACATATAGAATTACAGATAGATGATCTTGATCATGTTAGGCAGCTCACAAGATCCGACAATGATAGCACAATGGGGAGAAGACAACCATCTAGCTACTGCTATGGACCCATAGTCCAGGGGTAGACTACTCACACATCACACCGGAGGCGAACATGGCGGCGTAGAGTCCTCCGGGAGATGAATCCCCTCTCCGGCAGGGTGCCGGAGGCGATCTCCTGGATCCCCCGAGATGGGATCGGCGGCGGCGGCGTCTCTGGAAGGTTTTCCGTATCGTGGCTCTCGGTACTGGGGGTTTCGTCACGGAGGCTATTTGTAGGCGGAAGGGCAGGTCAAGAGGCGGCACGAGGGCCCCACACCACAGGGCCACGCGGCCAAGGGGGGGGGGGCCGCGCCGCCCTAGGGTGTGGCCCCCTCGTGGCCCCTCTTCGTCTCGTCTTCGGACTTCTGGAAGCTTCGTGGCAAAATAGGACCCTGGGCGTTGATTTCGTCCAATTCCGAGAATATTTCGTTACTAGGATTTCTGAAACCAAAAACAGCAGAAAACAGCAACTGGCACTTCGGCATCTTGTTAATAGGTTAGTTCCAGAAAATGCACGAATATGACATAAAGTGTGCATAAAACATGTAGATAACATCAATAATGTGGCATGGAACATAAGAAATTATCGATACGTTGGAGACGTATCACTTCCCTCTGCGAAGGGTCAATCTTTTACTTTTATGTTGAGTCACCATCCTTTCTTTGAGCACTTTCTTGAGAGCATAACTGTCATTCTTAGTATAATATGCTTGTCCCAAAATATGATTAACTGTGGTATAACTTTGATGCTTTTATCTTTGATAATCTCTACTTCTAGTCTTTCCATGAACTTCGAAGGTGCCCGGGCATTTATGTTTTGCTGTAAAAATACGGGCAAGCGAGATACCAATTTATCATATCCTTTTATGAACATTGCAATCTTGCTGATAGACATGATTCATGATGCTTATTATTAATTTGTTGGTACCTTTTCCATGATTGACATAGCTATTAGATGACTTTATTTGCATGTATCTTATTATGAATTGCCTAAGTACTTGTCCATATCATGAGAATATTTACATCATATGAACAAATGTGTTCACGAAAGTTCTTTTATCGCACTCAGTTGTTAACTGAATTGCTTGAGGACAAGCAATAAGCTAAGCTTGGGCGAGTTGATACGTCCAAAACGTATCTACTTTCCCGAACACTTTTGCTATTGTTTTGCATCTAATTTGTGTATTTTGGATACAACTAACACGGACTAACGCTGTTTTCAGCAGAATTGCCCTGGTGTCTTGTTTTTGTGCAGAAACTCAACTTTCAGGAAAATCCCCGGGATTAATTCCAATGGGCCTATTTTCACAGAAGATGGACGGAGCCAGAAGACCAGAAGGAGGGGGGCCACGAGGCGCCCACCCCACAAGGCGGCGCGGTGGGCCCCTGGGCCGCGCCGGCCTATGGTGGCGGCGCCTCGGCCAGCCTCCGACGCCCCCCTTTCGACTACTTAAGGGTTTCGACCTAAAAACGCACGGGGGTTAGACGAAATTGCCAGAAGACATGCAGAATTCCGCCGCCATCGCGAAACTCCGTCTCGGGACCAGAAACTCTGTTCTGGCACTCCGCCGGGACGGGGAATTGGAGGAGATCATCGCCATCATCACCACTGACGCCTCTCCATCAACCAGCCATGCTTCCCCCATCCATGTGTGAGTAATTCCCCCGCTGTAGGCTAAAGGGGATGATATGGATTGGATGAGATTGATCATGTAATAGTCATAAGATTGTTAGGGCATAGTGCCTAGTATCCGTTATTGGTACTTTTATGATATTGTTGCAACTTGTTATGCTTAATGCTTGTCACTAGGGCCCGAGTGCCATGATCTCAGATCTGAACATGTTATCAATTCATGATGATATTCATTGCTTTATGATCTTACCTGCAAGTTGTATACACATATTGCTGTCCGGAACCCGAGGCCCCAAAGTGACAGAAATTGGGACAACCGGAGAGGAAGGCGGTGATATGAGGATCGCATGTGTTCACGGAGTGTTAATGCTTTGCTCTGGTGCTCTATTAAAAGGAGTACCTTAATTACCAGTAGATTCCCTAGAGGCCCGGCTGCCACCGGCTGGTAGGACAGAAGATGTTGTGCAAGTTTCTCATTGCGAGCACGTACGACTATATATGGAACACATGCCTATGGTTGTTTAGTACTTGGATACTGTTTTATTACTATCTGCAAATGCCCTGCCTTGATTGTTACATGAGTTCTCTTATCCATGCAGCGCCCGTTCATCCATCCCTGTGCCTACAGTATTTTAATCCTGTTGTTTGCTATAATCACTACTGCTGTCTTTGTTACACTGCTGCTGATATTTCACTACTGCTACTGCTATAAAACTGTTGCTACTGATAAACTCTTGCAAGCAAGTCTGTTTCTAGGTGCAGCTGAATTGACAACTCCGCTGTTAAGGCTTACAAATATTCTTTGGCTCCCCTTGTGTCGAATCAATAAATTGGGTTTTACTTCCCTCGAAGACTGTTGCGATCCCCTATACTTGAGGGTCATCAGTGAACTCCCACTCGAAACAATATCCCTCTTATTGTCTTAGTGATCACACGAACCAAATCCACCACACCAAGTCCGATCATCACGAGACAAGATGTAACTTCAATGGCGAACACTCAAAGTGTTCATCATATCAATGATATGACTCATGCTCTACCTTTCGGTATCCCGTGTTCCGAGACCATGTCTGTACATGCTAGGCTTGTCAAGGCAACCTTAGTATCCGCGTGTGCAAATCTGGCATGCACCCGTTGTATGCACATGTAGAATCTATCACACCCGATCATCACGTGGTGCTACTAAGGATGAACACTTTATTATCTTGATATTTAGTGAGAGGGATCATCTTATAATGCTACCGTCGCAATCTAAGCAAAATAAGATGCATAAAAGGATTAACATCACATGCAGTTCATATGTGATATGATATGGCCCCTTTGTCTTTGCGCCTTTGATCTTCATCTCCAAAGCACGGACATGATCTCCATCATCAACGGGCATGATCTCCATCATCGTCGGCGTAGCGTCAAGGTCAAAGGCGTCGTTCTCATGATTGTTCTCCCATGTAGCAACTATTACAACTTCTTTGAAATACTACTCAACATGAAATTTAAAGACAACCATAAGGCTCCTGCCGGTTGCCACAATACAATAATGATCATCTCATACATATTCACCATCACATCATGGCCATATCACATCACCAAACCCTGCAAAAACAAGTTAGACGGCTCTAATTTGGTTTGCATATTTTACGTGGTTTAGGGTTTTCGAGTATCCAATCTACCTACGAACATGAACCACAACGGTGATACTAGTGTTGTCAAAAGAAAGAGTAAATTGGATCTTCACTATAGTGGGAGAGACAGACACCCGCAAAGCCACTTATGCAATACAAGTTGCATGTCGAGCGTGGAGCAAATCTCATGAACGCGGTCATGTAAAGTTAGCCCGAGCCGCTTCATCCCACTATGCCACAAAGATGCAAAGTACACGAACTAAAGACAACAAAGCATCAACGCCCACAAAACAATTGTGTTCTACTCGTGCAACCAATCTATGCATAGACATGGCTCTGATACCACTGATGGGATTCGTAGCATAGAAAACAAAAAATTCCTACCGCAAGAACGAAACACAAGCCAAGATCTAATCTAGAAGACGGTAGCAACGATGGGATCACGAGACTAACCCTTGAAGATTTCCAAAGCCTACGAGATTAGATCTCGTTGTTGCAGAAGATGATCACTTGCCGCTTTCAAAAGCGCGTAAAAGATCTTGACGGTGCCACAATCGGGCAGCACCTCCATACTCGGTCACACGTACGGTGTTGATGAAGACGACGTCCTCCTCCCCGTTCCAGCGGGCAGCAGAAGTAGTAGATCCTCCTCGGAATCCCGGCAGCACGACGGCGTGGTGGCGGTGGTGGTGGAGATCTCCGGCAGGGCTTCGCCTATGCGCTGCGGGAGAGATATGTGAAGGAGGGGCGCTAGGGTTTGGGGAGAGGGGGTCTTGGGGCGCCGGCCACTTGGGGGCTGCGGCCAAGAGAGGCTTGGTGTGTCCGGTGACAAGGTATTAACTTATCAATGCCTACGTATTGTAGACTAGGGTTTCGTTGGAAGTAGAGGGCAAGTAGATCTCGAAGGTTTCAGCCGAAAAGTACTCGACGATTAAGAAACTAGGGTTGTGTTGACGATTGATTCGATCCTTTCTTTGTCCCTCGACTCCTCCTTATATAGGAGGCGGAGCCGAGGGATTCGTAATACACAAGTTACAGAGTCCAGGAGGGTTTCTAACCTGTCCCGTAAAATTACAAGTCTCTATCTTTCCTAATACAACTCTAACTTTCCTTTGTAATAACTGGGTTTCCGAACTTCATATTCTTCGACCTCTGGGCCTTCAGTAAACCCCGGGTACCATCTTCGGCAGGCCCATTGGGGATGCCTATGTCATCCGGCCCCCTCCCCTTGCTCCTCATTATATAGGTGGAAGCCCCCAAGAGTTGTAGTCCAAGTCTTCGAATAAGACCCCAACACCAACACTTGCCATAGGTGGGAAACCTACTCAAGATGGGAGTCCTACTCAAGGGGGGACTCCCACCTTTCCTTGGAGGGGGGTGGCCGGCCACCTTACGTGGAGTCCACCTGGACTCCTCCCCCTTAGGGTTGGCCGGCCATGCTAGTGGAGTCCCTCATTCCATAGTGATTTCTTCCGGACTTTTCTAGAACCTTCTAGAACCTTCCATAAATGCACCGGATCATTTTCAAACTTTTAAAATGACTTCCTATATATGAATCTCATTCTCCGGACCATTCCGGAACTCCTCGTGATGTCCTGGATCCCATCCGAGACTCCGAACAAAACTTCGAACTCCATTCCATATTCCATATCTACTTAAACAACATCAAACCTTAAGTGTGTCACCCTACGGTTCGCGAACTATGCAGACATGGTTGAGACTTCTCTCTGACCAATAACCAATAACGGGATATGGAGATCCATAATGGCTCCCACATATTCAACGATGACTTAGTGATCGAATGAACCATTTACATACGATACCGATTCCCTTTGTCACGCGATATTTTACTTGTCCGAGGTTTGATCATCGGTATCTCTATACCTTGTTCAACCTCGTCTCCTGACAAGTACTCTTTACTCGTACCGTGGTATGTGGTCTCTTATGAACCATTCATATGCTTGCAAACTAATTAGACAACATTCCACCGAGAGGGCCCAGAGTATATCTATCCGTCATCGGGATGGACAAATCCCACTGTTGATCCATATGCCTCAACTCATACTTTCCGCATACCTAATCCCACCTTTATAACCACCCATTTACGCAGTGGCGTTTGATGTATTCAAAGTACCCTTCCGGCATAAGTGATTTACATGATCTCATGGTCGAAAGGACTAGGTAACTATGTATCGAAAGCTTATAGCAAATGAACTTAATGACGTGATCTTATGCTACGCTTATTTGGGTGTGTCCATTAGATCATTCACATAATGACATAACCTTGTTATTAATAACATCCAATGTTCATGATCATGAAACTATGATCATCTATTAATCAACAAGCTTGTTATACAAGAGGCTTACTAGGGACTCCTTGTTGTTTACATAACACACATGTATCAATGTTTCGGTTAATACAATTATAGCATGGTATATAAACATTTATCATAAACACAAAGATATATAATAACCACTTTATTATTGCCTCTTGAGCATATCTCCAACAGTCCACCACTTGTAGCAACTATTACAACTATTTTGAAATAAAACTACTACATGATGAATTGATATGAAATTAAAGACAACCATAAGGCTCCTGCCGGTTTCCACAATACAATAAGGATCATCTCATACATCAAATATAATCACAGTCACATCATGGCCATATCACATCACCAACCCCTGCAAAAACAAGTTAGACGTCTTTAATTTTGTTTTCATATTTTACGTGGCTTGGGGTTTTTGAGTAAGATCTGATCTACCTACAAACATGAACCACAACGCTGATACAAGTGTTGTCAAGTGCAAATTGTAAATTGGATCTTAACTAAGGTGAGAGAGACAGACACCCGCAAATCCACTTATGCAATACAAGTTGCATGTCGAGCGTGGAGCAAGTATCATGAATGTGGTCAGGTAAGGTTAGCCCAGGCCGCTTCATCCCACCATGCCGCAAGATGCAAAGTACACGATAAGCAAGAGACAACAAAAACATCAACGCCCACAAAACCATTGTGTTCTACTCGTTCAACCAATCTATTCATAGACATGTTTCTGATACCACTGTAGGAATTCGTAGCATAGAAAACAAAAATTCCTACCGTAAGAATGAATAACAAGCCAAGATCTAATCTAGTAGATGGTAGCAACGAGATGAGATCATCATACCCTCAAAGATCGCTAGGCGTTAACGAGATAAATCTTGTGGATGATGTAGTCGATCGCTTGCCGCTTTGCTTGTGACGGTAAAGCACACGTCCTTTGGGAACCCCAAGAGGAAGGTATGATGCGTACAGCAGCGAGTTTTCCCTCAGAAATAAACCAAGGTTATCGAACCAGTAGGAGATGAAGGCCACGTGAAGGTTGTTGGTGAAGGAGTGTAGTGCAGCGCAACACCAGGGATTCCGGCGCCAACGTGGAACCTGCACAACACAATCAAAGTACCTTTCCCCAACTTAACAGCGAGGTTGTCAATCTCACCGGCTTGCTGAAAACAAAGGATTAAACGTATGGTGTGGAGAATGATGTTTGCTTGCAGAATACAAAAGAGAACAATGATTGCAGTAGATTGTATTTCAGATGTAAAAGAATGGACCGGGGTCCACAGTTCACTAGTGGTGTCTCTCCAATAAGATAAATAGCATGTTGGGTGAACAAATTACAGTTGGGCAATTGACAAATAGAGAGGGCATAACAATGCACATACATATCATGATGACTACTATGAGATTTACTTAGGGCATTACGACAAAGAACATAGACCGCCATCCAGCATGCATCTATGCCTAAAAAGTCCACCTTCGGGTTAGCATCCGCACCCCCTCCAGTATTAAGTTGCAAACAACAGACAATTGCATTAAGTACTGTGCGTAATGTAAACAATACAAATATCCTTAGACAAAGCATTGATGTTTTATCCCCAGTGGCAACAACACATCCACAACCTTAGGGGTTGCTGTCACTCCCCCAGATTCAATGGAGACATGAACCCACTATGGAGCATAAATACTCCCTCTTGGAGTTACAAGTATCAACTTGGTCAGAGCCTCTACTAGCAACGGAGAGCATGCAAGATCATAAACAACACATATATGATAGATCAATAACCAACTTGACATAGTATTCCATATTCATCGGATCCCAACAAACACAACATGTAGCATTACAAATTGATGATCTTGATCATGATAGGCAGCTCACAAGATCTAAACATGATAGCACAAGAGGAGAAGACAACCATCTAGCTATTGCTATGGACCCATAGTCCAAAGATGAACTACTCACGCATCAGTCCGGAGGCGGGCATGGTGATGTAGAGCCCTCCAGTGATGATTCCCCTCTCCGGCAGAGTGCCGGAGGCGATCTCCTGAACCCCCGAGATAGGGTTGACGGCGGCGGCATCTCTGGAACTGTTCTGGTGTTCTGGCTCTCGATGCTAGGGTTTTCGCGTCGAAAGGATTATATAGGCGAAGGGGCAGAGTCGGGGGACGCCCGAGGGGCCCACCCCATATGGCGGCGCGGCCAGGGGTGGGGCCGCGCCCCCCTATGGTGTGGCCGCCTCGTGGCTCCTCTTCGTCTCTCCTTCGGTCTTCTGGAACACTCCGTGGAAAATAAGGCCGTGGGCTTTTGTTTCGTCCAATTCCGAGAATATCCGTAAACTAACTTTTCTGAAATCAAAAACAGCAGAAAACAAGAACTGGCACTGCGGCATCTTGTTAATAGGTTAGTCCCAGAAAATGCATAAAACATTATAAAGTGTGAATAAAACATGAAGGTATTGTCATAAAACTAGCATGGAACATAAGAAATTATAGATACGTTGGAGACGTATCAAGCATCCCCAAGCTTAGTTCCTACTCGCCCTCGAGTAGGTAAACGATAAAAAGAATAATTTCCGAAGTGACATGCTACCAACATAATCTTGATCAACACTATTTGTAAAGCATATGAGATGAATGAAGTGACCCAAAGCAATGGTCTATAGTTTGCTAACAAAAAGATAATGACTAAACAACTGAATCATATAGCAAAAACTTTTCGTGAATAGTACTTTCAAGACAAGCATCAAAAAGTCTTGCATAAGAGTTAACTCATAAAGCAATAGATTCTTAATAAGAGGCTTTGAAGCAACACAAAGGAAGATTTAAGTTTCAGCAATTGCTTTCAACTTTCAACATGCATATCTCATGGATAATTGTCAACACAAAGTAATATAATAAGTGCAATAAGTAAACATGTAGGAATCAGTGCACACAGTTCACACAAGTGTTTGCTTCTAAGATAGAAAGAAGTAGGTAAACTGACTCAACATAAAGTAAAAGAAAGGCCCTTCGCAGAGGGAAGCAGGGATTACTCATGTGCTAGAGCTTTTTATTTTGAAAGTACGGAAACAATTGTGTCAACGGTAGTAATAATTCATATGGGTTATGTATAAAACTTCCTATAAGTTGCAAGCCTCATGCATCGAATACTAATAGTGCCCGCACCTTGTCCTAATTAGCTCGGACTTCCATGGATTATCATTGCATTACATATGTTTCAACCAAGTGTCACAAAGGGGTACCTCTATGCCACCTGTACAAAGGTCCAAGGAGATAAATCGCATTTGATTTCTCGATTTTGATAGATCTCAACTTGAGGACATCCATACCGGGACAACATAGAAAATAGATAATGGATTCCTCTTTTATGCTTTAAGCATTCAACAACAGATAATATTCTCATAAGAGATTTGAGGATTAATGTCCAAGCTGAAACTTCCACCATGATACAAGGCTTTGGTTGGCGGCCCAATGTTCTTCTCTAACAATATGCATACTCAAACCATTTAACTCATGGAAAATCTCCCTTACTTCAGACAAGATGAACATGCATAGCAACTCACATGATATTCAACAAAGGTGTAACAGGTTGATGGCGTCCCCAGATAACATTGTTACCGCTCAACAAGCAACTTATAAGAACTAAGATACATAAGCGACATATTCCTTACCACGATAGTTTTTTAGGCTACTTTCCCATGAGCTATGTATTGCAAAAACAAAGAATGAATTTTTGAAAGGTTTTAAAGGTAGCACACAAGCAATTTACTTGGAATGACAGAAAAATACCACATAGTAGGTAGTTATGGTGAACACAAATGGCATAGGTTTTGGCTCAAGGTTTTGGATGCACGAGAAGCATTCCCTCTCAGTACAAGGCTTTGGCTAGCAAGGTTGTTTGAAGCAAACACAAGTATAAACCGGTACAGCAAAACTTACATAAGAACATATTGCAAGCATTATAAGACTCTACACTGTCTTCCTTGTTGTTCAAAAACTTTTACCAGAATATATCTAGACCTTAGAGAGACCAATCATGCAAACCAAATTTCAACAAGCTCTACGGTAGTTCTCCACTAATAGATTTAAACTACATGATGCAAGAGCTTAAACATGATCTACTTGAGAGCTCAAAACAATTGCCAAGTATCAAATTATTCAAGACAATATACCAATTACCACATGAAGCATTTTCTGTTTCCAACAAAATAATAATAAGTGATGCGGCTTTCAGCTTTCGCCATGAACATGAATTAAGAACACAAGTGTTCATATGAAAAAGCGGAGCGTGTCTCTCTCCCACACAAGGATGTTAGGATCCGATTTTATTCAGAGAATGAAAATAACAAAACGAAAATAAAAGCACACAGACGCTCCAAGTAAAGCACATAAGATGTGACGAAATTAAAATATAGTTTCACTAGAGGTGACCTGATAAGTTGTTGATGAAGAAGGGGATGCCTTGGGCATCCCCAAGCTTAGACGCTTGAGTATTCTTGAAATATGCAGGGATGAATCACGGGGGCATCCCCAAGCTTAGACTTTTCACTCTTCTTGATCATATTATATCATCCTCCTCTCTTGATCCTTGAAAACTTCCTTCACACCAAACTCAAAGCAATCTCATTAGAGGGTTAGTGCATAATCAAAAATTCACATGTTCAGCAAGGACACAATCATTCCCAACACTTCTGGACATTACCCAAGGCTACTGAAATTTAATGGAGCAAAGAAATCCACTCAACACAGTAAAAGAGGCAATGCGAAATAAAAGGCAGAATCTGTCAAAACAGAACAGTCCGTAAAAATGAATTTTTTCGAGGAACTTAACATGCTCAGATGGAAAAGCTCCAGTTAAATGAAAGTTGCGTACATATCTGAGGATTACGCATGAATTTGTTCAGCATTTTACGAGTTTCCTACAGAGAGATCAACTCAAATTCGTGACAGCTAAAAATCTATTTATGCGCAGAAATCCAAACCTAGTATCAACTTTCTATCAAAGACTTTACTTGGCACGACAATGCAATAAAATAAAGATACAAAGGTATTGCTACAGTAGTAACAAGCACCTTGACTCAAATATAAAACAAAAATTGCAGAAATAAAATAATGGGTTGTCTCCCATAAGCGCTTTTCTTTAACGCCTTTCAGCTAGGCGCAGAAAGTGTAAATCAAGTAACATCAAGAGAAGAAGCATCAACATCATAATTTGTTCTAACAATAGAATCAAAAGGCATCTTCATTCTCTTTCTAGGGAAGTGTTCCATACCTTTCTTAAGAGGGAATTGATATTTAATATTTCCTTCTTTCATATCAATAATAGCACCAACGGTTCGAAGAAAGGGTCTTCCCAAAACAATAGGACAAGATGCATTGCATTCAATATCCAAAACAACAAAATCAATGGGGACAAGGTTATTGTTAACCGTAATGTGAACATTATCAATTCTCCCCAAAGGTTTCTTTACAGAATTATCAGCAAGATTAACATCCAAATAACAGTATTCCAAAGGTGGCAAGTCAAGCATATCATAAAGTTTTTTAGGCATAACGGAAATACTTGCACCAAGATCACATAAAGCATTACAATCAAAATCATTGACCTTCATTTTAATGATGAGCTCCCAACCATCTTCCAACTTCCTAGGGATAGAAGCTTCAAGTTTTAATTTCTCTTCTCTAGCTTTAATGAGAGCATTTGTAATATGTTTTGTAAAGGCCAAGTTTATAGAACTAGCATTAGGACTTCTAGCAAGTTTTTGCAAGAACTTAATAACTTCAGAGATATGACAATTATCAAAATCAAAACCATCATGATCTAAAGCAATGGGACCACTGTCCCCAACACTTTGAAAAATTTCAGCACTTTTATCAGAAACAGTTTCAGTAGTTTCAGGCAATTTTGCATGCTTTGTAGTAGAAGTAGAAACATTGCCAACACCAATTATTTTACCATTGATAGTAGGAGGTTTAGCAACATGTGAAGCATCAACATTACTAGTGGTGGTAATAGTCCAAACTCTAGCTATATTATTCTCTTTAGCAAGTTTTTCTTCTCTTTCCCACCTAGCATGCAATTCAACCAACATTCTAATATTGTCATTAATTCGAACTTGGATAGCATTTGTTGTAGCAAGAATTTTGTTATCTTTATCTTCATTAGGCATAACTTTCAGTTTCAAAAGATCAACATCAAGAGCAAGACTATCAACCTTAGAAGCAAGAACATCAATTTTACCAAACTTTTCCTCAACAGATTTGTTAAAAGCAGTTTGTGTATCAATAAATTATTTAAGCATGACTTCAAGATCAGAGGGTACACTCCTTCTATTGTTGTAAGAATTACCATAAGAATTACCATAACCATTACCACTATTAGAAGGATATGGCCTATAGTTGTTGTTACCAAAATTATTCCTATAAGCATTGTTGTTGAAATATTTATTTTTAATGAAGTTCACATCAACATGCTCTTCTTGAGCAACCAATGAAGCTAAAGGAACATTATTAGGATCAACATGAGATTTACCATTAACAAGCATAGACATAATAACATCAATCTTATCACTCAAGGAAGAGGTTTCTTCAACAGAATTTACCTTCTTACCTTGAGGAGTCCTTTCAGTTTGCCATTCAGAGTAGTTGATCATCATATCATCAAGAAGCTTTATTGCAGCACCCAAAGTGATGGACATAAAAGTACCTCCAGCAGCTGAATCCAATAGATTCCTTGAAGAAAAATTTAATCCTGCATAAAAGGTTTGGATGATCATCCAAGTAGCTAGTCCATGGGTAGGGCAGTTCTTTACCAAAAATTTCATTCTCTCCCATGCTTGGGCAACATGTTCATTATCCAATTGCTTAAAGTTCATAATGATACTTCTCAAAGATATAATTTTAGCAGGAGGATAATATTTTCCAATGAAAGCATCTTTACATTTAATCCATGAATCAATACTATTTTTAGGCAAAGATAGCAACCAATCTTTAGCTCTTCCTCTTAAGGATAAAGGAAACAATTTCAGTTTTATAATATCCCCATCTATATCCTTATACTTTTGCAATTCACAAAGCTCAACAAAATTATTAAGATGGGCAGCAGCATCATCAGTACTAACACCAGAAAATTGCTCTCTCATAACAAGATTTAGTAAAGCAGGTTTAATTTCATAAAATTCTGTTGTAGTAGCAGGTGGAGCAATAGGGAGTGCATATGAAATCATTATTATTTGTGCTAGTGAAGTCACACAACTTAGTGTTCTCATGAGTACTCATTTTAGCAATAATAAAGCAAAACAAAATTTAATAAAGTAAAACAAGTAACTAATTTTTTTGTGTTTTTGATATAAAGAAAGCAAACAAGACAGAAAATAAAATAAAGCAAGACAATAAACAAAGTAAAGAGATTGGTTGTGAGAGACTCCCCTTGCAGCGTGTCTTGATCTTCCCGGCAACGGCGCCAGAAAAGTAGCTGCTTGTGACGGTAAAGCACACGTCCGTTGGGAACCCCAAGACGAAGGTATGATGCGTACAGCAGCGAATTTTCCCTCAGAAAGAAACCAAGGTTATCGAACCAGTAGGAGATGAAGGCCACGTGAAGGTTCTTGGTGAAGGAGTGTAGTGCGGCGCAACACCAGGGATTCCGGCGCCAACGTGGAACCTGCACAACACAATCAAAGTACTTTGCCCCAACTTAACAGTGAGGTTGTCAATCTCACCGGCTTGATGAAAACAAAGGATTAAACGTATGGTGTGGAGAATGATGTTTGTTTGCAGAAAACAAAAGAAAACAATGATTGCAGTAGATTGTATTTCGGATGTAAAAGAATGGACCGGGGTCCACAGTTCACTAGTGGTGTCTCTCCAATAAGATAAATAGCATGTTGGGTGAACAAAATACAGTTGGGCAATTGACAAATAGAGAGGGCATAACAATGCACATACATATCATGATGACTACTATGAGATTTACTTAGGGCATTACGACAAAGAACATAGACCGCCATCCAGCATGCATCTATGCCTAAAAAGTCCACCTTCGGGTTAGCATCCGCACCCCCTCCAGTATTAAGTTGCAAACAACAGACAATTGCATTAAGTACTGTGCGTAATGTAAACAATACAAATATCCTTAGACAAAGCATTGATGTTTTATCCCTAGTGGCAACAGCACATCCACAACCTTAGGGGTTGCTGTCACTCCCCCAGATTCAATGGAGACATGAACCCACTATCGAGCATAAATACTCCCTCTTGGAGTTACAAGTATCAACTTGGCCAGAGCCTCTACTAGCAACGGAGAGCATGCAAGATCATAAACAACACATATATGATAGATCAATAATCAACTTGACATAGTATTCCATATTCATCGGATCCCAACAAACACAACATGTAGCATTGCAAATAGATGATCTTGATCATGATAGGCAGCTCACAAGATCTAAACATGATAGCACAAGAGGAGAAGACAACCATCTAGCTACTGCTATGGACCCATAGTCCAAGGATGAACTACTCACGCATCAGTCCGGAGGCGGGCATGGTGATGTAGAGCCCTCCGGTGATGATTCCCCTCTCCGGCAGAGTGTCGGAGGTGATCTCCTGAACCCCCCGAGATAGGGTTGATGGCGGCTGTATCTCTGGAACTGTTCTGGTGTTCTGGCTCTCGGTGCTAGGGTTTTCGCGTCGGAAGGATTATATAGGCGAAGGGGCAGAGTCGGGGGACGCCCGAGGGGCCCACCCCATATGGCGGCGCGGCCAGGGGTGGGGCCGCGCCCCTCTATGGTGTGGCCGCCTCGTGGCTCCTCTTCGTCTCTCCTTCGGTCTTCTGGAACACTCCGTGGAAAATAAGGCCGTGGGCTTTTGTTTCGTCCAATTCCGAGAATATTCGTAAATCTAGGAACTGGCACTGCGGCATCTTGTTAATAGCTTAGTCCCAGAAAATGCATAAAAACATTATAAAGTGTGAATAAAACATGTAGGTATTGTCATAAAACTAGCATGGAACATAAGAAATTATAGATACGTTGGAGACGTATCATGCTTTCAAAAGCGTGGAGAAGATCTTGACGGTGCCACAATCGGTCAGCACCTTCGCACTCGGTCACATGTGCGGTGTCGATGAAGACGTCCTTCTCCCTGTTCCAGCAGGCAGCAGATGTAGTAGATCCTCCTCGAAATCCCGGCAGCACGATGGTGGGTGACGGTGGTGGTGGAGAAATCCAGCTGGGCTTTGCCGTAAGCCGTGCGGGGGAGAGGTGGAGGAGGGAGTTGCTAGGGTTTAGAGATAGGGGGCTAGGGCGCCGGATCTTGGTGCCCTTGGTGGTGTGGCCAAGTCATGGCCCGCCCCTCCTCTCCCCTTTAAATAGGTGGAAAACCTAGGGTTCACCAAAAAACCACATTGAAGTCCAACTCCAAAACTTACCAAATTTGGGAAACCTAGACATGGTGAGATTTCTCCCATTCCTTGTCATGTGGCCAGCCAAGGTGGTGGACTCCACCTTCCCACCTTGTGGGTCGGCTAGGCCACCTGCCATAGTGAATTATTCCAGATGATTCTAGAACCTTCTACAACCTTCCATAAATTCACCGGACCACTCCCAAACTTGGAATGTGACTTCCCATATATGGAACTCCTCGCGACATCCTAGATCCCATCCGAGACTCCAAACAATATTCGAACTCCATTCCATATTCCATGTCTACTTAAAATGATCAAACCTTAAGTGTGTCACCCTATGGTTCGTGAACTATGTAGACATGATCGAGACACTTCTCCGATCAATAACCAATAGCGGGACCTGAAGATCCATAATGGCTCCCACATATTCAACGATTACTTCATGATCGAAAGAACCATTAACATACGATATCGATTCCCTCTGTCGCGCGATACTTTACTTATCCGGGGTTTGATCATCGGTATCTCTATACCTAGTTCAACCTCGTTACCGATAAGTACTCTTTACTCGTACTGTGATATTCCCTTGTGACCTAGTCACATGCTTGCAAGCTAATTGGATAGAATTCCACCGAGAGGGTCCAAATTATATCCATCGGTCATTTGGATGGACAAATCCCACTATTGATCCACGCGCTTCAACCTATACTTTCTGAATACTTACTGCCACATTTATAACCACCCATTTACCAAGTAGTGTTCGATATCATCAAAGCATCCATCCGGTACAGGTGATTAACAGGATCTCATGGACGAAGGATTAGGTTACTATGTATCTTAAAGCTTGTAGCAAAATGAACTAAATGACTTGATCATATGCTACGCTTACTATGGCGTGTGTCCATCACATCATTCACCTAATGATATGATCTTGTTATTAATAACATCCAATGTTCATGATCATGAAACTATGATCATATATTCTAGTTTAACAAAAGGCTTACTAGGGACTCTTTTATGTTTATAAAACACACAAGTATTAATGTTTCTGGTTAATACAATTATAGCATGGGATGTAAAAATTTATCATGAACACTAAGATATAACAATAAACACTTGTATTATTGCCTCTTGGGCATATCTCCAACAACTATGACATATACCTTTCATAGAATCTCCTTGCACCCTTCCTTGAAGGGCTCCTCGAACAGGACTTTCTTCTTCCCTCCGAGCAGGCGCCTGGTGATTCGCTTGAACCTTGCCATTATTGAAATGGCTATCAGATCTGGTGGCAGCCTCCGCTTTGGGTCATAAGAACTGCTGACATATGTTGAGTCTTCCTTGGGTGGCCGAGACTACCCCGCCGGAGTTGGTGTCCTGACAGGGTTTGGTCCCAACAGTCCCGACATCCTTCGATTTGGTGGAGCTGGTAGCGCCATGATCCCCACATGTGTTCTCCTCAGCAGATCCAGCCCCTCCGCCGCCTCTCTCATCGCCTTCTCGCTCTTTGTCCTTCGGTGGAAGACTCTGCGTGAGCTCTCTGGTTCCTCCTCCATTTTTGGTAATGGTCGCTTCCTTGGTGCAACCCCCAAATATGGAAGCAGGAAGCGCACCTAGCGATAACGGAGGTGCAGAGGAAGCAGAAGCTCCCAAGCCCCCCGTGACTCCTACAGAATCCACCTTACGGGCCGAGTCATTGAGAATCTCAGCGATTCCCCTGGAGCGGTGACAGCCCCGCACATCGGCGACCAGGTGCCCCATCCCCTCAGCAGCATCACAACATCTCCAACAAATCCGCAAGCCCCTGCGCCGCCATCTCCCGCACCGGATCGTCCATATCCTTGAGATCCAACATTGCTTGCGCCGCCTTGATCTTCTCCTCTATCCACTCCCCTAACAGCTGCGGTCACCATCCCCTCGCCATCTTCTCTACAGCCCACGACGAGGCTAGGTAGATCTGCAACATCAGCAACAGCTTCTGCCGCCGCTTCGTTTGCCGCCGCTTCTCCGCCGCCTTCTCCTCCTCTCTCTTCTTCGCCCTGACCGCGGCGAGCCTCATGTGCTCCTTGTGGGGCAGCCACTCCATCGTCCACTTCCTCTCCGCCATCGCGAGGTCCCGCTGGCGAGAACGTGAGGTGGGAGGTGGAGTTGAGGCGAGATTCGAAATCGCCTTGAGAGGGGACATGAAAGAGTGCCGCCCGTGCTAGATACTGCATATACATATTATACAAGTTAATTTAGATCAAATTAGCTTTAGCCATACATATATGAAGAAGAAAAATTAGAGAATAGTAGATTGCCTGACTTATGTACTCCACGTTAGAAATATGTTTTATTGGTAGAGGGAGCATACGCACCCGGGAGCTGAATTAAATTTCTGATGAGTAAGAATTTAAGAAAATCTCCGTTAAAAAAAGAATCCAAGAGGGTCATCCGGTCATCCCACTCTTGACTTAACGGTAAATCTTCCTCTGCACTTCATCTGCCTTCAGGACAAAGGACTCGCGCGATGCCTTCCTCCTCCTCTTCATCCGTCCGGCAGAGGAAGCTCCCGGGAGCGGAGAGCTTGGTCTCTTTGCTGCTCACTCAGAAGGAGGTCGACGCGCTCTGTGAGAAGCTCGGCGTCCCCAAGGAGTTCAAGGCGCGCCCTGCCGGCGACCTGCACGTGAGCTCCGTGCCGCCGCCGGGGGCCATCTGCGTGTACGCGCACGCGCTGAAGGCCGGGATGCGCGTCCCGCTGCACGGCTTCTTCTGCCAGGCGCTCGCCCACTTCGGCATCGCGCCGGCCCAGCTCACCCCCAACGGGTGGCGCATCATGGCGGGCTTCCTTGCGCTCTGCCACTCTGCCGGCGTGCCGCCGTCGCTCCCGGTGTTCCGGCACTTATTCACGCTGTCCATCGTCAACCACAAGGAAAAGGGCTGGTACTTTTTCCGATCCAAGGACAACTCCGGCTTGCGCTTCGCGGGACTGCCGACTCCCAGATCGGACTGGAGAAAACTCTTCTTCTTCCTCTCGTCGACGGAGCCGTGGCCTTGCCCGGTGGAGTGGGGCGAGCCGTCCAAGACATCTTTCGTGGATCCGTTGCTCACGGATGAGGAGAGTCTATGGGCGAGCAAACTGTTGAGTGCTCACGGCGCCGCCGCCATTGATCTCGACACAAATCTTTGCGGAAGCGACCTTGCCGCCACCGCCTCCATGAGCACCACCACACCGCCAGCGCCACCTTCTACTACTCATACTACTACTTCCAGTCCGAGAGGTAGCTGAACATCGAAATGCCTCCCACTCCCCTGTTTTGTCGACCCTGCCTGATGTGGTTCTTGTGTGCCAGGCATTGATCCCCAAATCTACGACATGGTGAAGACTATGTATGCCGAGAAGGCAGCCGCGCAGTCGGCAAAGAAGAAGGTGAAAGCCGAGCCGGGCAGTGAAGCGCCGGTGTTGCCCCCTTTGTGCGGGGAGAAGAAGGGTCCGGAGGAAGCCAACGACGGCGAGGAAAGTCCGCCTCCCACTGTGGTGACCGGCGTGTTTTCCCCGCCGCCGGGCTTCTCCGGCAGGCACAACCGTGACAACACGGACTGGGAGGCTGCGCGGGATCTTCTGCACGGTGCCATCACGCCGTTGCAGAAGCGCGTGTTCGCGGCGACGGAGCCTTCCGGCATGGTCGCGTCGAGCTATGTTGAGTTTCTGCGGGTATCACTATGTACCTAGTACCAAACGCATTTGCAGATGTAAAATGTTGGTGATTGTTAGGAGTGTGATGGATCACATTGTTCGTGTGCAGGCCACGAACTACGTGTCCTTCTGCTTGGGCAACGCGCTGGCGCTGGAGAAGAAGCTGGCAGAGCGGGACGCGGAGATCGCCGCGCTACGGGAGCAGCTGGAGGAGACGAACGGAGAGCTCGCCGCGGCGAAGCGGGCGGAGGAGACGGAGCGGGAGAATGCAGAGGCGACGGAGGCGATGCAGCGGCTCCTGGTGTCAGAGGAGCGCGTGCGGCGGCTCGCTGAGCACGCGCTGGAGGGGGACAGGGATCAGGTGACATGCATACAGCATGTCACGCTGCAACATGCACCCTCCCCGATGCTCTCCAAACCTCATCCAAAGGCCCAGAATGATCCAAGGAAAAAAGATCCCAGGACCCCACACGGGACCAACACAGGCGCGCGCGTGTTCTAGTCTCAGGGCATCTCTAGCTGTACGACGCCGGCCGAAAAATACATCTTGTACCATCTCCAGCGGAGCGATGCAAAGTGATCGGGTTGTCTGTGGCGACACAAATCTGGTCCAAATATGCGCCTCGGATCTGTCTCTGCGGACGCTGCGCAGACGCGCAAAGTGCCCCCTCGCGTCTGGCGGACGTTTCGTCTGGCCGGCCTGGCAGTGACCCAGCGTCGATGCGTCTTCTTCGCCAGTACTGGCGCCGAGGCGTCGCTTCGGCAGTCTGCGGCCGCGTAAATGGCGATGCCTCGCGTGGCCCGCGGCCGCCGCCTACCTCTGCGCACGAAGTAATGGCGATGCCACGCGTGCCGCGGCCGTCGCCCTGCCTCCGATCTATATAAACAGGGGCGCGAGCATCTCATCTCCTCCCCACAAAATCCTAGCCGCCGCACAACCTCCACCGTAGCGCCGCTGCCGCTCAGCCTCCACCGGAGCCACCATGAGCAGCGCCGGCAGCGGCCAGGCTACCGCACCTCCACCTCCACCTCCCACTCCACCTCCCCCGGCCTCGAGCTCCGACGAGAAGTTCGACTCCGACGACATCACCGACCTCCTCGACCCGGTCAGGGACGCCGAGGCTCTGGCTGAAACGGATAAGGAAGCAGAGGATGAGCGGGCGGTCCATGCGGCGGTCGACGCCGAGCTGGAACAGCGCAGGGTGGTGGCCGCCGCAGCCGCAGAGGACTCTGACTCCGACATATCATGGTCTTCCGATGACCCTGATGCGCCTACCCCGGAGTCATTCGAGACGCTCAAGGACGACGCCGCCAACGCGAGGCTGCAGCAGTGCTTGCAAGAGGACGCGGGGAAAATGGAAGGTTTGGCGCCAGCTCGAGGCCGCCGCCGAGTGCCCCGCTGCCGATCCCGCCGCCGCCGAGCGCCGCCGAACGCCGCCGCTGCCGATCCCGCCGCCGCCAGTATTACTAAATTACTGTTGTTTTACTGTTTAGAAATGTCTCAAAATTAATTTATGCAAATCTGGTAAAGTATACTGTTCGTAGTACGTACTGTTGTTCACAGTATACTGTTTGAAGTACATACTGTTCAGAAATATTGTTTTACTGTCTAACCAGTGAAAGGCTGATGTTTGTATTATGCATATTTAAAACTCTTAAGTAACTGTTCTGTGCTGTTTATAGTGTTCAAAACTGAAGCAATCTGAATTCGTGAGATCTTTTTTCCTTGGATCATTCTGGGCCTTTGGATGAGGTTTGGAGGGCATCCGGGAGGGTGCATGTTGCAGCGTGACACCTGATCCCTGTCCGCTGGAGGGGTACCAGCGCTGGAAGGATGGCCGAGCGGCACACAGAACATGATCCTTGTCGCCCGCGCTCTGGCTGGGTCGTTCGTGCCGTTTGATTAGGGAGCTCGTTGACGAAAAGTGTGAATGGCACTCGAGCTTCAGTGATCCCGCCTGGTTGTGACGCTCTCATTCGCTCGTTTCGGTACTGTGGCCATTCACGTGTTCGTACCTTCATACGTATTCATCCTGTTTTGCTTACCGTATATGGTGTTGTATATTCGTCCTGATTTCGTATTCACTGCCAGCCGCATTTATTGCCTTTCCACGTGCAACGCAACTGTGCCGACACCAATCCATGAGCTGTGTCCAAATTTCAACGGTTACTGTCTTCTGTGCCGTTGCACAGTGAAGCGAGCTCTGACAGAAAGGAAAATGATGATGCCTATGCGTGTCTTGCTCTCTTCTGAGCCCACGTCCGGACTTTATTGGCTCGAGACAGTGCTGATGGGATGTGAGATGGAGAGATGCCCCTGTAAGAGCCAGTTAATTTACTTGTTGCTCCACTCTATGCGGTTGCAAGTGTGAAAACAAAATAGGATTATTAACTATTTTTACGAGATGCAAGACAACATTACTGCGTATACATGTTTTCGTTTTGTGTGATGCACCAAAAAATTACTTTTTTACTTTTCAATAGTAAAAAATTAATATAAATCCTAAACCTAATGTACGAGTAACACTAAACTCTAAACTCGAAATATAACCCTAACCCTAACCATAACCCTAACTCCTAAACCATAAATCTTAAACCATAAACCCAAATCCTAACCTTAATCTTAACCCTAACCCCAATCCCTAACATTAACCATAACCCTAAACAGTAAACCTAGCAGTAACCTTAGACTGTACACATAACCCTAACCTTAATAGTAAGTCCAAAACAATAACCTTAACACATAAACATAACCCTAACCTTAATGCATACCCAGACATAATCGTATCTGTGACACAACCCTAAAATTTGGTCCCACCACTCATATTTACTGGGATGGACGGGAAAAATATCTGGCACAGCTCACTTAAAGTCACTGCAACAACTACCTACCAAGTGTCCCAGGTACTGTTGTCCAATACGTACAACCTGTATTCAGCCATTTCCGACTATGTGTATTCGTTGCAGAAATTCCACGGCACAGAGTCAAAGGCCTGAACAAACCAATCGCACGCGAACACCTGCCGAGAGCACTGGCGCTCGTGTTCACCAAACACGAATCCTCATCCGCTCGTTGATCGATTTGGTTGTAAAAAAAAACTCGTTGATCAATTTCTTTTTTTCCATAACCTGAAAAGTTTTCAACGCATTTCAAGTTCTCTTCATGGCTATTTCGCAAAAAAAAAAAGTTCTCTTCATGGCTAGATGACTTGCAGGCCACTTCTGATTAGAACCCATTTCGCGTCCTTCAAAGAGTTTAGAGTTTTGAGGCGCGCCGAACATTTTTTCGTTCTCAGTTGCATGCCTCAAAGTCTTCTTTCATCTGGAGCGGCTCAATACGGTGTCTGACGTTCTGAGTCCATCCCCGCTTCGGGCACGTCGGATAGAGCGAGAAGCAAGGTAGGGAGTGGTGGGTCCGACGCGTTATTGACACAGAAGTCTAAAACCAGTCGACTACCTCTGGTCAAGCAACGTTAATGACGCCCAGACTTTCCCAGGCTAGGATGGATATGGAGAGAATGAAGATTAGAGAACATTTGCACATCGAAGAAACACAAGAGAAACCTAAATTGCCAGATTCCTTGTACTAGATGGACTCATCAAAAAAGTTGTTGTTTTGTGGACTAGTTAAAAATGTTAGATTTCCAGACAACCATGCTTCCTCTATGTTCAACAAGGTGAGGTTAGAGGAAAACAAGTTTGTTGGGCTGAAAACACATGACTACCATATTTTGTTTGAAGAATTCTTACCTTTGGATGCAATGAAGATATTACCTGAACATGTTGCTATGCCTTTGGTTAAGCTGGCCAGGTGTTTCAAGGTCATTACTTCCAAGATTGCCAGCAATAAAGAAATAGAAATGGTTGAAGAAGAGATGCAAGAGATATTATGCCAACTGAAGAAGATTTTTCCTCCAACATTCTTCGATATCATGGAGCATCTAGTTATACATTCCCAGCTAAAGTGAGACTTGTTGGACCTGTTCAATTTAGGAACATATGGTCGATCGAAATGTTCATTGGCAACATGAAAAACTGGGTACACAATAGAAGCCACCCTGCAGGATCTATTGCAGAAGGATATTTGATTGATGAGTGTTTAACATTTTGTTCTTGATATGTGGATGATTGTAACACTAAGTTCAACAGAGCACCAAGACATGATGACAACATGACTAGTAGTGCAAAAACAAATGGCAGCAAGTACTTGACGATTTTTGGAAGACCATTATCAGCTTGCACTACTGCTTGAACTAGATTTCCTGTCTTGGACACAAGCACAGAAGTATGTACTCTTCAATTACAAACACATCCATTTTTACACAGAGAAGAATGTCAAATCTTTAGCTAGGCAAAAAGAGGAAAAGTAAAAGACAATTAGCAGCAGAACATCATGGGACATTCCATAGTTGGTTTATTGACCATGTGCAGTCTTTGCTTCTTAAAGGCACGAAATTGCCTGAAGAAATTGTGCTGCTAGCAAATAAACCTTACATGAGGTTGAAGAAGCACAACAACTACACCAATAATAGTTGTGAATTCCACGCAAAGGAGTATGCAACAGGCAAAAGTACTCAATGTGATGGAGTATCAAACTCAACTATATATGACTTCTAGTTATAGTTCAAAAGATAAAGACCCATTGAAAAGACAAGTAGAATATTATGGTACTAGAATAATTGAAATTGTTGAGTTAAATTATTCCAATGAAGGAAGTGTTGTCCTGTTCAAATATGAATGGGCAAAACCTACTGGAATTAAAAACATTGTCAACTTTGGGATAATACAAGTAAACCTGAAGCAGTTAGAATTGGGATCAGAACCATTTATATTTTCAACTCAAGTTAAGTAGATATAATATGTGAAAGATGTTGTAGATGATGAATGGTACTCTATTGTAGGCATTGATTGTAAACTGGCGCCAAAAAAGTGCCGGTAATCCGGACACGTGAGGTAGTGCCAGTCATCTCGCCATCAAAAGAACGTGACACCTGCTAGAGACCAAAGAGCTCGACGCGCCTCATGTCCTCCTGCGATCCTTCACCACAGCGAGCTCGGCCTTGGCCCTCTTCAGTTGGTCCTGCAGAGCGGCGACCTCCGTGTCTCGCGCCGCCAGCTTCTCCTCCAGCTCCAGCGCGTATGCTGAGGAGTACATCGCGTAGTTCACGGCCTGCTCTCAGACAATGCGATCGATGGGAATCCATTAGATGCGCATACCAAAGGAATTTACATTTGTTGGCATACCTTGAGAACCTCTACGTTGCACGACGCGACGACATCAGACGGCTTGCTGGCGGCAAAGACGCGCTCCAGCGGTGGCGCGACGGCGCCTCGCAGCAACTCCCGTGCGGCCTCCCAGTCTGTGCCGTCGTCGCTGTGTCCGTTGGGGACGCGCGTCGGCTTCCGGGAGAAGCCTGGGGGCGGCGAGCACGCGCCGGCGGGCGCCGAGATGCCATGCGCGGCAGGTCGCCTGCTTGGCAGCACAGGAGAAGGCCGCCCCTCCTCGCCGAATGCTTCCTTCAGACTCCTCTTCTTTCCGCACGACGGGGCGTCGCTGCCCGCCTCGCTTTTCACCTTGCTCGCCGATGCCGCCGCGTTTTCCGCCCGAATGGATTTCATCATGCCGTAGACCAGGGGATCCATTCCTTCGGAACCGGCGGTTGTATGAACACAAGTAGGCGGCGTCGCTGGCACCGGCGACGCGGGAGATATCATGGCGGCGACAAGGTTGCTCTCGCAAAGATAGGTCCTGAGATCGACGGGGGCGGCGTCGTGAGCCTCCAGCAGCTTCGCCGCCATTTTTTCCTCCTCGCCGTTGAGCACCGGCTCGACGAGCGAGCTCGTGGGCGGCTCTCCCCACTCCACGGGGCAAGTCCACGGCTCCGGCGACGAGAGGAAGAAGAACCCGTGCTTCCAGCCCGTGTTACGGTGCGGCAAACCCGCGAAGCATAGGGACGCGTCTCTGGCTCGGAAAAAATACCAGCCTTTGCGCTTGTTTTTCTGGGAGAACAGTGGGAGGCATCCGAAGAAGTAGCGGAACACGGCGATGGACGGCGGCACGCCGGCGGAGCGGCAGAGCACGAGGAAGCCCGCCATGATGCGCCACCCGTTGGGCGCCAGCTGGGTCGGCGCGATGCCGAAGTGGGCGAGCGCGTCGCGGTAGAACGGGTGGAGCGGGACGCGCATCCCAGCCTCCAGCGCGTGCGCGTACACGCACACGGCGCCCGGCGGCGGGGACGAGCTCGCGCGCAGGTCGCCGGCGGAGCGAGCCGTGTACTGATCCTTGGGCACGCCGTATTGCTGGCACAGAGCGTCGACCTCGTCCTGCGTGCGCAGGAAAGAGACGACGCCCTCGGCGTCGGGGGGCGCCGGGAGGACGACGGCAGCGGCGTCGTTATCGTCGTCGGTGGTGGCGGCGTGGTGGTTCTGGTCATCGTCGGACGAATCGACGCGGTAGTCGGGGTCGTCGTCGTTGCCCGAAGAGGAGGAAGAGGAGCAAGGCATCGCGCGCGTCGGTTCTCGCGCGAGGTGTCCCACTTTTTTCCTTCAATGAGGCAGAGGATGAAGATGAAAACGAGAGTTAAGTGGCCGGTAGACAAGCGTAAGAGCATCTCCACTCGTCCCCCGACGAGGCACCCGAGCGACGTTTTTTCCATCCGGACGGCGAAATTCGGCCCAGTCGCGCCCCCGGTTCCTCTTTTTCGTCCGGATTTGACCCTTCATCCATCCGGCGAGCCCACGCCATCCCCGGCCCCCCGGGGCGCGCTCGGGGACTCCGGACGAAGCTAAACCAACCGCCCACGCCCACGTGTCTCCTCTTTCGTCCGGATTCCCCGAGCCATCCTCTTTTTCCCCGAGAAACGCCGCTTGGGGAGCACACGACTGGGAAACTACTCCTCCCCACGCCAAATCTTCCTCCAATCCGGACGAAAAATTCGCCGGATTTGGGCGTGGGGAGCGCCAACGAGTGGGGATGCTCTAAACTCCTTCTGTTAGGTTCCCGAGGAGCATTGAGTATTGAGCAGTTCAATACTCCGGGTCTCCGGCGACGGGAGAGCACCAGATGCATCAGTACTGTAGAACACATGTGTACTCATTTTGATTTGGACCCATATCAGCCGGTCACATTTTAAATTTCAAGATCAGGTTTAAAATGCATACCTCATTTACTATGAGTTTGACATATTTGAAAAAGCAGTTTGACTCCTAGGATTCTCGAAGGAAAAAATGCAATATTATATAGCATCATGTTATGTTGAATCCTATGATGTTAAAAAATAAGAGAATTATCCTACGAAGTTGAAAAAAAAACAAGAATTCCATCCGAGAGTGTTTGAATGTGATATAATAAAATTCAAGCTTTGGAAATCTTGTGCAATAAGTATTGGCCTAAAAAGATCTTTTAAATTCCGTCGAATTCCGTCAAAAGAGCTCTAGGATCGTACATCGGCCACAATAGGAGGGTCATGTCCTCTTCAGTTCTATAATATTAGAGAGCCTGAATTTGTCTTTGCTTTTCGAAACAAAGTATTTTTTTGGAGCAACCGGGAAGAGCCATTAAGCAAGAGGCGAAAACGGTCCACTGTACAAGGATTGCATGTTTAGGTTAAGGTGTAAACATGCGAGAAACCACCATAACTGAACACGACCAAAAATCTAGTTTAGCTCGGCAGGAAAGTTCTGCACTCGACGATAGCAAAGGCAAGATCCATCTGCATGATGTCCTCCCTAACAATGGACGCCACCTCGAGGTAGGTGAGGCGATGACCAGTGAAGATGCGGTGGTTCCTCTCTTTCCAAGCGTTTAAGAGAACATACAACAACCGACCACTTATACACCGCATGTTGTTGCGCGGCTTGCCAGCAATGATGGCGTCCCACCAGTCTGAGGTGGAGGTGTAACTTTGTCTGTGCGTGACGATTCCCTTGTTGTCTTCCCCCTCTAAGAGATGGCCAGCATGATGGGGTAATCCTTGCAGAGATGGATGGTCGTTTCAAAAGCAAGTAGGCATAGCGGGCATATGGGGTAATGGGGCCATCCTCTAGTAGCCAACATGTCAGTGAGCAGGATCTTGCGATGAAGGCCAAGCCAGACGAAGAGCTTGCATTTGGGTTCCGTGTGTGCCATCCAAATCTTCTTAGCATCGAACTTGGCAAAACCGTCCAAGAACTGGACATGGTATGCAGAACCAGCAGAGTAAGAACCCTCCGCATTGAGAGTCCAGGTGATGGTGTCCGGCTACTCCGGGGTGAGATGCATGGCCGCTACACCGGCCTAGACTTGCAAATACTGCGCAAGCTGCACATGTGTGGAAAGCCCTGCGATGGAACAGATCCAGTTGTCATCATGCAACTCTTTGGCGACGGAGCGTGCTTTTCTTGTAGCCACCTTGAATAGATCCAGAGCCCATACAAGGACTGGCCCGCGGCCGGACCAAGAGTCGAACCAGAAGGAAGTAGATTCGCCGTTGCCGATTGTGATCTTCGTGGCGGCACGGAAAAGAGCCCACTCCGCGTCGTCACAGGGAAGATTGGAGCCCACAAAGTACACCGCGGGTCAGCCCATTGAAGCCACGGCCACCTCAGCCGAAGAGGGCGCCCGGAGCAATCCAGGTGAAGAATACCAAGCCCCCCCCCCCCCCCCCCCCAAGTCGTTAGGTCTACAAACCGTCTTCCAGTTTACTAGTGTGTGCCCGTTCGACGCATGTTCAGCGTCGTCACCACCCCACATGAAGTTTCATGCAATTCTGTTGATCTTATCACGTGCCCATTTGGACATCGGGATGGCAGTGGCATGGTATATGGCCTTGGCCATGAGCACCAATTTTGCGAGCGTGATCCTTCCGAGGCACGCCAGATTCTTGTCAATCCATCTAGGGAGCTTGCCGGTGATTTTATCAATGAGCGGCTGCAGGTCAACTTTGCGAAGACGGCGAAAGAGGAGAGGATGCCCCAAATATTTGCCAGGGGAAGTCACGATCGTGGTGAGAAATTCAAACAGGACGTCTTCGAGGTTGATGCCACCAAAGTGCACCGGAAATCCCTCGGTCTGGGTCATGTTTGTGACAAGTCCAGTACCCTTGCCAAAACAATCGAGGATGGCGAAGATGGCATGAAGGTCGTCTTTAATAGGGTTTACAAAGATACCCGCATATCGGATTATGAGAGATTCTGCATTGGGTCACACGTGATCTGATGGGGCTCGAGATACCGCGGTTGGTGGCCATAGCAAGGATGCGTTGGAGTGGGTCGATGCCAAGAACGAATATCATGGGGAATAGCGGGTCCCCTTGACGTAGAACCTTGTCTCTCCAAATCTGGCTGAAGGACTGTGGAAGTAGCCGAAGCTAGCGAGAATGGCCTTCCCGGCTCGCCATTGAGGACTCTAGAAGTAACCGAAGCCATCGATAAGCAAACCTAGTCTCTCCAAATCTGGCTGAAGCCCAGCGCTTTCATGACCTCCAACAGGTAGGCCCATCCCATAGAGTCGAAGGCCTTGGAGATGTCGAACTTGAGGAACATACTCGGGGTCTTGGAGGAGTGTAATTCCTTGATGAGGTTCTGGACATACAGGAGGTGGTCATGGATGCTCCTCTTTTTGACGAATGTGCTTTGGCATTTGGAGACAATGTCCGAAGGGATAGGCGCGAGCTTGTTAGCAAGAAGCTTGGAGAAAATCTTGGAGAGGCTATGGATTAGGTTGATCGGCCTGTAGTCAGCAATGCGCAGAACATCCGACTTCTTTCGGATGAGGATGATATTGGACGAGTTAATAAGGTTTGGATATCCCCCACGAAGGTTGGTCATGTGGTAGATCACCACCACGATGTCATCCTTTATGATGTACCAGCAAGACTTGAAGAAAGTGTCAATGAAGTCGTTAGGGCCGGGGGGCCTTCACCATAGGTAGAGCGAAAATGGCCCCCTCAATATTATCCTCGTCGAAAGGGGTGTCCAGTTGAGTGGTCATGGGCAGTATAATTGAGGCGCTCTGAGTCGAGGCTCGACTTCCTAGGCGCTTTGGAACCAAGAATGACCTTGAAGTGACAGTTTAGCACGTCCTCTTTATCTTCCTTGGTGATAACATCTGCCGGAGCAGAGCTGAGGTTCTGAATATGGACCTTGCGACGGTGGAGGCTATTCGCTCTAGCGTGAAAAAGCTTGGAATTGGCATCCCCTAAATGGATACAGGTGAGTCTGGATGTTTGGCGCAACTTGGTCTTCTGGTTTGCTAGCAGGCCAAGTAGGAGGACTTGAGTTGACGACGAAGAGCCCTCTCCTCCACGGATAGCGGCCTAGTCTCCTTGGCCTGGTGAAGACGCCAAATGATCTCTTTGGTCGCTACAATCTGGAGCGCACATCTCCAACACATTCATGTTGTCATTTCTTCATGGCTTTAGTAGTACGTGATAGCTTGATGTGAACCCGATGAATGGGGGCCAAAGCCTGCACCTCCTTTGTCCACGCCTCCAAGACGGTTTCCTTAAAGCCTTGCATGTGCAACCGAGACTCTTCAAACTTGAAGGTAGACTTCCTCGCGGTCGCGACGGAACCCTGAAGGAAGAGGGAAGAATGGTCTGAACAAGCCGAAGTGATGGCCTAGAGGTGAGTGTTAGGAAAAATCTCGTCCCACTCGTTGGAGAAGAAGACATGGTCGATCTTGGTGAGGACGGGGTCACCCTGTTCATTTGATCAAGTAAACGACGCCCGTCCATGCACATGTCCTTTAGCTCAAGGAAGTCGTCTGCCGCACGAAAATTGCCGGGTAGACGCCTATTGATGTTCAGGTTGTTCTTGTTGGAAGCTTTAGTGGTGAGGTTGAAATATCCCATGAGGATCCACGAGGCGCGCACGAAAGGCTTTAGACCTCGGAGTTCGTCGATGAAGGTGAGCTTCTCCTGGTCGCCCTGCGGGCCGTAGACCCAAGTGCTGGACCACTTAGAGCTGTCGCTGAGCAAAGTGAACGTATCAGTGAGCGTGAAGGTGGTGAGTGGATGTCCGTGAGGCTCACGAAAGCGTTGGAGCGGGTCAGGATCATGATCCACGAGTCCCAATGGTGGGAAGGACGACATAGTTAGCGGTGAAGCATGGGCCGAGGGTGTAGCTTATCATGGCGTCGTCGACCAAAACCTTAAACCTTGGGATGAAGGTAGTAGAAGATAGTAGTACGAGTGTCTTTAACTAAGTCGCAAACAGCGTCACGATGCACCCTGCTGTTGAGGCCTCTCCGGTTCCACTCAAAATATTAACTTTTTTGTGTCATTAAAGGAGATACTTGGACACTAAATGAATCGCAGAAGCTTTGCATGGAGAACTCGACGCAGATTCTGGTAGTTGATGCCATGGAGAGACGTATCGGTGCAGTAAGGCAAACTCCAAGTAGCAAAACAAAGTATAGACGTAATAAATACGTACATACACTCACCACTATAAATGTACACAATTATATCTTACCCTTGTGGACATCTTTGAAAGACAAATACAAATACTGATCCGACGACCCTTGAGAATGATGAAGTCATCTCAGACATCTCGCTGTCGACAGAAACATCACCTCCACCGAAGAATATTCTGTTGGTGTTTATTCATTGGTGCCATGGAAGTGATACTGTCCTTCTAACCATCCAACGATAAATTAGTTCTCGAACATGAATTTATCTTCAAGTGTATTTTACACTAAAAAAACCACTATATTCTATATGACACAAAATTGCTCCAAAACATATTTTACACGAATCCATAGTAAAAAATTCTAAGTATTTCAAGCGCATGAAAAGTTGACTTCAATGTGAACCATCTTTGGATTTCTATCCTCTACAAATACAATAAATGATAGAAAATCCATGGACATTTTAAGCATGTATCCTAGTTCCCCCCTTCAGCATTATAAATCCAGCGTGTATCACTAAGTCATAGATTTAACCAACGTAATACAAAGTATATATGTTAAAATGTATATTATTATAAGTTTCGATGTTATATTTTTCAATAATATATTTTACAGTTCATGTTATATTGGTTAAATTAATAATCAAGCTATACGCGTTAGTTTTACAATCTCGAACGGAGGTAGTACTAAATAAAAACAATTAGGTACAAAGTAGCTAAGTGAATTCATACATCATATTGCTCAATAATTATTTCTAACTTGTGTTTTACAATATTTTACATTGTTTGAATTATTGCCTTTACGTCGGAGAGTTTTAAATAAGATACTACATTAACACTTGTTTGATGGAATCTGCGTTACAAAACAGAACAAAACACATAGGATTCCATTGCTTGGTCGAATGTATTTGTTTTCGGAGGAGGGCATCACTCGGAAATTCGAGTGAAATGCATGGGTAGTCCTGGAAGTTGACGGCAATGTCCAAAACAGTCCTGGAACTCAGGATTTGCCTCAACGCAGTCCTTAATCTCGTTATGCATGTTCACATACGGTCCCAAATACGACTGACTACAATATTTTGTTGACGTGGCACTGGATTCCCACTGGTAGGCGCTGGTCTTCCTCAATACCATATGAATCCAGTATTCTGGTGGTATGTTGGAACTAGAGGAATCTCTTGTCGGAGGTCGGAGGAGGGCTGGCCCACAGGAAGGCGTGGACGAGGGATCGCGTCCCAGCGGTCGTGCTCGACCTGAGGTTAGGGCATCTCTAACGTGTTCGGATGCCTCTAGCTGGATAAAAATTCGCGAACCCATCTCTAAAACGGATGGTTGCGGTGTTCGGAACAACTCAAAGCCGGTTCAAATTTGGATCTTGTTTGTGTGGCCACGGACACCGATCGCTGGCCGCTCGTGTCCTCCCCTTGTCCTTTCCTGGCCCGCATGTTATAGGGAGATAGCTTCATTTTTCATTAAAATTAGACATATTACATTTTTCTTAATATTACCTACTACTAGTCTAGCTACGTAGGGGTCCGGCGGCCTCGCTGCCGGGGCTGTGGATTTCACTCGACGCGGGCGGCCTATACGCGTGAGGATTCCACTCCAGCTTACCAGCTGGGTGGCTCGGCGACGGCTCTCTTGCGGCGTTCCTCCGCGACCGCCCTCCTCCGTTCCGTCCTCGCAGCTTGGACGCGCTCGCGCTTCGCCTCATGCGGCGTCAGCATCCGCTTCCCGCACAACGCGAGCTCCTGCAAGGCAGCGCGTTCCACAGCGGTCCGTGCCTCCAGGCGGACGCGGCCGGCGTCCTGGGCCTCGTGGTTCCCCTGCCGACAACGCAGGCGCTCTTGGCAGCCGCGCTCCACCGACGCAGCAGCCTCCCAGGCGCGCCGCCCGGGCGAGGGCAGCTGGAGGAGGTGGCGGGCTGCTTGCAGAGCGAGGAGCTCGTTCTTCCGGCCGATGAGGTCGCCTAAATGGCGGCGACCGGCCCGAACGGAGGCCTCGTGCTCCTTCGTCATGCGTGTGAGCTCGGCGAGACGCTCCTCGATGGCGACGTTGATCTTCGCCATCTCGAGGTCGTGGAGGTAATCCTCCGCGTCGACGGGCTCCTCCTCCGCGACGGGCTCTGCCTCCTCCTCCACTACGGGCTCCTCCTCCTCCTCCGCGGCCTCGTACCAGCCGTCCATGGCCTCGTGCCAGCCGTCCGCGGCCGCCTCCACTAGCTCCGCGTCTTCTTCCTTCTTCACTGCCCCCTCGGCGGCAACGCGGATCGCCTCATCGTCGGCGACAACGCGCGTCCTACCGCTCCTCCTCCCCCCGTCCGCGGGAACCTGGCACGGGCAGCGAGGGAGAGGTTGGCCCACGTGGTCTACAGAGTGCGCGGCATGGGAGGACAGGTCGCCGGAGAAGGTATATGTCGTCGTGGTGAACAGACAGATGCCATGGGATGGCTTAAGTCGGGGCTGAATGTGCGCTAGAGGATTCGGGGGAGGGTTTTGGTAAAGATGGATGGATTTCCGGCTGAAGTTCTCAAGAACAGGGCCTTGGCCCGAGGAAGAAGAAGAAGAACAGTGGGATTATCTCCTCCTCAGATCTTTCTATTCCTTGCTCAAACGGTGTTACAGGTTTCTGATTACAACCCTTCGTGCCTCTTGCTTGTATACCCGCGTAATGGGGGTGCCCCCTCTCCTTATATAGGGGAGAGGGTGGCTTACAGGGGAAGAAAACCCTAGGAAACCCTAATGGCATCTTTGACTGGACAAATTACTTTATAAAGCTACTTTAGCTACTAATGGCGGCGCCGGTATCTTTAATCAGGGAGGCTGACGTCCTCCGGTACCTTTTACGTCACCATCTGCTTTTGGCGTCAGGGCTTCGGTTAAAGCTGAAGTGCTTCGCTCATCTTTGTCTTCTAGCTCCTTAGATAATCTTTGACCAGCTTGACCGACGTGCTACAGTGCAGCTTGTACCGGTGCTCCGGTAGCTTCTTAGCCGGTTTCGGTATACCCCTCCTGGGATACCGGCACGTTTTACTTTGTTAGCTCGAACCTCCCGGAATAACCTTTAAACCGGTACTTTGATGGCTCAAACCATCCGGTTTGGCATGCCTTTGGCATACCGGGGGTCATCCCCCCAACATTAGTCCCCGAAGCTGGTATAGTCCGGTGGATTCTATCCAACAGACCATGCCAGGTTCCCTTTACACAAGGTATCGGTTTAATCCTTCCGGAATCCGGATCAAGCTCTTCGGCTTCTTTGCCGAACTTATGCCTCTGTACCGGTTTCTCCGGTATCTCTTTCATTAAATGTCTCCTCGGCGAAGTCGAGAATATCTTGGGTACAGCGCCTGTCAGAGACATGCGCACTGTGCCTGGCGCGCGACAGTGTCAGACGTCACTTCTCTTTGTCTTATGCGCCCGCATTTATGGCGCCGCGCCGGATCCGCGCCACCGCTTCGTATCCGTGTGGCCTCCCTGTGTCTCTCCCTTTTCGGGGCGTGTATCCGCATGCCACGTGGCGGCCCACGAAGCAAACCGCCGCGGCCCAGCGGTTGCCAGCCCATTACTCTCTTCTCCTATTTAAGGGCGAGGCAGTTCTCCTTCCTCTTCTTCTTCGCATTCTCCCCCTTTGCACGCGCACTCAGAGCTCTCCGCCCGTCGCGCTCCCATCATCGCCGGTCGCCGCCAGAGCCCTGCTCCGACGAACGCCAGCCATCTCTTCCGCTGCGCCACGATTCTCCGCCGCGCGGAGGACCTCAGAGGAGCTTCTAGGCCCGCTGCATCGATTTCCCGTTCGTAGCACCTGCGCCTCTCCGTCGCCGGACCTCATCGACGACCAAGAGCCCACCGCGCCTCCGACGACCTCCATCCTCAGCGCCTTGTGATACGTCTCAAACGTATCTATAATTTCTTATGTTCCATGCTACTTATGATGATACTCACATGTTTTATACACATTATATGTCATTATTATGCATTTTCCGGCACTAACCTATTAACGAGATGCCGAAGAGCCGATTCTTTGTTTTCTCTGCTGTTTTTGGTTTCAGAAATCCTAGTAAGGAAATATTCTCGGAATTGGACGAAATCAACGCCCAGGGGCCTATTTTTACACGAAGCTTCCAGAAGACCAAAGGAGTCACGAAGTGGGGCCACGAGGTGGCCAGACACTAGGGCGGCGCAGCCCAGGTCTTGGCCGCGCCGGCCTGTCGTGTGGGGCCCTCGTGTGGCCCCCTGACCTGCCCTTCCGCCTACATATAGTCTTCGTCGCGAAACCCCCAGTACTGAGAGCCACGATACGGAAAACCTTCCAGAGACGCCGCCGCCGCCAATCCCATCTCGGGGGATTCAGGAGATCGCCTCCGGCACCCTGCCGAAGAGGGGAATCATCTCTCGGAGGACTCTACACCGCCATGGTCGCCTCCGGATTGATGTGTGAGTAGTTCACCCCTGGACTATGGGTCCATAGCAGTAGCTAGATGGTCGTCTTCTCCCCATTGTGCTATCATTGTCTGATCTTGTGAGGTGCATAACAGGATCAAGATCATCTATCTGTAAAGCTACATGTGCGTTTGTTGGGATCCGATGGATAGAGAATACTATGTTATGTTGATTATCAATCTATTACCTATGTGTTGTTTATGATCTTGCATGCTCTCCGTTATTAGTAGAGGCTCTGGCCAAGTTTTTACTCTTAACTCCAAGAGGGAGTATTTATGCTCGATAGTGGGTTCATGCCTCCATTAAATGCAGGACAGTGTGAGAAAGTTCTAAGGTTGTGGATGTGCTGTTGCCACTAGGGATAAAACATTGATGCTATGTCCGAGGATGTAGTTATTGATTACATTACGCACCATACTTAATGCAATTGTCTGTTGTTTGCAACTTAATACTGGAAGGGGTTCGGATGATAACCTGAAAGTGGACTTTTTAGGCATAGATGCATGCTGGATAGCGGTCTATGTACTTTGTCGTAATGCCCAATTAAATCTCACAATACTCATCATGTCATGTATGTGCATTGTCATGCCCTCTCTATTTGTCAATTGCCCAACTGTAATTTGTTTACCCAATATGCTATTTCTTATGGGAGAGACACCTCTAGTGAACTGTGGACCCCGGTCCATTCTTTTACATCGAATACAATCTACTGCAATACTTGTTCTACTGTTCTCTGCAAACAATCATCATCCACACTATACATCTAATCCTTTGTTACAAAAGCCGGTGAGATTGACAACCTCACTGTTTCGTTGGGGCAAAGTACTTTGGTTGTGTTGTGCAGGTTCCACGTTGGCGCCGGAATCCCTGGTGTTGCGCCGCACTACATCTCGCCGCCATCAACCTTCAACGTGCTTCTTGGCTCCTACTGGTTCGATAAACCTTGGTTTCTTACTGAGGGAAAACTTGCTCCTGTACACATCATACCTTCCTCTTGGGGTTCCCAACATCACAAGGAAGCTACTACACCCACGTCAACTGTGCGCAAGCAGCTCTTTTTCTGGCGCCGTTGCCGGGGAGATCAAGACACGCTGCAAGGGGAGTCTCCACCTCCAATCTCTTTACTTTGTTTTTTGTCTTGCTTTACTTTATTTACTGCTTTGTTTGCTCTCTTTATATCAAAAACACAAAAAAATTAGTTACTTGTTTTACTTTACTTAATTCCATGCATGTTTTTATTTCACTAGTTAGGCTTAATGGAAAACAACAAAAATATTAGAGATCTTTATAGTATTTATCTCGAGTTAGGACATGAGGTGTTTGAAGAGAAAATTAAAAAACCTATGGAACTTTATATGTGTGCTAATGGCAATGTTAGTAGTATGAATGCTTTGAACACTATTATTGCTAATGCTATGGAAGAATTTAAGCTTGGGGAAGCTGTTTTTGATGAGAATGATATTTTTAGTCCCCCAAACATGGAGGAGAAAATTTACTTTGATGATACCTTGCCTCCCATTTATGATGATAGTGGTATCTTGGTGCCACCTACTATGAAGGATAAAGTTTATTATGATTATACTATGCCTCCTACACTTGATGAGAATAATAATGATAGCTACTTTGTTGAATTTTCTCCCACTATTACTAATAAAATTGATTATGCTTATGTGGAGAGTAATGATACTTTTATGCATGTAGCTCATGATAAAAATGCTTTATGTGATAGTTATATTGTTGAGTTTTCTCATGATACTACTGAAAGTTATTATGAGAGAGGGAAACATGGTTGTATGCATCTTAATAATATTAAGTTTCCCCTCTTTATGTTGAAAATCTTGAAGCTGCACTTGTTTTATCTTTCTATGCTTGTTGCATTATGCTTCTTGAACTTGTTTATTTACAAAATTCCTATGCATAGGAAGAATGTTAGACTTAAATGTGTTTTGAATTTGCCTCTTGATGCTCTCTTTTTGCTTCAAATACTATTTCTTATGAGTGCATCATTAAAACTGCTGAGCCCATCTTAATGGCTATAAAGAAAGAACTTCTTGGGAGATAACCCATGTGTTTATTTTGCTACAGTAACGTTTGTTTTATATTTGAGTCTTGGAAGTTGTTACTACTGTAGCAACCTCTCCTTATCTTAGTTTTATTGCATTGTTGTGCCAAGTAAAGTCTCTAATAGAAGGATGATACTAGATTTGGATTACTGCGCAGAAACAGATTTCTTTTCTGTCACGAATCTGGGTCTAATTCTCTGTAGGTAACTCAGAAAATTATGCCAATTTACGTGAGTGATCCTCAGATATGTACGCAACTTTCATTAGTTTTAAGTTTTCTCATCTGAGCAAGTCTGGTGCCTCTTAAAAATACGTCTTTACGAACTGTTCTGTTTTGGCAGATTCTGCCTTTTATTTCGCATTGCCTGTTTTGTCATGCTTGATGGATTTTTCAATTCCATTGACTTTCAGTAGCTTTGTGCAATTTCCAGAAGTATAAAGAATTATTGTGTCACCTCTGAATATTTGAATTTTGATTATGCACTAACCCTCTAATGAGTTTGTTTCGAGTTTGGTGTGGAGGAAGTTTTCAAGGATCAAGAGAGGAGGATGATACAATATGATCAAGGAGAGTGAAAGCTCTAAGCTTGGGGATGCCCCGGTGGTTCACCCCTGCATATATCAAGAAGACTCAAGCGTCTAAGCTTGGGGATGCCCAAGGCATCCCCTTCTTCATCGACAACATTATCAAGTTCCTCCCCTGAAACTATATTTTTATTCCATCACATCTTATGTACTTTGCTTGGAGCGTCTGTTTGTTTTTGTTTTTGTTTTGTTTAAATAAAATGGATCGTAGCATTCATTGTGTGGGAGAGAGACACGCTCCGCTGTTGCATATGGACAAATATGTCCTTAGGCTTTACTCATAGTATTCATGGCGAAAGTTTCTTCTTCGTTAAATTGTTATATGGTTGGAATTGGAAAATGATACATGTAGTAATTGCTGAAAATATCTTGAATAATGTGATACTTGGCAATTGTTGTGCTCATGTTTAATCTCTTGCATCATATACTTTGCACCTATTAATGAAGAAATACATAGAGCTTGCTAAAATCTGATTTGCATGTTTGGTTTCTCTAAGGTCTAGATAATTTCTAGTATTGAGTTTGAACAACAAGGAAGACGGTATAGAGTCTTATAATGTTTACAATATGTCTTTTATGTGAGTTTTGCTGCACCGCTTCATCCTTGTGTTTGTTTCAAATAAACCTTGCTAGCCTAAGCCTTGTATTGAGAGGGAATACTTCTCATGCATCCAAAATCCTTGAGCCAACCACTATGCCATTTGTGTCCACCATACCTACCTACTACATGGTATTTCTCCGCCATTCCAAAGTAAATTGCTTGAGTGCTACCTTTAAAATTTCCATTCTTTATCTTTGCAATATATAGCTCATGGGACAAATAGCTTAAAAACTATCGTGGTATTGAATATGTACTTATGCACTTTATCTCTTATTAAGTTGCTTGCTGTGCGATAACCATGTTTCTGCGGACGCCATCAACTATTTCTTTGTTGAATATCATGTGAGTTGCTATGCATGTTCGTCTTGTCTGAAGTAAGAGTGATTTATCATGATCAAATGGTTTGAGTATGCATATTGTTAGAGAAGAACATTGGGCCGCTAACTAAAGCCATGATCCATGGTGGAAGTTTCAGTTTGGACAACAAACCTCAATCTCTTATGAGAATATTATCTATTGTTGAATGCTTATGCATTAAAGAGGAGTCCATTATCTGTTGTCTATGTTGTCCCGGTATGGATGTCTAAGTTGAGAATAACCAAAAGCGAGAAATCCAATGCGAGCTTTCTCCTTAGACCTTTGTACAGGCGGCATAGAGGTACCCCTTTGTGACACTTGGTTGAAACATGTGCTATGCTATGATAATCCATGTAAATCCAAGCTAATTAGGACAAGGTGCGGGCACTATTGGTATACTATGCATGAGGCTTGCAACTTGTAGGATATAATTTACATAACTCATATGCTTTATTACTACAGTTGACAAAATTGTTTCTTGTTTTCAAAACCAAAGCTCTAGCACAAATATAGCAATCGATGCTTTCCTCTTTGAAGGACCTTTCTTTTACTTTTATGTTGAGTCAGTTCACCTATCTCTCTCTACCTCAAGAAGCAAACACTTGTGTGAACTGTGCATTGATTCCTACATACTTGCATATTGCACTTGTTATATTACTTTACATTGACAATATCCATGAGATATACATGTTACAAGTTGAAAGCAACCGCTGAAACTTCATCTTCCTTTGTGTTGCTTCAATACCTTTACTTTGAATTATTGCTTTATGAGTTAACTCTTATGCAAGACTTATTGATGCTTGTCTTGAAATACTATTCATGAAAAGTCTTTGATTTATGATTCAATTGTTTACTCATGTCATTTACCATTGTTTCAAATCGCTGCATTCGTTACATGTGCTTACAATAGTATTGATCAAGATTATGTTGGTAGCATTGTCACCAAGAAATTATCTTTGTTATCGTTTACCTACTCGGGACGAGTAGGAACTAAGCTTGGGGATGCTTGATACGTCTCAAACGTATCTATAATTTCTTATGTTCCATGCTACTTTTATGATGATACTCACATGTTTTATACACATTATATGTCATTATTATGCATTTTCTGGCACTAACCTATTAACGAGATGCCGAAGAGCCAGTTGCTGTTTTCTGCTGTTTTTGGTTTCAGAAATCCTAGTAAGCAAATATTCTCGGAATTGGACGAAATCAACGCCCAGGGCCTATTTTTACACGAAGCTTCCAGAAGACCGAAGGAGTCACGAAGTGGGGCCACGAGGTGGCCAGACACTAGGGCGGCGCGGCCCAGGTCTTGGCCACGCCGGCCTGTCGTGTGGGGCCCTCGTATGGCCCCCTGACCTGCCCTTCCGCCTACATATAGTCTTCGTCGCGAAACCCCCAGTACCGAGAGCCACGATACGGAAAACCTTCCAGAGACGCCGCCGCCGCCAATCCCATCTCGGGGGATTCAGGAGATCGCCTCCGGCACCCTGCCGAAGAGGGGAATCATCTCTCGGAGGACTCTACACCGCCATGGTCGCCTCCGGATTGATGTGTGAGTAGTTCACCCCTGGACTATGGGTCCATAGCAGTAGCTAGATGGTCGTCTTCTCCTCATTGTGCTATCATTGTCTGATCTTGTGAGCTGCATAACATGATCAAGATCATCTATCTGTAAAGCTACATGTGCGTTTGTTGGGATCTGATGGATAGAGAATACTATGTTATGTTGATTATCAATCTATTACCTATGTGTTGTTTATGATCTTGCATGCTCTCTGTTATTAGTAGAGGCTCTGGCCAAGTTTTTACTCTTAACTCCAAGAGGGAGTATTTATGCTCGATAGTGGGTTCATGCCTCCATTAAATGCGGGACGATGTGAGAAAGTTCTAAGGTTGTGGATGTGCTGTTGCCACTAGGGATAAAACATTGATGCTATGTCTGAGGATGTAGTTATTGATTACATTACGCACCATACTTAATGCAATTGTCTGTTGTTTGCAACTTAATACTGGAAGGGGTTCGGATGATAACCTGAAAGTGGACTTTTTAGGCATAGATGCATGCTGGATAGCGGTCTATGTACTTTGTCGTAATGCCCAATTAAATCTCACAATACTCATCATGTCATGTATGTGCATTGTCATGCCCTCTCTATTTGTCAATTGCCCAACTGTAATTTGTTTACCCAATATGCTATTTCTTATGGGAGAGACACCTCTAGTGAACTGTGGACCCCGGTCCATTCTTTTACATCGAATACAATCTACTGCAATACTTGTTCTACTGTTCTCTGCAAACAATCACCATGCACACTATACATCTAATCCTTTGTTACAGCAAGCCGGTGAGATTGACAACCTCACTGTTTCGTTGGGGCAAAGTACTTTGGTTGTGTTGTGCAGGTTCCACGTTGGCGCCGAAATCCCTGGTGTTGCGCCGCACTACATCTTGCCGCCATCAACCTTCAACGTGCTTCTTGGCTCCTACTGGTTCGATAAACCTTGGTTTCTTACTGAGGGAAAACTTGTTGCTGTACACATCATACCTTCCTCTTGGGGTTCCCAACATCACAAGGAAGCTACTACGCCCACGTCAACTGTGCGCAAGCACCTTGCGCCGCCACAGGTTGGCCTCAATGCTTGTTTGCCTTTTTCTCTTCACTTGGCGTTCTTCGTCTGGTTGGGGCTTTACTTTCTCTCTTTCTTTTGCTTTTTCCTCTTATTCGTAGATCTTCGCGCAAGGCTAGGATTTGGGAAAGTTGTTTCTAGGTAGAATTCGGAACCTTTTAATTCCACATGTCTACCGAATCCCACCCTTGCGAGTCTACCGGCAGCAGCCAACACAGCGAGGCTTCCGGCAGCTTTGAGGCCGAGCCCAACCGGATGGTAACTTCTTCCTCTTCCTCAGAGGACGGAGCCGGAAAGGGTCAGGAGGCGAGCAGCTCCGGCCAAGCAACCGGTGCTAATCCGGCAAAGATCACCCGCGGAGCCTGGAAAGGTTCCGACGTCAAGCGGCCGGAAATAGACTGGTTGTTCAACTCCCGCAGGATACCGGCAGGGGTTTCCTGTCGGGTTCCTGGCGACGAGGTGGAACCGGCGCCTGAAGCCGGAGAATACATTGTTTTTTCTGCTCACTTTGAGCGTGGCTTCGGCCTTCCTGCCTCTGATTTTTTCCGGGAGTTTCTCGACTTTTACAAACTCCAACCCCATCACCTTCCTGGCAACGCCATTTTCTACCTTTCTTGTTTCGTTTCTTTCATGGAGGCCTACGTTGGCTTCCTTCGCACCAAAGAAGCCTTCGCTCGCTTCTTCGGCCTTCGGATCAACTCGGTCCAAGGCAAGGATATCCCCAAACCCAAACCTGCGGTGCAGTGCGGATCTTGCATCATTAGCAAGCGCCAGGGGAGTCCTTCTTCAAGCTTTTGGGTCTGGAGTCATGCCGGGCATGGCAACAGACCTTCTTCTACGTGAAGAATACCGGCGACGCCGACCTCATCAACTTGCCGGCATACATCCCAGGCCCGCCTTCGAGGACAAACTGGACGTTCAATCCCGGTACCAATCATATTGAAACCAACCGGATTGTTCGCTTCCTGGAGCAGCTCAAGAAGGATACGAACATCTGCTCTGATGACCTTATCCGCGTGTTTATTTCACACCGGGTGCTTCCCCTCCAGCGTCGGGTTCACAAGATGAGCCAGATTTGCGGCCCCCTTGACCCCACGAAGATGACCAGCTACTTTTTAAATAAAGAGGATGTAGTCCTCAAGGCTAGGCAAATTAGCCAAACCGACATGCCGCTGGATTGGGAGTGGGGCTTGCTTCCCCTCAGCTCCACGAATCCCCCATCTGCTGACGTAAGAACTTTACCAATCCGGATTGTTTCTCCGGTAGCCTCTGATGTTTTACCTAACTGTCTTCTTTTTTCTTTGTTCAGGCCCGCACGCGCTTTCCCCGGATCGACGCGGAGCCATTGGCTCCTTACGAGAAGCGGGTAGCGGACGAGGAGGATCCGGATCCCTTCGTCGGGACAAGGCACAAGATGGGCAGGGCCCACACCTCGCGCCCCGGTAACTTTTCCGCCGAAGTTTCCGGTTCTGACGATGATGTTACTGTTCTTGAGGTATTTCTTTCTTTCGCTTTCTCATGCACTATTTTTCTGTAGATCTGCCCTCAGCCAGCGCCAAACCCCAGGTTCTAGAGCCTGCCACGCCGCTGGAGGCCGAAGCCGAATGTGAGTTTCTCGAGAAACTCGCTTCCCAAGGCCAGAAGAACAAGGCTCCGGCGGCCGACGCTGGTCCAAGCCAGGCTCCTCCTGCCAAGCGCTCCCGCAAGGAAATCGTCGGCGGGAAGGAGGTCGTCATCAAACACCGCCCGAAACGGCAGATGCCGATTTCCTCCGGGTAAGCCTTTATTTTCGCTCTCTTTTTGCTTTCCGGTTCCTTTTCCGTTTTTGATTTTCCGGTTCCTTTTCCGGTTTATTTTTCTGAACTTCTTTCTTTTATCTTTCCAGGCCCGCCCTCAAGACTACCAAGAGCGCCTCTGGCATGAGGCCGGAACGCGCCGAGGACGCTCCCAGGACCTCCTCTCCTCCTCAACCAAGTCCGGTACCAGCGGGTGCCGGCAAACCTTCTGCCTCCCCTTTGGGGGGCAGAACAAGTTCGGGGCGCGCGGCCCCAAAACATTCTCACCTCCGCGCGGAGGAGGACCTTGCCTCCCCTCCAGAAAAACAAGACACCGGCACCAGCAACACCGGCGCTGGCACCGAAGAAGCCGAGCAGGCGGAACCTTTGGTTCCTCCTGTCCAGAAGAAGAAAAAGAAGGATTCTTCCCCCTCCGTCTCCCAGGCCGTGCCGGAATCTTCCGCGCCGGCAAGCTCTGCCCCGGCAAAGGACGCGCCTGAAGCTCCTGCGCCAACTAAGGCTTCAATGCCTCCGCCGGCCGCCCCTACCGGCAAACCTGCTCCTGCTCCTTCCTCCCTGGTGCTGCACACCGGCCGGGCCGCCGTGGTGGCCGGAGAGACGGCTTCAGCTAAGCTAGGCCGGATCACCGAGCTTACTCGCGATGGTGCCGACCTGGGGCACCTGCTTGATTACGCTGAAAAGTGGAATCGAGCAGATTTGTCCTCCGCGACGAGCGTCCTGGGGAAAGACAAGCTACCGGCGGTCGATCCAGCCGGCCCCCGCGGCACCGTGCAACATTTTAGCCGACTGCGGCACGCTGTCAAAGAATTTGACACCGCGTGGCATGACGCTAACAACAATGTGCTGGTAAGTTTCACAAAGTCTTAACTCTTTAAATCTATGCCGGTTTTTACTCTTTCAAGATTGTATATATCTTCCCAGTCCCCGAGTTTCGGGTTGAGAGCGCAGCTCTTAGCGCGAAACTTTATTAGAAACACAAGAAACCGGCATAGCCAGTCCCCGAGTTTCGGGTTGAGGGCGCAGCTCTTAGCGCGAAACTTCTTTTAACGTCGGCATCTTCTTACCGCATCCTTTTTTTATCTTAAACAGAGCACGCTGGACGCCCGGAAGCACCTCTTTGAGGAGCTTCTATGGGAGCACCGGGAGCTCTCGGCGGCGCACAGCAAGTGCCAAGGTCAGTTTTTGCTTCTCCGGCTTCTTTTACCGGTATTTTCTTTCTTCAAACACTTATGAATTCCTTATCCATCAGCCATTCCGGAAGCCACCGTGGAGGCCCTCACAGCCCAGATTGCCGCGCTCCAAGGTATCGTCACCTTCTGGTTACTTTGCATCTTTTTTAATTTACCGGTTTCATCTTATTAACTGTCTTTGCTTCCGGTTTGCAGCTGAAAAGGAGAAGCTCGCCAAGGAGCACCAAGAAGCTTTGGACGCTCAGGCGGCTCAAGCCGCCGCTGAGGTAAAGAGAAAGCTCATGGAAGTTGAGCTCCGGCATGCGCAGGAGCTGAAGGAGGCTAAGGCCCAGTTGGATGATTCCTTGAAGGATTTCACCAACTCCACCGCGGTGCTACGGGCAGAGCTGGAGGAGCACACCAAGGCGCGGGAGGAGCAGAGCAAGGCGCGGGAGTTGGCCGAAACCGGGTCTCCGCCCTCCTCTTTGAGCAAAAGGAGTTCGACCGGCTGGTTGTGCAGACCGACGCGCTGGCCCTCAGTAAGCCTTTCTTCTTTCTATGTTGCTTATAAGCTTGCATTTTCCGGAAACATGTCCTTATCCTCTTCTCTCTTCTCGTGTAGGTCTCTTCCCGGGTTCCCAGGTCCACGCCAACAAGAAGGTGGCGGAGTGCAGGGCGGAACTTCTGCAAACCAACTCAGACCTGCCCTGGGATCCATATGACCACCTGGTTGCACTTTCTGCCCGGGTTCAGCATGTGCGCGCCGTGGACCGGCATCTGGTCGATCTTCCAGATCGCGCCATTGAGATCCTCAAGGAGCTGTGGCCTAGGAAGGAGATTCCGGCGAACATCACCCTCATATCTAATCAGCTCAAGGACGCCTGTTGGAGGATCCGGGAGTGGAAATGGTCGGCAGCTCGTGCCGGAGCAGACGCAGCACTGCGCGTTGCCTGCTCCTGGTATGACGACTTGGATCTGGATGCCTTTCACGCCCTCCGTGGCGATGCACCCTCAGAAACAGATCCAGCCAAGACTGCCAAACGCCAGGACCGCGCCTATCGGATTGCGGAGTTTGCCCCCGTGCACGTCTTCATCCCCCTCCTCCCGATGTCAAAGATGCACTCTCCGACAACGAGGAAGAAGTCATCGAGGAGGAAGAGGTTGAAGAGGCCGGAGAGGGTGACGCCTTCCCGGAAGAAGCTGCTGCTCCCCCGGAAGCTCCTGAGGCTGGTGCCCCACCTGCTATCTGAATGTCCCTGATAATGTGTTTCACACCTGCTGTCCCTGCTAACTTGAAACAATGACCATTAAATTCTACCCCGGTATGACGGGGTTTATGATGTAAGATAAAACTCAGCATCTCTTTTGGTTGTGGTAAAACTCTTATGCTTATGCCGGTATGCCTTACCGGTAAACTATTAAATTAAGTTCGTATGCTACCTTAGCATTTTGCTTACGGATTGCTTTTTATCTTGCACTTGTGAAGATTCTGAAATTGTTTCGGCATTCAATTCGTTGCACACTTGGTTCTTTTGCTTTGCCTCTGCCTACCCTCTGGGTTTTTTGGCGTATGAGTTACAAAGTTCTTTTGCCAAGTAAGCACTTTCTTGAATTTAGAAATAACTCGGAATTTTTCACAAAAAACCGGTATAACCGGGGTTAGTTAAATTTTCCGGGTTGTTTGTTCCCACTTCCTCTTCTCGTGGTTCACGTGCTTATTTCCTACCAGTTTATCTTGCTTGCCATGAAGCCGGATTTCAGACAGCAGCATAGTCGAAGACTCCGGTAGGTTTGGCACGTTACTAAACCGGAAAAAAAAAAGTTCGTCAAGCAACCGGTAAACTGAAAAAATAAACATGTTACATGCAATTTCGATATAGGCAGTCCCCGAGATTAATTCGAGGTGCCGGCATCCTTTATTCATAGCATATAAGGTACAAAAAGAACTTCTTACAGCACAACTTCATGCATAGAAGGGGCGCAACAGGGCCACATTCCATGGGCGCTTAGTTTCCTCTCCTGACATGTCCGCCTTTCCCTTCTTTGGCTCGTGTGCATCAACTAGGTAGTATGCATCATTGTGTAGAGCCTTGCTCACAATGAAAGGTCCTTCCCACGGAGGTGAGAGTTTGTGCCACCCCTCAGTGCGCTGCACTAGGCGTAGCACCAGGTCTCCTTTCTGGAAAACCGTCGATTTAACCTTCCGGCTATGGTAGCGTCTGAGGTTCTGCTGGTATATGGCTGTTCTTGCCAAGGCCAGTTCTCTTGCTTCTTCTAGCAAGTCCACATCATTTTCTCGGGCCTCTTTTACCTCCTCTTCGGTATACTGTTGAACTCTTGGTGAGTCATGTATGATATCGGTTGGAATTACGGCTTCTGCCCCATAAACCATGAAGAATGGAGTGTATCCGGTAGACCGGTTTGGAGTCGTTCTTATGCTCCACAGTACTGATGGTAGTTCATCAAGCCAGCACCCCGGTGTCTTTTCCAGAGGTTCAATGAGCCTCGGTTTGATACCGGAAAGCACCAAAGCATTGGTTCTCGCCACTTGGCCATTGCCTTGCGGATGTGCAACTGAGCATAAATCCAACCGGATATTACTATCCTCACAAAACCTTTTGAACTCACGTTGAGCAAAGTTTGTGCCATTGTCAGTGATAATGCTATGCGGGTACCCATACCGCAAGATCACATCTTTCAAGAATTTCACCGCCGTATGCCCATCACATTTTGCGATAGGCTTCACCTCAAGCCACTTGGTGAACTTATCCACCATCACTAGGATGTGGGTAAAGCTGCTTCTTGCGGTTTTGAATGGGCCAACCATGTCAAGGCACCAAACAGCGAATGGCCAGGTCAATGGTATAGTTTTCAGGCCGGAAGCTGGGGTGTGGTTTTGCTTGGCGTACCTCTGGCACCCATTGCATTTTCGCACCAAATCCTCAACATTTTCCAGCGCCGTGGGCCAGTAGAACCCATGCCGGAACACCTTTGCGACTAGCGCCCTTGACGAAGCGTGATGCCCACACTCTCCTTGGTGAATTTCCACCAGCATTTCTTTTCCCTCTTCTGGTTCCACACACCTTTGAAGGATACCGGTAACACTTCTCTTGTACACTTCTCCATTGATGATGGTATAAGCTTTGGACCTCCTCTGTATTCTTCTTGACTCATTTTCGTCAACCGGCAGGGTGCCGTTGATCAGGAATTCCTTAATAGGTTCAACCCAAGTTGGTGCTTTCCGGACCAAGAATACCGGTAAGTCTATCTCCATATGGTCCACCAACATAGCCTCTTCCGGCTTAGATTCCGCAGTCCCCGGGTTTACCGGAGCAGTCCCCTGGTTTCCTTCATCGATGTCCATTGGCACAATGTGTGATTCCGGTACGAAGATTGACTCCGATTCCGGACTCAGTTTGATTGACGGTGTCCTTAAGGGAGCCAAAGCTATTCCGGGAGGAATTTCTTGCCGGGAGGAGCCTAACTTCGAAAGCGTATCCGCGGGTTCATTTTCCGCGCGCGGCACATGGTGAAACTCACAGCCCTCAAAGAAGCCGGCAATATTTTGCACGTGGAACCGGTATGAGGCCATGTTGGCATCTTTTGCATCCCAATCTCCGGAACATTGCTGTACCACAATATCTGAATCCCCATAGCAAATGATCCGGTGTGCACCGATTTCTTTTGCAACCTTAAGACCATGGATCAAAGCTTCATATTCAGCTACATTGTTTGATGCTCTGAAGTGTACTTGCAGAACATACCGGAGATGATCTCCCTTTGGTGAAGTTAAGACCACGCCGACACCTAGACCCTCTTTGAGCTTGGATCCGTCAAAGTGCATCTTCCAGTACTCTATTTTTTGTTCCGGCGGCTTGTATTGCATTTCCGCCCAATCAACCAAGAAATCAGCTAAAGCTTGTGATTTTATGGCATCCCTTCTTTCATATTCCGGTACGTATGGTGATATCTGAATCGCCCATTTGGCAATTCTGTCGATTGCATCCTTGTTGCACATGATATCTGAAATGGGTGCCTCACTCACCACCTTCATGGGGTGTTCCTCAAAGTAATGTTTGAGCTTTGTGGCGGCCATGAACACGCCATAGGTCATTTTCTGGAAGTGAGGGTAGTTTTGTTTTGAGAGGGAGAGCACCTCGCTCAGGTAGTATACCGGCCTTTGCACGGCTTTACCTTCCTCTTCTCTTTCAACTACAACCACAACACTCACAACCCGGTTCGTTGCTGCTATGTATAACAACATGGGCTCCCTTTCCAAAGGCGAAGCCAATATGGGCACAGTGGCTAGCATTGTTTTCAGCTCTTTGAACGCTGTGTCTTCCTGAGGGGTCCAGACGAAGGTATCGGATTTTTTCATCAAAGCATAGAGAGGTAGAGCTTTTTCTCCCAACCTGCTTATGAACCGGCTTAGCGATGCCAAGCTTCCGGTAAACTTTTGTACATCTTTGAGATCGTGCGGTATGGTCATTCTTTCAATGGCCCGGATCTTTACCGGATTAACCTCTATTCCCCGGTTTGATACGAGAAAACCAAGCAATTTGCCGGCTGGGACACCGAAGGTGCATTTTGCCGGGTTGAGTTTCATCCGGAACCTTCTTAGGTTATCAAACGTTTACCTCAGATCATCGATCAAGGTTTCCTTGACCTTAGTTTTTATCACGACGTCGTCCACATAGACTTGCACGTTTTTTCCGATTTGATCATACAAACACTTTTGCATACATCGCTGGTACGTTGCACCGGCGTTGCGCAAACCGAATGGCATAGTGACATAGCAATAAGCCCCGTGCGGGGTAAGGAACGCAGTTTTTATTTGGTCCTCCTTTTTCAGGGGAATCTGGTGGAAACCGGAATAAGCATCCAGAAAAGACAATAGTTCACAACCAGCGGTGGAATCAATCACTTGATCGATCCGGGGTAAAGGGAAAGGGTCTTTTGGGCAAGCCTTGTTCAGGTTGGTGTAGTCAATGCACATGTGATACGTCTCAAACGTATCTATAATTTCTTATGTTCCATGCTACTTTTATGATGATACTCACGTGTTTTATACACATTATATGTCATTATTATGCATTTTCCGGCACTAACCTATTAACGAGATGCCGAAGAGCCGATTCTTTGTTTTCTGCTATTTTTGGTTTCAGAAATCCTAGTAAGGAAATATTCTCGGAATTGGACGAAATCAACGCCCAGGGTCCTATTTTTCCACGAAGCTTCCAGAAGACCTAGGGGGAGACGAAGTGGGGCCACGGGGCGCCGCCACACTAGGGCGGCGCGGCCCAGAGGGGGCCCGCGCGGCCCTGTGGTGTGGGGCCCCCGTGAGCCCCCCGACTCTGCCCTTCCGCCTACTTAAGCCTCCGTCGAAGATAGCCCTAGTACCGAGAGCCACGATACGGAAAACCTTCCAGAGACGCCGCCGCCACCAATCCCATCTCGGGGGATTCAGGAGATCGCCTCCGGCACCCTGCCGGAGAGGGGAATCATCTCCCGGAGGACTCTACACCACCATGGTCGCCTCCGGATTGATGTGTGAGTAGTTCACCCCTGGACTATGGGTCCATAGCAGTAGCTAGATGGTCGTCTTCTCCTCATTGTGCTATCATTGTCTGATCTTGTGAGCTGCCTAACATGATCAAGATCATCTATCTGTAAAGCTACATGTGCGTTTGTTGGGATCCGATGGATAATGAATACTATGCTATGTTGATTATCAATCTATCTATGTGTTGTTTATGATCTTGCATGCTCTCCGTTGCTAGTAGAGGCTCTGGCCAAGTCATTGCTTGTAACTCCAAGAGGGGGTACTTATGCTCGATAGTGGGTTCATGCCTCCATTAAATCTGGGACATTGACAGAAAGTTCTAAGGTTGTGGATGTGTTGTTACCACTAGGGATAAAACATCAATGCTATGTCTAAGGTTGTATTTGTTGATTACATTACGCACCATACTTAATGCAATTGTCTGTTGTTTGCAACTTAATACTGGAAGGGGTTCGGATGATAACCTGAAGGTGGACTTTTTAGGCATAGATGCATGCTGGATAGCGGTCTATGTACTTTGTCGTAATGCTCAATTAAATCTCGCACTACTCATCATATCATGTATGTGCATTGTTATGCTCTCTTTATTTGTCAATTGCCCAACTGTAATTTGTTTACCCAATATGCTATTTCTTATGGGAGAGACACCTCTAGTGAACTGTGGACCCCGGTCCATTCTTTTACATCGAATACAATCTACTGTAATACTCGTTCTACTGTTTTCTGCAAACATCATCTTCCACACTATACATCTAATCCTTTGTTACAGCAAGCCGGTGAGATTGACAACCTCACTGTCACGTTGGGGCAAATTAATTTGGTTGTGTTGTGCAGGTTCCACGTTGGCACCGGAATCCCTGGTGTTGCGCCGCACTACACTCCGCCGCCATCAACCTTCAACGTGCTTCTTGGCTCCTACTGGTTCGATAACCTTGGTTTCTTTCTGAGGGAAAACTTGTTGTTGTGCGCATCACACCTTCCTTTTGGGGTTCCCAACGGACGTGTGTCTACACGCCATCAAGCTCTTCTTCTGGCGCCGTTGCCGGGGATCTGAAGAAAAGTTACACCCCAGAGATTGCCAACTCCCACGGCAACAGCTCTTTTTCTGGCGCCGTTGCCGGGGAGATCAAGACACGCTGCAAGGGGAGTCTCCACTTCCAATCTCTTTACTTTGTTTTTGTCTTGCTTTATTTTTTATTTACTACTTTGTTTGCTGCACTAAAACAAAACACAAAAAAAATTAGTTGCTAGTTTTACTTTACTTAGTGTCTTGTTTGCAATCTCCATATTAAAAACACAAAAAAATTAGTTACTTGCATTTACTTTATCTAGTTTACTTTATTTACTACTGATAAAATGAGTAATCCTGAAGTTGAAGTTCGTTCGTTTAAGCAACAAGGGGGAGAATGTTTAAAAGATGCTTGGTATAGAATTAGTGATTCTCATAATAGGTGCACTAAGAAACACTCCACTATTATTCTACTCAGGAATTTTTATGTTGGCATCTCTAGTTGGAATAGGTATGTTCTTGATTGTCTCGCGGGAGGTAATTTCCTAGGCACTCCTGCTTTAGAAGCTAGTTGTATTATTGAGAGTCTATTTGGAAAACCACCTGTTAATGAAGTTAAAGTTGAAATCTCTCTTGAAGATATCATGAAAAAGATGGAGACCATAGAGCAAAATCTTCCAAGCATTGAGACTAAATTGGGAATATTACTTAATAGCACTGATGAACTTGATAATTCTCTAGGAGGAATTAATGAGAGAATTTCCACCTTAGAAACTTGTGCTACTCATGATAATCAAACCCATAGGATTAGTGAACTTGAAGAAGCTATGGGAATTTTGGGTTCAACTTTTTCTTCTCTTAAGTATAAAGAGAAAGCTTATGTAGGTAAGGAGCAAAAGTTCATGTATGTCTCCAAGGTGCCTAAGCCAAAAAACTATTATAGGCCTAAAATTGACAATGCTCTTAATACCAATATAGATAATGGAGCATCCAATGCTCCACCGCTTGATAATACTTGATATACACTTTCTGCGCCTAGCTGAAAGGCGTTAAAAAAACGCTTATGGGAGACAACCCATCATTTTACTACAGTACTTTTATTTTATATTTGAGTCTTGGAAGTTGTTACTACTGTAGTAACCTCTCCTTATCTTAGTTTTATTGCATTGTTGTGCCAAGTAAAGTCTCTAATAGAAAGATGATACTAGATTTGGATTACTGCGCAGAAACAGATTTTCTTGCTGTCACGAATTTGGGTTGAATTCTCTATAGGTAACTCAGAAAATTATGCCAATTTACGTGCGTGATCCTCAGATATGTACGCAACTTTCATTAGTTTTAAGTTTTCTCATTTGAGCAAGTCTGGTGCCTCTAAAAAATAAGTCTTTACGTACTGTTCTGTTTTGACAGATTCTGCCTTTTATTTCACATTGCCTGTTTTGCTATGTTAGATGGATTTCTTTGTTCCATTAACTTTCAGTAGCTTTGTGCAATGTCCAGAAGTGTTAAGAATGATTGTGTCACCTCTGAACATGTGAAATTTTTGGTTATGCACTAACCCTCTAATGAGTTTGTTTCGAGTTTGGTGTGGAGGAAGTTTTCAAGGGTCAAGAGAGGAGGATGATACAATATGATCAAGGAGAGTGAAAGCTCTAAGCTTGGGGATGCCCCGGTGGTTCACCCCTGCATATTTCAAGAAGACTCAAGCGTCTAAGCTTGGGGATGCCCAAGGCATCCCCTTCTTCATCGACAACATTATCAGGTTCCTCTAGTGAAACTATATTTTTATTCCGTCACATCTTAAGTGCTTTACTTGGAGCGTGTGTTTGTTTTTGTTTTTGTTTTGTTTGAATAAAGTTGGATCCTAGCATTCATTGTGTGGGAGAGAGACACGCTCCGCTGTTGCATATGGACAAATATGTCCTTAGCTTTACTCATAATATTCATGGCGAAGGTTGAACTGCTTCGTTAAATTGTTATATGGTTGGAAACGGAAAATGCTATATGTGGTAGTTGGTATAATATCTTGAATAATGTGATACATGGCAATTGTTGTGCTCATGTTTAAGCTCTTGCATCATATACTTTGCACCTATTAATGAAGAAATACATAGAGCTTGCTAAAATCTGATTTGCATGTTTGGTTTCTCTAAGTCTAGATATTTTCTGGTGAGAGTTTAAACAACAAGGAAGACGGTATAGAGTCTTATAATGCTTTCAATATGTCTTTTATGTGAGTTTTGCTGTACCGGTTCATACTTGAGTTTGCTTCAAACAACCTTGCTAGCCTAAACCTTGTATCGAGAGGGAATACTTCTCATGCATCCAAAATCCTTGAGCCAAACACTATGCCATTTGTGTCCACCATACCTACCTACCACATGGTATTTCTCCGCCATTCCAAAGTAAATTGCTTGAGTGCTACCTTTAAAATTTCCATTCTTTATCTTTGCAATATATAGCTCATGGGACAAATAGCTTAAAAACTACTGTGGTATTGAATATGTACTTATGCATCTTATCTCTTATAAGTTGCTTGTTGAGCGATAACCATGTTCCTGGGGACGCCATCAACTATTTCTTTGTTGAAAATCATGTGAGTTGCTATGCATGTTCGTCTTGTCTGAAGTAAGAGTGATTTATCATGATCAAATGGTTTGAGTATGCATATTGTTAGAGAAGAACATTGGGCCGCTAACTAAAGCCATGATCCATGGTGGAAGTTTCAGTTTGGACAATAAACCTCAATCTCTTATGAGAATATTATCTGTTGTTGAATGCTTATGCATTAAAGAGGAGTCCGTTATCTGTTGTCTATGTTATCCCGGTATGGATGTCTAAGTTGAGAATAATCAAAAGCGAGAAATCCAATGCGAGCTTTCTCCTTAGACCTTTGTACAGGCGGCATAGAGGTACCCCTTTGTGACACTTGGTTGAAACATGTGCTATGCTATGATAATAAATGTAAATCCAAGCTAATTAGGACAAGGTGCGGGCACTATTGGTATACTATGCATGAGGCTTGCAACTTGTAGGATATAATTTACATAACTCATATGTTTTATTACTACCGTTGACAAAATTGTTTCTTGTTTTCAAAATAAAAGCTCTAGCACAAATATAGCAATCCATGCTTCCCTCTGTGAAGGGCCTTTCTTCTACTTTTATTGTTGAGTCAGTTTACCCATTTCCTTCTATCTCAAAAAGCAAACACTTGTGTTAACTGTGCATTGATTTCTACATACTTGCATATTGCAATTGTTATATTACTTTATGTTGACAATATCCATGAGATATACATGTTATAAGTTGAAAGCAACCGCTGAAACTTAATCTTCCTTTGTGTTGCTTCAATACCTTTACTATGAATTTATTGCTTTATGAGTTAACTCTTATGCAAGACTTATTGATGCTTGTCTTGAAAGTACTATCCATGAAAAGTCTTTGCTATATGATTCATTTGTTTACTCATTACATTTACCATTGTTTCAAATCGCTGCATTCATTACATGTGCTTACAATAGTATTGATCAAGATTATGTTGGTAGCATTGTCACTAAGAAATTATCTTTGTTATCGTTTACCTACTCGGGACGAGTAGGAACTAAGCTTGGGGATGCTTGATACGTCTCAAACGTATCTATAATTTCTTATGTTCCATGCTACTTTTATGATGATACTCACATGTTTTATACACATTATATGTCATTATTATGCATTTTCCAGCACTAACCTATTAACGAGATGCCGAAGAGTCAGTTGTTGTTTTCTGCTGTTTTTGGTTTCAGAAATCCTAGTAAGGAAATATTCTCGGAATTGGACGAAATCAACGCCCAGGGTCCTATTTTTCCACGAAGCTTCCAGAAGACCTAGGGGGAGACGAAGTGGGGCCACGGGGCGCCACCACACTAGGGCGGCGCGGCCCAGAGGGGGCCCGCGCGGCCCTGTGGTGCGGGGCCCCCGTGAGCCCCCGACTCTGCCCTTCCGCCTACTTAAGTCTCTATCGAAGATAGCCCCAGTACCGAGAGCCACGATACGGAAAACCTTCCACATACGCCGCCGCCGCCAATCCCATCTCGGGGGATTCAGGAGATCGCCTCCGGCACCCTGCCGGAGAGGGGAATCATCTCCCGGAGGACTCTACACCGCCATGGTCGGCTCCGGATTGATGTGTGAGTAGTTCACCCCTGGACTATGGGTCCATAGCAGTAGCTAGATGGTCGTCTTCTCCTCATTGTGCTATCATTGTCTGATCTTGTGAGCTGCCTAACATGATCAAGATCATCTATTTGTAATGCTACATGTTGTGTAGTAGAGGCTCTGGCCAAGTCATTGCTTGTAACTCCAAGAGGGGGTACTTATGCTCGATAGTGGGTTCATGCCTCCATTAAATCTGGGACAGTGACAGAAAGTTCTAAGGTTGTGGATGTGCTGTTGCCACTAGGGATAAAACATCAATGCTATGTCTAAGGATGTATTTGTTGATTACATTACACACCATACTTAATGCAATTGTCTATTGTTTGCAACTTAATACAGGAAGGGGTTCGGATGATAACCTGAAGGTGGACTTTTTAGGCATAGATGCATGCTGGATAGCGGTCTATGTACTTTGTCGTAATGCCCAATTAAATCTCACACTACTCATCATATCATGTATGTGCATTGTTATGCTCTCTTTATTTGTCAATTGCCCAACTGTAATTTGTTTACCCAATATGCTATTTCTTATGGGAGAGACACCTCTAGTGAACTGTGGACCCCGGTCCATTCTTTTACATCGAATACAATCTACTGTAATACTCGTTCTACTGTTTTCTCCAAACATCATCTTCCACACTATACATCTAATCCTTTGTTACAGCAAGCCGGTGAGATTGACAACCTCACTGTCACGTTGGGGCAAAGTAATTTGGTTGTGTTGTGCAGGTTCCACGTTGGCACCGGAATCCCTGGTGTTGCGCCGCACTACACTCTGCCGCCATCAACCTTCAACGTGCTTCTTGGCTCCTACTGGTTCGATAACCTTGGTTTCTTTCTGAGGGAAAACTTGCTGCTGTGCGCATCACACCTTCCTCTTGGGGTTCCCAACGGACGTGTGTCTACACGCCATCAACATGCGCCACACCTTTGGAGCTTTTGCTTCAAGGTTCTCCTCTTTTTTCTTCTCGACCAGCACCGGATTTGCTAGCCACTCGGTATGCAGTACCTCCACGATGAAACCGGCAACCAGTAGCTTTGTTACTTCTTCCCCGATGATTTTTCTTCTATCTTCAGCGAACCGGCGTAAAGGCTGTCTTACCGGCCTCGCATCCTTCCGGACATTCAAGCAGTGCTCAGCCAGCTCCCTCGGGACACCTACCAAGTCATCAGTAGACCATGCAAAGATATTCCGATTCTCACGAAGGAAGCCGGTGAGCGCGCTTTCCTATGCCTCACTCAGGCCGACACCGATACGAACGGTACACTCAGGGTAAGCCGGGTCCAGCACAATGTCTTTTGTTTCGTTTTTTGGCTTAAATGCCAGTGTGCCCAAGTTTCCACTCATTGCCACTAAACTCAACTGTGAGGATTGAGCCAGCGCAACTGCAGTTTGCATTCTTTTCTTTTCCTCTGCGATTACCAGCGATTCAGCCAGATTTGATCCGGCGGAAGCGGTTTCCAGTGAGACTTGTAGTTTCCCACAACGGTCAAGGGTCCACGAGGTGCCGGCATCTTCATTTTGAGATACGCCGTGTGAGTTGAAGCCATAAAAGCTGCCAATGCCGGTCTTCCTAGCAGTGCATGGTAAGGACTGTCCAGGTCCACCACTTCGAACAGAAGGTTTTCCACCCGGCAATTGTCACGTCCTCCAAATGATACATCCACCCGTATTTTTCCCATGGGCGAACAGGACAAACCCGGAATGATTCCGTGGAAAGTTGTGTGTGTTGGTTGCAGCATGTTTTCAGTTATTCCAAGCGTACGCATAGTGTGCCGGTACATGATGTTTATGCTGCTCCCATTGTCTATCAGCACTTTGCTAAACTTGACACGAGTCGTTGGCCCATGCATGATAGGGTCTACCACAAGTGCATAGCCACCCGGATTTGGCATTATCTAACAACACATAGATGATAGATTGATAATCAACATAACATAGTATTCCATATTCATCGGATCCCAACAAACGCAACATGTAGCATTACAAATAGATGATCTTGATCATGTTAAGCAGCTCACAAGATCGGACAATGATAGCACAATGAGGAGAAGACGACCTTCTAGCTACTGCTATGGACCCATAGTCCAGGGGTGAACTACTCAAACATCAATCCAGAGGCGATCATGGCGATGAAGATTCCTCCGGGAGATGATTCCCCTCTCCGGCAGGGTGCCGGAGGCGATCTCCTGAATCCCCTGAGATGGGATTGGCGGCGGCGGCGTCTCTGGAAGGTTTTCCGTATCGTGTCTCTCGGTACTGGGTTTTCGCGACGAAGGCTTTAAGTAGGCGGAAGGTTAGGTCAGGGGGCCTTACGAGGGCCCCACACAACAGGGCGGCGCGGCCCCACCCTTGGCCGCGTGGCCCTGGTGTGGCGGCACCTCGTGGCCCCACTTCGCGATCCTTTCGGTCTTCTGGAAGCTTCGTGGAAAAATAAGACCCTGGGCGTTGATTTCATCCAATTCCGAGAATATTTCCTTCCTAGGATTTCTGAAACCAAAAACAGCAGAAAACAACAACTGGCTCTTCGGCATCTCGTTAATAGGTTAGTGCCGGAAAATGCATAAATATGACATAAAGTTTATATAAAACATGTGAGTATCATCATAAAAGTAGCATGGAACATAAGAAATTATAGATACGTTTGAGACGTATCAACTGCCGGCTGTATTGGGTCTCCCAATGCGTAGCTATCTGCCATACGTATCATTTCGGCCAAAGTTGTTGGCATGTTTCTCTGTAGCTTTTGCCACAGTGGTGAACCTCTTCTGCACCCATTGCAGAACCAAGCAATGGCTTGTGCCTCGATTACCCCTTCACAGGAGTTTCTGGTGGAATTCCACCGGGTCAGGTAATCCCGGTCTGTTTCATTGGGGCGCTGCACGCACAAGGCGAGCTGCTGCGGCCTGTTTGGCCTCCGGTAGGTACTGCTGAAGTTACTCACAAAAGCTTCCTCAAAATCTAACCATCCATTTATGCTTCCTGCCGGCAGGTTGTTAAGCCAAATACGTGCCGACCCTACCAGGAAAGATGGTACAATTCTCACGGCCCAACGCTGTCGTGGTATGGTCACGGCATATGCCATAGGGTGGCTAACGAAGGTGGTTCCTAGGAGATCTCACGGCGGTATCCGGATGCGGGTATGGGGACGCGTGACACAGAGGCGTACCCAGGTTCGAGGCCCTCCTGTGGAGGTAACACCTCTACTCCTGCTATGAGTGTATATGATGATCACACAGTACAATGGTGCTCCTAGAGCTGTATCCGGCTTGCCCTGGGAGGCTAAGGTAGACGAAGGTCTCTCTCACAGGGCAGCGCTAAGACTAGTGAAGTAAGAATGAACGATCGGTCAGTCCGTCCCCTGCACGAGAGGGGGTAGTGCGGCTTATATAGGCGCCGGCACTTTACATATAAGACCCTATAGTTTACTGGCCGGCTTGGCCGGCTCCGGCTTCCGCTCCTTCCCGAGGCAGTGACGTCAGGAGCCGTTGAGGCCTCATGGCCTGTCCCATCCGGCTGCCACGGTCAGCGGTATGGAGAGGAGGTGTCCCTGTCGCCATCAGCCACTGTAGCCAGTACGGATCGTCGTAGACCACGATGGCCTGTCCGGCGCGTGGCACTATTGCTCGACAGTGCCCCGCGCTTTACGGAAGATGAAGTCAGCGTGGACTTTGGGAACCCGGATCACCAACCCGGTTCCTTCCGGTGCAAGACTCGCCAGCCTCGAGTCGGTCTGAGGTACAAACCCCAGTCGGATATGGCTTGTAGAAGCCGGCCCAGCTACAGCATTGGTGGCCGTAGCCGGACCGACTAGGACCTAGAGCCAGCCGGCTTCCGGACCAGCCGGCCACGGTGCCAGCCGGCCACGGTGCCAGCCGGCTGCTCCTCAGCCGGCCTTTGCCACGAGCCGGCCAGTGGCCAGCCGGCTGCTCTGCGTCCCTTGCCCTACCCGGGGTCTTCCCCCCGACATTAGCCCCTGAAGCTGGCAAGGTCCTGCGCTTAGAAGGACCTAGGCAGGTTTTCCTGGCTCTCGATCTCTTGAATATACTTGACGGCACTCGGAGGGGCCGACTGAGAATTTCCATTCAGCCGGCTGCGCCCTCATCCGGCTCGTTCTGGCCGGCTGCTCCTAGCCGGCCACTATTTGCACTTATGCAGCTTTTGCTTTCTCGCAAGTCCTGGCTATGTCTCCGCCTTGCTGGGCAAGTTTTGAGCCGATTTGAATTTAATGTCCGGCTCCGGCTTGCGGCGCGCCGGAGTCTCCGCCATCTCGGGTTCTGTGTCCGACTTGACCGGTCTGACGTCAGACCACTGTTGCCGGTTCGTCTGGTCACATCAATGTTTCCTCCGGATCCGGTGCAGTTGTGGGCGATGTGGTGCGGCAGTTTCCGGTAACCACAGCGATCGTGGGGGAAGTTATGGCGCATAAAATCCGGGCGACGTGGCCACGTTTGCCACTTGGAGGCCAACCGTCCACCCCGGGCGGCTATAAATGCCGCGCGGGGGGGAATCGAGGCGGCACTCCCCCACTTCGTCTTCTTCCTCGCGCTTCTGCCCCGCACGCGCTCTTCCCCTGCTCTTCTTCGCGCTCGAGCTCCTCGCTGTTCCGGCGATGCTTCCCACTGGCGAACTCCGGCGAACGAGTCTCCGTCGAGCCGCCGCCGCCACTCCGTCGAGCCGGCGCCACGGGGCCTCGCGTTTCAACCGCGCGCTCTTCGCCGCCGCCGTCGCCGCCGCTCTCCCGAGGTTCTTCCTCGCCTTTTCGCCTCTCGTGGACCTCTTCTTCCTCCTCTTCGTCAACGGCTAGCGCGAGCGGGTCTTGGAGGGGATCGGTCATGAGGGACGACGACATCGAGCGTCTGGTTCGCCTCCGCCGGATTCCGCCGACGGTGACCACGAGGGCGCCCGGTGAGGAGATGGAGCCCACGCCGCAGCCCGGCGAGCGCGTCGTCTTCGGCGCGCACTTCGACCGCGGGCTGGGCCTGCCGGCTTCGCCCTTCTTCCGGCGCTTCCTCGACAACTTCGGCCTGCAGCCGCACCACCTGCCGGCCAACGCTTGCATCCTCCTCAGCTGCTATGTGGCTTTCATGGAGGTGTATGCCGGCTTGTGGCCGGATAACGATTTCTGGAGCCGCCTGTTCTTCATCAAGGCGCAAACCACCGACGGCCACCTGCGGACCTGCGGAGCCGCCTCGATCTACTCCCGGCCGAGTACGCCCTTCCCCAAGATTCTGACTGTCGACTCGGTGAAGAATTGGCAGATGTCATTCTTCTACGTGCGCAATGAGAATCCCCTCTTCGACCGGATCAACCTGCCGGAGTACAATCCGGCTCCTCCAGTCGGCCGGATCAACTGGGGCTACAACGCCCGCACGTCGGACCCGGACGCGGAGGTCAGCCAGCTCTGGGACTTCCTGGGGGCCGCCGTCGAGAACGGGCTGACTGCAGAGGACCTCCTCTGCACCATCGCCGAGCGCCGGGTGCTGCCGCTTCAAATGCGCGCCCACAAGATCGGGCACATGTCCGGCCGGCTCGACCTGACCCGGACGTCCAAGGCGCCGCTCACCAAGGCCCAGGTGGCCCGCCGGGTGAATCACATCACCAAGGCGAACATGCCGGAGGAGTGGGCTTATGGGCTGGAGCCCTACGATCGGGCGCACCCGCCGGAACTGGTAAGTTCACGTTTTCAGCCGACTTCCGGCTTGCGGCTGCATGGCCGACTTCTTTCTCTACCGACTTCCGGCTTGCTGTTTTGCTTATGCCTTCTGTTTTCTCTAGCTCTTCGACCGCCAGAATGTCGAGGACGGCGACCTGGCGACAAGGAGGTGGACGCCGGATCACGCCGATCCGGCTGACCAAGCCGGCGACCAAGCCGGCGACGACGACCTGCCGTAGGCGCCTGACCAAGGCGGCCAGGGGGGAGCATAATCCGCCTCCTTCGCTGGAGCAGCAGGAGGACGACGAGCCGGCGACGTCCACCACGGGGCCGATCCCCGCAGTGCCCCTGCGCTCGAGGCCGCCTAGCACCACGGCGACTTCGGCGCCCAAGGGGAAGAAACGGGTCGGCGACCCCCGCTCCACCGCCGCCCTGGAGGCGAAGGCGAAGAAACTGCGCCGGGCGCCGCCGAAGAAGGTTCCGGAGCAGGCCGGGTACGTTCTCTTTTTCTCTTGTTTGATTCCTTTTCTTTTATACTTATCTTTTTCTTATTTGTTCGGCTAGGGCCCCCATCAAGTTTGCCAAGGGGGGCGGCTCTCGGCCGGCTGCTCCCGTCGTGTCACCGCTTCCGCGACAAAGGAGGGAGCCGACGCCACAACCTTCGACGCGCGCGCCTACGCCGCCGCCGCCTGCGGGTACTCCGCCTCCCGCAGGGGCGCCTTCCTTCGCCGTGCCATTAGCTTCAGCGCCCGGCCGTGGCATGCAGGCCAAGCCGACGCGCCGGCCGACGCTGGACGATATGTTCCCGCGCCGCGCTCGCCTTCTGGACCCAGCCGCTGGGGCCGGCAAGGGTATGCCGCCTTCGACCGGGGCTGGGACTAGCGGGGCTGCGCCGCCTGCGGCCGGAGCCGGAGCCGGGCCGAGCGTGGTGGAGGTGGAGAGCCCGGAGGGGGAGCCCCAGGCGCCGGAGATGGCTGCGCCGGCCGGGCCAACTGCTTCGCCCGGGGCGCCTCCCCCGACGAAGCCGACAAGGGAGTAGCCGGCGCGCCCGGAGGACGCCGACTCGCGCGCGCTGGTGAGGACGGAGACCCCGTCGGCGCCGCCGAGAAGCCTGCATGTGGCCAAGGGCGCCCGGCTGCTGCACGTGCCGTCCGCCTCCGACTCCAGCCTCGGCTCGGCTGGTACCATGGAGCAGGCGTGGCTCAGCGCGGACTCCTACGAGGTGACCAGCCGGGAGGGGATCCCAGGCCGGGCGTCGGTGGAGATGTTTTTCTCCGGCCTGCAGGCCGACCTCAAGGCCAGGGCTGCTGAGGCCGCGGCCAACGTCGCCAAGGTGGAGGAAGCCAGCAAGGTAAGCACCTCATCTGTTTTTTGATTTAGTTATTATCCTGGTAGCCCTCCGAGGCATGGGCCGGCTGTTCGGAGCCGGTCCGGGTTTCGTCTGGTTGATTGACTCTTTTTTCCTTAGGCGGTTTCGGAGCGACGCACCAACTTGTACAACCGCGTCGTCACCCGTTACCACAAGGCCAAGCTCGACCGGGCCGACTTGGCTCGCGAGCTGGAAGCTGCCAAGGGTAAGGCTCGTACTTTTCGTCTTGACTTCTTTTTCTCTGGTTTTCCTCGGTTGATGATCTTCTTGGCCGGCCTGCAGTTGAAGCCGCCAAGGTTCCTCGGCTTGAGGCGGACCTTCGGGTCGCCCGCGCCCAGTGCGCCGAGAGCGAGAAGGCGGGCCAGTCCGCTGCCACCAAGCTCAAGGTGGCTGAGGGGGAGCTGGTGCGGCTGCGCCGGCTTGAAGCCAACCATCTCCAGGAGCTTGCCGCCCTCAAGAAGACTGAGGAGGAGAAGGTGGAGAGCTTGAGCAAGCGGCTGGCGGAGGTGGAGAAGCAGCGGCTCGCGCTTCACCAAGAGGTGACTGCCAAATCCGCAGAGCTGTCGGCCACCGCCAAGCGGTGGGTGAACGAAATTAGCGCGCTCGACCGCGGCTTGGCGGGTGAGTTTTCATGTTCTTTCTTCCTTTCCCCTTGCCGGCTTTCGGCTGGCGGCTGCCGGCTTTGGTTGGCAGCCGGCGGCAGAAACTTGGGTTTTTTCGAAATCTCCATCTTCAGGCTGGGGGCAGTCGGTCCTTGCCGGCTGCCGCCAGTCTTTCTCTTTTTTACTTCAAAGTCTCCATCTTCAGGCTGGGGGCAGTCGGTTCTCGCTGGCTGCCGCCAGTCTTACTTTAGAGCTTCGGAATCTCCCTCTTCGGGCTGGGGGCAGTCGGTCCTTGCCGGCTGCCGCTAGTCTTTCTCTTTTTTACTTCAAAGTCTCCATCTTCAGGCTGGGGGCGGTCGGTTCTTGCCGGCTGCCGCCAGTCTTACTTTAGAGCTTCGGAATCTCCCTCTTCGGGCTGGGGGTAGTCGGCTCTTGCCGGCTGCCGCCAGTCTTACTTTAGGACTTCGAAAATTTGCTTTTTTCAGCTTTTTCCGGCTTTGATGGATTTCTGACGCACTTCTTCTTTGCAGCGGCCTTCCCAGAGGCGCAGGATGCGGCGCTAGCGGCCGTTGGTGCTGCGCGCGATGCCCGGAGGCGGGAGACTGGCGAGGACAGCTCCGCGTTCTTCTCCATGGAGGACTACCTGGCGTCCATGGCCGCCCGCGTCGAGCCCATCACGAAGCTGGGCTGGGAGCTCCGGAAGGCGGCGGAGGAGCTGATCCGGCAGCTGTGGCCGACGGAGACGCTGCCGCGGGACCTCTCCAACCTCATCTCCTAGCTGGAGACGGCGCCCGACCGTTTCCTCGACTGGAAGGAGTCCGCCGCGCGTGCTGGAGCCGACATGGCCTTGTCCTTCGTGCTCTCCTGGTACAGCGAGGTTGACCTTGTCCAGCTCGAGCACCGCCGCGCCGGCGTGGAGGACGCCCTTCCGGCAGAAACCAAGACTGCCCGGTTGGCCCGAGCCTGCGCCATCGCCAGCTTCGTCGACACGGGCGTCTTCATCGAGGATCCGAACCCGGCGTCTGAAGACGAGGGCGAGGAGCCGGAAGACGAGGAGGCGGAGGACGTGCCTGAAGACGACCCGGCTGCCGGCTCCGCCGATGCTCCTCCGGCTGGTCCTGATCCAGCCGGTGCCGCTTAGATGTACCTGTTCTCTAGGTGTCGCTTTTGTAAAGACAATCTGTTAAATTCCCGGGATGCCGGGTGCATATGTAAGAATATAATTATCCTTTTATTAAGGCACACTTTAATATGTTTGTTAATCATTTGTGTGCCGGCTTGCTTTCTTTCGATTTGTTCGCTTTTTCCCATCCGTCCCACTCTTTGGCTTTGCTCTTGCCGATCATACGTCCGACTTGCGATCCGTCGCCGGATCAAGAGCGGGCCGCTGGGTGAGACCGATAGTATTTCAGTCGAACGAGCCGACTTCGGCAATCCGGCACTTTTATGAAAAGTTGCAAGTCAATTCGCTTTCACTCTTTCCCTTAGCCGTCTTTCGCGTGCCGACTCCCTAGACCTTACTCCCGCCAGCCGGACAGCCGGGTTGCGGTCTGTAGCTGGATCGGAAGCCGACTGTCGGAAACCGGATCACGTTACTGAGCCGGCCGCATGAGAGGGTGTTAGCCAATCGGCGAAACGAAGTAGAGTACGCGAAAAACTCCGGTCTGCTTTGGGCAGAGGGCAGAATCTATTGATTGAGGAAAGGATTGTTATCCTACATACAAAGGCATTTCCGTCAAATGACCCGGCTTCCCCTGGCTCTTCCACCGTCCGGGCTCCCTTTCCTCCCTATGCTCCCCCGGCGCAGGCCCACCACGCTTCGCGCCTGCGGCGTTTTCGCCAGACGGTCTTTGCCATCGGAAACGGCGCTCTTGGCGCTTGCTTTTTCATAGCTTACAAAAGGAGTACAAGGGATACATACGTTCCTGCTCTCAAGCATAAAATGGGCGAAGCAAGTTGACATTCCAGGGACGTTTAGTCTCCTCGTCAGCCTTGTCCGGCTTGTTTTTTCTAGCCTCTTGGGCATCTATGAGATAGTAGGAATCATTGCCTACCGCCTTGCTCACGATGAAGGGACCCTCCCATGGGGATGACAGTTTATGCTGTCCGGCTGTCCGCTGGATCAGCCGGAGCACTAGGTCTCCTTCTCGGAATGCTAAGGGCTGGACCTTCCGGCTGTGATAGCGTCGGAGGCTTTGCTGGTAGATTGTAGATCTGGACGCGGCCAGCAGCCGGGCCTCTTCGACCAGGTCGACTCCATCTTCGCGAGCTTCTTTAGCTTCGGCTTCTGTGTAGAGTTTGATCCTTGGCGCGTCGTGCTCGATATCAGTCGGCAGGACGGCTTCGGCCCCGTAGACGAGGAAGAAGGGCGTGTAGCCGACTGAGCGGTTTGGCGTTGTGCGCAGGCTCCATAGCACACTGGGCAGCTCTTCAATCCAGCAGCCGGCTGACCGCTCAAGCGGCTCTACCAGCCGGGGCCGGATGCCGGCTAGGATCAAGCCATTGGCCTTCTCCACTTGTCCATTGGACTCCGGATGCGCTACGGAGGCTAGGTCCATCCGGGTCCCCATTTCCTCGCAATAGCGAGCGAAGATGCCTTGGGCGAAGTTGCTGCCGTTGTCGGTGATGATGCTGTGGGGATAGCCGTATCTCACAATAATTTCCTTGAGGAATGTGACGGCTGTGGAGCCGTCCAGCTTCTTGATTGGCTTGGCTTCGATCCACTTGGTGAACTTATCAATCATCACCAAGAGATGCGTCATGCCGCCTCGCGCCGTTTTGAACGGGCCCACCATGTCCAAGCCCCATACGGCAAACGGGCATGTGATGGGGATGGTTTTCAAGGCGGAAGCTGGCTGGTGTCTTTTCTTCGCGAAGCGCTGACAGCCGTTGCACTTCTTCACCAATTCTTCTGCGTCCTTGAGCGCAGTCGGCCAGTAAAAACCGTGCCGGAAAGCTTTGGCCACTATGGCTCTGGAGGAGGCGTGATGGCCGCACTCTCCCTGATGGATTTCCCGTAGGAGTTCAATCCCTTCAGCCGGCTCGACGCACCGCTGGAACACCCCATTTACGCTGCGTTTGTACAACTGGTGGTTGATGATGGTATAGGCCTTGGCCCTTCTCTCAATCTGCCTGGCCTGGACTCTATCATCAGGCAGCGCACCGTCGGTGAGGTAGGAGAGGAATTCTTGTGCCCATGAAGGTACGCATCTTATCTCGAATACGCTAACCAACAAGGCCTCCTGCGTGGGAGCTTCCGGATTCGACTGCTTGGTCGCCGGGTTCGGCTTGCTAGCCGGCGGGTTCGGCTTGCTAGCCCCCGAGTTTGGCGATGAAGCTCCCGGGTTGGACTGAGAAGTCCCCGGGTTCGGCATGGTAGCCGGCGGGTTTGGCTTGTTAGCCCCCGACTTGGGCGATGAAGCCCCCGGGTTCGGCTGAGCAGCCCCCGGGTCAGCCGGCACGAATATTGAATCCAAGTCCGGTGACGGTGTGATGGACGGCTTCTTGAGAACCGCCAAGGCGACACCCGGCGGAATGGCTTGCCGGGTTGAGCCAATCTTGGACAAGGCGTCAGCCGCCTCGTTGTTTGCCCGTGGCACATGATGGAATTCGCAGCCGTCGAAGAAGCCGGATAGCTGCTGGACGTGGAAGCGGTATGAGGCCATGTTGGCGTCCTTCGCGTCCCAGTCGCCAGATGCTTGCTGTATAACCAAGTCGGAGTCGCCGAAGCAGAGTATGCGACGCACGCCAATCTCCTTGGCCAGCTTCAGCCCATGAATGAGCGCTTCATACTCCGCCACATTGTTGGATGCGGCGAAGTGGATCTGCAGGACATAGTCCAGCCTGTCTCCCTTGGGAGAGGTGATGATGATGCCGGCTCCCAAGCCGTTGCGCATCTTCGAGCCGTCGAAGTGCAGCTTCCAATGTGTGGAATCCGGCACAGGCGGCAGGTATTGCATCTCGGCCCAGTCGACGAAGAAGTCGGCGAGGATCTGCGACTTGATGGCTGTGCGCGGCTCGTAGATGATGGTGTGGGCAGCTAGCTCCAGAGCCCACTTGGCAACCCGGCCGTTGGCGTCTTTGCTGCCAATGATTTCCGCCAAGGGCGCTGTGGCAACCACCGTGATGGGCTGTTCTTGGAAGTAATGCTTGAGCTTCTTCGCCGCCATGTACACGCCGTACGTGACCTTCTGGTAGTGGGGGTAGTTTTGCTTCGACTGAGAGAGCACTTCGCTGAGGTAGTAGACTGGGCGCTGAACCAGCTGCTCCCTGCCGGCTTCTTTGCGCTCGACCACCAGGACAACGCTAACCACTCTGTTGGTGGCTGCGATGTACAACAGCATCGGCTCCATTGAAGCCGGCGTTGCGAGGATTGGCGCGGTTGAGAGCACGCGCTTCAAGTCACGAAAGGCTTCGTCCGCCTGTGGTGACCAGACGAACTTGTCCGCCTTCTTCATCAACTGGTACAGGGGCAGTGCCTTCTCTCCCAGCCGGCTGACGAAGCGGCTCAAGGAGGCCAAGCAGCCAGCGAACTTCTGGACGTCCTTGAGGCACTGCGGCAGTTCCATCTTCTCCAGGGCACTGATCTTCTCCGGGTTGGCTTCGATCCCTCGCTGAGTGAGGAGGTAGCCAAGGAGCTGGCCAGACGGCACGCCGAATGTGCACTTGGCCGGGTTGAGCTTCATCCGGAATCTTCTCAGATTGGTGAAGGTTTCTCTCAGGTCATCAAGGAGGGTAGTCGTCTCCTTGGTCTTTACAACGACATCATCCACATATGCTTGAACGTTTCTGCCGATCTGATCCTGCAAGCATTTTTGCATGCACCTTTGATAGGTGGCGCCTGCATTTTTGAAGCCGAACGGCATAGTCGTGTAGCAATAAGCCCCATACGGGGTAATGAACGAAGTCTTTATTTGATCAGCCGGATTCAAAGGAATCTGGTGGTAGCCTGAATAGGCATCTAGAAAAGACAATAGTTCACAGCCGGCAGTCGAGTCTATGACTTGATCTATGCGAGGCAGGGGGAAGGGGTCCTTCGGGCACGCCTTGTTCAGGCTGGTGTAGTCGATACACATGCGCCAGGAGCCGTTCTTCTTCAGGACCAGGACCGGGTTCGCCAACCAGTCCGGGTGCAGCACTTCCATGATGAAGCCGGCTGCCAGCAGCCGGGCGATTTCTTCACCAATGGCCTTCCTTCTTTCTTCGGCAAAGCGCCTGAGAGGCTGCTTCACCGGCTTGGCTTCAGGCCGGACGTGGAGATGGTGCTCAGCCAACTCCCTCGGCACACCCGGCATGTCTCTTGGAGTCCATGCGAAGATGTCCCGATTCTCACGGAGGAAGCTGGTGAGCTCGCTTTCCTATTTGCTGTTCAAGCCGGCACCGATGGTGACGAACTTGTCTGGCTGCGCCGGGTCCAGTAGGATCTTCTTGGTGTTGTTGGCCGGCTGGAAGTGAGTCGTCCCAGCCGGGTTGCCTGCAGCCGGCATGTCCGTCTGCGCGGCCTTGGCGAGGGCGACGGCGTCGTGGATGAGCTGCTTCTCGGTGGCGATGACCAGCGTCTGGGCCATCTTGGAGCTCTGCGTGGCGCAGTCCATGGAGCGGCGATAGTCGCCGGCTATGGTGATGACCCCCTTAGGGCCAGGCAGCTTCATCTTCAGGTACCCATAATGGGGCACCGCCATGAACTTGGTCAGGGCCGGCCTGCCCAGGAGCGCGTGGTAGGGACTGACGAGGTCCACCACCTCGAACTCGATCTTCTCGGTGCGGAAGTGATCCGGCTTCCCGAACATCACCTCCAGCGTGATCCGGCCAATCGGCTGGCAGCAATGGCCTGGCACGATGCCATGGAAGACGGTGGGGGTGGGACGCAGCTCGGCTTCTTGGATGCCTAGCTTGCGGGCGGTGTCGCGGTAGAGGATGTTGATGCTGCTGCCGCCATCGATGAGGACGCGCGAAAAACGCACGCTGCGCTGGGTTGTGCCAATGGTGGGGTCGAGGACCATGGCGTAGCTGCCCGGCTTCGGCAGGACAGCCGGTGTGTCGCGGCGATCAAAGGTGATGGCCTGCTCTGACCAGTTTAGGTACTGGGGGACCGGCGGTATGACCGCGTTGACCTCGAGGGAACGGCTCTGCTGGCTCGTCTTGTCCTCGGGCTCGGAGGTGAAGATGATGTAGGTAGCATCTTCAGGCAAGTATCTTCCATGGTGCACTTGGTTAGCCTCGTGGTGCTCGAGGTTGGCGTTCTCTGCGCCAGCTGCGCCACCCGGCCCGCCGGCTGGAGGAGGCGGGGGTGGGGGCGGGAGGGATTCACCGCTTGTCAGCCGCTTCATGAAGTGGCAGTCGCGGGTGGTGTGGTTGGAGGGGTTCTTGCCGCTGTGGTACTTGCACGGCGCGTCGATCATTTGCTCGAAGGTGTACTTCGGCTTCCATTGCCGGTCTTGCTTCTGGCCACGGCTGCCGCCTGCCGCCGCGTGGTCCGACACGGCTGCCACATGGGCAGAGCCGTACCGGCGGTCCGGCTGGTCGCTGTGACGCTTGCCGCGGTAGTTGTCCCGCCGGCTGCCATGGGAGGCGCCCTCTGCCGGCTTGTTTTCAGCCGACTTGTGGTGGTCCCGCCTGGAGGGAGCCGGCGATGCCTCAGCCGGCGCCTTGCCGGCTTCTTCAGCCAGCGCGTACTTGTCGGCGATGGCCATCAGGGCCGCCATGGTCTTGGGTTCGCTGCGGCGCAGCTTGTGCCACAGCATGGTGTTGGGCCGACAGCCTCCCATGAAGAAGCTGATGGCCTGGATCTCGTGCACGCCCTCGCAAGAGTTGCGCATCTCGCACCAGCGCGTCAGGTACGCGCGGTCCGTCTCGTCCGGGCCCTGCTTGCACATCTCAAGCTGTTGGGGGCGGCCGGGCCGGCGATAGGTGCCAGTGAAGTTGCTGATGAAGGCTTCTTCAAAGTCGAGCCAGCCGTTGATGCTGCCGGCTGGCAGGTTGTTGAGCCAGGTGCGGGCGGAGCTGACCAGCATCAAGGGGGAGTAGCGCACCGCCCAGTGCTTGTTGCCCCTGGAGATGCCGACTGCGGTGGAGTAATCCAGCAGCCAGTCCTCCGGCTTGGCTGTGCCGTCGTACTTGGGCGTGTCGCGGGGGAGCTGGAAGCCGTCGACCATGGGCTCATTGGCGATGCGGGGCCCGAAGCACTTGGGGCAAGCCGGCGCCTCTTCTTCCGTGATGCGGGATTCGACCAGCCGGTCGAGGCGATCTCTGGCGTCGGCGAGCTCGATGCGGGGGCCCAGCCGGGAGCGCGCCGGCTGTCGGGTGCCGGTTCGCTCGGGAGCCGGCCTGTGCTGGCGCCTTGGCGCCGCCTGCTCGGAGTCATGCTCCTGATCCCGGCCTGATGGTGGCCGGCTGCGCGGCGCCAGCCTTTGTCCGGCCCGGCTTGTCCGGCTTGAACCTGCGTGGGTGGCGCGGGAGTCTCTGCGCCGGCTTGGTGCGGGCGAGGCGGACTCGGCCGTGTCTCGGTGGGGGTCCTTGCTGGTGCCTGCAGCGGCGTGGACGAGAGGGGCTTTTGTAGCACCATACCTGGGGCCCTTGGTCTGCTCAGCTGCAGCCCGGCACAGGTCAGCTACGCGCTGCGTCTGGCGGCGCAGCTCTTCTCCTTCGAGGAGGGATAGCTCCTTCGCAGCGGCTTCGGCTGCGAGGATGTTCTTGTCGGGGGTGTTGTAGATGGGTAGCTCCATGGATGGAGCCGGCGATTCCGCGCCGTCGCGCTCGATCTCGGCGCCCAGGCCGCCTCCTCGCCGGCGGATCATGCCGGCTCGGCTGGGGTTGTTGCCGCCTGGCGTGAAGCCGTGGGCGTGCTCGTACTCGCGCTGGGTGATGGCCAGCTGGCGCTTGGCCGCAGCCAGCTCGTCGGCTTGCTGGAGGAGGTGCTGGCGATGTGCCTCCAGGTCCGCCGCGACGGTGGTGGGGTCGCCGCCTGCGGTGAGCGGAGAGCTCAACTTCGTCCGGACTTCGTCCAGCCGGGATGGAGGTGGGGGCGCTTTCGGGCCCGAGCCGGAGGCGTTGGGGTCGACGTTGCGCTCCAGGTTGGGGCCGCGAACGCGAGTGGACTTGGTGGGGAGCTCGTCGCCAGCCATCATGACTTCGACGCAGGGGCTGGCGAGAGCGCTGCTGGCGCCGGCTCCTGGAGGAGGGCTTGCGCAGCGGAGCACCTGCTGCGGGTAGCGAGGTGGTGCGACGGTGGCGACGTAGACGTCGTGGCCACCGAAGGAGATGACGTTGCCGCCGGCTGGGAAAGGCCGGTCGGCGAAGCAGCCAGCGTTGTCGCTGACGCAGTCGAGGGAGCCGAACCTCCAGATCAAGCCTGAAGCGACTCGCTTGCCGGTGGTGATGGTGAGGCCCGTCCGGATGAAGACACCGGCCGAGGATGCTGAAGGCCCCACGGTGGGCGCCAAATGTCGTGGTATGGTCACGGCATATGCCATAGGGTGGCTAACGAAGGTGGTTCCTAGGAGATCTCACGGCGGTATCCAGATGCGGGTATGGGGACGCGTGACACAGAGGCGTACCCAGGTTCGAGGCCCTCCTGTAGAGGTAACACCTCTACTCCTGCTATGAGTGTATATGATGATCACACAGTACAATGGTGCTCCTAGAGTTGTATCCGGCTTGCCCTGGGAGGCTAAGGTAGACGAAGGTCTCTCTCACAGGGCAGCGCTAAGACTAGTGAAGTAAGAATGAACGATCGGTCAGTCCGTCCCCTGCACGAGAGGGGGTAGTGCGGCTTATATAGGCGCCGGCACTTTACATATAAGACCCTATAGTTTATTGACCGGCTTGGCCGGCTCCGGCTTCCGCTCCTTCCCGAGGCAGTGACGTCAGGAGCCGTTGAGGCCTCATGGCCTGTCCCATCCGGCTGCCACGGTCAGCGGTATGGAGAGGAGGTGTCCCTGTCGCCATCAGCCACTGTAGCCAGTACGGATCGTCGTAGACCACGATGGCCTGTCCGGCGCGTGGCACTATTGCTCGACAGTGCCCCGCGCTTTACGGAAGATGAAGTCAGCGTGGACTTTGGGAACCCGGATCACCAACCCGGTTCCTTCCGGTGCAAGACTCGCCAGCCTCGAGTCGGTCTGAGGTACAAACCCCAGTCGGATATGGCTTGTAGAAGCCGGCCCAGCTACAGCATTGGTGGCCGTAGCCGGACCGACTAGGACCTAGAGCCAGCCGGCTTCCGGACCAGCCGGCCACGGCGCCAGCCGGCTGCTCCTCAGCCGGCCTTTGCCGCGAGCCGGCCAGTGGCCAGCCGGCTGCTCTGCGTCCCTTGCCCTACCCGGGGTCTTCCCCCCGACAAACGCCGGTTTCCTCCACCAGTGACGGTTCCTCCGCCACCGGCAACGTAAACTGCGGTTACGTAATCCGCAAGCCAATCTTCCGGTTTAGTGGTGCCGTCGTATGTTTTTGTGTCGCGGGGCAACGTGAAGTTGCAAACCGGTGGTTCCTCTTTCATGATTCGCGGGCCAAAGCACTTAGGACCCGGAGGACCTTCTGCCTCAACCATTTCCGACAAGTACACCCTATCCAGCATGTGCCTCGCATCCCGGTCTGGTAGGCATCTTTCTCCTAACCGGTTTCCCAGAGGATTCTAGTAGGCCGCAATTCTTTCAGTTGTTGAGTCTGCCTCATCGTATCTTTCCGGTACCGCGGCTCTTGCCTGCCGGTACCTTGGCGGAAGCATTTCTTCCTCCACGTACGCTGCTCTTGGAGCGCGAAAATTTTGCCCACTTTCCTCTCTGCAACCATTTCCGGCATAATCTTTTCCGGCGTGAGCCTTTCTGGCATAGACGCCCGTTGCCCCTTGGTTTTTTTCTACCGGCCTCGTATCGCCCTGCTTGTTGTTTTCCGGCAAGCACCGGATCGTACACAGTCATATGCTGCGCATTCACTTTTTCTTTTCTTTTGTCCGGATGGGGGGACGATGCCTGCCCATGGGACTTGCTTCCGGCATTCTTTGTCGAACGCACGGACTTTGAAGCTGCAGCCTTGTTTATCTTAGCTTGCTGCTCAGCGTTTTGCTGCTCAATCATATCAAGCAACTCTCTAACACGATCTTGCTGTTTTGCCAATGCATCTCCGGTAAGCGAGTCACACAACTCTACTACAGCCCTAGCAGCTTTTAAGGTTTTATCCGGGCTACTGTACTTAGGTTTCTCTACGATGCTCAAAGATGCCGAAACGCTTTTTCCGGTAAGAACTTCCTTACGCAAATCCTGATCTAGATTGCGAGCTCTAAGCCTGTTTTCCGGTTGCCTAGCCGGATGAGCGCTAACAGAAGCAAAGCCATGGGCAGCATTGTACTCACGCAAGATTAGGTTCAGCTCGCACTGCGCCCGGATGATATCCGCGCCGCCGGAGAGCAACTTCTGGCGCTGCGCCTCCAGCTCCGCCTGAGCCGCTGCCGGGTCGATGTTCTGCGCGATGGGCGTTGCCAGCATGTTCATGGCCGCTTGGAGAGGAGTTTCCGGTGACGCTGTGGATGCACCCGGAGCCACTGGTCGCGCTCGGTCGGTGGTTTTGCCATGCGCGTGGACTTCGTCTGTCCAGCGCCTTCCGCCACAGCTCCTTTGCCGGCATCAGCCACACCAACCATCAGCACCTCGACGCTGCCGGCAGCGTGGCCGCTGGGAAGCGCAGATCTTGGCGGGTCCGGAGCCACCAGCACCGGCGAGAGGCACTGGCGCTCGGGGACGGTGCCGTAGTAGACGCGGAAGCTCCCAAACTCGACGATGTTCTTCCTCTTGGGGTACTTATCGCTGTTGGCGAAGTACCCTGTGTTGTCGTTGAGGAAGTCCATGGAGAAGACGTTGTCGACGAGCGCGGTGACGACACGCTCGCCGTCGATGGTGAGGAGGCCCTCCCGAATATGAACTCCAGCAAGCGCAGCTGCTGGCCCCACGGTGGGCGCCAACTGTCGTCGTGGTGAACAAACAGATGCCATAGGATGGCTTAAGTTGGTGCCGAATGTGCGCTAGAGGATTCGGGGGAGGGTTTTGGTAAAGATGGATGGATTTCTGGATGAAGTTCTCAAGAACAGGGCCTTGGCCCGAGGAAGAAGAAGAAGAACAGTGGGATTATCTCCTCCTCAGATCTTTCTATTCCTTGCTCAAACGGTGTTACAGGTTTCTGATTACAACTCTTCGTGCCTCTTGCTTGCATACCCGCGTAATGGGGGTGCCCCCTCTCCTTATATAGGGGAGAGGGTGGCTTACAGGGGAAGAAAACCCTAGGAAACCCTAATGGCATCTTTGACTGGACAAATTACTTTATAAAGCTACTTTAGCTACTAATGGCGGCGCCGGTATCTTTAATCAGGGAGGCTGACGTCCTCCAGTACCTTTTACGTCACCATCTGCTTTTGGCGTCAGGGCTTCGGTTAAAGCTGAAGTGCTTCGCTCATCTTTGTCTTCTAGCTCCTTAGAGAATCTTTGACCAGCTTGGCCGACGTGCTACAGTGCAGCTTGTACCGGTGCTCCGGTAGCTTCTTAGCCGGTTCCGGTATACCCCTCCTGGGATACCAGCATGTTTTACTTTGTCAGCTCGAACCTCCCGGAATAACCTTTAAACCGGTACTTTGATGGCTCAAACCATCCGGTTTGGCATGCCTTTGGCATACCGGGGGTCATCCCCCCAACAGTATAGGGGAGAGGTCGGCGGAGCGGGTGTGAGGTCTGCGAGGCTGGCGCCGTCTTTTATAGCCGGCGGCCTTGGCGGGAAACATGGGCGCGAGCGCGCGCCCATGGCCTTTTCGCGCACGCGGGAACCCTGGTGCGTGCGGGAACTTTCCCGCGCGTTCTCTCTCCCACCGTTGCTATCCCGTCGAGACCTGCCATGGCGCAGCGCCGCCTAAGGAAGACGAACCACGTGGCGGCTTTTTTGGTCGCCGCATTGGGCGCAGTGTGCGACCCAAACGGACACGTGATCGTGTACCGCTGTCCGTGTGTCCGCGCGGCCACCCAAACGACCCAAAACAGATAGGCCAGCGCGTCCGATTTGGATGCGCGCGTTGGAGATGCCCTTACCGGCTATGGGAGGCGCTGGCCTCCTTCCATATAGACGAAACCAATGGTCGCCCACCAGCGCCACCGGGCGCACCCCACGCATGCGGGCTGCCCCGACAACCGGCCATCCCACCATGCTATCCCACCTCCACTGCGACATCCTCCCTACAGTGTGTGGCGGGATCCTCCTCGGGAGGAGGCGGCGGCATCGGAAGGGGCGTCCTCTGGGGTCCAAATCTTCCCATTTGCTGGCCGCCAACAAACCTCCATCGATGCCACACGCACATGTGTTGCCGTCCCGATGACACATCAGCGCTATACGACTAGCCATTCGTATGTAGGACCGTATGTGGACATCGGGAGCAACTTCCAGGACTGTGTTGAGGCAAATCCTCAGTTCCATGACTGTTTTGAACATCACCGTTAAGTTTGAGGACCGTTGATGCATTTCACTCCGGAAATTCGCTACTGATCCGTGACGACTGACGAGGTCTAAAGCTACGAGTAGCAGCTCTAGCCAGTAGAGAGGACGGTACACTGTCTAGTCTTGTCAAATGACAGAAAGACTTATTTTGACGTCCCATGTCAGTAGACAGCGTCACGACCGCAGAAGCCTGCGACTTTGCTTTGCTTTTCTTCTTTTCTTTGCGTGGACGACTCCTCTGTTTTTGTCTGTCATTTACTCCATTGTAGTACTGCTCGGTGCTAGCGCGTCGCGCTCCGGCTCAACCCGAGCATCGCACGCAGCTGTACGCCTGTGTACCCCTTATGTCATCAGATAAGTGTATTTTTGAACTTTGTGTTAGGCATCTCAGTGGTAATAAGTTGGGTCCGGTTCACAGATATACAATTAGGTTCTTTTCTCAAATTATCCGTCTGGAAGCTGGACCTAAAGTTCAAAAGTCGGCGAGCTAAATAAGCAATTGTTAACGCTAATGAGTTAAACAATCGAGTTAATGAGTTTCGTGAGGTACTCGTTAAACTCGCTAGCAACCAAGACTTGGTAAGTATAAGAGCATCTCCAGTCGCCGTCCCCCAAAGTGAAGCAATTTGGGGCGCGCTGGACCAAAAAATGGTTCCAGCCGCGTCTTCAGAAGCCGAATTTTATCTGACGCGCTCCGATACGGTGTTCGGCGCCCCGAGCCCATCTCCGCCCCACAGGGGACGCACCGGGGACGCCGGACACACCGAAAAGCGAGGCGGGGAGTGGCAGGGCCGACCCGTCAGCGGCACAATAAATTTTAACCTAACCGTCGCCTAGCTCGCGACGGAAGTTATTGGCGTGCAGCGACGGTGCAGTTCCCGCAGAGGCGCAGCGACGCGTCTCGTCACGCCTAGCTCTGCGTGCCGTCGTTAATTGATGGCGTGTAACTCACACGTTCGTTGGGAACCCCAAGAGGAAGGTATGATGTCGTATAGCAGCAGGTTTTCCCTCAGTAAGAAACCAAGGTTTATCGAACTAGTAGGAGCCAAGAAGCACGTTGAAGGTTGATGGCGGCGAGATGTAGTGCGGCGCAACACCAGGGATTCCGGCGCCAACGTGGAACCTGCACAACACAACCAAAGTACTTTGCCCCAACGAAACAGTGAGGTTGTCAATCTCACCGGCTTGCTGTAACAAAGGATTAAATGTATAGTGTGGATGATGATTGTTTGCAGAAAATAGTAGAAACAGTATTGCAGTAGATTGTATTCGATGTAAAAGAATGGACCGGGGTCCACAGTTCACTAGAGGTGTCTCTCCCATAAGAAATATAGCATATTGGGTAAACAAATTACAGTTGCGCAATTGACAAATAGAGAGGGCATGACAATGCACATACATGACATGATGAGTATTGTGAGATTTAATTGGGCATTACGACAAAGTACATAGACCGCTATCCAGCATGCATCTATGCCTAAAAAGTCCACTTTCAGGTTATCATCCGAACCCCTTCCGGTATTAAGTTGCAAGCAACAAACAATTGCATTAAGTATGGTGCGTAATGTAATCAATAACTATATCCTCGAACATAGCATCAATGTTTTATCCCTAGTGGCAACAGCACATCCATAACCTTAGGGGTTCTTGTCACTCCCCCAGATTCACGGAGACATGAACCCACTATCGAGCATAAATACTCCCTCTTGGAGTTACAAGCATCAACTTGGCCAAAGTATCTACTAGTAACGAAGAGCATGCAAGATCATAAACAACACATAGATTGATAATCAACATAACATAGTATTCTCTATTCATCGGATCCCAACAAACACACATGTAGCTTTACAGATAGATGATCTTGATCATGATAGGCAGCTCACAAGATCAGACAATGATAGCACAATGAGGAGAAGACAACCATCTAGCTACTGCTATGGACCCATAGTCCAGGGGTGAACTACTCACACATCAATCCGGAGGCGACCATGGCGGTGTAGAGTCCTCCGGGAGATGATTCCCCTCTCCGGCAGGGTGCCGGAGGCGATCTCCTGAATCCCCCGAGATGGGATTAGCGGCGGCGGCGTCTCAGTATGTTTTCTCGTATCGTGGCTCTCGGTACTGGGGGTTTCGCGACGGAGGCTATTTGTAGGCGGAAGGGTAGGTCAAAGGGCGTCACGAGGGGCCCACACCACAGGCCGGCGCGGCCAGCGCCTGGGCCGCGCCGCCCTGGTGTGTGGCCACCTCGTGGTCCCACTTCCTTTCCCCCTCGGTCTTCTGGAAGCTTCGTGCAAAAATAGGACCCTGGACGTTGATTTCGTCCAATTCCGAGAATATTTCCTTACTAGGATTTCTGAAACCAAAAACAGCAGAAAACAGCAACTGGCTCTTCGGCATCTCGTTAATAGGTTAGTGCCGGAAAATGCATAATAATGACATATAATGTGTATAAAACATGTGAGTATCATCATAAAAGTAGCATGGAACATAAGAAATTATAGATACGTTTGAGACGTATCAAGCATCCCCAAGCTTAGTTCCTACTCGTCCCGAGTAGGTAAACGATAACAAAGATAATTTCTTAAGTGACAATGCTACCAACATAATCTTGATCATACTATTGTAAGCACATGTAATGAATGCAGCGATCAAAACAATGGTAATGACATGAGTAAACAACTGAATCATAAAGCAAAGACTTTTCATAAATAGTACTTAAAGACAAGTATCAATAAGTCTTGCATAAGAGTTAACTCATAAAGCAATAATTCAAAGTAAAGGTATTGAAGCAACACAAAGGAAGATAAAGTTTCAGCGGTTGCTTTCAACTTGTAACATGTATATCTCATGGATATTGTCAACATAAAGTAATATAACAAGTGCAATATGCAAGTATGTAGAAATCAATGCACAGTTCACACAAGTGTTTGCTTCTTGAGGTGGAGAGAAATAGGTGAACTGACTCAACATAAAAGTAAAAGAATGGTCCTCCAAAGAGGAAAGCATCGATTGCTATATTTGTGCTAGAGCTTTGGTTTTGAAAACAAGAAATAATTTTGTCAACGGTAGTAACAAAGCATATGAGTTATGTAAATTATATCCTACAAGTTGCAAGCCTCATGCATAGTATACTAATAGTGCCCGCACCTTGTCCTAATTAGCTTGGATTTACATGGATTATCATAGCATAGCACATGTTTCAACCAAGTGTCACAAAGGGGTACCTCTATGCACTTTGTACAAAGGTCTAAGGAGAAAGCTCGCATTGGATTTCTCGCTTTTGGTTATTCTCAACTTAGACATCCATACCGGGACAACATAGACAACAGATAATGGACTCCTCTTTTAATGCATAAGCATTCAACAACAGATAATATTCTCATAAGAGATTGAGGTTTGTTGTCCAAACTGAAACTTCCACCATGGATCATGGCTTTAGTTAGCGGCCCAATGTTCTTCTCTAACAATATGCATACTCAAACCATTTGATCATGATAAATCACTCTTACTTCAGACAAGACGAACATGCATAGCAACTCACATGATATTCAACAAAGAAATAGTTGATGGCGTCCCCAGAAACATGGTTATCGCACAACAAGCAACTTAATAAGAGATAAAGTGCATAAGTACATATTCAATACCACAATAGTTTTTAAGCTATTTGTCCCATGAGCTATATATTGTAAAGGTAAAGAATGGAAATTTTAAAGGTAGCACTCAAGCAATTTACTTTGGAATGGCGGAGAAATACCATGTGGTAGGTAGGTATGGTGGACACAAATGGCATAGTGGTTGGCTCAAGGATTTTGGATGCATGAGAAGTATTCCCTCTCGATATAAGGTTTAGGCTAGCAAGGTTATTTGAAACAAACACAAGGATGAAACGGTACAGCAAAACTCACATAAAAGACATATTGTAAACATTATAAGACTTTATACCGTCTTCCTTGTTGTTCAAACTCAATACTAGAAATTATCTAGACCTTAGAGAGACCAAACATGCAAATCAGATTTTAGCATGCTCTATGTATTTCTTCATTAATAGGTGCAAAGTATATGATGCAAGAGCTTAAACATGAGCACAACAATTGCCAAGTATCGCATTATCCAAGATATTATACCAATTACCACATATATCATTTTCCAATTCCAACCATATAACAATTTAACGAAGAAGATTCAACCTTCGCCATGAATACTATGAGTAAAGCCTAAGGACATATTTGTCCATATGCAACAGCGGAGCGTGTATCTCTCCCATACAATGAATGCTAGGATCCATTTTATTCAAACAAAACAAAAACAAAAACAAACAGACGCTCCAAGCAAAGTACATAAGATGTGACGGAATAAAAATATAGTTTCAGGGGAGGAACCTGATAATGTTGTCGATGAAGAAGGGGATGCCTTGGGCATCCCCAAGCTTAGACGCTTGAGTCTTCTTGATATATGCAGGGGTGAACCACCGGGGCATCCCCAAGCTTAGAGCTTTCACTCTCCTTGATCATGTGTATATCATCCTCCTCTCTTGATCCTTGAAAACTTCCTCCACACCAAACTCAAAGCAACTCATTAGAGGGTTAGTGCACAATTAAAATTTACATATTCAGAGGTGACACAATCATTCTTTATACTTCTGGACATTGCACAAAGCTACTGAAAGTCAATGGAACAAAGAAATCCATCTAACATGACAAAACAGGCAATGCAAAATAAAAGGCAGAATCTATCAAAACAGAACAGTTCGTAAAGACGAATTTTTAACAGGCACCAGACTTGCTCATATGAGAAAACTTAAAACTAATGAAAGTTGCGTACATATCTGTGGATCACTCACGTAAATTGGCATAATTTTCTGAGTTTCCTACAGAGAATTAGACCCAGATTCGTGACAGCAAAGAAAACTGTTTCTGCGCAGTAATCCAAATCTAGTATCATACTTCTATTAGAGACTTTACTTGACACAACAATGCAATAAAACTAAGATAAGGAGAGGTTGCTACAGTAGTAAACAACTTCCAAGACTCAAATATAAAATAAAAGTACTGTAGTAAAAACATGGGTTGTCTCCCATAAGCGCTTTTCTTTAACGCCTTTCAGCTAGGCGCAGAAAGTGTGTATCAAGTATTATCGAAAGATGAAGCATCAACATCATAATTTGTTCTAATAATAGAATCAAAAGGTAACTTCATTCTCTTTCTAGGTAAGTGTTCCATACCTTTCTTGAGAGGAAATTGATATTTAATATTACCTTCCTTCATATCAATGGTAGCACCAACAGTTCGAAGAAAAGGTCTTCCCAATATAATGGGACAAGATGCATTGCATTCAATATCCAAGACAACAAAATCAACGGGGACAAGGTTATTGTTAACCATAATACGAACATTATCAACTCTCCCCAAAGGTTTCTTCGTAGAGTTATCAGCAAGATTAACATCCAAATAACAATTTTTCAATGGTGGCAAGTCAAGCATATTATAGATTTTCTTAGGCATAACAGAAATACTTGCACCAAAATCACATAAAGCATTACAACCAAAGTCATTGACCTTCATCTTAATGATGGGATCCCAACCATCCTCTAGCTTCCTAGGAATAGAAGTTTCGCGTTCTAGTTTCTCTTCTCTAGCTTTTATGAGAGCATTTGTAATATGTTTTGTGAAAGCCAAATTTATAGCACTAGCATTAGGACTCTTAGCAAGTTTTTATAAGAACTTTATAACTTCAGAGATATGACAATCATCAAAATCCAAACCATTATAATCTAAGGCAATGGGATCATTGTCCCCAATGTTGGAAAAAATTTCAGCAGTTTTATCACATGCAGTTTCAGCAGTTTTAGCAGTTTCAGGCAGTTTTGCTCGCTTTGCATTAGGAGTAGAAACATTGCCAACACCAATTATTTTACCATTGATAGTAGGAGGTGCAGCAACATGTGGAGCATTAGCATTACTAGTGGTGGTAATAGTCCAAACTTTAGCTACATTATTCTCTTTAGCTAGTTTTTCATTTTCTTCTCTTTCCCACCTAGCATGCAGTTCAGCCATTAATCTTATATTCTCATTAATTCTAACTTGGATGGCATTTGCTGTAGTAACAATTTTATTTTCATTATCCCTATTAGGCATAACTTTCAATTTCAAAAGATCAACATCAATGCAAGACTATCAACTTTAGAAGCAAGTATATCAATTTTCCCAAGCTTTTCTTCAACAGATTTGTTAAAAGCAGTTTGTGTACTAATAAATTCTTTAAGCATGGCTTCAAGTCCAGGGGGTGTATTCCTATTATTGTTGTAAGAATTCCCATAAGAATTACCATAGCCGTTGCCATTATTATAAGGATATGGCCTATAGTTGTTACTAGAATTGTTCCGGTAAGCATTGTTGTTGAAATTATTATTTTTAATGTAGTTTACATCAACATGTTCTTCTTGTGCAACCAATGAAGCTAACGGAACATTATTAGGATCAATATTTGTCCTATCATTCACAAGCATAGACATAATAGCATCAATCTTATCACTCAAGGAAGAGGTTTCTTCGACAGAATTTACCTTCTTACCTTGTGGAGCTCTTTCCGTGTGCCATTCAGAGTAATTAATCATCATATTATTAAGAAGCTTTGTTGCTTCACCAAGAGTGATGGACATAAAGGTACCTCCAGCAGCTGAATCCAATAAGTTCCGTGAAGAAAAATTCAGTCCTGCATAAAAGGTTTGGATGATTGATACGTCTCAAACGTATCTATAATTTCTTATGTTCCATGCTACTTTTATGATGATACTCACATGTTTTATACACATTATATGTTATTATTATGCATTTTCCAGCACTAACCTATTAACAAGATGCCGAAGAGCCAGTTGCTGTTTTCTGCTGTTTTTGGTTTCAGAAATCCTAGTAAGGAAATATTCTCGGAATTGGACGAAATCAACGCCCAGGGTCCTATTTTTGGACGAAGCTTCCAGAACACCTGAGGGGAAAGGAAGTGGGGCCACGAGGTGGCCACACCACCAGGCGGCGCGGCCCAGGCCCTGGCCGCGCCAGCCTATGGTGTGGGCCCCTCGGGCACCCCCCTGACCTATCTCCTCCGCCTACTTAAAGCCTTCGTCGAGAAACCCCCAGTACCGAGGGCCACGATACGAGAAAACATACTGAGACGCCGCCGCCGCCAATCCCATCTCGGGGATTACGGAGATCACCTCCGGCACCCTGCCGGAGAGGGGAATCATCTCCCGGAGGACTCTACACCGCCATGGTCGCCTCCGGATTGATGTGTGAGTAGTTCACCCCTGGACTATGGGTCCATAGCAGTAGCTAGATGGTTGTCTTCTCCCCATTGTGCTTCATTGTCTGATCTTGTGAGCTGCCTATCATGATCAAGATCATCTATCTGTAATGCTACATGTGTGTTTGTTGGGATCCGATGAATAGAGAATACTATGTTATGTTGATTATCAATCTATCTATGTGTTGTTTATGATCTTGCATGCTCTCCGTTGCTAGTAGAGGCTCTGGCCAAGTCATTGCTTGTAACTCCAAGAGGGAGTATTTATGCTCGATAGTGGGTTCATGTCTCCGTGAATCTGGGGGAGTGACAGCAACTTCTAAGATTATGGATGTGCTGTTGCCACTAGGGATAAAACATTGATGCTATGTTCGAGGATATAGTTATTGATTACATTACGCACCATACTTAATGCAATTGTCTGTTGTTTACAACTTAATACCGGAAGGGGTTCGGATGATAACCTGAAAGTGGACTTTTTAGGCATAGATGCATGCTGGATAGCGGTCTATGTACTTTGTCGTAATGCCCAATTAAATCTCACAATACTCATCATGTCATGTATGTGCATTGTCATGCCCTCTCTATTTGTCAATTGCCCAACTGTAATTTGTTTACCCAATATGCTATTTCTTATGGGAGAGACACCTCTAGTAAACTGTGGACCCCGGTCCATTATTTTACATCGAATACAATCTACTGCAATACTTGTTTTACTGTTCTCTGCAAACAATCATCATCCACACTATACATCTAATCTTTTGTTACAGCAAGCCGGTGAGATTGACAACCTCACTGTTTCGTTGGGGCAAAGTACTTTGGTTGTGTTGTGCAGGTTCCACGTTGGCGCCGGAATCCCTGGTGTTGCGCCGCACTACACTCCGTCACCAACAACCTTCAACGTGCTTCTTGGCTCCTACTGGTTCGATAAACCTTGGTTTTTTACTGAGGGAAAACTTGCTGCTGTACACATCATACCTTCCTCTTGGGGTTCCCAACGGACGAGTGCTTTACCGTCACAAGGAAGCTACTTTCTGGGGCCGTTGCAATTCAACTCCCACATCAGCAGCTCTTTTTCTGGCGCCGTTGCCGGGGAGATCAAGACACACTGCAAGGGGAGTCTCCACAATCCAATCTCTTTACTTTGTTTTTATCTTGCTTTATTTTATTTACTACTTTGTTTGCTGCACTAAAACAAAACACAAAAAAATTAGTTGCTAGTTTTACTTTATTTACTATCTTGCACTTTATATCAAAAACACAAAAAAATTAGTTACTTGCATTTATTTTACTTTTTTTCATCATGTTTCCTCCTAATTTTATTCTAAAAGATGTGCCGGTAGGCCGAGGATCTATCCTTGGGAAAGATAATATAGAAGATTTTTTCACTCATATTAGTACGGTTGAAGATTTTGAAGATAGACACTTGGTAGAACTTGCCCCTACTTATGAAATTGCTGTTGCTTCTTTAGTACACGCATTAGAAGCTAGATTTGTTAATCTTAATCCCGTAATCCAACATATGTTTCTTACACTAAGTGATATGGAAGAAGGAGAAAAGAAAGACTTTGTTTTAGAAACCCTTCTCAAAGAATTTGGGGGTATTGCAAGAGAAGCTAGAAATGTTTTTATTAAATATAATATGCTTGGCTCTTATACCAACTTTGCTAGTATCCTTGAAAAGATGGAAAAAGATAGAAAAAAGTACACTAATCAAGTTAATTATGAGGGGGACATTAAAATATCAATACCTTGTAAGCTCTTAGGGATGTGTGAGGCACTAGAAAATAACTATGCTTGGCTTGTTCCTGAAAATTTGTTTGATGAAAATAGCAAGCCCAAGACTAATGAAAAGGGAGCCTCTGAAAGTTACATAGATAAGATACAATGCATAGTTGAGAAAACCCCAAACACTGCTGTTGATGCTTCATCTCTCGATAATACTTGATACACACTTTCTGCGCCTAGCTGAAAGGCGTTAAAGAAAAGCGCTTATGGGAGACAACCCATGTTTTTACTACAGTAATTTTGTTTTATATTTGAGTCTTGGAAGTTGTTTACTACTGTAGCAACCTCTCCTTATCTTAGTTTTATTGCATTGTTGTGCCAAGTAAAGTCTCTAATAAAAGTATGATACTAGATTTGGATTACTGCGCAGAAACAGTTTTATTTGCTGTCACGAATCTGGGGCTCGTTCTCTGTAGGTAACTCAGAAAATTATGCCAATTTACGTGAGTGATCCTCAGATATGTACGCAACTTTCATTAGTTTTAACTTTTTTCATTTGAGCAAGTCTGGTGCCTGTTAGAAATTCGTCTTTACGAACTGTTCTGTTTTGACAGATTCTGCCTTTTATTTTGCATTGCCTATTTTGTCATGCTTGATGGATTTCTTTATTCCATTGGCTTTCAGTAGCTTTGTGCAATGTCCAGAAGTATAAAGAATGATTGTGTCACCTCTGAATATGTGAATTTTAATTGTGCACTAACCCTCTAATGGGTTGCTTTAAGTTTGGTGTGGAGGAAGTTTTCAAGGATCAAGAGAGGAGGATGATATACACTATGATCAAGGAGAGTGAAAGCTCTAAGCTTGGGGATGCCCCGGTGGTTCACCCCAGCATATATCAAGAAGACTCAAGCGTCTAAGCTTGGGGATGCCCAAGGCATCCCCTTCTTCATCGACAACATTATCAGGTTCCTCCCCTGAAACTATATTTTTATTCCGTCACATCTTATGTACTTTGCTTGGAGCGTCTGTTTGTTTTTGTTTTTGTTTTGTTTGAATAAAATGGATCCTAGCATTTATTGTATGGGAGAGAGACACGCTCAGCTGTAGCATATGGACACATATGTCCTTAGCTTTACTCATAGTATTCATGGCGAAGTTTCTTCTTTGTTAAATTGTTATATGGTTGGAATTGGAAAATGATATATGTGGTAATTGGTATAACACCTTGAATAATGTGATACTTGGCAATTGTTGTGCTCATGTTTAAGCCATTGCATCATATACTTTGCACCTATTAATGAAGAAATACATAGAGCATGCTAAAATCTGATTTGCATGTTTGGTCTCTCTAAGGTCTAGATAATTTCTAGTATTGAGTTTGAACAACAAGGAAGACGGTATAGAGTCTTATAATGTTTACAATATGTCTTTTATGTGAGTTTTGCTGTACCGGTTCATCCTTGTGTTTGTTTCAAATAACCTTGCTAGCCTAAACCTTGTATCGAGAGGGAATACTTCTCATGCATCCAAAATCCTTGAGCCAACCACTATGCCATTTGTGTCCACCATACCTACCTACCACATGGTATTTCTCCGCCATTCCAAAGTAAATTGCTTGAGTGCTACCTTTAAAATTTCCATTCTTCACCTTTACAATATATAGCTCATGGGACAAATAGCTTAAAAACTATTGTGGTATTGAATATGTACTTATGCACTTTATCTCTTATTAAGTTGCTTGTTGTGCGATAACCATGTTTCTGGGGACGCCATCAACTATTTCTTTGTTGAATATCATGTGAGTTGCTATGCATGTCCGTCTTGTCTGAAGTAAGAGAGATCTACCACCTTATGGTTAAGCATGCATATTGTTAGAGAAGAACATTGGGCCGCTAACTAAAGCCATGATCCATGGTGGAAGTTTCAGTCTTGGACATATATCCTCAATCTCATATGAGAACATTAATCGTTGTTACATGCTTATGCATAAAAGAGGAGTCCATTATCTGTTGTCTATGTTGTCCCGGTATGGATGTCTAAGTTGAGAATAACCAAAAGCGAGAAATCCAATGCGAGCTTTCTCCTTAGACCTTTGTACAGGCGGCATAGAGGTACCCCATTGTGACACTTGGTTAAAACATGTGTATTGCAATGATCCGGTAGTCCAAGCTAATTAGGACAAGGTGCGGGCACTATTTGTATACTATGCATGAGGCTTGCAACTTATAAGATATAACTTACATAACTCATATGCTTTATTACTACCGTTGACAAAATTGTTTCTTGTTTTCAAAATAAAAGCTCTAGCACAAATATAGCAATCGATGCTTTCCTCTTTGAAGGACCTTTCTTTTACTTTTATTGTTGAGTCAGTTCACCTATTTCTCTCCACCTCAAGAAGCAAACACTTGTGTGAACTGTGCATTGATTCCTACATACTTGCATATTGCACTTGTTATATTACTCTATGTTGACAATATCCATGAGATATACATGTTACAAGTTGAAAGCAACCGCTGAAACTTCATCTTCCTTTGTGTTGCTTCAATACCTTCTACTTTGAAATTATTGCTTTATGAGATAACTCTTATGCAAGACTTATTGATGCTTGTCTTTAAGTACTATTCATGAAAAGTCTTTGCTTTATGATTCAGTTGTTTACTCATGTCATTACCATTGTTTTGATCGCTGCATTCATTACATGTGCTTACAATAGTATGATCAAGATTATGTTGGTAGCATTGTCACTTAAGAAATTATCTTTGTTATCGTTTACCTACTCGGGACGAGTAGGAACTAAGCTTGGGGATGCTTGATACGTCTCAAACGTATCTATAATTTCTTATGTTCCATGCTACTTTTATGATGATACTCACATGTTTTATACACATTATATGTTATTATTATGCATTTTCCGGCACTAACCTATTAACAAGATGCCGAAGAGCCAGTTGCTGTTTTCTGCTGTTTTTGGTTTCAGAAATCCTAGTAAGGAAATATTCTCGGAATTGGACGAAATCAACGCCCAGGGTCCTATTTTTGGACGAAGCTTCCAGAACACCTGAGGGGAAAGGAAGTGGAGCCACGAGGTGGCCACACCACCAGGCGGCGCGGCCCAGGCCCTGGCCGCGCCAGCCTATGGTGTGGGCCCCTCGGGCACCCCCCTGACCTATCTCCTCCGCCTACTTAAAGCCTTCGTCGAGAAACCCCCAGTACCGAGGGCCACGATACGAGAAAACATACTGAGACGCCGCCGCCGCCAATCCCATCTCGGGGGATTCTGGAGATCACCTCCGGCACCCTGCCGGAGAGGGGAATCATCTCCCGGAGGACTCTACACCGCCATGGTCGCCTCCGGATTGATGTGTGAGTAGTTCACCCCTGGACTATGGGTCCATAGCAGTAGCTAGATGGTTGTCTTCTCCCCATTGTGCTTCATTGTCTGATCTTGTGAGCTGCCTATCATGATCAAGATCATCTATCTGTAATGCTACATGTGTGTTTGTTGGGATCCGATGAATAGAGAATACTATGTTATGTTGATTATCAATCTATCTATGTGTTGTTTATGATCTTGCATGCTCTCCGTTGCTAGTAGAGGCTCTGGCCAAGTCATTGCTTGTAACTCCAAGAGGGAGTATTTATGCTCGATAGTGGGTTCATGTCTCCGTGAATGCAGGGAGTGACAGCAACCTCTAAGATTATGGATGTCTTTGTTGCCACTAGGGATAAAACATTGATGCTATGTTCGAGGATATAGTTATTGATTACATTACGCACCATACTTAATGCAATTGTCTGTTGTTTACAACTTAATACCGGAAGGGGTTCGGATGATAACCTGAAAGTGGACTTTTTAGGCATAGATGCATGCTGGATAGCGGTCTATGTACTTTGTCGTAATGCCCAATTAAATCTCACAATACTCATCATGTCATGTATGTGCATTGTCATGCCCTCTCTATTTGTCAATTGCCCAACTGTAATTTGTTTACCCAATATGCTATTTCTTATGGGAGAGACACCTCTAGTGAACTGTGGACCCCGGTCCATTCTTTTACATCGAATACAATCTACTGCAATACTTGTTTTACTGTTCTCTGCAAACAATCATCATCCACACTATACATCTAATCCTTTGTTACAGCAAGCCGGTGAGATTGACAACCTCACTGTTTCGTTGGGGCAAAGTACTTTGGTTGTGTTGTGTAGGTTCCACGTTGGCGCCGGAATCCCTGGTGTTGCGCCGCACTACACTCCGTCACCAACAACCTTCAACGTGCTTCTTGGCTCCTACTGGTTCGATAAACCTTGGTTTCTTACTGAGGGAAAACTTGCTGCTGTACACATCATACCTTCCTCTTGGGGTTCCCAACGGACGAGTGCTTTACCGTCACAAGGAAGCTACTTTCTGGGGCCGTTGCAATTCAACTCCCACGTCAGCAATGATCATCCAAGTAGTCAGTCCATGGGTTGGGCAATTTTTAACCAAAGATTTCATTCTTTCCCATGCTTGTGCAACATGCTCAGTATCCAATTGTTTAAAATTCATTATGCTACTCCTCAAAGATATAATTTTAGCAGGGGGATAATATCTACCAATAAAAGCATCCTTGCATTTAGTCCATGAATCAATACTATTCTTAGGCAGAGATAGCAACCAATCTTTAGCTCTTCCTCTTAATGAGAAAGGGAACAATTTTAATTTTATTATGTCACCATCTACATCTTTATACTTTTGCATTTCACAAAGTTCAACAAAGTTATTGAGACGGGCAGCAGCATCATCAGAACTAAATCCAGAAAATTGCTCTCTCATAACAAGATTCAGTAAAGTAGGTTTAATTTCAAAGAATTCTGCTGTGGTAGCAGGTGGAGCAATAGGTGTGCATAAGAAATCATTATTATTTGTGGTTGTGAAGTCACACAACTTAGTATTCTCAGCAGTATTCATTTTAGCAGCAGTAAATAAAGTAAACTAGATAAAGTAAATGCAAGTAACTAATTTTTTGTGTTTTTGATATAGCAAACAAGATAGTAAATAAAGTAAAACTAGCAACTAATTTTTTTTGTGTTTTGTTTTAGTGCAGCAAACAAAGTAGTAAATAAAATAAAGCAAGACAAAAACAAAGTAAAGAGGTTGGATTGTGAAGACTCCCCTTGCAGCGTGTCTTGATCTCCCCGGCAACGGCGCCAGAAAAACTGCTTGATGGCGTGTAACTCACACGTTCGTTGGGAACCCCAAGAGGAAGGTATGATGTCGTATAGCAGCAGGTTTTCCCTCAGTAAGAAACCAAGGTTTATCGAACCAGTAGGAGCCAAGAAGCACGTTGAAGGTTGATGGCGGCGAGATGTAGTGCGGCGCAACACCAGGGATTCCGGCGCCAACGTGGAACCTGCACAACACAACCAAAGTACTTTGCCCCAACGAAACAGTGAGGTTGTCAATCTCACCGGCTTGCTGTAACAAAGGATTAAATGTATAGCGTGGATGATGATTGTTTGCAGAAAATAGTAGAAACAGTATTGCAGTAGATTGTATTCGATGTAAAAGAATGGACCGGGGTCCACAGTTCACTAGAGGTGTCTCTCCCATAAGAAATATAGCATATTGGGTAAACAAATTACAGTTGGGCAATTGACAAATAGAGAGGGCATGACAATGCACATACATGACATGATGAGTATTGTGAGATTTAATTGGGCATTACGACAAAGTACATAGACCGCTATCCAGTATGCATCTATGCCTAAAAAGTCCACTTTCAGGTTATCATCCGAACCCCTTCCGGTATTAAGTTGCAAGCAACAGACAATTGCATTAAGTATGGTGCGTAATGTAATCAATAACTATATCCTCGAACATAGCATCAATGTTTTATCCCTAGTGGCAACAGCACATCCATAACCTTAGGGGTTCTTGTCACTCCCCAAGATTCACGGAGACATGAACCCACTATCGAGCATAAATACTCCCTCTTGGAGTTACAAGCATCAACTTGGCCAAAGCATCTACTAGTAACGGAGAGCATGCAAGATCATAAACAACACATAGATTGATAATCAACATAACATAGTATTCTCTATTCATCGGATCCCAACAAACACACATGTAGCTTTACAAATAGATGATCCTGATCATGATAGGCAGCTCACAAGATCAGACAATGATAGCACAATGAGGAGAAGACAACCATCTAGCTACTGCTATGGACCCATAGTCCAGGGGTGAACTACTCACACATCAATCCGGAGGCGACCATGGCGGTGTAGAGTCCTCCGGGAGATGATTCCCCTCTCCGGCAGGGTGCCGGAGGCGATCTCCTGAATCCCCCGAGATGGGATTGGCGGCGGCGGCGTCTCAGTATGTTTTCTCGTATCGTGGCTCTCGGTACTGGGGGTTTCGCGACGGAGGCTATTTGTAGGCGGAAGGGTAGGTCAAAGGGCGTCACGAGGGGCCCACACCACAGGCCGGCGCGGCCAGGGCCTGGTTCGCGCCGCCCTGGTGTGTGGCCACCTCGTGGTCCCACTTCCTTTCCCCCCTCGGTCTTCTGGAAGCTTCGTGCAAAAATAGGACCCTGGGCGTTGATTTCGTCCAATTCCGAGAATATTTCCTTACTAGGATTTCTGAAACCAAAAACAGCATAAAACAGCAACTGGCTCTTCGGCATCTCGTTAATAGGTTAGTGCCGGAAAATGCATAATAATGACATATAATGTGTATAAAACATGTGAGTATCATCATAAAAGTAGCATGGAACATAAGAAATTATAGATACGTTTGAGACGTATCATTAATGAGCGCCACCGCTTCCCCGCCTCCCTCAGGCCTATAAAAAGGGCCGCCTCTCATCGTCCCTCTCACACAAACCCTAGCGCCTCTCTCCCCAACCCTAACCGCCACCGAAGAGTCGACGCCATGTCTGCTAGAGGCGAAGGCCGAGCTCGCCGATCATTTTGGGTAGTTCTGCTGGGTTGGGGGTTCTTTTTCTTTCTTGTCCGCGCAGACCAAAACATGCACATTATGTCCGTTTGCGTCGGGCCACTCGAGAGATGCACTTAAGTTGGGTATGCCCCCCGAAAGGGCGATCATAAGGAGAATACGGTGCCCCAGCAGCCTTTCGTCGGCGCGAGCCTTCTACGTCACTTATGTAGCCTCCGGGCCATGGAGGCGGGGTGGATCTCGGCCCCCTCGGCTAGAGGGCTTTGTTTCCCTGGTTTTAGGGTTAGGTGGTGGTAGTTGCATCTTTTCCAATAAAGTCTCCCCGAGTTTAACCATATCTCGACAGGCGACGTCGAGAAGCTTGTGGAAGTGGTTAGGTTCTTGAGGACTTCTTCTGGTTAGGGGGCTCTCTGGTTCGTCATGCAGCTTCATCGACGGTTATTCCTTCTTTTTCGTCTCGGTGATGGACGTGGTCTTCTTGAATTATTCGACGACTTCCCGTCTGCAAGACCAATGTTAGACCATCTCAGTGAGGAGCTGTGGCGACATCATGCTGTCAACATGGTCTCGAGGTTGAACAGGAATGGCATCTCAAGGAGTTCGTTGTAATTTTCTCTCACAAAAAAGGTTGAATTAAAGGAAAACTTTCTAAAAATTTCCCCAAATTTATTGGAAAACATGGCCATATTTATTAAACTACTCCCTTCGTCCCAAAGTTGTCTAATATTTGTCAAAATCTAAATGTATCTAGACACCATTTAGTACGTAGATACATCTAAATGTTAACAAATCTCACATAACTGTCATGGAGAGCGGAGGGAGTATATTAGTATCATTTGGTTCGTTTTAAAAAGAAGTTTTATAATATACTCATATGATTTCATATGTGTTAATACTCTTTTGTATTTTTTTCTCAAATGTTAAAATGTTTGACTTCTCACAAAAGTAATCATGTAGCTCAAACTTTGGCGACACCCTTGAACCACGCACAACATCTAGGGTTTCGAAGTGGCTCCGACGAGCAACCAGGAATTCTCCTCACATTGCCTCCCTACAGACCCTCTCCTTCCCAACCAATCCTCATCGGTGGCGGCGGGGCTCCTACCCCTCCTTGTTTGCAGTTCACGGCGTGAGGAGTCATAGCTGGCAGGGACGTCTCTCTCGGCAAGGAACGACGGCGTGGTTTGATGGAAGCGGCAAGAGTGCCCCTCTTCTCTATCGCAGCATGTTGGTGGTTTCATAGTCGGCGTGCTTGTGGTCTCGAGCGCTTGGTGCATATTGCGGGTGGCGCATGTCATCTCCTCCTCTGCTGATTGCGGATGGTGAAGTGGGGCCCCTTCTTGTCTGCATCGAAGAATTAATGTGGTCTAATTGTGTCGTTTTTTCGAGCTCCAAGTCCTAGATTTACTTCATATCGGCCTCCTCGGTATGGACGTCACGAGTTCCAGTCTTCCACTCGAAAATTTCCGCTTTTTAGCGCATGGTGCAACCGAAAATACTGAACGGAACCCGTCTCCGCGCGAGGATGAAAACGATTCCACTCAGAAAGCAACACCTGTTTAGCCAGGACATGTATAAAACACGTATAGAACACGTATTTGATTATTTTTACGGTGCATGTCTGACATGCATTAATTAATAAACGGGGCAGAGAATGAGACCGGCCGGCTGAATTAATTCCCTCTTCAAAGCCACCCACCACCAGCCTCTCTACGTTTCCTCTTTGAGCTCCATGGCAGCAAGCTTCTTTTTTGGCTGCCATGCTCCTCCACACAAGCTGCATGGTAGCGAGCTCTCGGCCAACGTGATCATCCGCGTGTGCTTCATGGGAGCGAGCTCTTCTGGGCGCCATGCTCATCCGCGCGAGCTCCATGGCAGCAAGCTCCTCTAGCCGCCATGCTCTTCCAGCCACCATGCTCCTCCCATGTGTCTTACTCCCCGGCATGAGCTTCTCTGGCCGCCGGTACTCCTCAGGCCGACCTCCAAGGCAGCAACCATCTCCACCGTACGTCGTGTTCCTTCGCGAGCTTCTCTACTGATGTTACGTGCTCCTCCGTGCGAGCTCTTGCTAATGTTTCTTGAATCAGATGGAAGATGCATGTGCAAGTTTTTCTCTGGGCGTCCCAAACCGTGTATTCGACTGTTTAATTAAATGGCTCTGATCCTAGCACGTCGACTAAACTGACCCACAATTATTGTTCTCTTTTAGCCGCCGTAGACAAAAAGTCACCTACAGGCAGCATTTTATTGTAAGCAATGGTAATTTACAATAACCAGACACCAAGATTTAGTAACTTGAAATAGCTTTCTAATTTTTACGTATTAAAATATCATTTTTTTCAAAAAAATTGTTCAACATTTTATTGCATTAGTCAATTTAAGACTTCAAATAACAGTCCACTTTTTAGTAGGATTATTTAAATTTCTTGAAAGAGGAAAATTTAATGATCTAAAATTTTGAAATACTACAAATAAAAGAAGAAGGGAAAAACACTCAACAAATGTTCTCTCTGAACTAAAATTTCTGATTTCAAATCCGAAAACATTGTACTTAAATCACTTTTCTAATCTCAATCACCATTAAGAGTGCATGCACAAATTAAATCATTAAGTGAAGACAAGACAGACAGTAATTCAATGGAGATGCACTGGTGCGGTCAGTGTTGTACCAATAGCTAGTGAACAACCACACATGATCCTAGCATTAACTCACCAGAATCCCTGCCCACCCAAAAAAATTAGATTCCCACTTAGTTTAATTTAGATTCTCACTTAGTTTAATAGTAATTTTCTTTACTCTTGTTGAATGGTTTTGTCTGATAATTTGGTGATACTTCAGGTAATTATGTTTGCTAGTTATTGCTTACACCATGTTATTAAATTTCTAATCGTCAACCGGGAGAGCTTTTGTACGGATGTGACCATTTTAATAAGAAAAATGTCAGGCGAGACTCCAAAAATTACCACCGTAGAAATCAAGTAATCCTCTAGTAGAAATCAAGTAATCCTCTACTACTCTACTAGTTACATGGCAGTGTGTTTTCTCCTCTTAGAACGCATGAATATTTGGTGCATGGGGTTCTTTTGCGTAACTACACCATTAGTATTAAAGATTAAGCTGTGTTTGAGATGAAATGCTGCGATCAATTAAACGGCACACTCAGGTGCAAGTACAGATACAAGGAATTCTGGAGGGACAGCCTCCCATACCACATTACATTTATTTTCGCAGCCATAACAAGCTAGTTCATGCGCTACTTTGTTACCAGTGCGGCGCACATGCCTAATCGAATGATCAGCAAAACCCTTCAGCATCGACTTTATTTCTTCGACTAACGGTCCATGGACAGACCTGTCAATATCGCAGCTTCGGATTTTTGCCACAGCACCCAGGCAATCAGTCTCGAGAATCACCTTATCCAAGCCCTTCCTTCTTGCCAGCGCCAACGCGTGTTTGCAGGCCATGAGCTCGGCTCGCTCCGGATCTGGAGAAGAGTGGAAAAAATGGCTTGCTCCTGCTAGGAAACCGCCATTGTGATCTCGCAAGACCACGCCGCACCCTCCCTTTCCATCCTTCGCGGAGAAGGCTCCGTCCGCATTCAGTTTGGCCCAGCCCGTCGGTGGAGGGAGCCAGTGCTCCACCACCTTAGCCGCTCCAACTCCTCGCGCCGGTTTAAGCCCCTGCCATTCCTCCACCAGGAACAGGGACTTCCTTATGATCTCATGTGGCGAAGCAATTTGCACCTCCTCCCTCGCCTCATTGCGTGCTAGCCAGAGTTGATATAGGATCATGATGCTAATACAGAGTTCATCCTCCTTCATACCGCTGAACCATTCGAGTAGCCACCCATGCAGATCACGGTGTCGGCGAACAGCCATCGCGGGACGCCGTAGAGGAAGCCCCGTCTGACGTCGAGCCGCCTCCCATGCTTCCGCTGAATGTGCACACATCCAGAACCTGTGTAGCAAGGATTCACCTCGATCACATACGATACACCTCACTCCTGCTTTAATCTTCCTCCTCTGTAACTCTTCCCCTACAGCCAAACCATTTTTAATCAGACGCCATACATGTATCTTCGCCTTCCCCGGCACGTTAGCCGCCCACAAGGCCAGCCAACCCCGGTGATCATCCAAACTGGTCGAAGAGCTAGCGGTTCCCGACCGCACCGCGTCGAGATGCATCTTGAGATGGTACGCTGATCGCACACTGAAAACCCCGTTTTTGGTGTAATTCCAAGCTAAATAGTCGTCTGTTCCAGCTCTACCCACGGGAATCTTCAGAATATCCTCAACATCACCATCAAAGAAAATTTCTCGCAGCCTCCCCTCATCCCAGCCTTGTCCACCAGCCAGCAAGACCTCCTCGACCCTACTGATCTCTGCATCCGGTTTATGGCCAAGTGGCCTCATCAGCCCATCCCTTGGTATCCAATTATCAGTCCACACATTGACCGACTTCCCATCGCCAATACGCCATACCAGGCCCGCCCGGAGTAGCTCCCTACCATGCAGGATACTTTTCCATGTGTAAGATGCGGCTTTGGGGCAACTCGCTGACAAGAAGTTGCCCTCCCTGAAATACCTTGCACGAAGAACACGGGAGCACAAAGAGAGAGGCCTGGTTAGCACCCGCCATGCTTGTTTGGCTAGAAGTGCTTGATTGAACACAGCATAATTTCGGAAGCCCATTCCTCCCCCTCGCTTAGAAGCACACATACGCTCCCAGCTAATCCAAGGCACCTTCCTCTTCCCCTCTGCAGACCCCCACCAAAACCCAGTGGCAATGGAGGTTAGTTTCGAGCACGTCTTCTGTGACAACTTGAAACAGCCCATAGGGAATGTAGGCACCGCCTGCAGGACAGATTTTATCAACACTTCTTTACCCTCCATCGACAGGCCCTGCCCTTTCCATCCGTGCACCTTACTCCAAGACCGCTCGGGCAGATGCTTGAAAGCACCCTCCTTGGACCGTCCCACCACCGTAGGTAGTCCCAAATATTTTTCCGATAGAGCCTCGCATCTGATACCGATAGACTCCTTGAGCTCCGCTCTCCTCTCCACCGAGCAGCCCTTCCCAAAAAACACTGATGACTTATCTCTATTAACCTTTTTCCCTGAACTTATTTCATATACCTGCAGGATATGTTTCAGCGCCTCCATACTCTCTGTAGTCGCCTCCATGAATACTACACTGTCGTCTGCAAAAAGTAGGTGCGTGATCGTTGGACCCAGTGGTCCGAAACCCACCCCATTTATCCTCTTCTCCACCTGAGCACGACGAAGTAGAGCGGAGAAACCCTCCACACAGAAAAGGAACAAATATGGAGACAGTGGGTCGCCCTGTCTCAGGCCTCTAGACGGCAAGAACATCTCAGAGAGCACCCCATTCAGCTTAACTGAGAAACGAGCAGAGGTGGCACATCTCATTACCATATCAACCCATTGCCTAGCAAACCCCATCCTCTCCATAACCTTCTCCAAAAAAACCCATTCGACTCTGTCATATGCTTTCATCATGTCTAGCTTGACAGCACAAAGCGGAGTTTTCCTCTTCCTCTTCCGTATCGCATGCACACATTCATATGCCACCAAAACATTATCTGTGATTAATCTTTCAGGCACGAAAGCACTTTGCTCCTCCGAGATAAGAATGGGGAGGATCCTCTTGAGCCTGTTGGCCAGCACCTTCGAAGCAATTTTGTACAGCACATTACACAGACTGATCGGCCTGAATTGGGATAGCAGTTCTGGCTGGCACACTTTCGGGATGAGTACCAAAATTGTATCATTAAAATCATCAGGACACTCTTTGCCAGACAGAAAGTCCCTCACCGCCGTACACACATGAGGTTTTACCAGTGGCCAGTGCCTCTGATAAAAGAGGGCCGGCAGGCCATCCTTGCCCGGCGCCTTCGTCGGCCCCATCTGGAACAGCGCTGTCTCAACCTCAGCATCGGTGACCCTCCCCACAAGCTCTTTGTTCATAGCCTCATCCACAGACCTCTCAATCAGAGCTAGAATGCCCTCGCTATTACTCGACCCCTCCGATGTGTAGAGGTGCTGGTAGAAGGCCAGTGCCAGTTCAACCATTCCCTCATTTGTAGTACAGCGAGAGCCATCCGCCCTGCGCAAAGCCTTCACTGTATTTTTGCGTTTCCTATGAGACGCTCTGTTCTGGAAATATCTAGTGTTTCGGTCACCCGCCTTCAACCATTCTTGACGCGAGCGCTGTCTATACATGACCTCTTCCTTTTCATACATCTCATGCAGTTTCTTTTCTATCTCTTTGACTTCATCCGAGGATCCCGATATCAACTGCTGCACTTTGGCCTCCTCCAGCTTTCCTCTCAATGCCTTAAGCTCGGCCTGTACCGACCCAAAGGTGTCAAAGCTCCATCTCTTTATATCCCTGGTCATATCCTGTAACTTCTGCCAAAAACCCCGAATGCCGGGATCCGCAGCTCGATTGTTATCCCATGCCTCCTGTATCATCTGATCATAGCCGTCATGCTTAAGCCACATTTCTTCAAACATAAAACCCCTCTGCTGACCTAAACCCCTCCTTGGCGCGATCGCCTCGGTCTGTATCAACAAAGCCATGTGATCGGACTCTTCAGTCATAATATGCTTCACCTGGGCATTTGGAAAAATTTCGAGGAAAGACGCCGTCGCTACTCCTCTATCCAGCCGAACTTGTACGTTCGCCTCCCCCTCTCTTCTGTTATTCCATGTGAATGAATATCCCATGTATCCCAAATCAGTGAGCCCGCAGTCCATTAAACACTCCCGAAAAGCCTGCATTTGCCCCTCATTCCGTGGGTTCCCGCCTAGTTGCTCATCCTGACGCAAAATCTCGTTGAAGTCCCCAGCGCAGAGCCACGGTAAGTCGTCCTGGCCTCGCAGGTATCGGATGGCCTCCCACGTTCTGTGCCTCAACTCCGTCCTTGGCTCACCGTAAATCCCAGTAAACCGCCATACTTTTCCTTCCAACGAAATCTTGGCATCTATATAGTACTGACACCAAGGTCGAACGGACACCTCAACCCCTTCTCTCCACCAGAGCGCCATACCACCCGACCTGCCCACACAATCCACTGCCACACCGTTTTGGAAGCCCAGGCTCCATTTCAGCTTATTAATCGCCCTCGACTTCATCTTCGTTTCAGACAAGAACACCACCACCGGGTTGTATGATCTAATCAGATCACGTAGTTCGCCTACCGCCGCGTCCAACCCCAAGCCGCGGCGATTAAGGCCAAGAAGACTCATTGCTCTCGGCGGCCCTGCGCCGCAGTCCGCCGTTGGATCTTCGAGCCGATCAAAAACTGAGCTAGTCCTCTGTCCATCTTCCTCCTGTCCACTCAGCCTGTCAAAGACCGAGTTTACCCGCTGCCTTTTACCAGCGGACCACGACGTCTCCTCCCCCACAACCTGCACGGGTACCGGCATCCAAACCAATTTTGAGCTTCTCTTCTTGTTCTTGTTGACGCCCAGTGGCTCTTGGTTCAGTCCAGCATTAGAAGGAGTATCAGTCCTTCGAGCACGCTTAACATACGTTCCCCTCTGGTTTTTCTTTTTCGTCGGGCCCAGTGGCTCCGCCGCTACCTGCTTCTCCTTGGCCAGTGCCTTTTGAATTCTCCCTGGACTAGTGACATCCGCAGCTTCATCCCTCCTTGCTCTCTCACCAGTGCGAGAAGAGCTGGAATAGGAATATTCGTTAAACAAGTTCCTTCTCGGCGGCACATCACGTACCGATGCCTCCCCTCGAAACAAATTCTCCGTCCCCACCGACCTGCTTGTATAGCTGCTAGATGAGACGGAAGGTCGGACAGGAGGCGGAGGCCTGCAGTTGCGCCTTGGAGAGGCACGCAGCCATTCACCCCACTGCTGCACCTCTTCTTTCTCAGCCGGACAATCTCCATCCGGATGCACTAGGCGCCCGCAATCGAAGCAGAAGTGCGGCACCTTCTCGTATTTGATGTCAAACCATGTCCCTTCGATCTCATCTCTCGACCATCGAGACACACACCCCTCATCAGAGGCTGATCAACTTTCACCGCCACTCTGATGCGTAGGTCCTTACCCCATGCCATCCCATCTTCATCCGTCTCAACACTGATAAACCTCCCGACCCAATCACCTATCAGCTCCCCATACGCCCTGTTCATCATGTCCATAGGCAGGTCCAAGACCCTAGCCCACAACTCCAGCTCATCAAACACCATATCCGAGGGTCGTGTAGCCCCATCAAATTTCTTCAACAAGACCACATTGAAATCAAACTGCCACGGCCCTCCCTTCATCACATGCCTATAGTCTCCTTCTGACGAGAACTTAACCACGAACCTGTTGTCCCCGATTTCTCTGAACGTTGCTGCATGATGGAGACCCCAGGCGCGATGCATCGCTCGCTCCAGCGCTCCGATCACCAGCTTGCGCGGCGAGCACACCTTGCCTACCGCCGCCCAGCGCGGCTGAATCCTCGACGCACCCGCACCCTGGATCACCAGCCCCGTTGCCTCCTTGTCCGTGAGAAGGAGGTCACCCATCCTCGCAGATAAACCTTCCGCCAGATCGGCTGCACCTGCCTTTGCGGGAGATTTAGACGGAGCACGCCGTCCTCCTCCAGAACCTCCCGACGATCTGACCGGTGAAACCATCAGAAAACCTAAGCCCTCACGCAGGACTCCTGGAGAACTGCCGATGAGACTCAGAAACCACCAGCGCACGACCCAGGCCTCGCCGTCGAGATCCAAGTCGCCGCCGAGAAACACCACGCGAGAGAGGAAAACCCTAGCAGATCGCGATCGCCTCCCGATCGCCCTAGGCGTAACTTCCGCTCTTAGTGGACCCGCGACTAAGGAATCGATATTAAGCTGTGTTTATCTTTTGGAATCACTACTCCCTCCGTCCCGGTTCACAGGGCCTAATCTGAAAAAACATTTGTCCCATAACACCATCCCACGAAGGCCTGCATGCATTTAATTAAAAGTAGTACTTCCCTCTAATTACTCTCTTCTTTCTCTTTCTCTTTTTTAAGCGGGTGGAAACAACCAGTGCATGCATGCATGGTGATTTTTCATGTGGGGTTGCGGGTGCATGCAAGTCTATTAGCATTCTTATTAATTAGCGAGGACAGTTGATTGGAGAGAGACAAGTGCTGAGAAGATTTTTAGCATCCAATCAAATGCTACCTTGGTCACGGTGCAAATTCATGTGAGCCTTGTGAACCGGGATGGAGGGAGTAGTTGAATCTCAGAGATAGGTATTTAACGAGGAGGGTGGAAAGCCTGGGCCAACATGCATGAGCATTAAAAGCATTGACTTTGGTTGCATTAAAAACACTGACAATGCACGCTGTATTTCCTTCGTATCCGCCTTAACTAGGAAACTAAATCGACCGTATTAATTAGGTGCTATATTAAGTCCAAATCACAAAGCAGACTTCAATGCTCGGGATATCAACCTCGCGCATTGCCAGGTCCCAATCGTGCGGGTCGATGGTGCAACTCGGTATCTACATCGGAATTGATATGGCGCCTTAAATTCAGACAGTGTGGCTTCATGTGGGAAGCTTGGCTTTCTTGTTGTTGTCATGGGACATGTTTAATTATAGATTTCCATAATCTAGAGAGGTGGAGAAATTCATGGTGGCTACGGTCAGAGGTTTGCAATGGTAGAGAGGTGTATTGGTTGCGATGACTTGCAGCAGCGACCTTATCAAGAGGGGGTGGCTGCATAGTTGAGCTGCATTTTTTGTGCCGCTCTTCGAGTACTCATCGTGATTTTCATGGTGAAAGTCCAGGCTTTGGCTTTCATTGCTTTTATATTTTTTGATAAAGGAAATATGTTAATATCGAAAGATATCAATTGCGTTCAGTCTCTGCAACAACGCAATAGCCTAACGATAATGATAGTATGGATGGACATAACTAAAAAAACTAAGAAATAAAAAGTCCCGCTGTTTGTGTTTTTTTTGTGGTATCTATCTTGATATATTCATGATATTACTCTCTAATGTACTAAATCTGAGTTAATTAAAACCGATTTAATAGAGTTATATTCAATTCCTGCGTTAAAAAGAGCCAGTCGTGCTCACGGTATGGGATGAAATTGCAGAAAACAGTGATGAAGAATTCAAAGAACTGGAGAGAGAATTTTGCTGCAATTTCTTGATCAGATTACACGGTTCCATCAATGATCTCTAGAGCAGTCTCGATGTACAAAAGGATCAGCAAAAGCCGCTACAGGTTCCAAGCTAATCAGTGAGCTAGCAGGGCAAGCCAAGGCGCCAAGCAGCGCCTCGATGAGCTAATCCAGCGGCAGGAGTAGCTTGGCGGCGTCGAGACGTGGGTTCAGCCGGAGCGCGACGCACTTCATGTCCTCCGCGCCGCGCTCGTACGCCGGCAGCGCTTGCTCAGCGACCCGCCGCGTGTACTCCTTGGACCCCAGGAACTGCTGCACCGCCGCCGTCTTGGCGCTTTCCACCTCTGCCGCCGTCGCCTGCCTCGCCGCGGCGAGCTCGGCCTTGGCGTTCTTCCTTTCTGCCTCCATGACCCGCTTCGCCGAGGCCAGCTCGGCCTTCGCATTCTCCAGCTGCTCCCGCAAAACGGCGATGTCGCGTTCATGCGCTCTCTGCTTCTGATCCAGCTCCAGCGCGTAGTTCAGGGAGTATGACACGTAGTTCGCGGCCTGCACTCGCCGGCGTTGCCGCCGCCACACGCACAAACGCTATGACCAACCGGTGGGCGATTTGCGCCAAGAGTGTATCTAGTTACTGTACGTATTAGCATACCTGGCGAAATGCTACGAAGCTCGACTTGACGACGTTGGATGGTTTCGCCGCCGCGAACTCGTTCTGCCGCCCCGGCGGGACGATGCTATCCAGTACCTTCCACGCTTCCTCCCAGTCGGCGCCGTCGCCGCCGTGTGCGTCGGGCACGGGCAAGTGCCGCGGGTTCTTGTCGGAAACCGGCGGGGCATGCAAGCCCGGTGGGGCAGCAGGCGGCGTGTTCGGCTCAGAACGGCTAAGTCCGTCTTTTGCACTGGCAACCTCCTCCAGTTTCCTCTTCTTGCGGGACAACTGCGGCGTGTCGCCGACCGGCTCGGCTTCCACCTTCTCCGGCGAAGCCACAGCCTCGTCCGCTGCTAGATCCATTCCTAGCACACATCACGGTAGTAAATTTTCTGCAAATTGGACAAAGGGGAATAGATCAGGAGTGCTGGACGCGAGCGCGATTTATTACCTTCGGAACCAGTAGATCGAGGAGAAAGCTGGAGTGACGGTGGTGGTGATGCGCCGGCAGGATCAGTGGAGAAGGCTGCGGCAAGATCGGCCACCGAGAGGTAAGTCCGGAGATCAACTGCCGGGCCATGGCTGTATACTATCTTCGCCACCGATTTATTATCCTGGCTCGATAGCACCGGACTTGTGGTGAAGATCTTGGACGGCTGCTCGCCCCAGTGCACGGGGCACGGCCATGGCTGCGAGGACGTCAGGAAGAAGAAGCCCCTTTTCCACTCTCTATCGGATTTGGAATGGGTCAGGCCAGTGAAGAGCGCCCCGGCGCCATTCTTGGACACGAAGAAGGACCAGAACCTCGTCCTGACAGAGAAAAAATGCCGAAAGACGGCGAGCGACGGCGGCACGCCGGCGGAGCGGCAGAGCACGACGAAGCCCACCAAGACGCGCCAACCGTTGGGCGTGAGCTGGCCCGGCGCGAGGCCGAAGTGCGAGAGCGCCTCGGAGAAGAAGGGGTGAAGCGGGAAGCGCAGGCCGGACTCCAGCGCGTGCGCGTACACACAGACGGTCCCCGGTGGCGGCGGCGTGCACGCGTGCAGTTCACCGGCCGGTCGCGCCGCAAACTCCTTCGGGACGCCGTGCTTCTCGCAGAGGGCGTCGACCTCGGCTTGGGTGCCCAGGGACGAGGTGAAGCACTCGCCGGCCGGCCTCGAGAAGGCGGCGTCGTCGTCTCCGCTCTCGGTGTCGCTGAGGACCACGATGGGGGGCGAGGAGGAAGCCATGGCGTTTAGGGTGGTGCTCTCCGTGCGGCGCGGCAGGCTCCACCGCTCCAACTCAAAGTCGTAGTGGAGTGTTTGAAAAGTCGATTCCACGATGTTTTGGGATGAGCGCACACTCGTTTTCTCTCCATTTGCATTCATGGCAATTACAGATATTCAAGAATTTCCGTATTATTTCGTCTTGAAATTTATTTTGTCAGCCTGTAATTTTGCTGTCACTGAGAAAAAAAGGTTAGAATGTACGGTTTTGCTATGTCTCAGTCAACTGAGATTTTCTTAAGTCTAAGTCACTTAGGGCATCTCCGGGCGCGACGCATTTCGGACACCTAAAATGTCCGCGAGCGTCCGTTTGCGTCGCCTGGCGGACACGGAAATGGTCGCGCGTCCGTTTGCGTCTGGGGATGGCTACAGCGGGGCGACGCATTTTTGGCGCGTGCAGAATTTAAAAAAAAAACGCAAACTAGCATCGACTTTGCACGAAATTTATAGCCGCAAATTGAGGTCTGCAATATGTTCATCACAATTTGCACAAGGTAGGGTGCGAAGTGTAGCAAAAGGGGCACAACAAGGCCTGAACAACAATAAAAAAAGGTCCAAGAGGAGGCCAAGGTGTTGGGCGCATGGCGATGGCGATCAGGCGTCTCGCGCGCGGATTTCGGCACGCCTCTTCATGAACCATGCCCTGGTGTCGTTGTCGACGCCGCTCAAGTCGGCAAGCATGATCCTTGTGTCTTCTGCACGCAATTTGGCCTCGGCGTCTACCTTTTTGACCTTGATGTCCAGTCTTTGGACCTCAATGACCTCCTTCGCGAGGTTGTGGTAGATCGCAGTCGCGGCCTCTTTTTCCAGACGCCTCTTCTCGTCCCTAGCAGCCATGGCGGCACGGTTGTGGGCCATTATCTTCTCCATGCTCTGGGTGAACGCAATGGCCTGCGCCTCCCGGACAAGATTGGCCTTGGTAGCGCTCGTGGACGAGGTGGAAGGGCTGGACGGCCTTGATCGTCGTCTTCGCCGTCGAGGTTGATCGCTGTCCCATTCCTCACAGCTTCGTTGTACGACGCAAAGCTTGTCATCCACTTGTTGGCGTTCTTGAGCACGTCCCAGCAATGGACCATATGGAAGCCCTTCTTATGCGTCGCCCTGAACTTCTCCAAGGCGCGGGATACCTGCAATCAAAGCCGCCAAGGATGTACATACAATGATGCAAATAGTGTAGAATGATGATGGTTGTATCGTGTTTACCACTGTCATGACGCCATCGCCGCTTACGGGGTTGTTAATAGCATGTTCGATCGCCGAGCAGAACTTGCTTGTCTCTTGTTTGATGTAGTTCCATCTTTTCCGGAGGGACTCTTCCGTCTGAGGGCTTGTGATATGGTAGGGCGGGTGTAGCCTGGTCTCGTTGTACTGATGCAAGACCTTGGCCCAATAGACGTTGCTCTTTTGATGCGCGCCATTAATACAATCATGGCTCGTTGCCAGCCACGCTTGATACAAACACTTATCCTTGTCATCGACGAAGCCTTGTGTCCTCAGACTCTTCCCCTTCTTCTTCCGTAGCAATGTCAGGCTGTGTTGGCGCGTCGTCGAAGTCGTCGACGGACACGGGTGTTGGCTGCGTCTGCTGGGTGGCGAACATCCGTGCGGTTTCGATGTCCTCCGCATCTTGCGTTGCTGCCCAGTTGTGGTGACCCGGCATACCACTGCATAGTGTAGTATGCAAGTCTGATATAACACCAATGAAACACCATTCCACTAGTATTATATCGCTCAGAGTGGTACAACAGAAACATATGCGGGTCCAAGGCATGTCTATAGAATTACAACAATGACTCTGTTACATAAGATCATCACAGCCTCCTACTTTACAATGAGGTAAAACTGCAAATAAACTCCAGAAGAACGACTCGTAGTCTAGACTTATCACGAACTCTATTTGTAGAGTATTTAACTAGCTATAGAGGCTAAGAATAGATTCTAGCTAAATAGGAGCTAGGTTTAGGAAGCTAGTTCCCTTCTATGGCTAAACTAGGTTTTCTCCTTGTTGGATGTGGTATCTGACTTCTCTGACAGGGTCCTGTCTCTTGAAGTAGTTGTTGACTCCTCGGCCTTCGAGTTGCACTGTAGATCCTCCTTCGATGCCTCTATATCTAAACAGGGGATTTAAGAGTGGGATGAGTACGAGCGTACTCAACAAGTTCATTATAGGAAAGAGGTGTTTAATGCACTAGCTACAACATTAGACCAGAAAGTCTAATACCAATGCAAGTTTTCATAACCATTTCTTCAAAAGGTTGCTTTTATTCAGAAGAACTATGTCCGTCAGCCTTCACCGGTTTACTAGAACTTCATGGAGCTCCTTTCCGGCCGCGTTCGCAGTTCCATATCCCGGAACAGGGAGTGACAGGTCACGGTTCTTTACACTCTGCAGAGGTGTGTTGCTTTACCCATAAGAGATCTTAACCTTGGGGCCAACCGGGCAATTTCCCCGTCCACACTTCCTATGGTGTGAGGCCCGGTATAAGGTCTAGCCAATCATGTTCCCCCGCTACCTCGAACACCCACCCTTTGTTGCAAACTCCGACCCTTGGTCCACGCCGGTCCCATTATTCCCATAGATTTCAGGGTGGACCCCGACCACGACGTCAATGCAGGGCTCTACCATACATTCCTACGCCGGCAGCTGCAACCCATCATAGACCGCAATACCGTGGGGACTTAGGACTCCCCAGCCTCACCGCTTGCTCCTTCGGGCGACAAGTGTACTACGGACAATGTCGTGGGGACTTAGGACTCCCCAGCCTCACCGCTTGCCCCCTTGGATTACAAGTGTACTACGGTAAAGCGCATCCGTTGATGAACGAGAGGTGGAAACACTTTTGACTACTCCGTCCCACTCCGGATCTTATGGTTAACACGGGTATTACGGCACAAGAATCACTGGACGACATTTGTTGTTTATTCCTAGATGGATATAAACCCTTGCAATGGAACCTCCACCATATCAACACAATCCATGGTTCCATTGCCAACCACATAGTCATATTCATAGTTATAAAAATAGTGGTTTTGGTTTTTATGCAATAGTGATAATCATAGTACTTTGCAAGTAATTTGATAAAGATACTCAAATGGCATGAGCAAGCGATGAACTTGCCTTTCTTGACTGCAAGATTATGCAGGCAAGGTCTTCGATACGCAATAACTCCAAATTCTAAAATAGCATCATCGTCCGGTAAGGACGATGTTTAAAAGATTGACAAGGATGCAATAATGCATAAGTATGAGATGCAATCGCTCTAAGCGTGTCCTAACCCCGATGATTTAGGATTAGTGAGTGGTAAGGATTGATTTAGGGTGTGTTGCACTTTTAGAGTGATTCATATACAAGGTTCTTATTCAGGTGTGATTACTTGGTATTATAAATAGGTAGATAATAAAGCATAGTAATCAATTGAGCACACAGAGAATGATAATTGGCATAATGTTAACAAGTAAAGAACAGTGGTTAGTTTTAGTACTATATGGCATGGTTAATGATTGATTATCATATACTTCAAAAGAATAACTTTTGAAGAACATGTTCTTTGATAAAGAACAAGTATGATAATTAGGTTGGTGAGGTTCTATGGTTTTCCATGGTTCTAATTGTTGTCTGGAGTAAGTAGTAGATGGATCACAACCTGGTTGGATTCATCAGCTACTAGGCTTGTATGGTTGAATTAAGTCTAAACATCTTAATTACCAATAGTTGCTATCAAGGTGGTATATCTTATTGGTGATAGTTGGCTAGGGTTTATAGGTCCTATGAAGCAGGTTTGATGGCTACTCCTTATTTACTTCAAAAGAATAACTTTTGAAGAACATACTTCTTAAGTAATAAGAAGTATTGCAATTAGGATTGAGGGTGTATGTGGTTTGCTATTTGATTCACTAAGTAAGGAATACTTTACTACTAAATAGGATGGTTGATAAATATCCAACACTAGTAGGGTTTAGTGGAGTATGGAATGTAATACAAAATAGTAGGTATGGTTGCTATTAGGGTTCATCACAATGGTGTGATGCTAAATAGGGATAAATAATGATGATGGCTTTGGTAATAGGATCTAGGGTTTTCACTTGATTAACCCTACTTGATTATTTAGGTCTGATGAAGATGAACACATGGGATACCCATATATTAGTGATAGGTCTTCTACATTTTATGTGGCCAAGACAAGTATTTAGTTGTTACTATGGTTCTATGATTTGGAAGTAGGTACCATGATCACATGTTCTCACCTAGGGTTTTAGGTTTAGGACAATCTAGGGTTCATATGTACTAATGGAACTAGGGTCTAAATGACATTAGGGTTTTAGGATTACACATGATATGATGAGTTCCTAGTTTTCTACCATATGGAACTAGGGTTGCAATATTACTATTTAGTTCATAAGTTAATAACTTCATTAATAAAGTTGAAGTTATTAATAATCTCAGAATAAAATAATATTCAATTTGGCTTTTTATTATTTTTAAATAATTTACTAATTAGGGTAATTATTAATTAGGGTTTAAATTTCTCTAATAATGATTTAATAGGATAACAAATAAAGAAAATTAGTTTTCATGTTTTCTTTATTTGCTTACTGGTTTTATTTAATTTATAAATGGTTTCTTAATTTCTGAATTTTTAATTGTATTTAGAATTAAAATTAAAGGCTTAAATATCAAGTATTAAATAATTGAATTTTTATTACAAATAAAAATTTCATATTATATTTTTATTGGATAGAGTTTGCTTTTCTAAGAATTTTGATATCTTATTTTCATTTTTCTGAGTTATTATGATTTTTATGAATTCATTTGAAGTTTCTGGAAAAATGGGATTTAAATTAAAACAAGGAAACGACTAAATGTACCCGGTGACTCTACCCACACAGTCACTGACTGGTGGGGCTAAGCCACGCTGGCTGCCACATGGTGCCGATGTGGCAACCATGTGCTCTGCCGGCGGCCAGTGGTGGATGGCGCTGGCGATACAGGGTTCCCGCGGGGATGTGCGTAGGCTCAAACGAACGAGGGCGTCAAGACGAATTGATTGGTGGTGGCGCCGCTCCGATTTGGTCACCGGAGCGTGCCCGGCGACGAGGTGCTGCGGCGGCACATACGGGCTAGCGACGCGGGGGCTCTACGGCATGCAATCGAGCTCAGAGATCATGCTAGGGAGATCAGTAGCTCACCAGGAGCACGACGCGCATGATGGCGAGGCTTGCCGTGGCCTGGTTCGCCAGATTTCATGGCGCCGGTGATGGAGAAGACGGGCTCGACGGAACGCTACGGATCGCCATGGCTCGATTCCTTTTACACGATGACCATGTCGAGGACGGCGATCACAGTGGTGGTCACGGCGGGGCCTGGGGCTTCCCCAATCGACGGCGGTAGCCGGGGTCCGAGCGCGTTAGGGTTTCGGTTTGGGGAGGAATTAGGCGAAGAGAGGGAAAATGGAGGTTCTCTACGCCTTTTATAGGTGCTCCTGCGTGCTCTGGCGGTCAGCAACAGCGGCGGCGACCGCGGGACGTGGCATTGGCGTCGCGGTGGCGAGCTCCCGCGCGTCCCGTGGAAGAGACGAAGACGACGACGTCTCCGCGTCTTTATCCACTCGAAACGGTATGCTGGGCCGCGATGGGCTGTCTTTGGTGAAATTTGAGGCTGCTTGGTGGGCTACACGGCCAGGTAAGGTCCTTTCCTCCTTTTCTTTTATTTGTTTTCTGTTTTCAATTTTCCCCTTTGAATTCATATTTGAATTCTGTGATATTTGCAGGTGTTTTATATGTTAATTCCATTTTGATGTTGTGTGGTGACTATCACATCATTATTCTGTTTGAAACAAGTATTTCAGATTGGATTATATTACATATTAATGAGTGATTCAAAATAGCCATTAGGCATGTTGTTATGTGATGTTATATCTTCATTCTAAAGGTTATTTTCTTCTTTTATATCCATCTGTTTGTATGGTTAGGTTTGGATACTTTTTAACTCAAGGTATTTTAGGGGTGGTTCATAAGGCTTGTTTTCTATTTAAGATGGGATGACTTACATATAACTTATGTGTGCCCAACTTATTAGGGTTTAATAGTTTCTATTTTAACCCCCTTCTGAGATTAACATTATCCTTATCCTTGAAAGTATCTGATATAAGTATTGTTACAATCATGATTTGATATTAGTTATAAGGATAAGTGGTGGATAAGTATTTCATCACCACACATGTGTTTGAATTATGGAATTTTAGCATTAGGTGTTTCTTATGTTTAATAATTGAAGCATAAGATTTGATTAATAAATCATTAGGGTTCAAATGCTAATTACCTAATGACACATGGGTTGAATCTCCATTATGGCCTGGTTTTATATTATGATTACCATAGTGATGTATAAACTAGGGTTGAGATATAATTCTAGTTTATAAGATTTGGGGTGACATCATATTATATTTGCTAGGGTTTATTCTCCCCTAACCAAGTAACATGGTTACTTGCTTAATTGTTTCTGTTCTCCTTGAATTACTAAGGACTTGAGAATTAGTTTTATCTAATCCCAATTAACTTCTATTACTATCCTCAATTTATCATTAAAGTAACCAAGGTGGTTATGGTTCTTTTTATAGTTAACTTTGGTTATATGGATTAATGGTTTCTTCTCCATATAAAGTATGGAGTGTTACTCTAAGGTTTTCTTAGATCCTTTAATTGAGGAATAATTGGAATATAGATGTGACAGGGTTCTACTGATGATCACCATGTGATTCACAAGTTAAGGTTGGAATATAAGCTTAGGGTTTCTTACTAGTTACCTCCCTATGATTTCATGTGGTGAATGATATCTATTTATCCTATTAGGGTTTAACTTATCCTCACATATCTCAAGGGCATGACCATGGTTTAGGCATGATCATCTTGTTCTTAATATCTTTACCTCAAGTTCTTAGGGTTTATGATCATTACTCATTTTATAATGATCAAGGTTTGGCCTTCTAAAGTATATCTCTCCTGAGTTAGGTTTCTCACTTCTAAGATCATGTATTGTCTTGATCAACTAAGGTATATTACTTCTCTTATAATTCCTTAGGTGGACATGGTCATGGTTGTCTCATTGGATTGATATCCCAGGAAATGCCTGAGATATATATTCACTTAGAGTTCTCTCAAGGATTGATGGTTTAACCACTTGAATATATAATAGGTCTCTCCCTTAGTTCCAAGTGTCTTCTCAACTAACTGGAGGGTAACTCCATATCTTGAGCTCTCTTATATAGGAATAGATTATTCTAGGGTTTATGGTGTACTCCTAATATCTCCTTAGGTATCTAGGCTCAGGTTCCATTTGTCTAGCTTAATTGGGTTAATCTCTTCCTCACCTTATCAATTCATGGATATGGTATTATTCCATGTGATAATAGGGTATCTCACCACTCCAAGATGAAATGGTTGTTCCTAAAACTTTAGTTCAAAGGTTTTCCCTGATTCTTAAATAAGTAAATCTAGAATTAGTATGATTGGTCTCTCTCATTTGGGAAGGACTTTAATACTAACCTAAGGTTCGGCTCCATAGAGGTTGTTGTGATCATCAATCTCTCTGTGTTAACATATATGGTTTCTCTCTCTAAGGAATGTCTTGAATAATATCCTAGGGTTTCTCTTCAAAGTGATGGTTGGAATACATGGATGTATATCCAAAGTTTTAGCTTAAGATTTTCAATTCCTTCTCTAATAAATACTATAGAACTCTCACCTCTCTAGGTTTGATGTGTAATAACTTGGAATGGAGAAGAATATCTATTTCTGGAGTGGATCTTCTTGTTATAATTCCAATGTTGAAATGGAAGGAATACCATGAGGTTTCATGGTAGGATTATGGATTAGTTTTAGGACATGGAGAAGATAGTCAAGAATGGTTTCTCCATTTTATTGTTACTTGGTTTGTACTTAAACAGATGTTCTTATGTTATGGCAATGATTACCATATTATGATCTGTTATAAGATCAATTAGTTGATCATTGAGTAAGGTGTTGTTGTGTTGATTATTAGTTCCATTTGATCTAACCCCTTAGATCAAATCATCTCTTCCCAAAACAAGGTTTTAGCAAAGTCACATTGAGGTTTGTAGCGCTTGACTTGATGAGCTACTTCAATTCCACCAAGGTCAAGTGAAACTTCAGTTACTGTGACTGTTTTACTTTAAAGCGCGAAAATTCCCCAGATTTTCTATGCATGAATGCAATGCACACATCTATTTCCTCTATTTTTGTAACCCCATTACCTGGGATATTACACCAGTCATCATGCGGGCCTGTCCCGGCCGGATCACCGCGAATGAAGCCGCTGCCGTAGATAATTTCCTGGATGTCGGAGTCATGGCGGTCCTTCCAATAGTCCTACGAATGACCGGACATAAGACGCATGATACACGACACTCGCACACATTGACAGAGCTGATGTACCGGGTCGTCCATCGTTGGGGCAGGCGGCGCCATTTCGTCGAACAGGATGCGGGGCTGTGGCATGCTCTCCTCCGGCACCTGACGCGTCTTCTGTGTCGCGCCCGGGCAGGAGTCGCCGCTTCTAGGCGTCCGGTTGAGGTCGGGAACCGCCGCCCCGGTCAACTGCACCGGCGGCAGGCCGGAGGCGAACCGCGACGCCGGGTGGCCCTGCAAGGGAGCGGGAGTTCCAGGGCGTAGCTGGGAACTTACCGAGCTCACCGACGAGGCCGGAGGAGTGACACTGGCGATCCCCTCTCTCTTCACGAGCATGTAGCCCTCCGCTAAGGTTGGATGGAGGGCTACTTGCTCGACGCCGGCTTTGATCTGCATCTGCCAGGCCTGCTGGTTGGCGGTCGCGGCAGTCTTGATCTTCTGGTTCTTGCGCCGGCCACGACGCTTTGGGACCTCAATGATTTTCTTGTCCGCTGAGAGCACCTTCTTTGCCGCCTTCGGCTTTGCCTCCCGGCCGCCGCTGGTGGCGGCCCCCTTTGCTCCCGCCGGAGCTGCATCCTCCATTCTGGCTATGGTCGTGGCTACTGGGGAGTGTGGGGCGGCGGCGGGTGCGAGGGTTTGCTCCGCATCCATGGTGGTGGCTGCGGCGGCGAGGACGTCCATCGCTTCTGGACTGCTCGCGCCGGTCTAGTTTGCAAGTTCGCGCGGGGAATGGCCAGTGGTGGGAATTATATCGGCCTCCCTGCCACTGACGCGCGGGTCCTACGTTTTTTCGGCGGACACTCCGTGCGACCGCCGAGCGTCCGCGGAGACGCAAACATGGCGCATATTTGTGCCAGGTTTGCGTCTCCGCGGACGGACCGGTCACTTTGCGTCGCCCCACTGGAGCAGGCCCCAGACGCATTTCCGTTCACGGCGGATACAAACGGTCACTCAACGTCCGTTTGCGTCGCGCCGCTGGAGATGCCCCTACAAAAACCTGTTTGAGTTGCACTTTTCTGTTAAAAAGTACAATTGCACTTTTCTGCCAGAAATGTGAACTGAACCGAGTTGCACTTTTCTTTGAAGATTTAAGAAAATCTCAGTTAACTGAGACATAGACACACCCTAGAATGTAATCTCTTTAATTGTTTGCAAAAATAAGATTTGTTTAGAATCTCCTTATCTTTATGATTTCGAATGGCTTAGAATTATTATTAACTTATAACGGAAACCATACTATGGATTTTGGATGGAGCTTTAGGACCCTACAACAAGAACATGTGGAGTAATATGTATTATCTAATTAGATTTTGCTACAAAATTAGACGCCCGATTTTATTAAATCTAAGTTGATCTCTTATCTATTTGATTTGTCTCGTGATCCTTGGTGGTGATATGAGAAGTGCAAAGTGGGTTGCAAATTGCAATAGGTATTTCTTGGCTGTGTACGAGTTGCAACTCAAAAAAATTGCAACTAATATTTTTTTTAGTTGCATATAGGTTGCAACTGATATTTTATCGGTTGTACATGGGTTGCAACTAATATTTTTGCAGTTGCCCATATATTGTAACTTGTATCTTTTTTCGGTTGCACACACGCTATAATTGGTATTTTCTCAGTTACGTACTAATTGCTAGGGGTGTAAACGGATCATATTACATCGGATTTTGATCATACCATATCATTTACCATATATTTTTTCGGATACGGATCGGAGCAGATATTGATCGGTTTCAGATTCATACATGGATATATCAGACTGCGAATTCGAATGAGAAACGGGACGGATTCGGTCCAGAAACAAACATAGTCGGATATATGCTTTCATTGGTCGATAGTTATAGTTTTTGCAAATCTTGAGATGGATTTAATTTTTTTTGCTGTGTAGTTAAGAAAAAGAGACACAATTTACGTTCAAACTTAAGAATTGATAGAATTTAGCGCTAAACATGCTCGCCAGATGTATTTAGAAACTCAATAGTACAAACCTTGTGAATTGGCTTTGGCTTTTGACTAAAAAATAGGATTATCCGGTTTAAAATCTTTAAATTATCCTAATTAAATATCGGATGATTCATATTCGCAAGCTATTTGATATACCATATGTCCATATCCTATACCATATCTAGAGCACCACTCCGGATTCGGATATCCTTATCCGCCGGATTTTCTAAAACTGGATATGGACACCTTAAACGGATTCGGGACCGGTTTCGGCACGGAAATTTCCTATCCATTTACACACCTACTAATTGCAACATAAGTTTGTAACTCATATTTTCTCAGTTGCGAATATGTGTCTCGTCCGACTCTATTTTCCAAACAGTAAAAAAGTTCAATGGAAAATTGTGATATTTTCTATCATTTTTGTTATTATTACGATATGTAGTTGTTGTTGCTATAATTATTATCGTCCTTGTCACCGTACATCTTTTTCCCCTCAAACCCCCCACGTGTGTTACATTCGTTCGTACAATAACTATGCAACTCCGGTTAATAGCTAAAGAAAACAATAGAACAATATAAACAATAGTTCTTCATCATCGGACCACGTGTTGGAGATCGGGGGGGGGGGGGGGGGGGATGAGTGGCCATTTAGTTTAGGACAATGCATTTGAAACGAGTTGCATTTGGGATGATAGACAACTTACAACTGAATTGGTGACGATAGACACATGTTACTTTTTTTGTTGACAAATACATATTATTATGGCTAACATATCAACCACTATATACAATAACATCGGTAATAATTGTCAACACCCGGATTTTAATCCAGATGCATATTATGACATACATCGCAATCCCAGCGAGATTGTTTTTGCGAGATATAATAAGTTCATATCACATCACATCATTCATTACAAACCATAACTGTCTTACATAAAAGGATCACATGATCTAGTCTTAATACAATAATTGATCTAATGATCAAATACACAACACAACAACGGAAAATACGTAGTAGAGGTTCATCTGCTCCACATGCAATGCTTGACGTCAGGAGGTAGTTGTAATATCCCAGGTATTGGGGTTACAAAAATAGAGGAAACAGATGTGTGCATTGCATTCATGCATAGAAAATCTGGGGAATTTTCGCGCTTTAAAGTAAAACAGTCCACGATGGCAAGTTTCACTTGACCTTGGTGGAATTGAAGTAGCTCATCAAGTCAAGCTCTATAAACCTCAATGTGACTTTGTTAAAACCTTGTTTTGGGTAGAGATGATTTGATCTAAGGGGTTAGATCAAATGGAACTAATAATCAACACAACAACACTTTACTCAATGATCAATTGCTTGATCTTATAAAAGATTATAATATGGTAATTCTTGTCATAACATATGAACATCCATTTAATTGGAAATCAAGTAACAATAATTGGAGAAACTATTCTTCACTTATCTTTTTCATGTCTTAAACTAATCCATGATCCTACCATGAACCTCATGGTATCCATTTTACTCCATTCATGGAAAAATAACAAGGAAATCAACTCTAGAAATATATATTCCTCTCTACTACATATTAATATTCATCAAACCCAGAGAGGTGAGAGTTCTATATTAATTATTAAAGAAGCAATAACAAACCTTGAGTTAAACCTTGGATATACATCCAAGTATTCAAATCATCATCTTTAAGAGGAACCCTAGGACCTTATTCAAGATATTTCCTAGAGAGAGAATCCATTTATGTTAACCATAGATATTGGTGACCACATCATTCTCTATGGAGCCTAACCATAGGTTAGTATTAAAGACCTTTCCAAATGAGAGAGAGACCACTCATACTAATCTTAGTTTTACCTATTCAAGAATAAAGGACAACCTTTGAACTAAAGTATTAAGAGATTAACCATTTCATCTTGAAGTGGTGAGATAACGAAATACCAAATGGAATGAGACTATATCCATGAATTAGTGAAATAAGGATAGGACTAATCCAATTAAGTTAGACAATTGAATCCTTAGCTTAGCTACCTAAATAAATATTAGGAGTACACCATAAACCCTAGAATAAACCATTCCTTTATAAGAGAGCCAAGCTATGGTGTTACACCCAAATAGTTGAGGCAACACTTAAATGTGAGGGAGAGAATTATCCATATACCAGATGATTATATCATCAATGATTAAGTAGAACCCTAACAGACACTAGTAGGAAAACCCTTATAGGCGATCCTTATTTCTGTGGCGCACCAAAAAAAATGCGCCACAGAAATTTGTTTTGTGGCGCACCAGGCACGGTGCGCCACAGAAATAGCTTAATTTTGTGGCGCACCAACAATCCATGCGCCACAGAAATGAGGTGGGGTCAGCCCCAATCATTGGTTTCACTATTTCTGTGGCGCACAGGACCACGTGCGCCACAGAAATAAGACATTCAGTGGCGCAAATTCCTCGTGCGCCACTGAATTAAGACTTTCTGTGGCGCACGAGGGATGGTGCGCCACAGAAACTACACATTTCTGTGGCGCACATGAGATCCATGCGCCACATAAGTTCTTTTTGGCTCCCCACGCAACTCCACCCCCCCCGGTGGATCTCCTTTTTTACCTCTATAAAAAATAAAAGAAATAGATAGAAATTTCAAAAAATAAAATCCTTCGAGATTCCCATGTATTATGTCATCTAGCAGCACTAAAATTTAACAAACATGAATTTTGACTTTTTTTGCAAAATTGCGTGGGAAAATCATCAAACTGGATTTCTGGTTGCATACGAACTCGAAAAAAACGCATAATATATCAAAATGATCCCACAAAAATTCTACATCCGAATTAGGGTTTAAATTTCCCTAATAATGATTTAATAGGATAACAAATAAAGAAAATTAGTTTTCATGTTTTCTTTATTTGCTTACTGGTTTTATTTAATTTATAAATGGTTTCTTAATTTCTGAATTTTTAATTGTATTTAGAATTAAAATTAAAGGCTTAAATATCAAGTATTAAATAATTGAATTTTTATTACAAATAAAAATTTCATATTATATTTTTATTGGATAGAGTTTGCTTTTCTAAGAATTTTGATATCTTATTTTCATTTTTCTGAGTTATTATGAATTTTATGAATTCATTTGAAGTTTCTGGAAAAATGGGATTTAAATTAAAACAAGGAAACGACTAAATGTACCCGGTGACTCTACCCACACAGTCACTGACTGGTGGGGCTAAGCCACGCTGGCTGCCACATGGTGCCGATGTGGCAACCATGTGCTCTGCCGGCGGCCAGTGGTGGATGGCGCCGGCGATACAGGGTTCCCGCGGGGATGTGCGTAGGCTCAAACGAACGAGGGCGTCAAGACGAATTGATTGGTGGTGGCGCCGCTCCGATTTGGTCACCGGAGCGTGCCCGGCGACGAGGTGCTGCGGCGGCACATACGGGCTAGCGACGCGGGGGCTCTACGGCATGCAATCGAGCTCAGAGATCATGCTAGGGAGATCAGTAGCTCACCAGGAGCACGACGCGCATGACGGTGAGGCTTGCCGTGGCCTGGTTCGCCGGATTTCATGGCGCCGGTGATGGAGAAGACGGGCTCGACGGAGACGCTACGGATCGCCATGGCTCGATTCCTTTTACACGATGACCATGTCGAGGACGGCGATCACAGTGGTGGTCACGGCGGGGCCTGGGGCTTCCCCAATCGACGGCGATAGCCGGGGTCCGAGCGCGTTAGGGTTTCGGTTTGGGGAGGAATTAGGCGAAGAGAGGGAAAATGGAGGTTCTCTATGCCTTTTATAGGTGCTCCTGCGTGCTCTGGCGGTCAGCAACAGCGGCGGCGACCGCGGGACGTGGCGTTGGCGTCGCGGTGGCGAGCTCCCGCGCGTCCCGTGGAAGAGACGAAGACGACGACGTCTCCGCATCTTTATCCACTCGAAACGGTATGCTGGGCCGCGATGGGCTGTGCTGGGCTGAGGCTACTGGGCTGCTTGGTGGGCTACACGGCCAGGTAAGGTCCTTTCCTCCTTTTCTTTTATTTGTTTTCTGTTTTCAATTTTCCCCTTTGAATTCATATTTGAATTCTGTGATATTTGCAGGTGTTTTATATGTTAATTCCATTTTGATGTTGTGTGGTGACTATCACATCATTATTCTGTTTGAAACAAGTATTTCAGATTGGATTATATTACATATTAATGAGTGATTCAAAATAGCCATTAGGCATGTTGTTATGTGATGTTATATCTTCATTCTAAAGGTTATTTTCTTCTTTTATATCCATCTGTTTGTATGGTTAGGTTTGGATACTTTTTAACTCAAGGTATTTTAGGGGTGGTTCATAAGGCTTGTTTTCTATTTAAGATGGGATGACTTACATATAACTTATGTGTGCCCAACTTATTAGGGTTTAATAGTTTCTATTTTAACCCCCTTCTGAGATTAACATTATCCTTATCCTTGAAAGTATCTCATATAAGTATTGTTTCAATCATGATTTGATATTAATTATAAGGATAAGTGGTGGATAAGTGTTTCATCACCACACATGTGTTTGAATTATGGAATTTTAGCATTAGGTGTTTCTTATGTTTAATAATTGAAGCATAAGATTTGATTAATAAATCATTAGGGTTCAAATGCTAATTACCTAATGACACATGGGTTGAATCTCCATTATGGCCTGGTTTTATATTATGATTACCATAGTGATGTATAAACTAGGGTTGAGATATAATTCTAGTTTATAAGATTTGGGGTGACATCATATTATATTTGCTAGGGTTTATTCTCCCCTAACCAAGTAACATGGTTACTTGCTTAATTTTTTCTGTTCTCCTTGAATTACTAAGGACTTGAGAATTAGTTTTATCTAATCCCAATTAACTTCTATTACTATCCTCAATTTATCATTAAAGTAACCAAGGTGGTTATGGTTCTTTTTATAGTTAACTTTGGTTATATGGATTAATGGTTTCTTCTCCATATAAAGTATGGAGTGTTACTCTAAGGTTTTCTTAGGTCCTTTAATTGAGGAATAATTGGAATATAGATGTGACAGGGTTCTACTGATGATCACCATGTGATTCACAAGTTAAGGTTGGAATATAAGCTTAGGGTTTCTTACTAGTTACCTCCCTATGATTTCATGTGGTGAATGATATCTATTTATCTTATTAGGGTTTAACTTATCCTCACATATCTCAAGGGCATGACCATGGTTTAGGCATGATCATCTTGTTCTTAATATCTTTACCTCAAGTTCTTAGGGTTTATGATCATTACCCATTTTATAATGATCAAGGTTTGGCCTTCTAAAGTATATCTCTCCTGAGTTAGGTTTCTCACTTCTAAGATCATGTATTGTCTTGATCAACTAAGGTATATTACTTCTCTTATAATTCCTTAGGTGGACATGGTCATGGTTGTCTCATTGGATTGATATCCCAGGAAATGCCTGAGATATATATTCACTTAGAGTTCTCTCAAGGATTGATGGTTTAACCACTTGAATATATAATAGATCTCTCCCTTAGTTCCAAGTGTCTTCTCAACTAACTGGAGGGTAACTCCATATCTTGAGCTCTCTTATATAGGAATAGATTATTCTAGGGTTTATGGTGTACTCCTAATATCTCCTTATGTATCTAGGCTCAGGTTCCATTTGTCTAGCTTAATTGGGTTAATCTCTTCCTCACCTTATCAATTCATGGATATGGTATTATTCCATGTGATAATAGGGTATCTCACCACTCCAAGATGAAATGGTTGTTCCTAAAACTTTAGTTCAAAGGTTTTCCCTGATTCTTAAATAAGTAAAGCTAGAATTAGTATGATTGGTCTCTCTCATTTGGGAAGGACTTTAATACTAACCTAAGGTTGGGCTCCATAGAGGTTGTTGTGATCATCAATCTCTCTGTGTTAACATATATGGTTTCTCTCTCTAAGGAATGTCTTGAATAATATCCTAGGGTTTCTCTTCAAAGTGATGGTTGGAATACATGGATGTATATCCAAAGTTTTAGCTTAATATTTTCAATTCCTTCTCTAATAAATACTATAGAACTCTCACCTCTCTAGGTTTGATGTGTAATAACTTGGAATGGAGAAGAATATCTATTTCTGGAGTGGATCTTCTTGTTATAATTCCAATGTTGAAATGGAAGGAATACCATGAGGTTTCATGGTAGGATTATGGATTAGTTTTAGGACATGGAGAAGATAGTCAAGAATGGTTTCTCCATTTTATTGTTACTTGGTTTGTACTTAAACAGATGTTCTTATGTTATGGCAATGATTACCATATTATGATCTGTTATAAGATCAATTAGTTGATCATTGAGTAAGGTGTTGTTGTGTTGATTATTAGTTCCATTTGATCTAACCCCTTAGATCAAATCATCTCTTCCCAAAACAAGGTTTTAGCAAAGTCACATTGAGGTTTGTAGCGCTTGACTTGATGAGCTACTTCAATTCCACCAAGGTCAAGTGAAACTTCAGTTAATGTGACTGTTTTACTTTAAAGCGCGAAAATTCCCCAGATTTTCTATGCATTATTGCAATGCACACATCTATTTCCTCTATTTTTGTAACCCCATTACCTGGGATATTACACCAGTCATCATGCGGGCCTGTCCCGGCCGGATCACTGCGAATGAAGCCGCCGCCGTAGATAATTTCCTGGATGTCGGAGTCATGGCGGTCCTTCCAATAGTCCTACGAATGACCGGACATAAGATGCATGATACACGGCACTCGCACACATTGACAGAGCTGATGTACCGGGTCGTCCATCGTCGGGGCAGGCGGTGCCATTTCGTCGAACAGGATGCGGGGCTGTGGCATGCTCTCCTCCGGCACCTGACGCGTCTTCTGTGTCGTGCCCAGGCAGGAGTCGCCGCTTCTAGGCGTCCGGTTGAGGTCGGGAACCGCCGCCCCGGTCAACTGCACCGGCGGCAGGACGGAGGTGAACCGCGACGCCGGGTGGCCCTACAAGGGAGCGGGAGTTCCAGGGCGTAGCTGGGAACTTACCGAGCTCACCGACGAGGCCGGAGGAGTGACACTGGCGATCCCCTCTCTCTTCACGAGCATGTAGCCCTCCGCTAAGGTCGGATGGAGGGCTACTTGCTCGACGCCGACTTTGATCTGCATCTGCCAGGCCTGCTGGTTGGCGGTCGCGGCAGTCTTGATCTTCTGGTTCTTGCGCCGGCCACGACGCTTCGTGACCTCAATGATTTTCTTGTCCGCTGGGAGCACCTTCTTTGCCGCCTTCGGCTTTGCCTCCCGGCCGCCGCTGGTGGCGGCCCCCTTTGCTCCCGCCGGAGCTGCATCCTCCATTCTGGCTATGGTCGTGGCTACTGGGGAGTGTGGGGCGGCGGCGGGTGCGAGGGTTTGCTCCGCATCCATGGCGGTGGCTGCGGCGGCGAGGACGTCCATCGCTTCTGGACTGTTCGCGCCGGTCTAGTTTGCAAGTTCGCGCGGGGAATGGCCAGTGGTGGGAATTATATCGGCCTCCCTGCCACTGACGCGCGGGTCCTACGTTTTTTCGGCGGACACTCCGCGCGACCGCCGAGCGTCCGCGGAGACGCAAACATGGCGCATATTTGTGCCAGGTTTGCGTCTCCGCGGACGGACCGGTCACTTTGCGTCGCCCCACTGGAGCAGGCCCCAGACGCATTTCCGTTCACGGTAGACACAAACGGTCACTCAACGTCCGTTTGCGTCGCGCCGCTGGAGATGCCCCTACAAAAACCTGTTTGAGTTGCACTTTTCTGTTAAAAAAGTACAATTGCACTTTTCTGCCAGAAATGTGAACTGAACCGAGTTGCACTTTTCTTTGAAGATTTAAGAAAATCTCAGTTAACTGAGACATAGACACACCCTAGAATGTAATCTCTTTAATTGTTTGCAAAAATAAGATTTGTTTAGAAGCTCCTTATCTTTATGATTTGGAATGGCTTAGAATTATTATTAACTTATAACGGAAACCATACTATGGATTTTAGATGGAGCTTTAGGACCCTACAACAAGAACATGTGGAGTAATATGTATTATCTAATTAGATTTTGCTACAAAATTAGACGCCCGATTTTATTAAATCTAAGTTGATCTCTTATCTATTTGATTTGTCTCGTGATCCTTGGTGGTGATATGAGAAGTGCAAAGTGGGTTGCAATAGGTATTTCTTGGCTGTGTACGAGTTGCAACTCAAAAAAATTGCAACTAATATTTTTTTTAATTGCATATAGGTTGCAACTGATATTTTATCGGTTGTACATGGGTTGCATCTAATATTTTTGCAGTTGCCCATATATTGTAACTTGTATCTTTTTTCGGTTGCACACACGCTATAATTGGTATTTTCTCAGTTACGTACTAATTGCTAGGGGTGTAAACGGATCATATTACATCGGATTTTGCTCATACCATATCCTTTACCATATATTTTTTCGGATACGGATCGGAGCAGATATTGATCGGTTTCAGATTCATACATGGATATATCAGACTGCGAATTCGAATGAGAAACGGGACGGATTCGGTCCAGAAACAAACATAGTCGGATATATGCTTTCATTGGTCGATAGTTATAGTTTTTGCAAATCTTGAGATGGATTTAATTTTTTTCTTGTGTAGTTAAGAAAAAGAGACACAATTTACGTTCAAACTTAAGAATTGATAGAATTTAGCGCTAAACATGCTCGCCAGATGTATTTAGAAACTCAATAGTACAAACCTTGTGAATTGGCTTTGGCTTTTGACTAAAAAATAGGATTATCCGGTTTAAAACCTTCAAATTATCCTAATTAAATATCGGATGATTCATATTCGCATGCTATTTGATATACCATATGTCCATATCCTATACCATATCTGGAGCACTACTCCGGATTCGGATATCCTTATCCGCCGGATTTTCTAAAACCGGATATGGACACCTTAAACGGATTCGGGACCGGTTTCGGCACGGAAATTTCCTATCCATTTACACACCTACTAATTGCAACTGATATTTTATCAGTTGCACATAAGTTTGTAACTCATATTTTCTCAGTTGCGAATATGTGTCTCGTCCGACTCTATTTTCCAAACAGTAAAAAAGTTCAATGGAAAATTGTGATATTTTCTATCATTTTTGTTATTACGATATGTAGTTGTTTTTGCTATAATTATTATCGTCCTTGTCACCGTACATCTTTTTCCCCTCAAACCCCCCACGTGTGTTACATTCGTTCGTACAATAACTATGCAACTCCGGTTAATAGCTAAAGAAAACAATAGAACAATATAAACAATAGTTCTTCGTCATCGGACCACGTGTTGGAGATCGGGGGGGGGGGGGGGGGGGGGGGTTGTGTGGCAATTTAGTTTAGGACAATGCATTTGAAACGAGTTGCATTTGGGACGATAGACAACTTACAACTGAATTGGTGACGATAGACACATGTTACTTTTTTTGTTGACAAATACATATTATTATGGCTAACATATCAACCACTATATACAATAACATCGGTGACATAGGCATCCCAAATGGGCCTGCCGAAGATAGTACCCGGGGTTTACTGAAGGCCCACTACCCGAAGAATAAGAAGATTCGGGAGCCCAAGATATATCAAGGAAAGTCAAGAGTTGTAATAGGAAGTGTTATCTGTAATCTGGCGGGATGAGTTAGAAACCGTCCCGGACTCTGTAACTTGTATAGCACGAATCCCTCGGCTCCACCTCCTATATAAAGGGGGAGTCGGGGGACGAAGAAAGGATGGAATCATTGTCTACAAACCCTAGTTTTCATAATCGTCGAGTACTTTTCGGCTGAAACCTTCGAGATCTACTTACCCTCTACTTCCAACTAAACCCTAGCCTACAATCCATAGGCATTGACAAGTTGATACCTTGTCAATTGGCGCCGTCTATGGGAACTAGAGGCGTAAGGATCTGATCTCGATGGCACGCTCAAGATCTTCGACATCGTCAACCGCAAGCAACACAATGGATCGAGGTAAACAGATCGCTGCTGGTCTTGTCGATTTTGTTCCTCACCCACCCTCCCGTTTGGATGCATATGCGTATCTGGCGGAGCCCATGGAGATGACGTTCGGAAGGTTTCACTTTCGCGTCGAGAAGGAAGGATCGTATCGTGTCGAGATTCCGATTTCGTCGGGATCGTCGGTGGTCGATTCCGATTTTTCAAGCTATGCGTCGTCAATCGAGTCAGGAGAAGAAGAAACCTCGGCGACACGTTACGTCAGCACCAGAACAAGAGAGAAACTCGCCAAGATCTTCAACGACATGTCGTTTGAGTCATCTGCGGACTCATATATAAGCGATGGCTCAAGCGATGTCGACAGCTATGACTTCATCGACAAATCTATCACAGTGGGCAAGGTCTTCATCAATCTAAACGATGATGTCACCAAACCTAACATAGATCTGAGTACAAAGTATCATCAGATTTACGCCATTGAAGATCAAGAGGAGACATCTGAGGCTTTCGACAGTCTGGGAAATCCATACGTCGATCCCTCCAATCTGCGACAAGGCCTGGGCAACAAATACGTCGGGCCAGAGCCGCGAGATAGAGTTCAACTTTCACAAGCAGCGTGGGACAGAGCCGCGAGAGCTATGAACGGCACAGAACCAATGGCTACCACAGCCACACCAGAAGAATTGCAAGCATATCAATATAGGCTCGCACGAGCTGCCAGGGAATTGGAAAAACAGACAGCTGAGTTGAATAGGAGAAAGGAGGCAGCTTCTGCATCCAGCAGGAGAAGGGCAGATCTAAGTCGACAATCTAGAACTACGGGTGATAGCCACCGGGAGGCGCGGAACAGAGCAAGATCAAGGCTGCAACACATACCCGAAGCAGAAAGAGAACACTTGGTCCAAAACCTCGACATGTCCTTCATGTCGATAGATACAAGAGGAAACATCATCCCTAAGACACCAGAGGCTGGGTATATGGCGACACATGCTTTTATCCTTGCATCTAAACCACCTCCAGGTGATCCAAGGGAAACACTGTACAATATGGCGGTAGCAGGAGTTGGAGCTATGGGGACAGCGTTTGTATCAACGCCTCCCGAAGGAGCGGCAAGACAAAATAGTCCACGACCTGCAGCAGCAACAGCGGCAGACTCTTTGAAGGACCAAGTGGAGCAAGAGACACAGCAGCACAAGCAAGGGTCAACAGAGCGCGGCAAAGCAGAAGGGATCATCGGCAATCTCCAGAACTTAACGACGAGGATATGTGCGGCTTACCATGCTTCACGAGGAGAGTCCGAAAAACTCGAGTCCCCTCAGGATTCAAGTTACCCGATAATTTCAAGAAGTTCGACGGCCTCCAAGATCCAGAGGATTGGCTAGTCGACTATCTGGAGACGGTGAAGCTGACAGGAGGAACCAGGGCAACAGCTATGCAAAGCATCCAGGTACATTTGAGTGGAGCTGCACGATCTTGGATAAAGAAACTCGCTCCAGGATCCATCGACAGCTGGGAAAGTTTCGAGGATGTGTTCGTCAAGAACTTCAGATCCACGTGCAAAAAACCCGCGTCGTTAGAGGAATTGAGAGCATGTCGACAAAAGCCAGATGAGCCAATGAGAAAGTACATCCAAAGGTGGAATATCATCAAAAATTCAGCAGAAAATATATCTGACGAGAGAGCGATAGATGCGTTTGTCGCAGGAGTCAGGCGTGGAGATTTTGTCGAGGATTTGGGAAGGACCAATCCAAAGACAGTATCCGCGTTAATGGAGATAGCAAATAAATGGGCAGATGGAGAAGATGCTGTCTATAACAAACGACACAGGTCGCCAGAAGAGGACCGGGGGCGAAACTATCAACCGAGGCGAAGATTTCCTCGGCAGTACCAGAACTACGACACTCCAGGACAAATTTCGGCAGGTTTTTGGACAAATACAGGAGGAAGCAACAGAGATGATTACCAGAGAAGCAATGAACAGCGAGGTGATAATAGGGATGATTCACGCAACAGGCAAAGTAGCGGGCCTAGGTTTCCAAGACCTTTCGTGTCCCCTGAAGAGATGATGAATGGACCGTGCCAGATGCACTTTTTCCTCGACAGCAACGGTAAAAGACAGTCAGGGCACTTGCAGAAAGACTGTCGAAATTTTCAGGCAATGTTGCGGTATGCAGAAAACGCTAACGCGCGGGCAGCACAGAGAAATCCTCGAGAACCCAGAAGCGAGATTCACTTGCCGCCTCCTCCCGCGATTACAGACGACAATCGGCATCAGCTCAGAATAGCGGCAGCACCTGCACCACCACCTTATGTTGATCCTAACTCCAATGGAGCAGTGTCGATGATTCAGAAGGGAAGGCCGTCCAATAGAGCTCAGAAAGTAATCTCACGACAGGTGTTTATGGCAGAGAAAATGCCTCCACCAACAGTTGAGTACCTTAATTGGTCAGGACAAGATATCGGCTTCACAATAGCAGATCATCCGCAGCAAGTTCCTCGACCAGGGCAGTCAGCACTTATTCTGCCAGCAGTTATCGCGGGATTTGATGTCTCTCGAGTGTTCATAGACGGCGGCAGCAGCTTGAACCTTATGTATGCAGATACATTGAGGAAGATGAACATATCCTTAGCAAACTTGAAACCAACAGACACAAGGTTCCACGGCATCACACCGGAGAAACCAAGTTATCCATTGGGAAAGATCAATCTCGACGTTCAGTTTGGGACCCGAGAAAATTATAGAATCGAGAGGCTCGAATTTGAAGTCGTGGATTTTCCGTCGCAGTACCACGCTCTGTTGGGACGACCAGCATATGCTAGATTTATGGCGGTGCCACACTATACATACCTGTTGTGGAGGATGCCTGGACCAAAGGGACCAATCACAGTAAAAGGAAGCTTTGCCTTAGCCGATAAGTGCGACAAGGATTTCCACCGGTTGTCAGAAACTTTCGGGATGCAAGCTGAGTACTTGGCGTCAAAAAGCATGACTGATTACGACGTACTGCCAGACGTTGGAAGGCCAAACAAAGAATCAACTTTCAGTACTGAGAAAAATTCAAAAGAGGTGCAGATTCACCCGACAGACCCGAAAAAGACGACATCTATCGCAAACGACATGGATATCGCATAGGAAAGCGCGCTCGTCGAGTTCCTCCGTGAGCACTGGAAAATCTTCGCATGGTGTCCAGCTGACATGCCAGGAGTACCCAGGGAACTTGCCGAGCACCACCTAAACTTGGATCCACTAGCGAGACCAATCAAACAACCTTTGCGGCGTTTTTCGGAACCAAACCGCAAAGCCATGCTGTCAGAAATTAATCGACTACAAGAAGCTGGTTTTATCAAAGAGATATTCACAGAAGCCACATGGGTAGCAAACCCAGTGCTGGTGCCGAAGAAAAACACTAAGGTCCTTCGCATGTGCGTCGACTTTACGTGTCTCAATAAACATTGTCCAAAGGATCACTTTCCCCTCCCGAGGATCGATCAAATTATCGACTCCACGGCTGGATGTGAACGTCTTTCCTTCCTGGATGCATATTCTGGTTATAACCAGATCAGATTGAAAGAAGAAGATGAAGTAAAGACCGCGTTTATTACACCTTACGGCGTGTTTTGCTACAGAACAATGCCCTTCGGTCTAAAAAATGCGGGAGCAACATATCAGAGAATGATGCAGAAGTGTTTGGCGACACAGATCGGAAAAAACGTACAAGTATACATCGACGATGTCGTCATAACGTCAAAAAAGGGGACAACGCTGATCGAGGATCTCAAGGAAACCTTCGACAACCTTGATAAGTTCTGCCTCAAACTGAACCCGACGAAGTGTTCTTTCGGCGTCCCAGTAGGAGAACTTCTGGGGTTTCTAGTTTCAGCAAGAGGGATCGAAGCAAATCCCGATAAAATACAAGCTATCGTAATAATGAGGAAGCCAACAAAGTTGAAAGAAATACAACAGCTAACTGGGCGAGTCGCAGCTTTGAGCAGATTCGTCGCTAGGCTGGGTGAAAAAGCGTTACCATTTTACGCTTTGATAAAGCAAGGAGATAAATTCCAGTGGAACGAAGAAGCCGACAGAGCTTTCGAGGATTTGAAGCGCACAATCTCGACACCACCAATTTTGGTGGCGCCAAAAGAAAGGGAACCTCTCCTGCTGTATATCGCAGCCACACCTCAAGTGGTTAGCACGGTGCTAGTAGTCGAAAGAGAAGAAGAAGGCAAAATCCATGGAGTGCAGAGGCCAGTATACTTCGTGAGCGAAGTTCTGTCGCCCTCAAAACAAAGGTACCCTCAGTACCAAAAGCTAGCATATGGAGTGTTCACAACAGCACGAAAATTGCGCCACTATTTTTCGGCACATCCGATCATAGTGGTCAATGAAGCTCCCTTGTCAAATATACTAAACAATCCAGAAGCTACGGGTCGTGTCTCCCTTTGGGGAATAGAACTTTCCCCTCGGGACATCACGTATGAAAAAAGAAAAGCAATAAAGTCGCAAATACTGCCGGACTTCATCGCAGAGTGGATGGAGTTGCAAAATACAGGACCTCCAGATTTGTCGAGAACCTGGACCATGAACTTTGACGGGTCCAAAAGACTAGAAGGAGCTGGCGCAGGAGTAGTACTCATATCACCTGAAGGCGACAAGTTGAAGTACATCCTTCGGATGACGTTCCCTAACGCATCTAACAATGAAGCAGAATATGAGGCTCTCATACACGGGATGAAGATGGCGAAAGACACAAAATCATGGATACTGCCAGCATCCTTGAATCTTTCCATCAATTCAGGGAGAGTTTTTGGTTGGACGTTCCGAGGAAACATGGAGTTGTAAACCATGGACAAGGTCTTGGTACAGAAGTCAAGGAAATCGCGAGTTTGAGAGGTGCGATCTTGGAATCTGACAATTTGTCGGGTCCTCTCTGGGGTAGCCCAAAACAAAGAACCATGGTCCAGGGAAAGGTTAACAAGGAGGTTCGTCCTAGCATTTACCCTCTCTTCCTCGGCAGCAGCATCAGTAAAGGAACCTATCAAAACAACGAAGGGGAAACCTTTAAGAGACATAGCATGAAGATGAAAGATATCGGAGGATGAAGCAAGCATACCCGACATATCTGCACTGGCTTCATTCATTAATTCGAGCATGAAATTTTCTCGAGTGGTCGCCTTTTCAGCCTCGGAAGCAGCAATTTCCTTAGCAGCCACGGCCTCGCGAGCTTGCTGAAGAGCAACTTTTTCGGCTTCAGATGACTTACGAGATTGCTCCATCATCACAAGTGTTTGCTTCTTCGCATACTGAAGTTGCTGTCGAAGCTCATCCAGTTCTTGCGACAAGGTATCGTCGACAGGTGCAGTATCAGCAAAAGTTCTCCTCGCGCGAGAAGAAGAAGGCGAAACATTGGAAGGAGCGGAAGATGGAGTATAGTTATCAAATATCAACTGAAATTTAAACAAGACAACATCAAACAACAAGCAAAGATAGAGTTTTCATTAATCTCTTGGAATAATTACAAGGGCATTACAGTGGAGCTAAGGAAGTACGTGTCGCCAAATGACTACTTTGGCGACAAGAGCAAAAGAAACAGAAAGAAAAACAGAGACATGCAACTAGACCTCCGGCCTTGACGAGCTAGGAGTCGACGCTGGTTTAATCCCGAGATAGGCCAAGATCTTCTTTGTGTTGGGCTTGGCTGCCTTAATCAGCGACTTCCACCTTGATTGCTCTATCTGCTCGGTGTCGCCAACTTTCATCCAGTCAATAGTCTGTTGACTGTCAGCAACCAACGCGACAGTGTTCTCAACGGCAACCTTCATATTTTCTTGGCGCATCTTCAGTCCAAGGTCTTCCGGTGAATTGAACATCTTGGCAAGGTTAAGGAAAGTCGCAGGCTCCTCTTTCTTCGGGAAGAAGTAGGGGAACAATGCCGACAATACTGCGTTAGCATTCGACACACCTTCACGAATCTCGGACCCATGAAGCTCCAGATAGGAAAGTGCGTCAAGGAGCGGGTCATCGACAGGATTCGTCAGATCAAAATCCTGGTTTGTTTGGGCTGTCAAGGAAACAAAGCATTAGTCAAAAGACAAGAAACAACGATTCTCATAAAAATAGAAGGGATCAGCAAAATTACTGAAAGTGCGGCGACTTTGAGTTTTCAGGCGCTTGAGGATTCCTTGTTCACGAGAAGCTTGCGCAGCTTTGTGCTCGTTTAAAGCAGATGTAGCATCCTCAAGTTTTTTCTGCAGTTCCTCGATACCAGCAGCTTTTGCCTTGGCTTCATCAGCTTCAGCCTTGGCTTCGCTAGCAGCGAGTTCGGTTTTCTTGCGAGCCGCTTCACTTTGCTCAAGTTTTTGAGCAAGTGCGTCGGCACGTTTGTTGGCCTCTGCAAGTTTCTCTGTCGAGATATAAAAAAAAAGAGAGAAGAAAGATCAAAAATCGCGACAAGCAACAGGAGCAAAAAGTCAAGGAAAAATGGCAAGTTTAAAGGTCGTTACCTTCGGCTCTGTTAGCATATTCACGGTACCCAATAAATTGGGAGCCGATGCGGAGAAGATCTTTGATCATAGGCTATTCAAGGTGAACACAGCAAGAGAAACATCGGCATGAAAAAGAGAGAAGGCGTAAAAAAAAGCAAAATAAGGAAAATATAGATGTCGACAAGCTTACATCATCCAAGAGCAGAGTCGACGAACTGCCCAACTGAGGGGCAGGTTCAACAATCTTTTCAACCCTTGTCCTTTTTGGTGAAGGAGCAAGGGGGCTTGATGGTGGAGTAGTGGTGACGACGTTTTGTTGAGGAGGCGAGGTTTCTTCTCCTTCAACTAGCGTGTCTGAGGCAAGTACAGTACGTGACGTGCTTGTCCGAGGAGCCACGTCAGTAGTTGGTACTTCTTCCTCGTCATCACTGTTGATCAAAAAATCGGCAGCATAAAAAGCAAGACAAGATAAATATTTCGAGTACAAAAATAGGGAGAAATAAAGACGACTTACGAGCTGACGAGGGATTCAATATAAGGATCATAAGCTGCCTTCGGATGAGAAGGAACAACTTCTTCAGCCTTAGAGGTGCCAGAATCCTCCGCATCATTCCTTTTCCTTTTGATCCTTGGAGAAACAGCAGGAGGAAGGGATTGCGTCGACTCACTGGCTTCAGACTCAATTTCTTTTTCACAAGAAGCCGCAGATTTGTGAGAACCCGCGACTTCACTTTCGGGAATAGAAGAACCTTGAATATCTTCGGCAACGATGGCCTGTTCTTCGACTTCTCCACCCTCAGGAAGAGGAGGAAGGGAAGTCATAGTAGGATGGTTCTGTAAAAATAGCGACAAAAGGAAAATTAAAGAGATGACAATACAATGAGATGCAGAGAAAGTGCGGAATAAGATAAAAATTCGGGAAGACAAAATACCTCGGGGAGTGGATTGGCGGAGCTGTATGGTTCCACGCGACAAGAGGAAGGAATAGGGTCCTTGCCCAGGCGAGAAAGTCTTCGAATCAACTTCTCCAAGTCCTTTGAGGAAAGATCACTGGAGATTCTGTTGGGGTCGTTTTCGCCAGAGTACGTCCAAAGGGGATTTTTGCGAGCCTGAAGAGGCTGCACTCTAATCCTAAGGAAGTAGGCAGTGATTTGAACACCAGACAGCTCTTTGCCTCGAGTGTTTTGAAGCTGATGAATACGAGACATGAGTGCCTCTGTCGCCTTTTTCTCTTCCTCGGAAGCTTCGGCATCCCAGGAGCGGCGGCGCTGGATTCTGGCACTTCCGTCGAAAGGAATTATGTTGTGTTCAACGGAGTTGGCGCTTTCTTCGTGAATGTAGAGCCACTTTTTGCGCCATCCTTGGACAGAATCAGGAAATTTGACGTCGAAATAATCGACGTCAGTACGAACACAGATAACAACGCCACCTATGTTATAAGTGACGTTGTGGGAGCCATTGCGGCGGAGGCAGAAAATGCGTTTCCACAGAGCCCAATTGGGAGGGATTCCGAGGAAGCATTCGCAAAGTGTGATGAAAATAGAAATGTGAAGGATGGAATTGGGGTCAAGCTGGTGCGCTTGAATCCCATAAACGAAAAGAAGGCCGCGGAGGAAATCGTGAATTGGGGCCGAAAGGCCGCGGATGAGGTGATCAACAAAACTAACCCGGTACTCCATTGGAGGCTTGGGGTAGCTTTCTTCGCTGGGAAAGCGGATGGCGTCCTCCTTCTTCATGAGGCCAAGCCTCTTCAGCATGTTGGTGTCTTGGTTGGAGATTTTGGATCTCTCCCACTCAAGATCCTCGGCGGCCATCTTGGATTCCGGGGTACTGTGGCGAGTGAGTCGCGTGCGCGGTGGCATCAACGGCAATGGGCAGAGCAATGCTCGTGAGTGCGGATGATCAGAGAGAGTTGGGCGCAGGGGAAGCTTTTGCGAAGAGGAACAGATGAGCGGCGCAAGCGAGGGGATGAACGGAGGTTGAAGAAAGGTTTATATAAGAATCGGGTGAAGCAGTGCGCCGTTGGATGAAGAAATCGTGTGGTGAAAAAAAGATCTTCTAGATACAAGGGTAAAAAGGTATTTTTACTGAGATAGGCGTTACTGTACGTGCGTCAGAAAAAGCGGAGGACGTGTGTCCCCCACTTGCACGACGTGTCAACATGGTGGAAACAATGGACCCACAAGGCAGAAAAATCAAGACTATAAACAGAGATGAAGCAATTTTGTTTAAGGGAAGCATGTCGACAAGAAAAATAAAAGAAGATTGGCGACAGGAGGAATTATTAAATACTTCGGGAGCCTTTGATCAAATACAAGTTTTTGCCCAAATGCTCGGGGGCTACTTCGACAAAAAGTAAAATTTCGAGTATGGCAATATAGAAAATGTTGAGCCTACAACCAAGCACAAGTCCTTGGCTGTAGCCTCGGGGGCTACTCCCATCGGGAACGCTGTTCGCGTACCCGATGAAGTTCAAAAATAAAAGATAGAAAAGCAAGAGAGTATATTTCGAGTTATAATTAACTCTACATATACTCCCATCGGGAGAACAATATAAGTCAAAATTGACTCGATAAAATGTGCCATTCCAACAGCCGGAAAAGCACTCGACAATATATTCTCAGAACGCCAAAGTTGCGATCAATTTCTGAATGCCGCAAATTTGCGAAGGTAAGACCCCAGATCCGTTCTGCTGGGCGTGGCATCGCCAAAGACTGCGCTCTGCTGCTTTTATCCGTATCAACAGATACGAAGAAAAATCCTAACGGACGCGTTAGGTACCCGATAAATTTGACTGGGACTCGACAGAATGGTAAGACCTTAAGCGGCACCTGTCGACGTTTACACCAGTATCCCGAGATCATGTCCAGGGACGTGATCTTGAAGTAGGTTTTTGCGGATTGCCACCAGAGCAGTTAACTAGTACCTGATCCGTCAGATGAACTAGCCCCAACTACCATTATCCCTGTACAATATAGAATTTTATATGAAGAAGTATAAAAAGGTTAAAGCTTTTGAATAAAAATAAACAGTGGAGATTTTCCCTGATTCTACGATTCAAGCAAAATCTCGGGGGCTACTGACATAGGCATCCCAAATGGGCCTGCCGAAGATAGTACCCGAGGTTTACTGAAGGCCCACTACCCGAAGAATAAGAAGATTCGGGAGCCCAAGATATATCAAGGAAAGTCAAGAGTTGTAATAGGAAGTGTTATCTGTAATCTGGCGGGATGAGTTAGAAACCGTCCCGGACTCTGTAACTTGTATAGCACGAATCTCTCGGCTCCACCTCCTATATAAAGGGGGAGTCGAGGGACGAAGAAAGGATGGCATCATTGTCTACAAACCCTAGTTTTCATAATCGTCGAGTACTTTTCGGCTGAAACCTTCGAGATCTACTTACCCTCTACTTCCAACTAAACCCTAGCCTACAATCCATAGGCATTGACAAGTTGATACCTTGTCAATCGGTAATAATTGTCAACACCCGGATTTTAATCCAGATGCATATTATGCCATACATCGCAATCCCAGCGAGATTGTTTTTGCGAGACATAATAAGTTCATATCACATCACATCATTCATTACAAACCATAACTGTCTTACATAAAAGGATCACATGATCTAGTCTTAATACAATAATTGATCTAATGATCAAATACACAACACAACAGCGGAAAATACGTAGTAGAGGTTCATCTGCTCCACATGCAATGCTTGACGTCAGGAGGTAGTTGTAATATCCCAGGTATTGGGGTTACAAAAATAGAGGAAACAGATGTGTGCATTGCATTCATGCATAGAAAATCTGGGGAATTTTCGCGCTTTAAAGTAAAACAGTCACAGTAACTGAAGTTTCACTTGACCTTGGTGGAATTGAAGTAGCTCATCAAGTCAAGCGCTATAAACCTCAATGTGACTTTGTTAAAACCTTGTTTTGGGTAGAGATGATTTGATCTAAGGGGTTAGATCAAATGGAACTAATAATCAACACAACAACACTTTACTCAATGATCAATTGCTTGATCTTATAAAAGATTATAATATGGTAATTCTTGTCATAACATATGAACATCCATTTAATTGGAAATCAAGTAACAATAATTGGAGAAACTATTCTTCACTTATCTTTTCCATGTCTTAAACTAATCCATGATCCTACCATGAACCTCATGGTATCCATTTTATTCCATTCATGGAAAAATAACAAGGAAATCAACTCTAGAAATATATATTCCTCTCTACTACATATTAATATTCATCAAACCCAGAGAGGTGAGAGTTCTATATTAATTATTAAAGAAGCAATAACAAACCTTGAGTTAAACCTTGGATATACATCCAAGTATTCAAATCATCATCTTTAAGAGGAACCCTAGGACCTTATTCAAGATATTTCCTAGAGAGAGAATCCATTTATGTTAACCATAGATATTGGTGACCACATCATTCTCTATGGAGCCTAACCATAGGTTAGTATTAAAGACCTTTCCAAATGAGAGAGAGACCACTCATACTAATCTTAGTTTTACCTATTCAAGAATAAAGGACAACCTTTGAACTAAAGTATTAAGAGATTAACCATTTCATCTTGAAGTGGTGAGATAACCAAATACCAAATGGAATGAGACTATATCCATGAATTAGTGAAATAAGGATAGGACTAATCCAATTAAGTTAGACAATTGAATCCTTAGCTTAGCTACCTAAATAAATATTAGGAGTACACCATAAACCCTAGAATAAACCATTCCTTTATAAGAGAGCCAAGCTATGGTGTTACACCCAAATAGTTGAGGCAACACTTAAATGTGAGGGAGAGAATTATCCATATAACAGATGATTATATCATCAATGATTAAGTAGAACCCTAACAGACACTAGTAGGAAAACCCTTATAGGCGATCCTTATTTCTGTGGCGCACCCAAAAAAAAATGCGCCACAGAAATTTGTTTTGTGGCGCACCAGGCACGGTGCGTGATACGTCTCCAACGTATCGATAATTTCTTATGTTCCATGCCACATTATTGATGTTATCTACATGTTTTATGCACACTTTATGTCATATTCGTGCATTTTCTGGAACTAACCTATTAACAAGATGCCGAAGTGCCGATTCTTTGTTTCTGCTGTTTTTGGTTTCAGAAATCCTAGTAACGAAATATTCTCGGAATTGGACGAAATCAACGCCCAGGGTCCTATTTTGCCACGAAGCTTCCAGAAGACCGAAGAGGAGACGAAGTGGGGCCACGAGGTGGCCACACCCTAGGGCGGCGCGGCCCCCCCCCTTGGCCGCGCGGCCCTGTGGTGTGGGCCCCTCGTGCCGCCTCCTGACCTGCCCTTCCGCCTACTTAAAGCCTCCGTCGCGAAACCCCCAGTACCGAGAGCCACGATACGGAAAACCTTCCAGAGACGCCGCCGCCGCCAATCCCATCTCGGGGGATTCAGGAGATCGCCTCCGGCACCCTGCCGGAGAGGGGAATCATCTCCCGGAGGACTCTACGCCGCCATGGTCGCCTCCGGAGTGATGTGTGAGTAGTCTACCCCTGGACTATGGGTCCATAGCAGTAGCTAGATGGTTGTCTTCTCCCCATTGTGCTTAATTGTCGGATCTTGTGAGCTGCCTAACATGATCAAGATCATCTATCTGTAATTCTATATGTTGCGTTTGTTGGGATCCGATGAATAGAGAATACTTGTTATGTTGATTATCAAAGTTATGTCTATGTGTTTTTTATGATCTTGCATGCTCTCCGTTATTAGTAGATGCTCTGGCCAAGTTGATGCTAGTAACTCCAAGAGGGAGTATTTATGCTCGATAGTGGGTTCATGTCTCCGTGAATCTGGAGGGGTGACAAGAACCTCTAAGGTTATGGATGTGCTGTTGCCACTAGGGATAAAACATTGGTGCTATGTTCAAGGATGTAGTCACTGATTACATTACGCGCAATACTTAATGCAATTGTCTGTTGTTAGCAACTTAATACTGGAGGGGGTTCGGATGATAACCTGAAGGTGGACTTTTTAGGCATAGATGCATGCTGGATAGCGGTCTATGTACTTTATCGTAATGCCCAATTAAATCTCACTATACTCATCATAATATGTATGTGCATGGTCATGCCCTCTTTATTTGTCAATTGCCCAACTGTAATTTGTTCACCCAACATGTTGTTTATCTTATGGGAGAGACACCTCTAGTGAACTGTGGACCCCAGTCCAATTCTCTATACTGAAATACAATCTACTGCAATACTGTTCTACTGTTTTCTGCAAACAATCATCATCCACACTATACATCTAATCCTTTGTTACAGCAAGCCGGTGAGATTGACAACCTCACTGTTTCGTTGGGGCAAAGTACTTTGGTTGTGTTGTGCAGGTTCCACGTTGGCGCCGGAATCCCTGGTGTTGCGCCGCACTACATCCCGCCGCCATCAACCTTCAACGTGCTTCTTGGCTCCTACTGGTTCGATAAACCTTGGTTTCATACTGAGGGAAAACTTGCCGCTATACGCATCACACCTTCCTCTTGGGGTTCCCAACGGACGCGTGTTGTACGCGTATCAAGCTCTTTTTCTGGCGCCGTTGCCGGGGAGATCAAGACACGCTGCAAGGGGAGTCTCCACTTCCTAATCTCTTTACTTTGTTTTTGTCTTGCTTGGTTTTATTTACTACTTTGTTTGCTGCACTAAATCAAAATACAAAAAAATTAGTTGCTAGTTTTATTTGCTATCTTGTTTGCTATATCAAAAACACAAAAAAAATTTAGTTACTTGTATTTGCTTTACTTATTTCACTATGTTTCCTCCTAAGTTTGTTCTTAAAGATGTACCGGTAGGGCGAGGGTCTATCCTTGGGAAAGATAATATAGAAGATTTTTTCACTCATATTAGTACGGTTGAAGATTTTGAAGATAGACACTTGGTAGAACTTGCTCCTACTTATGAAATTGCTGTTGCTTCTTTAGTACACGCGTTAGAAGCTAGATTTGTTAATCTTAATCCTGTGATTCAACATATGTTTCTTACACTCAGTGATATGGAAGAAGGAGAAAAGAAAGATTTTGTATTAGAAACCCTTCTTAAAGAATTTGGGGGAATAGCGAGAGAAGCTAGAAAAGTCTTCACTAAATATAATATGCTAGGCTCTTATACCAACTTTGCCGGTACCCTTGAGAAGATGGAAAAGGATAGACAAAATTACATGAATGAAGTTAATTATGAGGGGGATATTAAAACATCAATACCATGTAAACTCCTAGCTATGAATGATGCACTAGAAAATAACTATGCTTGGCTTGTTCCCGAAAATTTGTTTGATGAGAGTAGCAAGCCCAAGACTAATGAAAAGGGAGACGCTAAAACTTATGTATCCAATATACTATGCTTGGTTGAGAAAAATCCACACCCCGCTGAGAATGCACCACCCTCTGATAATACTTGATACACACTTTCTGCGCCTAGCTGAAAGGCGTTAAAGAAAAACGCTTATGGGAGACAACCCATGGTTTTTACTACAGTACTTTGTTTTTATTTTGTGTCTTGGAAGTTGTTTACTACTTTAGCAACCTCTCCTTATCTTAGTTTAGTGTTTTGTTGTGCCAAGTAAAGTCGTTGATAGAAAAGTTCATACTAGATTTGGATTACTGCGCAGAAACAGATTTCTTTGCTGTCACGAATCTGGGCTGTTTTCTCTGTAGGTAACTCAGAAAATTATGCCAATTTACGTGAGTGATCCTCAGATATGTACGCAACTTTCATTCAATTTAAGAATTTTCATTTGAGCAAGTCTGGTGCCTCGATAAAATTCGTCAATACGAACTGTTCTGTTTTGACAGATTCTGCCTTTTATTTCGCATTGCCTCTTTTGCTATGTTGGATGAATTTCTTTGATCCATTAATGTCCAGTAGCTTTATGCAATGTCCAGAAGTGTTAAGAATGATTATGTCACCTCTGAACATGTTAATTTTTATTGTCCACTAACCCTCTAATGAGTTGTTCTAAGTTTGGTGTGGAGGAAGTTTTCAAGGATCAAGAGAGGAGTATGATGCAACATGATCAAGGAGAGTGAAAGCTCTAAGCTTGGGGATGCCCCGGTGGTTCACCCCTGCATATTCTAAGAAGACTCAAGCGTCTAAGCTTGGGGATGCCCAAGGCATCCCCTTCTTCATCGACAACATTATCAGGTTCCTCCCCTGAAACTATATTTTTATTCCATCACATCTTATGTGCTTTGCTTGGAGCGTCGGTTTGTTTTTGTTTTTGTTTTGTTTGAATAAAATGGATCCTAGCATTCACTTTATGGGAGAGAGACACGCTCTGCTGTAGCATATGGACAAGTATGTCCTTAGCTTCTACTCATAGTATTCATGGCGAAGTTTCTTCTTCGTTAAATTGTTATATGGTTGGAATTGGAAAATGATACATGTAGTAATTGCTATAAATGTCTTGGGTAATGTGATACTTGGCAATTGTTGTGCTCATGTTTAAGCTCTTGCATCATATGCTTTGCACCCATTAATGAAGAAATACATAGAGCATGCTAAAATTTGGTTTGCATATTTGGTCTCTCTAAGGTCTAGATAATTTCTAGTATTGAGTTTGAACAACAAGGAAGACGGTGTAGAGTCTTATAATGTTTTCAATATGTCTTTTATGTGAGTTTTGCTGCACCGGTTCATCCTTGTGTTTGTTTCAAATAAGCCTTGCTAGCCTAAACCTTGTATCGAGAGGGATTACCTCTCATGCATCCAAAATACTTGAGCCAACCACTATGCCATTTGTGTCCACCATACCTACCTACTACATGGTATTTTCCGCCATTCCAAAGTAAATTGCTTGAGTGCTACCTTTAAAATTCCATCATTCACCTTTGCAATATATAGCTCATGGGACAAATAGCTTAAAAACTATTGTGGTATTGAATATGTACTTATGCACTTTATCTCTTATTAAGTTGTTTGTTGTGCGATAACCATGTTCACTGGGGACGCCATCAACTACTCTTTGTTGAATTTCATGTGAGTTGCTATGCATGTTCGTCTTGTCTGAAGTAAGAGAGATCTACCACCTTATGGTTAAGCATGCATATTGTTAGAGAAGAACATTGGGCCGCTAACTAAAGCCATGATCCATGGTGGAAGTTTCAGTTTTGGACAATATCCTCAATCTCATATGAGAAAATTATTAATTGTTGTTACATGCTTATGCATAAAAGAGGAGTCCATTATCTGTTGTCTATGTTGTCCCGGTATGGATGTCTAAGTTGAGAATAATCAATAGCGAGAAATCCAATGCGAGCTTTCTCCTTAGACCTTTGTACAGGCGGCATAGAGGTACCCCTTTGTGACACTTGGTTAAAACATGTGCATTGTGATGATCCGGTAGTCCAAGCTAATTAGGACAAGGTGCGGGCACTATTAGTATACTATGCATGAGGCTTGCAACTTGTAAGATATAATTTACATGATACATATGCTTTATTACTACCGTTGACAAAATTGTTTCATGTTTTCAAAATCAAAGCTCTAGCACAAATATAGCAATCGATGCTTTTCCTCTATGGAGGACCATTCTTTTACTTTCATTGTTGAGTCAGTTCACCTATTTCTCTCCACCTCAAGAAGCAAACACTTGTGTGAACTGTGCATTGATTCCTACATACTTGCATATTGCACTTATTATATTACTCTATGTTGACAATATCCATGAGATATACATGTTACAAGTTGAAAACAACCGCTGAAACTTAATCTTCCTTTGTGTTGCTTCAATGCTTTTACTATGAATTATTGCTTTATGAGTTAACTCTTATGCAAGACTTATTGATGCTTGTCTTGAAGTACTATTCAGGAAAAGTCTTTGCTATATGATTCACTTGTTTACTCATGTCATATACATTGTTTTGATCGCTGCATTCACTACATATGCTTTACAAATAGTATGATCAAGGTTATGATGGCATGTCACACCAGAAATTATCTTTGTTATCGTTTTACCTGCTCGGGACGAGCAGAACTAAGCTTGGGGATGCTGATACGTCTCCAACGTATCGATAATTTCTTATGTTCCATGCCACATTATTGATGTTATCTACATGTTTTATGCACACTTTATGTCATATTCGTGCATTTTCTGGAACTAACCTATTAACAAGATGCCGAAGTGCCAGTTGCTGTTTTCTGCTGTTTTTGGTTTCAGAAATCCTAGTAACGAAATATTCTCGGAATTGGACGAAATCAACGCCCAAGGTCCTATTTTGCCACGAAGCTTCGAGAAGACCGAAGAGGAGACGAAGTGGGGCCACGAGGTGGCCACACCCTAGGGCGGCGCGGCCCCCCCCTTGGCCGCGCGGCCCTGTGGTGTGGGCCCCTCGTGCTGCCTCCTGACCTGCCCTTCCGCCTACTTAAAGCCTCCGTCGCGAAACCCCCAGTACCGAGAGCCACGATACGGAAAACCTTCCAGAGACGCCGCCGCCGCCAATCCCATCTCGGGGGATTCAGGAGATCGCCTCCGGCACCCTGCCGTAGAGGGGAATCATCTCCCGGAGGACTCTACGCCGCCATGGTCGCCTCCGGAGTGATGTGTGAGTAGTCTACCCCTGGACTATGGGTCCATAGCAGTAGCTAGATGGTTGTCTTCTCCCCATTGTGCTTAATTGTCGGATCTTGTGAGCTGCCTAACATGATCAAGATCATCTATCTGTAATTCTATATGTTGCGTTTGTTGGGATCCGATGAATAGAGAATACTTGTTATGTTGATTATCAAAGTTATGTCTATGTGTTGTTTATGATCTTGCATGCTCTCCGTTATTAGTAGATGCTCTGGCCAAGTTGATGCTAGTAACTCCAAGAGGGAGTATTTATGCTCGATAGTGGGTTCATGTCTCCGTGAATCTGGAGGGGTGACAAGAACCTCTAAGGTTATGGATGTGCTGTTGCCACTAGGGATAAAACATTGGTGCTATGTTCAAGGATGTAGTCACTGATTACATTACGCGCAATACTTAATGCAATTGTCTGTTGTTAGCAACTTAATACTGGAGGGGGTTCGGATGATAACCTGAAGGTGGACTTTTTAGGCATAGATGCATGCTGGATAGCGGTCTATGTACTTTGTCGTAATGCCCAATTAAATCTCACTATACTCATCATAATATGTATGTGCATGGTCATGCCCTCTTTATTTGTCAATTGCCCAACTGTAATTTGTTCACCCAACATGCTGTTTATCTTATGGGAGAGACACCTCTAGTGAACTGTGGACCCCGGTCCAATTCTCTATACTGAAATACAATCTACTGCAATACTGTTCTACTATTTTCTGCAAACAATCATCATCCACACTATACATCTAATCCTTTGTTACAGCAAGCCGGTGAGATTGACAACCTCACTGTTTCGTTGGGGCAAAGTACTTTGGTTGTGTTGTGCAGGTTCCACGTTGACGCCGGAATCCCTGGTGTTGCGCCGCACTACATCCCGCCGCCATCAACCTTCAACGTGCTTCTTGGCTCCTACTGGTTCGATAAACCTTGGTTTCATACTGAGGGAAAACTTGCCGCTGTACGCATCACACCTTCCTCTTGGGGTTCCCAACGGACGCGTGTTGTACGCGTATCAGTGCGCCACAGAAATAGCTTAATTTTGTGGCGCACCAACAATCCATGCGCCACAGAAATGAGGTGGGGTCAGCCCCAATCATTGGTTTCACTATTTCTGTGGCGCACAGGACCACGTGCGCCACAGAAATAAGACATTCAGTGGCGCAAATTCCTCGTGCGCCACTGAATTAAGACTTTCTGTGGCGCACGAGGGATGGTGCGCCACAGAAACTACACATTTCTGTGGCGCACATGAGATCCATGCGCCACAGAAGTTCTTTTTGGCTCCCCAGGCAACTCCACCCCCCCCCTGTGGATCGCCTTTTTACCTCTATAAAAAATAAAAGAAATAGATAGAAATTTCAAAAAATAAAATCCTTCGAGATTCCCATGTATTATGTCATCTAGCAGCACTAAAATTTAACAAACATGAATTTTGACTTTTTTTGCAAAATTGCGTGGGAAAATCATCAAACTGGATTTCTGGTTGCATACGAACTCGAAAAAAAACGCATAATATATCAAAATGATCCCACGAAAATTCTACATCCGAATTCACCAGGTTTAGAATCTCCAAATTCGAAAAGAGTAAAAAGTTACGGCCAGTTAAAGTTTTTTTGCTGCAAAATACAAAAAAAAAAAAATTCTGTGGCGCACCTAGTGCCCATGCGCCACAGAATTAACGTCCAAAAAAATTCTGTGGCGCACCTAGTGCCCATCCTGCCGCCCTCCACCACTTCTCCTCCACTCCTCCTCCACTTCTCCTCACTTCTCCTCTTATGCAAACTTCTCCTCCAATTCTCCTCCACTCCTCCACTTCTCCTCTTATGCAAACTTCTCCTCCACTTCTCCTCCTCCTCCTCCTCCTCCACCACCACCACCACCACCTCCTCCTCCGGCCGGCCACCACCTCCTCCTTCGGCCGGCCTCCTCCTCCTCCTCCACCACCACCACCACCACCACCTCCTCCGGGGCCGGCCTCCTACTCCGGCGACCACCTCCTCCGGGGCCGGCCTCCTACTCCGGCGACCTCCTCCTCCTCCAGCCGGCCTCCTCCTACTCCGGCGACGACGACCTTATTCTCCTCCTCCTCATCCTCCTCCTCCTCCTCCTACTACTCCGGCGACCTACTCCGGCGGCCACCTCCTCCTCTTCCTCCATCACCTCTTCTTCCTCCACCACCACCTCCTCTTCCTCCACCACCTCCTCCACCACCACCTCCATCACCACCACCACCACCACCACCACCACCACCTCCATCACCACCACCACCACCACCTCCTCCTCCTCCGGCCGTCCTTCTCCTTCACCCACCCACCCACCCACCTCCGGCTACCTTCCAGCGAAATTTAAAAAAAATTAAAAAATTTCGGCGGCCCCAGATCTAGATCTAGATCTAGATCTGGCCGCCTTTTTTTTTGAATTTCAAAAAAAATTCAGTGGCGCACCACCGCCGGTGCGCCACAGAAATAAGTTTCTGTGGCGCACCACTGCCAGTGCGCCACATAAATAAGACTTTCTGTGGCGCATGGGCCGGTGCGCCACAGAAACCTTATTTTTGTGGCGAGAATTCTGTGGCGCACCGCCCATGCGCCACAGAATCGATTTTTGGTGCGCCACTGATGAGCCTTTTCCTACTAGTGAGAATATCTCAGGCATTCTCCTGGGATATAATTTATGGAGACAACTATAGCCATGTCCACCCAAGAAACAATAAGAGGGATATTATACCCTAGTTAATCAAGACAATGCTTGATCATGGAAGAGAGAAACCTAGTTAATGAGAGATACCTTAGGAAGCCAAACCTTGATCATTATAAATTGAGTGATGATCATAAACCCTAAGAACTTGAGATAGAGATATTAAGAACAAGTTGATCATGCCCAATCCATGATCACGCTCTTGAGATATGTGAGGATAAGTTAAACCCTACTAGAATATGTAGATCTCATCCTCACATAAAATTATAGGAAGATCACTAGTAATCAAATCCAGGCTTATATCCCAACCTTAACTTGTGAATCACTTGGTGATCATAAGTAGAATCCTAACACATCAACATTCCATAGATTAAAGAACCTAAGCAAACCTTAGAGTCAAACTCTATACCTTATATAGTGAGGAAACATTAATCTATATGACCAAAGTTAACTATAAAAAGAACTATAACCAGTGTAGTTACTTAATGATAAATTGGTGATAATAATAGAAGATAATTGGTGGAAGATAAAACCAATTCTCAAATCCTTAGTGATTAAAGAAGCACATAAGATATGAAGCAAGTAACCATATTATTTTGGTTAGGGGAGATTAAACCCTAGCAAATGCAATATGATGATATCCCAACTCTACAAACTAGGAGTATATCTCAACCCTAGTTTATGTATCACTATGGTGATCATAATATGAACCTAGGCCATAATTGAAATTCAAACCAATTGCTATTAGGTGAATATCATTAGAAACCTAGTATGGCATAGTAATAAAATCTTATACTTCAATTATTAAACCTGAGGAAAACCCTGTGATACATCTTATAATTAAAACCATATGTGTGGTTATCAACCACTTATTCTTGTAATCAAGAGCAACCTTGGGGAAGACAATACCTACCTTAGGTACTTTCAAGATAATATTAGTGTTAACCTTACAAGTGGGTTGAAATAGAAATCATAAAACCCTAATAGATTGATGCTCACATAAAATCTTATGTGAACACCCAACCTTTCAAATAAGATAACAAGCCCTAATAACCAACTCTGAAATACTTTGAGTTGAGATCATCAACTCTATTAATTCCAAATAAATTTGATTACACAAGAAAAGAAAAAGGAAATTAAAATGAGTGCATAAAATCATGATTAATTACAATTTGTAATCAAGCCCACATATGTGAAATGTTTAATCAAAACAATTGAGTATTACAATAATACTTTTATTAGTCTTCATAAAAGACCAATTGTTTAACACCTGCAAAATAGAAAAAAATAGTTAAAACATGAATTATAAACAGAATTCAAAACAATGAATAAAACAGAAAATAGAAAATACCAAACAGAAAAAAAAATGGAAAAGAGAGGAGGAGAGGCTTACCAGACCCTAACTGGTTGAGCAGCCCGTGACGAAGCCCAGCAATCAAGCCCACCAAGCAGCCCGCAGCCTCAGCCCAGCACAGCCCATCGCGGCCCAAATAACCTTTCGAGTGGATTTAGACGAAGGAGCCGTCGTCGTCTTCGTCTCCGTCCCTGGACGCGCGGGAGCTTGCCACCGCGACGAGGTGAGCCACGTCCCGCAGTCGCTGTCGACATTATAGACCTCCAGCACACGCCGGGAACCATATAAATGGCGAGGACACCTCAATTTCCCCTCTCTTCGTCTCGTTTGTGCCAAAATCCGAAACCCTAGTTCGCCGGAGACCATCTCGCCCCACCGCTCCAGACCACCCCAGAGCCCGCCGTTGAGCTCAGGAGGAGCGCCTCGACGTCCTCAATCATCTGGTACAGCCACACATCAAGGGGAGCTCGGTGGTGGAGTAATTGCACCGTTCCCTTCCGCGGTTCTGCGAAGGAAATGTCGACCGTCGCGTCTTCTCCATCCACCATCGACCTCGCCGACATGCCCGTCGTGCTCACGGTGAGCCCACGCATCCACCGAGCCTCTTATTGCATCAAACCGTCGCCCATAGCCTCCTAGCCGCGTGTGCCCGTGTTCGTCGCTGTTCGGCCTCGCCGGCGGGCGAGCTCCGGCGACCACTTAGGAGCGGCGCTGGTACCAAAAGGTTCGTCTTGGCGCGCTGAATCGGTTGGTGTGAGTACCCCGTCCGCGCAAGTCCAGGAACGGCGACGCCGTCGTCAACTGCCCCGCCGGCCACCGTGAGCTATGCCACGTTGTGGCCACGGTGGCACCTGACGTGGAACTAGCCCCACCAGTCAGTGACTGCGTGGGTAAACTAGCTGAGTAGGTTTAGTTTTTTCTCATTTTATCTCAAATTCAATAATATCTGCAACTTTACAAATTCATATAAAATTCATAATAAGTCAGAAAAATATAAATGAGATATTAAAATTCTTAGAAAATAAAACTTTACCCAATAAAAATATAAAATTAAATTTTTATTTTTAATAAAAATTTAATTAATTATTACTGGTTAATTAAGCCTTTTCCTTTAATTCTAAATACAATTAAAAATTCAGAAAATAAGAAACCATTTATAAATTAAATAAAACCAGTAAGCAAATAAAGAAAACATGAAAACTAATTTTCTTTATTTGCTATCCTATTAAATCATTATTAGGGAAATCTAAACCCTAATGGATAATTACTCCAATTAGTAAATTATTTAAAAATAATAAAAAGAAAAAAATTGAATATTATTTTATTCTGAAGTTATTAATAACTTCAACTTTATTAATGAAGTTCTTAACTTATGAATTAATAGTAATATTACAACCCTAGTTCCATATGGTAGAAAACTAGGAACTTATCATTTCATGTGGTTTCTAAAACCCTAACTCAATTAGAAACCCTAGCCCATTAATCAATTTGAAACCTAAATTGTTTCTAAACCTAAACCCTAGGTTAGGAGATGTGATCATGATATTTTCCTTTTGATCCATAGAACCATAATTAGCAATTAAATACTTTCCATGTCCACATAAAATGTAGGAGCCCTATTATCCATAATTCAGTATTCCATGTATGCACACCTATCTTACCAGATGATCAAATAGGATCAACCCTAGTCCTTATTACCAAGAATCTTATCCTTACTCATCCTGATTTAGCATCACACAATTGTAATGAATCCTAATAGCAATTATACCTAATATTTTGCATTACATACCATACTCCAATTAAACCCTACTAGTGTGAGATACTTATGAACCATCCCATTTAAGAACCAACTATTCTCTACTCAGAGATCCAATAGCTAATCCAAGACAACCTCAATCTTAATTGTAATACTTCTTCCTACTTAAATAATATGTTCTTCAAAAGTTATTCTTTTGAAGTAAATAGAGAATCTTCATCAACCTTGCCTAACAGGACCTATCAACCCTAGCTAACTATCACCAATAAGATATACCACCTTGATAGCAACTATTTATAATAAATTGCTCAAGATGCCTAGGCTTAACTCAACCTTACAAGCCCTTGGTATTGATGAATCCAACCTTGTTAGGATCCATCTACTACTTACTCCAGAAACTAGTTAAAACCATAATAAACCATAGAACCCTACAAACCCAATTGTCATACTTGTTCTTTATTAAAGAACATGTTCTTCAACAGTTATTCTTTTAAAGAATGTAACAATTAATCATTAACCATGCCATATAATATTAAAATTGACAACTGCTCTTTATTTATTATACAACTACTATTTCTTGGTGTGTATGATTGTTACTATGCATTTTACCACTTGCTTATGATTCTAAAACAACACAACCCTGAATAAGAACCTTGTTTGTGAATCATTCTAAAAGTGCAACACACCCAGAACTAATCAGTACCACTCACTAATCCTAAATCATCGGGGTTAGATCACGCTTAGAGTGATTGCATCTCATACTTATGCATTATTGCATCCTTGCCAATCTTTTAAACATCGTCCTTACCGGACGATGATGCTATTTCAGAATTTGGAGTTATTGCGTATCGAAGACCTTGTATGTATAATCTTGCAGCCAAGAAAGGCAAGTTCATCACTTGCTCATGTCAATTGAGTATTTCTATCAAATTACTTGCAAAGTATTATGGTTATCACTATTGCATAAAAACCAAAACCACTATTTTCATAACTATGAATATGACTATGTGGTGGGCAATGGAACCATGGATTGTGTTAATATGGTGGAGGTTCCATTGCAAGGGTTTATATCCATCTAGGATTAAACAACAAATGTCGCCAGTGATTCTTGTGCCGTAATACCCGTGTTAACCATAAGATCCGGAGTGGGACAGAGTAGTCAAAAGTGTTTCCACCTCTCGTTCATCAACGGATGCACTTTACCGTAGACACTTGTATCTGTCAGGGCAAGCGGTAGGCTGGGGAAGCCTTAAGTCCCCACGGCATAGTCCGTAGACACTTGTCGCTCGAAGAACAAGCGGTAGGCTGGGGAAGCCTTAAGTCCCCACGGTATTGCGGTCTATGATGGGTTGCAGCTACCGGCGAAGGAGTTTGGTTCGATCCTGCATCGTCGTCGTGGTCGGGGTCCACCCTGAAATCTATGGGAATAATGGGACCGGCGAGGACCCAGGGTTGGGGCATGCAACAAAGGGTGGGTGTTCGAGGTAGCGGAGGAACATGATTGGCTAGACCTTATACCGGGCCTCACACCATAGGAAGTGTGGACGGGGAATATGCCCGGTTGGCACCAAGGTTAAGATCTCTTATGGGTAAAGCAACACACCTCTGCAGAGTGTAATGAATCGTGACCTGTCACTCCCTGTTCCGGGATATGGAAATGCGAACGCGGCCGGAAAGGAGCTCCATGAAGTTCTAGTAAACCAGAGAAGGCTGACGGACAGAGTTCTTCTGAATAAAAGCAACATTTTGAAGAAATGATTATGAAAACCTGCATTGGTATTAGACTTTCTGGTCTAATGCCATAGCTAGTGCATTAAACACCTCTTTCCTATAATGAACTTGTTGAGTACGCTCGTACTCATCCCACTCTTAAATCCCCTGCTTAGATATGGAGGCATCGAAGGAGGATCCACAGTGCAACTCGAAGGCCGAGGAGTCAACAACTACTTCAAGAGACAAGACCCTGTCAGAGGAGTCAGATACCACATCCAACAAGGAGAAAACCTAGTTTAGCCATAGAAGGGAATTAGCTTCCTAAACCTTGCTCCTATTTAGCTAGAATCTATTCTTAGCCTCTATAGCTAGGTAAATACTCTACAAATAGAGTTCGTGACAGGATTAGACTACGAGTCGTTCTTTTGGAGTTTATTTGCAGATTTACCGCATTGTAAAGTAGGAGGCTGTGCTGATCTTATGTAACAGAGTCTGTAATTCTATAGACATGCCTTGGACCCGCATATGTTTCTGTTGTACCACTCTGAGCGATATAATACTAGTGGAACGGTGTTTCATTGGTGTTATATCAGACTTGCATACTACACCATGCAGTGGTATGCCGGGTCACCACAGTAGTCCTAGTTATCGTAAATGTCCTGCTGTCCACCATCTTGGTATTGGTTCTCCTCTTCATAGTCTGGCCATTTGAATAGCCAGGGACACAGCCATGGGTACTTTAAAGTACTCGCAAACTATACTAACATATGTACTAACAACTCTAAGCATGGTTCTAAGCTCTAGCTTCATTTGCATAAAGCCAGTTTTATTTCATTAACACTTACTAATCAAGACTCTTTTATTTCCTAGACTTAACTCAAGTGGGAACATTAGTGTCATTCCCACAACTCTGTTGTGATTCAAGTCAAAGTCACATTTCAAGTCACCATTCATTTTAGAAAAAAACATCTGACAACAGAACAGTATGGACATCCAACTGTCCATGACCGCGGACGCGGCTATTCGAATAGTTTAACACTCTGCAGAGGTCGTACTCTTGTGCCACAACTTTTGATTACATCCGTCAGGGACAGCCCTGAATCATCATAACTCAGTATGCGGATCATCAACCATTAACCTATCATTTACATACTCTAGTATAGGCACCTCCCCTATGAGTTTGGCCTTCTAGTGATGTCAAACTGCCATCCTAGGAGCTGCACAGTGCTTGGGTAGGATATTCAACTCTTTTCACGTCATGTCACTTGCAACGGAGGTAGCCTCAGCATAACCTCTATGACGCTTGTTCAGAGGAAACCCATACTAAGATACATAAACTTCCAGCTAAAGCCTTACCCATAATCAGGGATTATGGGGGTACTCTAAAATTGGAATGGTATCGCATCTGAACTCAACCATCATTTTTTATCAAATTCACCCAGTCATTCAAAATTCATTTTCACCTTCAACACTTTCAATGGAATGATTCATCATTCCAAGATTTTCGAAGTCATTTGATTCATAGATTCCCATCTAGAGTAGTCAATTTTAGTTTTAGCAATAGCAACTAAGCATGAGTGGTGCTAACTACATTGTTGCTCTCTAGGCTAAGTTTGACTCTCTTGTGATACTCTATACTTAGACACAAATTAAAATACAACAAGTTAACCTTTGTAAATAAAGTAAAAGTAAAACAAGGTAAAACTTGGGTGGAATAGTAAAACTATAAACACCAATACTAGTGCCATGATATCTTGCACTAGTAACTTGGCTTAGGAATAGCTTATATTAGGGTAGCTTGCCTTGATTTGTGTATTGATCAAAGTGTTCTTCTTCTTCGTAGAAGACCTCCTCCTCCTCGTAGCTTACGGTACTAGCGTTTATAAACGGATACGGGGTAACAATCACAACCAATACTTAAGTAGACTATTTAGCCTTAATGGCTCACTCAAGATGATCTAGCATCATCACACACATCACTCCATAGAACACTAGGGTTTTTACTTAATTAGGGTTAGGAAAAATAATTTCCTCTCATTAACACTATTAAGATTTAATCTCCTTAAATAAGAGACTATGAGGCCATGAAACTAAATTAATCACCTCATATCACATTACTTGGGAAGATGATTTAAATGAAGTGCTACACCTCATACATTTGAATTACCAAATTTGAATCAATTTAAATGAGCTAGAAATGACTACATAGTCATTATTTGAATCTAGCCCATGATCATATGAAACAACTATGTCATATTTTTGCATAACCAATTAGAGTTTTTTAAATGTGAAATATGAGAATTGGAATCAACTCAAAATGAATTATGGTTGATTTTTAATAAATTTTTGAATTTGAAAAAGGCACTACCTTGGTATTTTTACTACATGAGTTATACAACAAATCTAGGGTTGAGACCAGTGTAGTTGGTTAGATAATTTTATAAGCTTTCCAACAATATCAAATTCATAAATTTTGGCGCAGTATATTTTTTCTATTAAGTTTTGAACTTGACAATAATATTGAATTTAGACTAAAATATTTAAATACAATTTGAATTAACGGGCTCGGCGGGAAAGGCTAACGGGCCAGAGAGAGAGAAAAGGGTCAGCCCAGCTACATGTCTCGCACGCACGGGCCGCCAGACAAGGGGTCCCATTGTCAGCGTGTAATAACACACCGAAACGGTATGCGTGAGGTGAGCCGTAGGATTAGAATCAGATCTAACACCGGTGGATCATCATCGTGTCCGACGAGATCGAGTACGGGCCACGGCGAGGCTAGGGGGTCGGCGGCTTACTGGAGGTCCGGCGGTCGTCGGCGTTGATGCAGGGCGAGGTTGTCGAGGACGGCGGTTCTCCTGGTATCAGTGGCGTCTCCTGGGCGGCTCCAATCGACGACGAGCTTCTGCGGCGGTCCGGCAGTACTCTGGCAAGCGATTGGTGGGCTAGGGTGTAAATTGGGATAAGGGGCTGCTCGGGGAGGATCAGTGAGGAGAGGTGAGGAGGATGGTGTGAAGAATTGGAGCAGGGGAGGCCTCTATTTATAGCGGGCGAAGGGTGTTGCGGGTGTTCACGGTGGCATCCATGGCGATGGCGCTCTGGGCCGTGAAGGGGCAAGGCGAGGACGGCGTGAGGTTGCTGGCATCATGGCGATTAGGACGGGCTTGATGGCGCAGAAAAAGGTGGACGGGATGGCTCGGAAAGCTTCGGTGTCTGTCACTGGTCCGGCGGAAGTCGCCGACGAGGACGACGGCGACAGGGCACGGGGGCGAGAGAGAGCATGTCTGGCGGCTAGCTGGTGTCTTGGCGATGCTACTAGCGAGCGCTGATGGCTAGGCGAGGACGGAGGCAACGGGGCAAGGTCGTGTACTGGCGCGTCCAGGGACGTGATCATGCGCGTTCTGGCGCGTCTGGGCGTTCTGGGAGCGTACGGTGATGGCCAGTGTGAGCCTCTCCTGCGTCGATGGTGTGCACATGCGTGACCAGTGGAGTGAGAGCAAGGTCCAGAACATGGTGGAGGTGAGAGGAAAGGGCAGAGGTGATGAGTGGCAAGGGGAGTGGCATGGTACAATGGCATGACCAGGTTTAGTCATCTCCTTGCTTTGATCATTGAGGGGAAGTGCATGGTTTGGTCCAGGGAGTGTAGAAGTACAGTAATGATCACAATTCATCTCTGGTTTAGGCCAAAATCCAATGGGTAATAGCATGTATGATCAAACTAGATTCATGCCCACCAGTAGTTTGATGAAACTAGCATAGTGGCCCTCGCAAATGCGAGGGCAATGTCTGAATATATTTTTTAAAAATTATGATTCTGCATATATTTATGTGTGCGAATAGAACTAATATGCTTCTATAGCCACTGTTAGTATTATGCTAAATAAAAAGTCACTTGTGTAGAGACATCTTTAATCATATATAATTTGTGGAATAATAATTAATATTTCCCAAAAAGAAGAGTATCAATGATTATATGTGCCTTTTCCGTACTGTTTATATTAAATTACTAAATATAATTAAATCAAGTATTGCAAGCTATAATTGGAATCTACAAATGTAGCTCGGGCTACCTACATGTAGGCCAGTTTTTTTGATAAAATTGAAACAATATAGTTGTAAAATGTTCTGATTTATTTTCAAGATATATATAAAGATGTATTCTACTATGGTGCAAAACTTCAACTCAACACACCTTGTATTTTGGGCCACACAAAAATGACAAAAAATGACAATTTTTTGGGGATTTAAAATTTTCATTATTCACTATTTCAGATTTCCTATTTAATATTTTTCACAGCCTAGAATATAAGGTCTTTTGAGTAAATTTTTTTTCATGTTTATGGAATACATCATTAGCTACATCTTTTTAAGGTTTTCATAAATGTTGTACCATTTTTGTAAGGTTTTCAAAATTTGCGTACTATTTTTAAGATGTTGAATTTTAGTCAATAATATTGATATATTTCGAGTATTGTATATATGCGCCTGTAGCCGGCATGGCTTGATATATTCAGAACCTATCCTTAGTATATTTTTTTCAGTTCTACCACATGCTTGCGCAGGAAGTTTACATGATTTAGTTTTCTTTTCTATATTGTTGTCTCTCCTCTCTTTTGCTCCCGGGCTTCTCTCTCTGCTCTCCCCGGAGGGGCTATATATAGCGGCGTGCCTCGATATCTAAATTGAATTATACTTTCTTTTATTGTGTGGCTTCGCAACATGACATTTTTGAACCACACTATTATGTGCTCATTTTTTCAGTTAAATCATATGTATACATCAATTTACTATTTTTGATGCAAATGTATATCATTTTCCTTAATTCTGTACATGTTAGAAGAAACGTGAGAGTCGGACCGTGTCCTAGTATTTTGTAAGGTTTTCAAAACTTGCGTATAATTTTTAAGATGTTGAATTTTAATTAATAATACTGATATATTTCGAGTATTATAGCTTTCATGGAAACACCTCCGGCTACTCCTCCTAGGCGCCGCTGACGCCGCGCGGATGGCCGCCCAACCAATGCGCGACCAGGGCAGACAGCAGACTCGAATTACAGCAATCCGCTAATCAAAAAAAAAATGCCACATCTTCAAACCAGAAGAGATAGTGAGAGAGAGAGAGACTATGAGGTCGATCAGAACGAGAGGAGTTGGTTGGGTTCGAGGTTGGGCTCCGCCTCCTGCCTCCGCGGAGCTCGTGATTGCGCTCCCGCTCCGCCTCTGCCGCGAGGTGTGAGTTGGGAGGGTAGGTGGAGGGGAGGAGTGGGTGGGTGGGCGTCCTCATCGCAGGGTTTGGTTCCATGGTGGTCAGAAAGTGGACTGACAACGACTTACACGTGACCACATACGCGTCACCAGCCTTAACGCGGTAGTGAACGGCATTAGACACATGTCGAGTAGGAGACGCGTGCTCACGTATACACCCGGTCACCAGGCTTCTTTTGTATATTGTAGTACGTAACACTCCTTAACTTTTAATCTTAGATGTTGAAAATAAAATCATTGGTTTATGTTTTAATAGCATATGTGGATTAACCTGGTGCCTCGAAAAACACCCTCTCTGCTCTCCCCGGAGGGGCTATATATAGCAGCGTGCCTCGATATCTAAATTGAATTATACTTTCTTTTATTGTGTGGCTTCGCAACATGACATTTTTGAACCACACTATTATGTGCTCATTTTTTCAGTTAAATCATATGTATACATCAATTTACTATTTTTGATGCAAATGTATATCATTTTCCTTAATTCTGTACATGTTAGAAGAAACGTGAGAGTCGGACCGTGTCCTAGTATTTTGGAAGGTTTTCAAAACTTGCGTATAATTTTTAAGATGTTGAATTTTAATTAATAATATTGATATATTTCGAGTATTATATATATGCGCCTCATGTACGCGCCTATAGCCGGCATGGCCTGGATATATTCAAAACCTATCCTGAGTAGTTTTTTTTCCAGTACTACCACGTGCTCGAGCAATAAGTTCACATGATTTACCTAGATCCTAAAGCATTATTAGTCCAAATAATTCAATAAATCAACATGTACTACGTGTCTGGAGCTAGTCCGAATCAAGTTGTAGTCCATGCATTTGCTTTCCAAGTCACCGTGTGGTACCACAAATTCTATTTTCCACACATATCTGTAACTTGAAGATTCTTTCCTATACACATTAGATGCACACCCGTATATAGTAAGGACTCTTTCTTTACATTTTTTACGGACTCTTTCCTTAAATTTATGGAGCATGTGCTGTACACTAGTGGAAAACTGGGCAATAGGCCCGGTCCATTTGGGCCTTTAGACCCGGTTCCTGAACTGGGACCAACTAGGCGGGACTAAAGGGGATACCCTTTAGTCCCGGTTCAAAGATAAACCGGGCCTAAAGGCCTCAACACGTGGTGCGACCAGGGAGCTCGCGCTGGAAGGGCTTTGGTCCCGGTTCGTGGTACGAACTGGGCCTATGTTTCTCTGCCGCGGCAGAGAATTGCTATTTCTCTGCCGCGGCACAGATTTGGGCTGTACCAGCGTTTCTCTGCCGCGGCAGAGAAACAGTCTGTTTCCCTTGCCGCGGCAGAGTTTCAGCAATGCATATATATATCATTCAAGAAACCACAAAAAATCGTCATGAATATATATAGACATCGTCAACAGTACACGACATAGTCAACACAGTACACGTAATGCATGCATATTTACAATACAACTTTTCCTGAACGAATATCCTCCGCCGTCACGATCTTCCGATAGTGCTCTCCACCTGGGGTAAGGACCTCGGTAATAAAGAATCCCGCGATTTCCTCTTGAATTGCTTTTATTTGATCCGCTGTTATGAGAGTGTCCCGCAGGCGTGTCATCTATATTTAAAAAAGGAGATCAATATATGAATGGAACTCAATACAATAGATGGTACTAATTAAGATTAATTGTGAAAATTTGTTATCGTACACGAGTGTGGTGTATTTGGGCATCCCCACCCTTGGGACAGGACATGTCACGCATGAAGGTGCAGACGTAGTATCCACATAAGTTATTCCCTTTTTCCTGCCTCATACACTTTACGAAAAAATAGTTCGATCAAACTAATAATCAAGCATCGTATTGAAAGTAAATATCATATATAAAGTTTCACGGACATAGCTATATATATAGTACTACTTACAGGGTAATCTCTAAATGTAAGCTCCGGTTTCCATTCACCCGGAACAGTATTGATGAACCGTTTCCAAGCCCTGCCCGGCAAAAAATAATGAGTAAATGAGTAATTGATTAGTTGATGATATCTTCGAATTAGAGCAGATGAAGATGCCAATACGAAATTGATTGAAACTACCTCTGGAGGATGGCAGCCATGTCCGCCCATTCCGCATATTCTCGTACGTTTCGAGTCCATGACGTTTACGACTCCAAGGTGAAGATCAATGATTAGGAGAATAAAATGGAAACTGCACAAGCATAGCTCAATGATTACGAGAATAAAGTGGAAGGTGCACAAGCATAATGTATGTTATATATAACACTCACTTGAAGTTGTAGGGAAAGAATATATCCTCTTTGTCTGCTTGCTTCTCTAAAAACATTACGATGTTGTCCTCTCGTGTCCTTGGCGAAGTCTCGAACCGTAACTTCATGAACTGTGTTTGGGTCTATGAACCCCAGCGGTAGGAGCTTGCCTCTTTTGTATTCCAGCTTCTTCATTCTCGCATAATTAAATGTATAGCGTACACAAAGAATATAATGAGGATAATTGTTAGTGCAAATGAATGAGCTACAAACTTAATTACACAAATAAATCACTTAACGGTGCGTATAACCGATGACAGCTTTGTCGAGGGCGTCTTGATTGAATAACTGAAACAGCTTCTTCTAACTCAATGTTTATCTCTGCCTTCCCCCGGAAGTAATGCTCATCTCTAAGATACACCGTGATGTAGGTTTCACATCTTCGACAAGGCTTTCAGGTACCAGTCATGCAACCTTCGCATCTGAGTCCCTAGATCGCGCGAGCTCGCCAGGTTTGACGAGATCAGATCCGTATCTATACTTGTTTACCACTTGAGCCGTTGGATAGTAATCTTCGTACTCAACTGATGCTCCCTGAGCTCTAGCCGCCCGTTCGATCATCGATGCCGTCTCTGGATCATGATATGGCTCCACGATGAAGTGGGGTGCGGCCTGAATGTCCCGCTGTCCAAGTCACGACTTTTTTGCTTCTTTCATCGCTCTAGAGGACTGTCCAAGAGAGCGGTCATAATCAGCTCTCAGCTCAGGTCTCTTCATTCTCGTCTCGGCAAAGTGCTTCACATGTCTGCGGTGGAATAAACATCTTCTTCGGCGCAGCTTGCAAGAAACGCCTTTTGCTCTTCGATCTGCTCATGTGGCAACAACTGCGAGTCTGTTCCCTCATTGGAGTTGATGATCTCTTCGGAGCTGTAGGAGGTGCCGCGGACCGCTTCCTCTTTTGCTTAGGTGGAAGCGGCGGAGTCTCCTGACGAGGAGGAGGAGGCGGCGGAGTATTTTCACGCGGAGGAGACTGGTCATGGATAGGGGAATCATCATCGCGCGAGAGGAGAATCATCACGCGGAGGAGACCGGCACAGTGGCGGAGGAGGCGGAGGTGGCACTGCTTGTTGGCTTCTCACCGGAAACACAATGTTCTCCTTCCGCCATTGCACGGTGGTTCTACGGGCTTCTCCCAGTTCTTTGATTTCCCCATCTTCACCTGCAGGGTGCTCAAGCACCAACCCCTCATACTCTCTCAACACTTCATCCACCATCACAACAGCAAAGTCATCTTGGACCGGACGGCAATGGTAAGACCTTGTAGGTAAGAGGATGCCGACCGCCACCTTGAAGGATAGGTTGAAAACTTTAACATGCAGCTCACAAGGACGGCTCTCAGTGAGATCATCCACGGGGGGGTAGCGAGGAGGCTCGACCACCTGGTCATCATCATCATCATTATCCACCTGCTGAGAGGAAGCCACGCTGCTTTTCCGGTGTGGTTGAGATTGCAGCGGGGCGATGGCATTGAGCAGTGCAGGATCTACAGCCTGCCCCCGAGCCATCTGAGATGTAAGTACTTGGGTTACCATGGTTAATTGGGCTTGCATGGTGCTCATACCCTCCTCTAAGTTAGCCAGGCGGTCTGTTTCCCTTGCCTTCCTCCTCTCATGGCTTTTATCAGGAAATCTCTTCCTTTCCACAGGAAAGCCATACTTCCACGGAACGAAGCCTGCTGTGCCTCGTGTTCGTCCGCCGTGTTCTTTGTTCCCAAGGGCGCGTGTCAGCTCATCGTTCTCTCTTTCGGGCTGGAACAACCCCGCCTCCACGTCCCTATGTGCCTTTTCCAGGGCATCAATGGGAACCTTCAGATGAGCTTTCTTATAGATGCACTTCCCTGTTTCTGGATCCAACGTTCCCCCAATCCCGTAGAACCACTCCTTGCACCGTTCGATCCAACCGTGTGTCCCTAATCTGATCCCTTTATCGTCGGCTCCGCCTCAGCCGCTCGCCACTTAGGACGGTTAGCCCTGTATCCACCTGGACCCGTAATTTGGTGATATAGCTTCAACGCAGCATTTGCCTTATTTATTTCCGACCTTCTCTTAAATTCTTCGACTCCGTGCTTTGTACTTCACGAATTCGTCCCAGTGATTTTTTACCTTCTCACCGTCCGAGTCTTCTTTAACTTGATAAGGCGGCGCAATCTTTTCTTGTGGCTCTTGAATAGTTCGGCCATCTTCTTCTTGCCAAACTCGCGGAGGGCCTGCTCCATCTTGGCCTTCTCAGCGTCACCCCCCTCTTCGGGTACTATGTTGAAATGTGACATGAGCTTGTTCATAATGCTGTTTTTGGCTACATCATCGATATAAAGACCTTGAGCTTCTTCCTCTGCAGACAGCACTAGTCCCTTCGGCTTGTGCCATTCTCGAACGGTGATCGGGACGTGGTCCCTAACAAGCACTCCGCATTGAGCTATAAATGCCTTTGCACCTTTCTCTGGAGCAATCGGTTTACCATCCTTCTCGATGTGGGTGATGTCGTGCCTAACACCGTCATCCAACTTTTTGGCCGGGCCTCGCTTCCTCGACTTTACAGAAGAAGTGCTCGATCCGGAGGGCTAAAAAAGAAATAGTTCATAGTCAGTACAATTTCATTAGTTAATGCATCTAGTCGATCAACAGCGGCTTAATTAATTTATATACCTCGGTGATAACTACAGTTCGGGAGCCATTATGATGATCTTGTTCCTCACCGGCGCCACTAGGATCTTCTTCCTCAATATCCTCCGCTCCCTCACCGGAGTCATTCAAATAAGTTGCGGTGACATCGTCACCGCCATCATCTGGAATAACGTCGTCGTCGCGATCATCCAGAGTACCGTTTGCTATGAGTTCCTCCATGAAATTTTCTTGAATTTCATCTCTCTCCATGCTTTCTACAACGACCTGCAAGCTATACATAGGAACCATCATATGATCAAATTAAGGATAATGCAGAAAACTGAAAATGGAGTTACATATGTGTAGTTCTTAACTAAGGATCGATAATATAGTGCTGAAAGCAGATACTGCAGTTACATGCATACATAGATCGGGTTCATGTTTATTTAACCCTAATACATATCAATCACTACTACAACCACTCAACCGCGCAGACCGGGTCCTAGAGGGCGCCGACCGGGTCCTGAGCCGCGCTGGGTGTGCCCCCAAAGCCACGGAACAACAACGGGAGCATAGCTAACATGAGATCCCCGCATAACGCTCCATCCGGTCCTATACATGTTGTCTAACGCGTACATGTAACGGCGAACGTGCTGGTCCTCCGCTTCAATGCGCTGAGCTACCTCCTCCGGCGGGGCCGGCTCCCTCTGAAACGACCGTGGCCCATAAGACCTCCACCAAAGAATATCCGGGTCGACAACGGGACCCGGATTCCGCACCAAGGTGCGCGACCCGGAAGCTAAGACCTCCCAGTGCCACCCCGGCGGAGCCCAGTCCCGGACCTCCCCCATCTGCTCCATCTCCTCGGTGAGAGTCAGACCACGGCCCGCCGGCTGTCGCTGTCGCGGCATCGTAGCTACGAAAACAAATCATATATATATGTACCAACGTTAACATAAATTAAAAAATAACTTTACTACTTTTATGTTAGTGGGCGTCAGCACTATTTAGTCGGCGCCGGCACTACTCTATTTAGTCAGCGCCGGTACTACCGTTTGAGGGGCGCCGGCACTACCGTTTGAGGGGCGCCGGCACTACCGTTTGAGGGGCGCCGGCACTACCATTTGAGGGCGTCGGCACTACCGTTTGAGGGGTGCCGGCACTACCGTTTGAGGGGCGCCGGCACTACCGTTTGAGAGCGCCGGCACTACCGTTTGAGGGGCGCCGGCACTACCGTTTGAGGAGCGCCGGCACTACCGTTTGAGAGCGCCGGCACTACCATTTGAGAGCGCCGGCACTACCCGTTTGAGGGGCGCCGACTATACTAATTAACTATACTCTATATACTAACAATATATACTAGGGATTTCTATTTTCGTGCCCTCGGGTCCTTAGTTGTGCTCAGTTTTCCCCAGCTCCTTAGTTTTTCCTCAGTTTTACCCAAGCGTTTGTCTGAAACCATCACACGTGATGTAACGCCCGGTTGCCCGACGGTTGACCGTTATCTTCTGACTAGTGGGGCCACGTAGAGCCTGCAAAGACACGTTAGACCATCCATCTTTGTTTGACCGTAAGCATCGCTGTATCCCTGACCAAAACGCGAACGAGTGGGGCTTCGCTATATCAAATGACAAGTGGGGCCATGGCGCTGATACAAGGGGCAATACACGGGTAGGATTAGATTTTTAAACGGAGCTCTACAGTGATGGCACGGAGGAGGTGGCCTGCGGAGTGCCGAGATGAGATCGACGTCCACAAAGAACTGCATGAGGCGAGACCAGACGCATTAGATAGATATGAACTAGACGCGTTTAACCATGCAAAGAAGAGAAGAAATGGTCAACGACATCGACGACTACCTCAAAACTTTGACTGACCGTGTCCGACACGAACGCGAGCAATGTAGAGAAAACTAGTGTCTCTCCTTTCTGGCGTGTATAGATGGGTGCTAGAAGAGTGTGGTGGCGAAGGGAAAGACCTCGCGGTGGTCTGTGGCGTCCAACATAGCGGGGCGGCGTGGCCGTGCCCACATCGGCGTGGATGCATGTTCGGCATTGGCATCAGCATGTACGTTCGGCATTGGCCTCGGTGGTATCTCTGGTGTGTCAGTGATCGAATGAGGGGACGGGATTGAGGGTGCATATCCCGACGGTGACCTAGCAGTGGCGTCGAGCATAGCCGTTCTGACCATGCCGATATCGGCATCGGTAAAGTTTGGAGGCTGTGGTGCTCGAATCAAGGAGGGATTTGTTTCTTGTACGCCAAAAGTGATTTGAAACAAGTTTCGTGTTGAAGGTTAGGTAACGAAAGTTTGTAAGTAAGCCCAAAATTATACTAGCGCCATGGTGAGGTTCTTTTTGATAGAGCTATACGGTTGGGCAAACTTTTTTGACACTTTTTAGATAGGGTTCCTTGTTGTTACACGTATGGCATCATGTATGGCAAATTTGGGATCATTTGGAGATGTTCGAAAAAATCACTTTGCTTAAACGCATGCCGTTTCGTCTCACTGAAACCAGCTTTTCTAACAAGGTGATTTATTCTACCTCCTCTAAATGACCTCAAATTTCATACAGCTGATCTTCTATACATAGATAGATAGATTGTTTCGTTTTTATATTTTTTGAACTTTTTATTTCCCTTTATAATATCCAATTGATTTTCAGGTCAAAACCTCGAAAAACAAGCATCATGTATGGCATCATTTTCGCCATAAATTTCAAATTTTGTGAAACTTTCCCTTTTAGATATTCCTTGTTGTTATAGATATGGCATAATGTATGCCAAATTTGGTTAGGTCTCACTGAAACCAGCTTTTGTAACAAGTTAGGTTTTTTCGACCTTCTCAAAAGGGATTTTTTTCTACCTTCTCTAAATGACCTCAAAAATCATACAGACGATCTTCTATTCAAAGATAGGTAGATTGTTTCGTTTTTACATTTTTTGAACTTTTATTTCCCTTTATAATACCCATTTGTTTTCAGATCAAAACCTCGAAAGTTAACATAACTAGATGGTGAACCCTTCCAAACTTCAAATACAGAGATAGATAGATTGGTTCGTTTATCATTTTTACCGTGAATAGTAATGGCTACAAGAAATCGGTGATGGTCTATCATTTTTTGCGTGAAAAGTAATGGCTACAACAAATCGGTGATGGTTTATCATTTGGGATTTTCGTGAAAATTAATGGCTACAACAAATCGGTGACGGTTTATCATTTTTTGCGTGAAAATTTATGGCTACAACAAATCGGTGATGGTTTATCATTTTTTGCGTGAAAAGTAATGCCTAAAAGAGTTTATAATTTTTAGCGCGTGAAAATAAATACGTAAAACCGCCATTTAGCAAACTTAGAGAGTGGAAGGTAACCGCCGACAGAGAGAGGGAGGGGTTATCCTGCCCGTTAGATCATACGATCAACGGTCGGCGGGCACGATCCGCGTGACATGGGCTAGACCAATCAGGGCAATGTTGCACGTGTGAGAGAATTTGTGGAGGGAGAGGGCAAACCGAGTAGTATCAAGAAACCAAGGGCAACTATGTAATAAACAGACTAAGGGATTCAAATATGAGATTTAAAATTGAAAAATGCTTGTTTTGTAGAATAAATCCCATCTTGTCGTATCTCAAACTATTTGCAATACAAATATACATGAGTGTGAGAATTGTGGCCTCATTTAGACAAAGTATGTTTTGGGAAAGCTGTTTTGGGAAGGGCTTATTGTGGAAAACCATGCACCTTCATAGCTACTAGGTGATTTGAGAAGGCCTTTGAGAAGTGGCAATTTGTGGTAAAACTTGATTTATCTATGACTTATCTATGTTTTGAGAACTGGAAATTTGTGGTAAAGACTCCATGAGTATGTGCCACTATTTTTCGGAATTTTTTGCACATTAAATGACTCATTTAACTAGTTAATCCCATTTGTTGACCTGTCTCTGTTGACCAGCTACTTGAGGGTAAACTGAGCATATTGCACTAGCCAGCACTAGCACTCAAGGGGAAAACTGAGCACACAAAAAATGCTAGTATAATGCTCGAGGTTATAACTGAGTATATCTAAATTTTCAGGGTTAGACTCGAGGACGCGTGTTGCGGTGCAGAAATGAAAGACGTGCAATATTTGACGCGTAGACGCCGGTCGCGGTGCAGAAGTCGAAGACGTGCAATCGTGGACGCGTGGCGCATTGACTTAGTCCAAGAAGTGATGACGTGCAGCGGTGGCCGCGTAGGTCGCGGGGCGCATTCACCACCACTAGCCTTTATAGACGCCTCCTCCCACTATCTCTCGTCACTCTCACTCGCCTACGCAACGCCGCCTCTCTCACGTCCCATCATCTTCTCCAAAGCAAAACCCTCTCCCTCTCCCTCTCCTCTCGCCGGCGAGATGGACAAGGAGAATGCCAATCCCATCGTCCACGGCGCCGTCGGCTCCAAGCGCGACGCCTCCTCTTCGACGCCGTCCCTCAACGGACGTCGCCGCCGTCCCCTCAACGGACGTCGCCGCCGCCTCCGCCGGTGCATCGGAGGCTGCTGCCGCCGGTCGCGGTCAGATCCCACCGGGATGGGACCCCTACGAGCCGTGCCGTACGTCCCGCCCCCGAACCGCTACGACACCTCCATAGAGGACCCATGGAACGAGGTAATAACTACGGTTTGCTTCCTTTTTTGTTCCCCATTCCTTTTGAACCCTATTTGTGCTGGTGTAGATGGATCTGTGGATGGATGAGTATTGGGCTAATATTTGCGCTCGATTTTATTCCATTTTGCTTTGATCCCTCCTTGATTTCGTTCAAGATTTTGGTTTCGGCCGTTCGGTTAATTTATGCAAGTAATAATGGGATCTCAATCAGTTAATTTATGCAAGTAATCATAGGATCTCAATCAGTTATTTTATGCACGAATCAAAAGATATCAACCGTTTAATTTTGCAAATAATCTGGAATGTGTTCAAGTTCAGATCCTGGAATCTGCTTTCTTTGCCTATGATGAATCGGTGGGCACAGATTTTTACAGGAGGGTTCAGCGAACCATTTCGTGTACAAATCTGTTGTGCATGAGCTTTGGTTCGCTTACACCGTCCCTCGTAGACATATAATCGTGTCCACTCTAACCGAGGCTGCCTCTGTTTTTCCTAACTTTGTTATCATGCACGTTTGCAACTCATTCACTAATAAATTCCCGTTTGATATGGATCAGGTATGGCAGCGACGTCGGCAGCGACGACGAGCACCATGACGTCAAGACTCGCCAGTGTCGCGGAGGCTGCAGGTCGGCCAGTATGTCTCCTACCTCGACGTCGCCAAGGGTGTCTACAGTGCCCCTTCGCACTAGGAGGCTCGGCGGCACCGACTTCAATCGCGTCCTCACGCATGCCGAGAACATCGGCCACACCAACCCCAAGGTCGGCGCGCGTCGGTGAACCCCAACTCCTTCCGCGCCAAGCACTTGGCGCTCGGCATGCACCTCCGCAAAGCATCCGGGCCGGGTGGAGATCTCCGGCGGGCGCATGCCTCCGCTCAAGCCCAAGGCTCCCAAGGGGAGCAACAAGTGGAGGCAGAGGCAGATGGGGTAGGCGGAGTCCTGGACGTGTGCTGCTGCTGCCTCCTCCATTTTGTTGTTGGGATCCCTTTGTTGTTAGTTAGGGATCCCTCGTTGTTATGTTGTTAGTATGATGGTGCTGTACTGCTTTGAAGAACCTCGAACCCTACTATGTTTGGCTGCTGAATGCAGCTTATTATCTATATTATCTATCCCTATTCTACTATATGACCTTGTGAATTTATCGTACATTCCCTGTAGATTTGCTTCTAGATTTAACTACATACATATGGACCAGATGGAGTACTAGATTGGGCTCCCTACTAGATTTGCTGCCATATTGGGAAAACAACCAGGGCCAAAAGGCACAAATAATAATTGAAGAAAGACAGAAATGCAAGCTTCTCTAGATTTGATACTAATTATGTGAAAAAAGGCAGAGAGAAGGAGGCAGAAAAGGTACTCTTAAAAGGGAAATGCCAATGGCCGAGAGAGACAAAACCCAGCTCCTGCTCACGTGCAACCAAACGCAATCTCGTCCTGTCCCACGCGGTCCCTTTCTACCAGCCCCACGCGACGCGGGCCCACACGACGCGGCCCCACACGTCAGAAAGGAGCGGTCAACTTAACGGGAATCCTGCCGTCTGAGCTGCCTTCTGCGGGTTTCAAACAAGGACTTGGGGAAAAGTGAGGAAAAACTAAGGGGCTGGGGAAAACTGAGTACAACTAAGGAACCGAGGGCACGAAAATAGAAATCCCTATATACTAACAATATATACTAACAACTATACTAATTAACAACTATACTAACAAATCATATATAAATTTCACTATTTTCTATATAACATTTTTTTCGAATTAACTATACTAACAATATACTAACAACTATATAATAACAACTATACTAATTAATTAACAACTATACTAACAAATTTGATACATCTAATATATATCTAATATGTCAAATTTGATAAGAAACAAAAATATAAAAAAAGGGGGTGTGGCCGGGGGGGCTCACCTTTGCCGGCCGGCGGAGAGGAGGCGGGCGGCTGTCGAGGAGGAGGCGGCCGAGGAGGAGGCGCGGTGGCGGGGGCGTAGGCGTGGAGGAGGGCGACGCGGGCGGCGCGGCGTGGAGGCGACGGCGGCGGCGCACGGCCGAACGGCTCGGCGCGCGCGGGCGGTAGGGCGCCGGTGAGCGCGCGCGGCCGAACGGAGGGCGGCGGCGCGCGCGGGTGGTCGAGCGGCGGCGGCGCACGCGCGTGGAGGGCGGCGGTGCACGGCGGCGGCGCGGCAGCGGGCGAGACCGAAGCAGCTCGGCGGCGTCGTTGCGCCTCGTCTCGCGGGATTGATCTCCGCGGAGACGAAGGGGCTTACGCTATAGTGCCCCCTTTGGACCCGGTATGCGTTTACAAACCGGGTCCAAAGACCTCTTTGGACCCGGCGGCTTTACAAACCGGGACTAAAGGTCTTTTTTGTTGCGTTTGGCCGCACACAAGAAAAAGGTTTTAGTCCCGGTTTGTAATACAAACCGGGTCCAAAGGCCAATTTTTTAAAAATTTCATTCCCGCCTTATTTCAAATGAAAAAAGCCACCGCACCGCCACCGCCTGGCCACCACCGTCACCGCCGTGTAGTGGCCATCTGCCGCCACCGCCACCGCCGCCCACCACCGCCACCGCTGTATCGCCACCGTCGGCACCGCCGTGTACGCCCACCACCGCCACCGCCACCGCCTTGCCACCACCGTCACCGCCATCTACGGCCACCGCTGTATCGCCCACCACCGCCACCGCCACACGTGTCCCTTCCCCGTGCCACGTGTCGCCGCCGCTTCACGTGCCTCGCCCCGCCGCCACCGCCATGTACGGGCCACCGCTGTATCGCCCACCACCGCCACCGCCTGTATCGCCACCGTCGGCACCGCTTGTACTGCCCACCACCGCCACCGCCACCGCTTCGCCACCACCGTCACCGCTGTAGTGGCCATCGTTCGCCACCGCCACCGCCGCCCACCACCGCCATCACCGCTGTATCGCCACTGCTGGCACCGCCGTGTACTGCCCACCACCGCCACCGCCACCGCTTGGCCACCACCGTCACCGCCATGTACGGGCCACCGCCGTGTACTGCCCACCACCGCCACCGCCACACGTGTCCCTTCCCGTGCCACGTGTCGCCGCCGCTTCCACGTGCCTCGCCCTGCCGCCACCGCCATGTACGGCCACCGCGTGTATCGCCCACCACCGCCACCGCCGTGTACAAGCCACCGTCGGCACCGCCGTGTACTGCCCACCACCGCCACCGCCAGCGCTGGCCACCACCGTCACCGCCGTGTAGTGGCCACTGCCGCCACCGCCACCGCCTGCCCACCACCGCCACCGCCGTGTACCGCCACCGTCGGCACCGCCGTGTACTGCCCACCACCGCCACCGCCATCGCCTGGCCACCACCGTCACCGCCATGTACGGGCCACCGCCGTACTGCCCCCCACCGCCACCGCCACACGTGTCCCTTCCCCGTGCCACGTGTCGCCGCCTCTTCCACGTGCCTCGCCCGCCGCCACCGCCATGTACGGCCACTGCCGTACTGCCCACCACCGCCACCGCCGTGTATCGCCACCGTCGGCACCGCCGTGTACTGCCCACCACCGCCACCGCCACCGCCGGCCAGCACCGTCACCGCCATGTACGGCCACCGCCGTGTACTGCCCACCACCGCCACCGCCACACGTGTCCCTTCCCGTGCCACGTGTCGCCGCCGCTTCCACGTGCCTCGCCCGCCGCCACCGCCGTGCGACGTGTAGATCCCGCTTCCACGTGCCACGCCCGCCGCTTCGTGCCACGCCCGCCGCTTCCCCGCGCCACTGTCGCCGCCGCTTCCACGTGCCACGCCCGCCGCTTCCCCGCGCCACCTGTCGCCAAACTTGCCGCGTCGCTGTGCTATAAAGCGCCGCGTGCGCGCTGAACCACACGTCGCCGTCGCCTCCGTTCATTCGCCGCCGGGATGCCGCCGCGCCGTCGCGGCTCGTCCGGTTTCCGTGGCGTCCGAGCGCGGCCGAACGGTAGGTTCTACGCCGAGATGCGTGCCGGTGGCTTCCGGCTCACCTCGGCACGTACAACACCCCGGAGCTGGCGGCGCGCGCTTACGACGCGCCGCATGGCGATTTCGGCGGCCACGGTGCGACATGAACTTCCCGCACGTCGAATCGCTAGAGGAGGCGGAGTTCCTCGCGCCGACGCCGTGCCTCGTCGACGACGAGGACCGTCGCCGCCACCGCCAGGTGCAGCGCCGGATCGCAATCGCCGAGCACGACGAGGAGTTGATGCGCCAGTGGAGGGCGCAGTTCCCCAACGACGTCGACAACACCGCCGCGTTCTTCGCTGACCTCCGGGCACAACGCAGGTCCAACAGGCGCCATCGTCGGGCCGTCGCCGTGTTCGAGCTCGATAACCCGAATACAACTTGGGCCGACAACGACCTCGGTGGGACGACATTTGGACCGAGACAACCTCCGACGACGAGTAGATCGACTAGACTAGTTGTTTATCTATTTTATTGTATTTTCAATAAAGTCGTTGTGGCAGACGCTGATGATGAGAAAAGTTTCCCGCCAGATTACATGTGGAATTAAAGTACAGAACTCAACTGAAAATTAATTAAGATACATGGCCAGATAGTACTCGTGCCTAGCCCTATAGTACTCGTGCCTAGCTCAACTGAAAATTAATTAAGATACATGGCCAGATTCGACTGTTCGAGTCATTCAGTCATACTCGTGCCTAGCCCTATAGTACTCGCCACTGTAGTCGTCGTAGTCGCCGTCATCATCGTCGCTGGCATCGGGGTCGCGGTAGTCAAACCTCGGCGGGAGAGCACGCGTGGGCTGGGACTGAGGGTAGCGCAGCGGGGGCCACGGTGGGCCATGACGCCTCGGAGAGTTCGGTCGCGCCACCACAGCCGACGGCCGGCCTCGTTGAAGTTCGAAGGAGGCGGGCCGCCCTCCTCGTGCCTGGCGAGCGCCCTCTCACGCCGATTGATGAAGAAGCTCTCCCAAGTCGGGCTGTAGTCGGGATGCCACTGGGGATTCCTCCGCTGCTCTGGCGTGAGCTCGAAGTAGTAGTGGTTCGTGATGGCCATCTCGCGCGCCACACCTAGAGGGACAGGAGGGACCGGTACCCCTCCGACGCTCAGCAACCAGCCGGTAGGGACGCGGTAGCCCGGCGGGCAGGGGTAGTTCGACGCGCAAAGCGCCTCCGCCTCCCGGAGGGTTAGAGATACGATGGAAGCCATGTGACCTGGTGATGAGGTTTGCAGATATGAGTCTAGATGTGATATGTAAATGGAGGCCAAGCCAACATATATATAGTGAAAAAATGGCGGGAGGACGGAGGCGGGAAGCAAGTGGAAAGCGCGGGGAAGAAAAATAGGCGGGAACGCAGTGGCGCCAAAAACTGTCGGTGGGATAAGGACGTGTGGGTAACCTTTAGTCCCGGCTGGTGGGTACAACCGGGACTAAAGATCCTTTTTTGTGTCATCTAACAAAACTGTCGGTGGGATAAGGACGTGTGGGTAACCTTTAGTCCCGGCTGGTGGGTACAACCGGGACTAAAGATCCTTTTTTGTGTCATCTAACAAAACTGTCGGTGGGATAAGGACGTGTGGGTAACCTTTAGTCCCGGCTGGTGGGTACAAACCGGGACTAAAGATGTCGGCAGGATAAGAACGCATGGGTGGACGCACCGTCGATGAGATAAAGCATGTAGCGCACGACGCCCTGTCGAAGGAACAAGACAAAGTAGAAGAGGTGCCGTGCCTATAAAAGGAGCATCGATACGCCTTGCCAAGCCCCTGAACGACTACATCTCATCTAACAGTGTTGGGGAAAGGGTTGGGAAATCTCCCGTGGCGCATCTCCACTTTTAATATCTTACATACAGTTACATGATTACACAAAAATAAATGGGAAATTGATTGCCATGTTGAGATACTCATTTGTGCCATGAACATTCTTCAATTAACTTGATGATGGAGCATCTTCATCATTTAATTAATCTTCTTCGGCCGTAACCATGGAGCATCTTCATCATTTAACTTGATGCTTGGATCAATGTTCACTCTGAAGGGTGGAATTTCATCAAACTGATTATAATCTTCTGACATGTCTGTCTTGTCCTCCACTCCCACGATGTTTCTTTTTCCAGAAAGAACTATGTGGCGCTTTGGTTCATCGTTTGATGTATTTGTTTCCTTATGTTTCCTTTTTCTTGGTTTGGTAGACATATCCTTCACATAGAAAACCTGGGCCACATCCTTGGCTAGGACGAATGGTTCGTCTCTATACCCAAGATTGTTGAGATCCACTGTTGTCATTCCATACAACTTGTCTACCTAAACCCCGCCTCCTGTTTTGTTGACCCATTTGCACCTAAACAAAGGGACCTTAAAAGAAGGTCCATACTCAAGTTCCCATATATCCTCTATGTAACCATAATATGTGTCATTTGGGCCTTCATTCATTATTGCATCAAAGCGGACACCACTGTTTTGGTTGGTGCTCTTTTTATCTTGGGCGATCGTGTAAAATGTATTCCCATTTATCTCGTACCCTTGGAAAGTCACTACAGTCGAAGATGGTGTCTGGGCCAGCAAGTACAACTGATCTTCAATATGTTTGTTATTCAGGAGATGTTTTTGCAACCAACCGCCGAAAGTCGACATGTGTTCACGTCTAATCCAATCGTTCGACTGCCCCGGGTTCTGGGAGCGTAGAAAGTTCTTGTGGTCACCGATATACGGAGCCACCAAGGTGGAACTTTGTAGGACTATGTAGTGTGCTTGAGTCAAAGAAATCCCGTCCCTACATATCATTGATTTCCTTCCTAGCGTGCCTTTTCCACTTAGTCTCCCTTCATGCCGCGATTCAGGAACACCAATCGGCTTAAGGTCAGGAATAAAGTCAACACATAATTCAATGACCTCCTCTGTTCCATAGCCCTTGGAGATGCTTCCTTCGGCCCTAGCACGGTTATGAACATATTTCTTCAAGACTCCCATGAACCTCTCGAAGGGGAACATATTGTGTAGAAACACAGGACCGAGAATGGAAATCTCATCGACCAGGTGAACGAGGAGATGTGTCATAATATTGAAGAAGGATGGTGGGAACACCAGCTCAAAACTAACGAGACATTGGACCACATCATTCTCGCAACCTCGGTAGAATTTCTGGATTTATTACCTTCTCGAGAAATTTCATTGAGGAATGCACATAGCTTCACAATGGGCAGTCGAACATTTTCCGGTAGAAGCCCCTCAATGCAATCGGAAGCAATCGTGTCATTATCACGTGATACCATGAGACTTCAAGTTCTGGAATGTTTTCTTCTCCATATTTATTATTCCCTTTATATTGGAGGAGAAGCCAGACGGGACCTTGATACTGCTAAGACATTCAAAAAATATTTCCTTCTCTGCTTTTGTAAGAGCGTAGCTGGATAAATGACGTCCTTTAACTCTCTCATGCAGCTTTTTGGGGTCTTTCCAACGTTGCTGGTCCTCCCGTGCTTCGGTGTATCTTTTGTCTTCCCGTACACACCCAGAAAGCCTAGCAGGTTCACGCAAAGATTCTTCGTCACGTGCATCACATCGATTGAAGAGCGGACCTCTAAGACTTCCCAATAGGGTAGATCCCAAAATATAGATTTCTTCTTCCACATGGGCGCGTGTCCGGCATCGTCATTCGGAATGCATCCGTCCGCCAGACCCTTTCCAAATATTACATCTAGATCCTTGACCATACCAAATATATCAACACCATCACGATGGAGAGGCTTCCTCCGGTGATCAGCCTCACCGTTGTAATGCTTGCCTTTCTTTCTTACGGGATGGGTAAGCCTAAGAAATCGACGATGCCCTGTACACGACCTTCGACCTTTTTCCAAATAATCACCTTCGAGCTCATGTAAACAGTGTGTGCATGCATTGTATCCCTTGTTTGACTGTCCTGAAATGTTACCAAGAGCAGGCCAGTCATTGATGGTTACGAAAAGCATCGCTCTTAGGTCAAATTCCTCCTGCTTGTGCTCGTCCCACACACGTACACCTGCTAGGGACCACAACTGTAGAAGTTCTTGGACTAATGGCTTCAGGTACACATCAATGTCGTTCCCGGGTTGCTTCGGGCCTTGTATGAGCACTGGCATCATAATGAACTTCCGCTTCATGCACAACCAAGGAGGAAGGTTATATATACAAAGAGTCACAAAGCCAGGTGCTATGGCTGCAGCTCTGCTCTCCAAAAGGATTCATGCCATCTGTACTGAGACCAAACCGTAAGTTCCTTGCATCCTGTGCAAAGTTTGGGAACTCTCTATCGATTTTTCTCCATTGGGATCCATCAGCAGGGTGCCTCAACATCACGTCTTTCTTACGGTCTTCTTTGTGCCATCGCAACAACCTAGCATGCTCTTTATTTCTGAACAAGCGTTTCAGCCGTGGTATTATAGGAGCATACCACATAACCTTGGCAGGAACCCTCTTCCTGGGGCGCTCGCCCTCAACATCACCAGGGTCATCTCGTCTGATCTTATACCGCAATGCAGTGCACACCGGACATGCATCCAAATTCTCGTACTCATCGCGGTAGAGGATGCAGTCATTAATGCATGCATGTATCTTTTGCACATCTAATCCTAGAGGGCAGACAATCTTCTTCGCTTCGTACGTACTGGCGGGCAATTCGTTACCCCTTGGAAGCTTCCTCTTAATTATTGTCAGCAACTTTCCAAATCCTGAGTCAGTGACACCGTTCTCGCCTTCCATTGCAACAATTCCATTGTGCCGCCCTAGCTTTTTATGGCCATCTTCGCAAGTTGGGTATAACAATTTGTTGTGATCTTCTATCATCTTGTCGAAGGCCAACCTTTCGTTTTCAGTTTCACATTCTCTCCTTGCATCAGCAATGGCCCGACCAAGATCATCATCAACAGGCTCATCTGGTGCCTCTTGATCTTCCACTTCATTGTCTTCATTGCCTTCTGCAGTATCATCGTATTCAGGGAAATTGGGATAACCGTCATCATCCTCTTCCTCTTCTTCATTGTCTTCCATCATAACCCCTCTTTCTCCGTGCTTGGTCCAACAATAATGCTTGGGCATGAAACCGGATCGCGAGAAGGTGGCTGTGAATGAGACTCGAGCGAGCGTAATTTACGGTATTCTTGCAGTCCACACATGGACAATACATGAAGCCACCATGTTTGTTTGCCTCCGCCACGGCCATAAAATTATCCAGGCCCGCAGTGAACTCGTCAAACCGTCGGTCAATGTACATCCATTGCCGATTCATCTGCATGATATAATTAAGCTGATCAAAACCATTACAGAACATCACGATGTATATATACACATGCATTTTATCAATTGCAGATGAAAAGGATAAAGTTGTTAACCTCGATGAAGAAGAAAAAAGCAAGTTAAGTGTGGCTTGATTTGTGTAAACTCAAGTGGCAAATCCTCTTAAGCATTTCATCAAACACCTCTTGTGCATGTGAAGAAGAGAGGAGAGCAATACACCCTCTTGTGAAGATAGTGAAAAAATGGCTAAGTGTGGCTCACACTTGGGCAGGGGCAAGGTTATATAGCCAGAGGGGGGCCATTGGTCCCCGTTTGTTATACAAACCGGGGCGAAAGGGTTCCCCAGGCTGACACGGCCTGCCGCGCCCTGCGGGTGGACCCTTTGGTCCCGGTTTGTATGACAAACCGGGTCCAAAGGCCGCTACAGGACAGGCGCCAGCGGGTGGGGTCGTCCTGGGCAGAAACGAACCGGGTCCAATGGGGGCATTGGACCCGGTTTGGTTCAGCAGTGGGTCATTTGCTTGGGTCCAAAGGCCTCTTCTCCACTAGTGGTACAAAAGAAAATCTCCTGAAACTTATCAACGTGATTTATGGTTACGTGCCACAAGTTTAGATTTGCACCTATATATTGTAGTACGTAACACTCCTTAACTTTTAATCTTAGACGTTGAAAATAAAATCATTGGTTTATGTTTTAATAGCATATGTGGATTAACCTGGTGCCTCGAAAAACACCCTTATTTTGCTTTTAGTATATAATAGATGGCCGCATGAGATTTGAATTTGAATTTTGCCAAACTTTTTCTTGGGTGTGATTCAATTAATGTTTGGCACACAGTGGTGGTGTTGGTTTGCAAAATGGTCAAGGTTTTGTAAAACCCAAAATTGGTATGATCTAAAATATGATTCAAAGTTGCAACTTTGCTTGCTCAAAATAAGAATTTGTAAATGAGTCAGCAAGGTTGGTCAACACCATTTGGTTCACCTTGATGTGCTCTTGGATGAGGAGGAAAGAATTGAGAAAGTTTAGTTTAGAAATTGCTTAATACAAGGGCTCAAAGTGGGTATCATGTTAACAATGGCAGATTTGGTCATTATCACATGTAACTTGTTTTTGAATTTTCTTTTGATTTGTTTTGTGTTTCTTTGATTCAAAAGTGATTATTATGAGTTTTTTGATGTTTCCAAACCATTTACACAAAGTAGAAATGGCTCAGGCCAAGATTTGCAAAATGGCTATTTGCTCTCATATGCCTTTTTTTATTTTACTTTTCTTTGGCTTTGTTTCTTTTTTACTTCAAAGAGCAAGGTTTAGGGTTTAGGAGCATTACTAAACACCTTACACAACAATCATGGCAAAACATAATACACATGCATGCACCCTATGTACAAAGCAAGATTTAATTTAAGTTTTTGTTGACTCCAAAATTTGGAAAAGAGAGATTGAAAATCTTCATTGATTTGAAAAGTTGGGATGTTACAATAATGGATCTCAATGCCTTAAACCTTTTTCATTTAGAAATATCTACCATATCACCATTGATTGCACTTTCCCGAAAACAAAATTATGTATTAGATCACAATACTGGCCAGGAAAATCTTTCATTCTAAGAGTGTTGGAGGAAAGACATACCACTCAAGCTTATCACTAGCCTTTTCAAAGTCAATCTTTAATTTTACCATATTTATTTATTTTCCTAGCGTAACTCATGAATCATTTCATGCAAAGTAACAATCCCATCTTAAAAGTTTATTACTTCCATTAAAAGCGGTCTGGGGCGAACAACATGTTTAGCTACCCAATTAAGCCTAATATAGTTGCATTTTTTGTGAATATCTTGAAACTAACGTTAAGAAGCTAGATAGGTGTGTATTGTTGGACCATTTCCGCTTCATTAAGTTTTAGCAACAAAAATATCCAAACCGGAATTTAGGTGAATAGTTCCAGCTCTTGAGCATAAAGAACATTTCTAGCAGGACCGACATAATGATCTCCTAGAAGTTGTGATGGAACTCAAGTGGAAAGTTAAGCATCTCCAGTCGCGTCCCTCAAAAAACGCCCGCCACGATGATTTGGGGCACGTTTGGAGATAGCGTCGGACAAAAACAGACTAAAAATCTGTTAAAAAAAGAGGCCCTTCTCAGCCGCGTCTCTCAAACAGCGTCGGATGCATGCATTTTAATAGAGGGGACCCCCACATGTGAAAAAAGTAGTAAGAGAAAATGTGAGAAAAGAGAATAACATGTGGGAAGTAGGAACTGCATGCATGGTCTGAACGTTGTTTTTGTGTCCCGCGTTCTCTCTACCGGGGATATCAGACATAAAATGAGCCGCAATTTAGCTTTGGGAGACGCAACTAAAACGTGTTTTTCTCTATTTCTTGTCCGCCGTCCTCAAACGTCGTTTGGAGAGGCGAGTGGAGATGCTCTTATCCGTCCCAAGTAAGATGGGCGTTTCCTCGTCGAAGACTTGGTGAGAACACCATTTGTTTGGGAAGTTGCCTTCTTCTGGTTTCTAATAATTTTATTGTAACTTGTCACGTAAGCTTTGAGTTGCTCGTGTCATTCAAAAAAGCCCTACTCAGTGAATAAGTTTGTTAATGTATCTGCCGTTTACGAAGCTACACACAGTTGCCCAAGTACATGAGAAAATTGCACAAACCAACGACTCTTGGTGTTATTGTTGCACAAACCAGTGACTTAAATATTTTGCTGCAAACCAGTGACTCTAGGCGTAATTGGTTATAAGGAGCTCTAATTAATAGATTATGCAATTAAACAACATGATTGCAGAGAGGATTAAAACGGAATTAACTGCCTTCAATAAAATATTTCTGAAGGTGCTCGAAATTAAAACCCTTATCTCCAAATTTTGGAGGCGGTGGAAAATAAAACCCCCTTGGTTAATTGAGGGACGGTTAGAAAATGCGCCCGCTTAGAGATTTTATTCTTTGGAGGAGGTGTCAAATAAAAACCGCATCGGGTACTGATTTAAAATATGGCGCGACTTGATGTTCAAATAAAAACCGGGTTCGAGTCTTGATTTAGTCTACAATGGCTAGTTCCAATTCAACTGTGTGAAAAAGAAATTCGGTAATCCGAAAACACGGGTAGCCCGTAGACATTCGGACGGTCCATATATAGCAGATGCGGGTGGATTATTCGGTCGTCACTGGCACTTAGATGCGGTGAGGTTTTTTTTACACCGACTCCAATATCTTTGGGACGTCCATCAAAATTCCGGCATCCCGGAGGAGTAAAGGCGAGCAGTATATCTAGCCAACTATGTGTGTGGAAGCGGTCGATTATGTCACCAGCTCTGAAGAATGGATGTTTGGAGGGCAGTCCAAAAAAAAAAAAACCTAACCACGGGCGCACTTCCAAGGCGGCCCAAAAAACTATCTACAAAAAACCGTTTTATCAGCGACTACTGTTGGGAGACCGCATAGATAACCGCCGCTGACACATGGTGGGGAACCTCCTCCGATGGCTGGATCTGTACTAGTGATACAAAATCATTCAGATTTTAGTTTCTAAGTTTGTGTTTTTGGCTTAGAAAAATATTTTTAAAATATGTGATCTACCATTCTACTTAGTTCCGGCGGGACAATACTCTCATTTTGGTACACAAACTGGTCCGGCTTGCTCCAGGATTTTGATTTATTTTTTGGTATGCGAGATTCACCTGCCAAGGCCACAGCCATGTCACTTATAACGTGGGCTCTGATTGTCCAATACAATGCTAAGCAGTATACAGATCGTTATAGTTCATGCCAAACTGTCAGTTCTAGATTCACTAATTTGTGCAATAAAATATTTAAATCACTGGTTTGTGCAACGACAACCTCAAGAGTTGCTGGTTTACGCAATTTTCTCCAAGTACAATGTTGTCCAATTTCCCAAAAAAAAAAGATAACAGTGTTGGGTTTGGCCAACCTTCACGCATATATACAGTGACACGCGCATGCTCAATTGCTCACACTCGTCACATCAACCAACGAACAAGAAGGCGGGCATGAGTAGTACGTAATTGTTGTTATAGTAAGTAGCAGTAAAAATGTAAAATGCAATATTACCGAGACCATATGCAAACAACTTTGAGAGGTGAGTGAGTGAGGGTGGTGCCTTCGAGCGGAAGGCAACGTTTGCGGAGAGGGACAGGCAGAGGGCTTGAATGCTTGATACAAGGAACACTGTCATGGTGGCAAGCGCAGTGTGCCAGTCCTTCAGTCAGAGAGGTGGGCGTGGTATAGTGAGACCTACTGCGCAGTGCCGATTGTTTTTTCCCCGCCATTTACTACATCCACTGAACGTTCCCAGGCAAATGCATCCGTTGTATTGTCCACGACAACTATTCATAATCAAAAATTATAGTGCATCTTTAGTCGAGAGTGGCCAAACTTAGGCCGAGCTACACATAACCCGCAATCTTGGTGGTTCGTTTATGCTTTAAGATTCGTAATGTTTTAGTCCAGCTGGAATTTCTAGTGAATGCATGTAGTTGGAGATGGATAAGCCTCGTACCCCCTTGGGTCGTCCCCCTCCAGGCGACTCGGGGGCGGAACCCTAGCCCCCCCCCCCCCCCCCCCCGCCACCGCCTTCCCCACCTCCCTCCCTCCCTCTCGCCGTCCCCTGAGGTTGCCGCCAGCGAAGCCTGGCGCGGCCGGTGATGGGGGCGGCGGGGATCCACGCGTGGTCCCCACGACTTCGTGCCGGGGGATGGTCTCGTTCCCTGTGGTGATGGGGGCGGAGGCGCGGCCTTGGACATGGCGGCGCGGCGCGGCTCTGGACATGGCGGCACGGCCTCTCCTCCGTTCCTCGCCGCGGCCTTGCGGGGCGGGCGATGATGGAGGCGGCAGCGCGGCCCAGGATCCTGGCGATGATGGGGGCGGTGCGGTCCTCTCCTCCTTCCTCGCCTCGGCATCACCGTGCGGGTGGGATGGGGCGTATCTCGTGCTCTCCCCCTCAAGGTCTGGGACCACGACACCAAGGGCGGTGGCCCTGGATGGCGATGGAGGTGATGGCGTCGACCTGGTGGCAGGTGGGAGGTGGCGGGTGTCAGAGGCCGCTGACCGTGGCACCACGATGGTGGTCTTCTCTCTTGCCGGGGGAGATCGACAGTTGTGTGGCTAGCAGTGGCGGATCTTGCGATTCGTCGCCTAACTCCTGATGGCGAGGCGCAGCTGCCGGGAAAGCCGGCCCAGACTTCGGTCATGGCGGATGATGGCGGCGTGTTTCGTCGTTACCTTGTTGAAGGCATTGTCTCTGCAGTCTGCGTTCTTCGCCTGAGCTGCTCCAGGGGAAACCCTAGACCCGGGTCTCCCGGATCGGATGATGGCGGCGTACAACGCCGTTCTCCCTGTTGGGGGTATCGTTTTCGGAGTAGACAACGGATGGCGGTGGTGCTAAGGGGGAGCGGTGTGCTTTTGCTGTGTCGGTGTCGTCGAGTCGCAGTGGCATGGTGTAGTGGTGTCTCGGGACGGATGTAGTGTGATGGACACACACAGGATGGTGGAGTCGTCTGGCGCCGTGGCGGCATCGATGGCAGGCCTGGCATGGTCAATGCGATGATCTCTTTTGAAGATGGAGTCGAGGAAGACGGCGGTAGCAACTTCTATGGCGTGTGCGTTGGCGTATGCTGAGAGTGTGCTTGACTAGATGTGCTTCTCATCTCCTATTGGGCGGCCTGGGAAGGCATTTGGTTTTTGGATGATATGAGTTGGTGAACTTTCAACCCTTTCATCCCTCTGTAGGTTTAGCGAGGTGACTTCGAGTTTGATCTTTTGTATTGCTCTTGTAAGGTGTTGTGAATAATCTAATAAAAAAAGGCGTGTGCATCCTTTGGATGCAGAAGTTAGGGCGATATTTCCCCCATTTCGAAAAAATGGTTGTGACGTTAGAGTATCTCCACCGGCGCCCCCGATAGCGTCCCCAATAGCGATTTGGAGGTCGGGAGCGAAAATAAGCTCACACCGGCGCGCCCCAAACGGCGTCGGCGCTTTCGTGGGATCCGCATGTCAGTGACGCCAGGGCGCCGCGCGGGATATTTTACCACCACGACGCTCCCACCACGATGCCGCACTGGACATTCTCCCGCCGCGACACCGCGCGGGAGGTTTCCCGCCTATCCGACGGTCTATATTATCCCTCCTCCCCCGCCTCATTGGTGGAAAACCCTAGAAAAATAGCACAATGTTCGATTCGTGGGACGAGGCGGTCGTAGAATTCGTGGAGGTGGACCCGCAACTCGCAGAGTACGAGGCGTGGGAGGAGGCGGGGCTAGCGGCTAAGTTGCTTATTTTAGCAGAGATGTTGTTCCGCAGAACATCTTTTGAAGAACACACATATATGACGTATAAGCTCCAAACCGCGAGACCCCTCGCGACAGCCTAGTATCGGTCTAGGCTTTATATGAAGTTAGTGCGCAGAAAACTTGTAATTCAAGGCATAGTCCACTATCCAAGTTGCAATTTAGTGTAATATGAAGGTTCCTCCTCCGTCGCCCGCCTCGCCTGATGCTGTTTGAAAATTAATTTAGCCGCCTCTACCTGCTTCCAGTTCATTGCGTTGTCGCCTTCGTCTTCCTCATCCCGTCCGTCGGCGTGCACCGACTACCGAGACAGTAGTTCCTCCACACCGATAACTTCTTCTCGGACCTCTGCGAGGTCTTCTAGTTTTTTCGGCTGTGCTGGTTCGGGTTTGCTTACGCTAGCTACTTCTGTGTTTCTACCGCTCGTTCGGATCTGTGGTACACGATTTCAGGAAAGATCGGTATATAAGCTGGTCGAAATCTCCGCCAGCTTCCGATGTGGGACTAAAAATAAACCACGGAATGGATAGCTCGTTCAGATCTGTTTTGCCAGGTTCGGTTTGTTCAGTACTAATTTCGTTCGCGCCGCCCAGCGGAGTAGCAATGAAACAAATAAATACTCGGAAAAGAAAAATAGATCGAGAACAGGACGGTGTCATGCAGAAGTGAAGTCGGCATACTTAATTACCTCACGACGGTGCCATGCAGAACAAGAGATACACGCATATACAATTTCCACACGAATGGAAATCCTTGCTAACTAACGTGGATAGCTAGCTAGGCTCATCTAGACGAAATGAAAAAAAAAATAGAAAAACGAGTAGGACCAGCATAAACCAAAAAAAAATCTAGAAGTCTTGATTAAATATTTCTCAACACGCGAATCTCGTGGAACAAAAAATACTTTGTCTGAAAAAATAAATCTCGTCTATTTGAAGAATAAAAATTATTTCAAGATTCAATCTGCTAGCTTAGTCTTCCGGAAATGCTCATAGGGATAGCGTGTTCGTAAGTGCATTCATATGGGTGAGTGTATGCGTATGTGTGTGAGCGTATGCGTTTGTACCGTATTTCTCAAAAAAAATTGTGTATGCGGAAAAAAATCTTGTCTACTTCAACGAACAAGAATATTATGTTTGTGGAACACATCTCGTTTTGGTAGGGAATAAAAAATATTGCCTCCAAAAAAACACATCTTGTCTACTTGGGGAACAAAAAATATTGCTTACAGGGAACAAATCTTGTCTACTTGAGGAACAGTAATATTGCCTCTAAAGACCAAAATCTTTTATAAGGAGGAAAAAGTTGGAAGTATGTAAGGAACAACCCCATAGATTATGACTAATAAGAATATTGTGTCCGAGTAACACATCTTGTCTACTCGGGGAACAACACCCGGCACGGAGGGGAACAACAACGTGGAGAGAGGGGAACAACTGCCTAAATGAAGGGAAACAACATCCTGGAAGGAGGGGAACAATAACCTGAACGGAGAGGAACAATATCTTACACGGAGGGGAACAATAGCATAGATCGATGGGAATAACAACCTGAATGGAGGGAACAACAGCCTAGGTGGAGGGGATCAACAGAGTAGACGGAGGGGAACAAGAGCCTAGACGGTGGGGAACAACAAACTAGATGGTAGGGAACAACAACCTGAACAGAGGGGAACAACACCCTGGATGGAGGGGACAACAACCTAAATGAAGGGGGACAATAACCTGGATGGAGGGGAACAATAACCTGGGCAGAGGGGAACAAAAGCCTAGACGGTGAGGAACAACAACCTGGGCGGAGGGGAACAATATCCTAGATGGTGGGGAACAAGAGCTTAGACGGATGGGAACAACAGTGTAAACAGTGGGAACAACAACACAGACGGTGGGGAACAACAACGCAGACATGAGTGAACAACAACCTAAATAGAGGGGAACAACACCCTGGATGGAGGGGAACATCAACCTGAACGAAGGGAAACAATAACCTAGATGGGGGAACAATAACCTGGGCGGAGGGGGACAATAGCCTAATCGGTGGGGAACAACAACGTGGGCGGAGGGGAACAATATCCTAGACGGTGGGGAACAAGAGATTAGATGGATGGGAACAACAGTGTAAACAGTAGGAACAACAACGCAGATGGTGGGGAACAACAACGTAGATAGGAGTGAACAAGAGCCTAGGTGGAGGGGAATGCTGCGTAGTTGACATATGTCTTTCCATTCAACACGCGACCGTTGGGAACCCCAAGAGGAAGGTGTGATGCGTACAGCAGTAAGTTTCCCTCAGTAAGAAACCAAGGTTTATCGAACCAGTAGGAGGCAAGAAGCACGTTGAAGGTTGATGGCGGCGGAGTGTAGTGCGGCGCAACACCAGGGATTTCGGCGCCAACGTGGAACCTGCACAACACAACCAAATTACTTTGCCCCAACGTGACAGTGAGGTTGTCAATCTCACCGGCTTGCTGTAACAAAGGATTAGATGTATAGTGTGGATGATGATGTTTGCAGAAAATAGTAGAACGAGTATTGCAGTAGATTGTATTCGATGTAAAAGAATGGACCGGGGTCCACAGTTCACTAGAGGTGTCTCTCCCATAAGATAAATAGCATGTTGGGTGAACAAATTACAGTTGGGCAATTGACAAATAAAGATGGCATGATCATGCACATACATGTTATGATGAGTAGTGTGAGATTCAATTGGGCATTACGACAAAGTACATAGACCGCTATCCAGCATGCATCCATGCCTAAAAATTCCACCTTCAGGTTATCATCCGAACCCCCTCTAGTATTAAGTTGCAAACAACAGACAATTGCATTAAGTATGGTGCGTAATGTAATCAACAAATACATCCTTAGACATAGCATTGATGTTTTATCCCTAGTGGCAACAGCACATCCACAACCTTAGAACTTTCTGTCACTGTCCCAGATTTAATGGAGGCATGAACCCACTATCGAGCATAAATACTCCCTCTTGGAGTTACAAGTAAAAACTTGGCCAAAGCCTCTACTAATAACGGAGAGCATGCAAGATCATAAACAACACATAGATAATAGATTGATAATCAACATAACATAGCATTCACTATTCATCGGATCCCAACAAACGCAACATGTAGCATTACAAATAGATGATCTTGATCATGTTAGGCAGCTCACAAGATCCGACAATGATAGCACAATGAGGAGAAGACAACCATCTAGCTACTGCTATGGACCCATAGTCTAGGGGTGAACTACTCACACATCACTCCAGAGGCGACCATGGCGGTGAAGAGTCCTCCGGGAGATGATTCCCCTCTCCGGCAGGATGCCGGAGGCGATCTCCTGAATCCCCCGAGATGGGATTGGCGGCGGCGGCGTCTCTGGAAGGTTTTCCGTATCGTGGCTCTCGGTACTGGAACTATTCTCGATGAAGGCTTATGTAGGCGGAAGGGTAGGTCAGGGGGCGCCACGAGGGGCCCACACGCTAGGGCCGCGCGGCCAGGGGCTGGGCCGCGCCGCCCTAGTGTGGCGTCGCCTCGTCGCCCCACTTCGTTTCCTCTCCGGACTTCTGGAAGCTTCGTGGAAAAATAAGATCCTGGGCGTTGATTTCGTCCAATTCCGAGAATATTTCCTTACTAGGATTTCTGAAACCAAAAACAGCAGAAAACAGCAACTGGCTCTTCGGCATCTCATTAATAGGTTAGTGCCGAAAAATGCATAAATATGACATAAAGTATGTATAAAACATGTGTGTATCATCATAAAACAAGCATGGAACATAAGAAATTATCGATACGTTGGAGACGTATCAGCATCCCCAAGCTTAGTTCCTACTCGTCCCGAGTAGGTAAACGATAACAAAGATAATTTCTGAAGTGACATGCCATCATAATATTGATCATACTATTGTAAGCACATGTAATGAATGCAGCGATTCGAAGCAATGGTAAATATAATGAGTAAACAATTGAAACATATAGCAAAGACTTTTCATGAATAGTACTTTCAACATAAGCATCAATAAGTCTTGCATAAGAGTTAACTCATAAAGCAATAAATTCATAGTAAAGGCATTGAAGCAACACAAAGGAAGATTAAGTTTCAGCGGTTGCTTTCAACTTGTAACATGTATATCTCATGGATATTGTCAACATAAAGTAATATAATAAGTGCAATATGCAAGTATGTAAGATTCAATGCACAGTTCACACAAGTGTTTGTTTCTCAAGATGGAGAGAAATGGGAAAACTGACTCAACATAAAAGTAGAAGAATGACCCTTCGCAGAGGGAAGCATTGATTGCTATATTTGTGCTAGAGCTTTTATTTTGAAAACAAGAAACAATTTTGTCAACGGTAGTAATAAAGCATATGCATTATGTAAATTATATCCTACAAGTTGCAAGCCTCATGCATAGATTACCAATAGTGCCCGCACCTTGTCCTAATTAGCTCGGATTACCTGGATTATCATCGCAATACATATGTTTTAACCAAGTATCACAAAGGGGTACCTCTATGCCGCCTGTACAAAGGTCTAAGGAGAAAGCTCGCATTGGATTTCTCGCTTTTGATTATTCTCAACTTAGACATCCATACCGGGACAACATAGACAACAGATAATGGACTCCTCTTTAATGCATAAGCATTCAACAACAAATAATATTCTCATAAGAGATTGAGGATAGTTGTCCAAAACTGAAACTTCCATCATGGATCATGGCTTTAGTTAGCGGCCCAATGCTCTTCTCTAACAATATGCATACTCAAACCATTCAACTCATGGTAAATCGCCCTTACTTCAGACAAGACGAACATGCATAGCAACTCACATGATATTCAACAAATGGTAGTTGATGGCGTCCCCAGGAACATGGTTATCGCTCAACAAGCAACTTATAAGAGATAAGATGCATAAGTACATATTCAATACCACAATAGTTTTTAGGCTATTTGTCCCATGAGCTATATATTGCAAAGGCGAAGAATTGAAATTTAAAGGTAGCACTCAAGCAATTTACTTTGGAATGGCGGAGAAATACCATGTAGTAGGTAGGTATGATGGACACAAGTGGCATAGTGTTTGGCTCAAGGATTTTGGATGCATGAGAAGTATTCCCTCTCAATACAAGGCTTAGGCTAGCAAGGTTATTTGAAACAAACACAAGCATGAACTGGTACAGCAAAACACACATAAAAGACATATTGTAAGCATTATAAGACTCTACACCGTCTTCCTTGTTGTTCGACCCTTACTAGAAAATATCTAGACCTTAGAGAGACCAATCATGCAAACCAAATTTTAGCAAGCTCTATGTATTTCTTCACTAATAGGTGCAAAGTATATGATGCAAGAGCTTAAACATGAGCACAACAATTGCCAAGTATCAAATTATTCAAGATATTATACCAATTACCACATATAGCATTTCCCGTTTCCAACCATATAACAATTTAACGAAGCAGTTTCAACCTTCGCCATGAACATTATGAGTAAAGCCTAAGGACATATTTGTCCATATGCAACAGCGGAGCGTGTCTCTCTCCCACACAATGAATGCTAGGATCCATCTTTATTCAAACAAAACAAAAAGAAAAACAAAAACATACAGACGCTCCAAGTAAAGCACATAAGATGTGATGGAATAAAAATATAGTTTCATTAAAGGAATCTGATAATGTCGTCGATGAAGAAGGGATGCCTTGGGAATCCCCAAGCTTAGATGCTTGAGTCTTCTTGAAATATGCAGGGATGAACCACCGGGGCATCCCCAAGCTTAGAGCTTTCACTCTCCTTGATCATATTGTATCATCCTCCTCTCTTGATCCTTGAAAACTTCCTCCACACCAAACTCAAAACAACTCATTAGAGGGTTAGTGCATAATCAAAATTCACATGTTCAGAGGTGACATAATCATTCTTAACACTTCTGGACATTGCACAAAGCTACTGAAAGTTAATGGAATAAAGAAATCCATCAAACATAGCAAAACAGGCAACGCGAAACAAAAGGCAGAATCTGTCAAAACAGAACAGTACGTAAAGACGAATTTTCTAGGTGCACCAGACTTGCTCAAATGAAAATGCTCAAATTGAATGAAAGTTGCGTACATATCTGTGGATCACTCACGTAAATTGGCAGAATTTTCTGAGTTACCTACAGAGCCTACTGCTCAAATTCGTGACAGCAAGAAATCTGTTTCTGCGCAGCAATCCAAATCTAGTATGAACCTTACTATCAAAGACTTTACTTGGCACAACAATGCAACAAAATTAAGATAAGGAGAGGTTGCTACAGTAGTAACAACTTCCAAGACTCAAATATAAAATAAAAGTGTTGTAGTAAAATCATGGGTTGTCTCCCATAAGCGCTTTTCTTTAACGCCTTTCAGCTAGGCGCAGAAAGTGTGTATCAAGTATTATCAAGAGTCGTAGCATCAACATCATAATTTGTTCTAATGATAGAATCAAAAGGTAACTTCATTCTCTTTCTAGGGAAGTGTTCCATACTTTTCTTGAGAGGAAATTGATATTTAATATTACCTTCCTTCATGTCAATAATAGCACCAACAGTTCGAAGAAAAGGTCTTCCCAATATAATGGGACAAGATGCATTGCATTCAATATCCAAGACAACAAAATCAACGGGGACAAGGTTATTGTTAACAGTAATGCGAACATTATCTACTCTCCCCAAAGATTTCTTTGTAGAGTTATCAGCAAGATTAACATCCAAATAACAATTTTTCAATGGTGGCAAGTCAAGCATGTTATAGATTTTTCTAGGCATAACGGAAATACTTGCACCAAGATCACATAAAGCACTACAATCAAAGTCATTGACCTTCATCTTAATGATGGGCTCCCAACCATCCTCTAACTTCCTAGGAATAGAAGCTTCACGATTTAATTTCTCTTCTCTAGCTTTTATGAGAGCATTTGTAATATGTTTTGTAAAGACCAAATTTATAGCACTAGCATTAGGACTCTTAGCAAGTTTTTGTAAGAACTTTATAACTTCAGAGATGTGACAATCATCAAAATCTAAACCATTATAATCTAAAGCAATGGGATTATTGTCCCCAATGTTGGAAAAAAATTCAGCAGTTTTATCACAAGCAGTTTTAGCAGTTTTAGTAGGTTCCGGCAGTTTTGCAGGCTTTGCATTAGAAGTAGAAACATTGCCAACACCAATTATTTTATCATTGATAGTAGGAGGTGCAGCAACATGTGGAGCATTAGCATTGCTAGTGGTGGTAATAGTCCAAACTTTAGCTATATTGTCTTCTTTAGCATTTTCTTCTTTTTCCCACCTAGCACGCAATTCGGCCATCAATCTTATATTCTCATTAATTCTAACTTGGATGGCATTTGCTGTAGCAAATGACTTAATATCATTATTTTCATTAGGTATAACTTTCGATTTCAAAAGATCAACATCAGCAACAAGACTATCGACTTTAGAAGCAAGTATATCAATTTTCCCAAGCTTTTCTTTAACAGATTTGTTAAAAGCAGTTTGTGTACTAATAAATTCTTTAAGCATGGCTTCAAGTCCAGGGGGTGTATTCCTATTATTGTTGTAAGAATTCCCATAAGAAGTACCATAACCGTTACCATTATTATAAGGATATGGCCTATAGTTGTTACTAGAATTGTTCCGATAAGCATTGTTGTTGAAATTATTATTTTTAATGAAGTTCACATCAACATGTTCTTCTTGGGCAACCAATGAAGCTAAGGGAACATTATTTGGATCAATATTAGATCTACCATTCACAAGCATAGACATAATCACATCAATCTTATCACTCAAGGAGGAGGTTTCTTCAACAGAATTTACCTTTTTACCTTGTGGAGCCCTTTCAGTGTGCCATTCAGAGTAATTGATCATCATATTATCAAGAAGCTTTGTTGCCGCCCCCAAAGTGATGGACATAAAAGTACCTCCAGCAGCTGAATCCAATAGGTTCCGCGAAGAAAAATTCAATCCTGCATAGAAGGTTTGGATGATCATCCAAGTAGTTAGTCCATGGGTAGGGCAATTCTTCACCAAAGATTTCATTCTTTCCCATGCTTGGGCAACATGCTCATTATCCAATTGCTTAAAATTCACTATGCTACTTCTCAAAGATATAATTTTAGCAGGAGGATAATATCTACCAATGAAAGCATCCTTACATTTAGTCCATGAATCAATACTATTCTTAGGCAAAGATAGCAACCAATTTTTAGCTCTTCCTCTTAAGGAGAAAGGAAACAATTTCAATTTTATAATGTCTCCATCTAGATCCTTATACTTTTGCATTTCACAAAGTTCAACAAAATTATTAAGATGGGCAGCAACATCATCAGATTTAACACCAGAAAATTGCTCTCTCATAACAAGATTTAGTAAAGCAGGTTTAATTTCAAAAAATTCTGCTGTAGTAGCAGGTGGAGCAATAGGTGTGCATAGGAAATCATTATTATTTGTGCTAGTGAAGTCACACAACTTAGTATTCTCAGGGGTATTCATTTTAGCAGTATTAAATAAAGCAAACTAAATAAAGTAGAGTAAATGCAAGTAACTATTTTTTGTGTGTTTTTAATATAGAGATCAAGACAGTAAATAAAGTAAATCTAGCAACTATTTTTTGTGTGTTTTTGATATAAAGAGCAAACAAAGCAGTAAATAAAATAAAGTAAAGCAAGACAAAAACAAAGTAAAGAGATTGGATGTGGGAGACTCCCCTTGCAGCGTGTCTTGATCTCCCCGGCAACGGCGCCAGAAAAAGTTGCTTGATGGCGTGCAAGACACACGTCTGTTGGGAACCCCAAGAGGAAGGTGTGATGCGTACAGCAGCAAGTTTTCCCTCAGTAAGAAACCAAGGTTATCGAACCAGTAGGAGTCAAGGAACACATGAAGGTTGTTGGTGACGGAGTGTAGTGCGGCGCAACACCAGGGATTCCGGCGCCAACGTGGAACCTGCACAACACAATCAAAGTACTTTGCCCCAACGTAACAGTGAGGTTGTCAATCTCACCGGCTTGCTGTAAACAAAGGATTAAATGTATAGTGTGGAAGATGATGTTTGTTTGCGAAGAAAAGTAAAGAGCAAGTATTGCAGTAGATTGTATTTCAGATGTAAGAATGGACCGGGGTCTACAGTTCACTAGTGGTGTCTCTCCCTAAGATAAATAGCATGTTGGGTGAACAAATTACAGTTGGGCAATTGACAAATAGAGAGGGCATAACAATGCACATACATATCACGATGACTACTATGAGATATAATCAGGGCATTACGACAAAGTAAATAGACCGCTATCCAGCATGCATCTATGCCTAAAAAGTCCACCTTCAGGTTATCATCCGAACCCCTTCCAGTATTAAGTTGCAAACAACAGACAATTGCAGTAAGTATGGTGCGTAATGTAATCAACACAAATATCCTTAGACAAAGCATTGATGTTTTATCCCTAGTGGCAACAACACATCCACAACCTTAGAACTTTCATCACTTGTCCCGCATTCAATGGAGGCATGAACCCACTATCGAGCATAAATACTCCCTCTTGGAGTTACAAATATCAACTTGGCCAGACCCTCTATTAGCAACGGAGAGCATGCAAGAACATAAACAACATATATGATAGATTGATAATCAACTTGACATAGTATTCCATATTCATCGGATCCCAACAAACACAACATGTAGCATTACAAATATACGATCTTGATCATGATAGGCAGCTCACAAGATCTAACATGATAGCACAATGAGGAGAAGACAACCATCTAGCTACTGCTATGGACCCATAGTCTAGGGATGAACCACCGGGGCATCCCCAAGCTTAGAGCTTTCACTCTCCTTGATCATATTGTATCATCCTCCTCTCTTGATCCTTGAAAACTTCCTCCACACCAAACTCAAAACAACTCATTAGAGGGTTAGTGCATAATCAAAATTCACATGTTCAGAGGTGACATAATCATTCTTAACACTTCTGGACATTGCACAAAGCTACTGAAAGTTAATGGAATAAAGAAATCCATCAAACATAGCAAAACAGGCAACGCGAAACAAAAGGCAGAATCTGTCAAAACAGAACAGTACGTAAAGACGAATTTTCTAGGTGCACCAGACTTGCTCAAATGAAAATGCTCAAATTGAATGAAAGTTGCGTACATATCTGTGGATCACTCACGTAAATTGGCAGAATTTTCTGAGTTACCTACAGAGCCTACTGCTCAAATTCGTGACAGCAAGAAATCTGTTTCTGCGCAGCAATCCAAATCTAGTATGAACCTTACTATCAAAGACTTTACTTGGCACAACAATGCAACAAAATTAAGATAAGGAGAGGTTGCTACAGTAGTAACAACTTCCAAGACTCAAATATAAAATAAAAGTGTTGTAGTAAAATCATGGGTTGTCTCCCATAAGCGCTTTTCTTTAACGCCTTTCAGCTAGGCGCAGAAAGTGTGTATCAAGTATTATCAAGAGTCGTAGCATCAACATCATAATTTGTTCTAATGATAGAATCAAAAGGTAACTTCATTCTCTTTCTAGGGAAGTGTTCCATACTTTTCTTGAGAGGAAATTGATATTTAATATTACCTTCCTTCATGTCAATAATAGCACCAACAGTTCGAAGAAAAGGTCTTCCCAATATAATGGGACAAGATGCATTGCATTCAATATCCAAGACAACAAAATCAACGGGGACAAGGTTATTGTTAACAGTAATGCGAACATTATCTACTCTCCCCAAAGATTTCTTTGTAGAGTTATCAGCAAGATTAACATCCAAATAACAATTTTTCAATGGTGGCAAGTCAAGCATGTTATAGATTTTTCTAGGCATAACGGAAATACTTGCACCAAGATCACATAAAGCACTACAATCAAAGTCATTGACCTTCATCTTAATGATGGGCTCCCAACCATCCTCTAACTTCCTAGGAATAGAAGCTTCACGATTTAATTTCTCTTCTCTAGCTTTTATGAGAGCATTTGTAATATGTTTTGTAAAGACCAAATTTATAGCACTAGCATTAGGACTCTTAGCAAGTTTTTGTAAGAACTTTATAACTTCAGAGATGTGACAATCATCAAAATCTAAACCATTATAATCTAAAGCAATGGGATTATTGTCCCCAATGTTGGAAAAAAATTCAGCAGTTTTATCACAAGCAGTTTTAGCAGTTTTAGTAGGTTCCGGCAGTTTTGCAGGCTTTGCATTAGAAGTAGAAACATTGCCAACACCAATTATTTTATCATTGATAGTAGGAGGTGCAGCAACATGTGGAGCATTAGCATTGCTAGTGGTGGTAATAGTCCAAACTTTAGCTATATTGTCTTCTTTAGCATTTTCTTCTTTTTCCCACCTAGCACGCAATTCGGCCATCAATCTTATATTCTCATTAATTCTAACTTGGATGGCATTTGCTGTAGCAAATGACTTAATATCATTATTTTCATTAGGTATAACTTTCGATTTCAAAAGATCAACATCAGCAACAAGACTATCGACTTTAGAAGCAAGTATATCAATTTTCCCAAGCTTTTCTTTAACAGATTTGTTAAAAGCAGTTTGTGTACTAATAAATTCTTTAAGCATGGCTTCAAGTCCAGGGGGTGTATTCCTATTATTGTTGTAAGAATTCCCATAAGAAGTACCATAACCGTTACCATTATTATAAGGATATGGCCTATAGTTGTTACTAGAATTGTTCCGATAAGCATTGTTGTTGAAATTATTATTTTTAATGAAGTTCACATCAACATGTTCTTCTTGAGCAACCAATGAAGCTAACGGAACATTATTAGGATCAACATTAGTCCTATCATTCACAAGCATAGACATAATAGCATCAATCTTATCACTCAAGGAAGATGTTTCTTCGACAGAATTTACCTTCTTACCTTGTGGAGCTCTTTCTGTGTGCCATTCAGAGTAATTAACCATCATATTATCAAGAAGCTTTGTTGCGGCGCCTAGAGTGATGGACATAAAAGTACCTCCAGCAGCTGAATCCAATAGGTTCCGTGAAGAAAAATTCAGTCCTGCATAAAAGGTTTGGATGATCATCCAAGTAGTCAGTCCATGGGTTGGGCAATTTTTAACCAAAGATTTCATTCTTTCCCAAGCTTGGGCAACATGCTCAGTATCCAATTGCTTAAAATTCATTATGCTACTTCTCAAAGATATAATTTTAGCAGGAAGATAATATCTACCAATAAAAGCATCCTTACATTTAGTCCATGAATCAATACTATTCATAGGCAGAGATAGCAACCAATCTTTAGCTCTTTCTCTTAAGGAGAAAGGAAACAACTTTAATTTTATAATGTCACCATCTACATCCTTATACTTTTGCATTTCACATAGTTCAACAAAATTATTAAGATGGGCAGCAGCATCATCAGAACTAACACCAGAAAATTGCTCTCTCATAACAAGATTCAGTAAAGCAGGTTTAGTTTCAAAGAATTCTGCTGTAGTAGCAGGTGGAGCAATAGGTGTGCATAAGAAATCATTATTATTTGTGTTTGTGAAGTCACACAACTTAATATTTTCAGGAGTACCCATTTTAGCAATAGTAAATAAAGCAAACTAGATAAAGTAAATGCAATTAACTAATTTTTTTGTGTTTTTAATATGGCAAAAAAGATAGAAAATAAAGTAAATCTAGCAACTAATTTTTTTGTGTTTTGTTTTAGTGCAGCAAACAAAGAAGTAAATAAAAGTAAAGCAAGACAAAAACAAAATAAAGAGATTGGAAGTGGAGACTCCCCTTGCAGCGTGTCTTGATCTCCCCGGCAACGGCGCCAGAAATTTACTTGCTGCGCGTAGTTGACGTATGTCTTTCTGTTTAACACGCGACCGTTGGGAACCCCAAGAGGAAGGTGTGATGCGTACAGCAGTAAGTTTCCCTCAGTAAGAAACCAAGGTTTATCGAACCAGTAGGAGCCAAGAAGCACGTTGAAGGTTGATGGCGGCGGAGTGTAGTGCGACGCAACACCAGTGATTCCGGCGCCAACGTGGAACCTGCACAACACAACCAAATTACTTTGCCCCAACATGACAGTGAGGTTGTCAATCTCACCGGCTTGCTGTAACAAAGGATTAGATGTATAGTGTGGATGATGATGTTTGCAGAAAACAGTAGAACGAGTATTGCAGTAGATTGTATTCGATGTAAAAGAATGGACCGGGGTCCACAGTTCACTAGAGGTGTCTCTCCCATAAGATAAATAGCATGTTGGGTGAAGAAATTACAGTTGGGCAATTGACAAATAAAGAGGGCATGACCATGCACATACATGTTATGATGAGTAGTGTGAGATTCAATTGGGCATTACGACAAAGTACATAGACCGCTATCCAGCATGCATCTATGCCTAAAAAGTCCACCTTCAGGTTATCATCCGAACCCCCTCCAGTATTAAGTTGCAAACAACAGACAATTGCATTAAGTATGGTGCGTAATGTAATCAACAAATACATCCTTAGACATAGCATTGATGTTTTATCCATAGTGGCAATAGCACATCCACAACCTTAGAACTTTTTGTCACTGTCCCAGATTTAATGGAGGCATGAACCCACTATCGAGCATAAATACTCCCTCTTGGAGTTACAAGTAAAAACTTGGCCAGAGCCTCTACTAATAACGGAGAGCATGCAAGATCATAAACAACACATAGATAATAGATTGATAATCAACATAACATAGCATTCACTATTCATCGGATCCCAACAAACACAACATGTAGCATTACAAATAGATGATCTTGATCATGTTAGGCAGCTCACAAGATCCGACAATGATAGTACAATGAGGAGAAGACAACCATCTAGCTACTGCTATGGACCCATAGTCCAGGGGTGAACTACTCACACATCACTCCGGAGGCGACCATGGCGGTGAAGAGTCCTCCGGGAGATGATTCCCCTCTCCGGCAGGGTGCCGGAGGCGATCTCCTGAATCCCCCGAGATGGGATTGGCGGCGGCGGCGTCTCTGGAAGGTTTTCCGTATCGTGACTCTCGGTACTGGAACTATTCTCGACGAAGGCTTATGTAGGCGGAAGGGTAGGTCAGGGGGCGGCGGGGCGCCACGAGGGGCCCACACGCTAGGGCCGCGCGGCCAGGGGCTGGGCCGCGCCGCCCTAGTGTGGCGTCGCTTCGTCGCCCCACTTCGTTTCCTATCCGGACTTCTGGAAGCTTCGTGGAAAAATAAGATCCTGGGCGTTGATTTCGTCCAATTCCGAGAATATTTCCTTACTAGGATTTCTGAAACCAAAAATAGCAGAAAACAGCAACTGGCTCTTCGGCATCTCGTTAATAGGTTAGTGCCGGAAAATGCATAAATATGACATAAAGTATGTATAAAACATGTGTGTATCATCATAAAACAAGCATGGAACATAAGAAATTATGGATACGTTGGAGACGTAGCAGGGAACAAGAGCGTAGACGGAGAGCAACAACAACCTAGGTGGAGGGAAACAAAAGCTTAGACGGTGGGAAACAACATCGTAGACGGTGGGGAACAAGAGCCTAAACGGATGGGAACATCAGTGTAAACAACGAGGAACAAGAGCATAGATGGTGGGGAACAACAACGTAGATGGTAGTGAACAAGAGCCTAGGCGGAGGAGAATAAGAACATAGACGGAGAGAAACAACAACCTGAATAGAGAGGAACAACAACCTAGACGGTGGGAACAACAGACGGTGGGGAACAACAACATAGATGGAGGGCAACCACATCATAGATGGAGGGCAACAACAACATAGACAGATGGCAACAACATGCTTAACGAGGGGAAAAGAGCCTTGACTGAATGGAACAACAACTTAGCCAAAAAAGAAAATTAAAAGAATGTAAGAAAGAAGAAAGAGAAAAGCCATACTTAGGGAACAAGAACATTGCGTTGGAGGAACAAATCTCATCTACTTGGAGAACCGGAATATTATTGTACCTGAGGAACACATCTCGTCTATTGTTGGAAGAAGTCCGGGGAACAACTATCATCAACTCGGGGAACAAAATCATTGTGTTCAAGAAAAAACTCTCATTTACTTGTTAAACAAGAATATTGCATACGATGAATACCACTTGTCTACTAGGGAAACAAGAATATAGCGTCCAAGAAATGCAAAAGAGAAAGTTAGAAAATAAAATGATGGAACCAACATGCCAAACAGAAAAAATGAAAAGAAAGAAAATTCATCACATTAAAGAAATTAAGAAATTTATATAAACACAATAAAGAAAGAAACAACAAAATGTGAAAGAAACTTATATGAGATAAAAAAGAAAACCCAAATTTCAAAAATCATACAAGAAAACATAAAAAATGAAATTAAGAAAATAAAATGAAAGGAAAGAAGAAATGTGACAAACATGAATGAAAACTTGAAAAAGAAAAGGAAAAGAATGTAAGGAAAAATTAAAAAAGAATTAAAGAATTAAACACGTACATTTAGTGGTAGAATGAAAAAGGAATTCAACTATAAGAAAACTGCACAGGAGAACAGGCATGCACGCAAAGGGCTTCAAGGCACAGCAGCAAGCCTGACAGTCTGCGCGGTCGCTCGTGAATCGTGACGAAATGGTTAGAAAAAGGCTGACTTTCACGAAGGGAAGCCAACTCGCTTCGCAGTTTGCACGCGACAAGTGCCGCGGTGCTAGAATTTTTTTAGGAAGTGATCTCCCTGCTCGCCACGTGTCGCAAGGGCAATCAAGATGGAGATGAGGGAGAAGAGAGAAGACACGGAAAGCTGTGTTGTATCAGCTTTTTCCTTTTTTACTAGATTTGTTTTTTCAAAATAAAATATATTGAGAACCGTAAGTTCAAATTACGAACCGTTTTCACTTTTAAGACCCTTTCGTCGAGATATTCAAAACTAGATCTCATGTTAATAGGTTTCGAGAGGATTTTTTCGGTATTTCCAATACTAGTATGATTGTAATCATGGTGTGTACATAACTGTACTCGTGCTTAAACTGATAAGTATTTTTGTTTTTAGTGTATTTGGTGCAGTTTTTTTCTCTTTACTCGGTAATTGTACTCTCTCGTGTGCGTAACTGTGCTTCTATATTTGTACTTACTCGTATGTGCGACTGTATCTGTACTTGCCCGTGTATGCGACTATACCTGCTTGTGTGCGCGACTGTACCTGCGCGTGTGCACGACTGTACCTGATTGTGTACGCGATTGTACATGTACTCGCCCGTGTGTGCAACTCTACTCGTGTGTTGCATGCAACTGTACTCATGTATTGTACTCGTACTATACACAAATAGTACTTGTGCTATACTCGTGTATTCAATATATCGGTACTTGCATACAGAGAAGTGGCTTTGATATGCTTTAATTTTCTTTTGAACTAAGATGCATGCTTACGTAGGTGGGAGGAGGATGTGTACGCGCGCGTGGGTGCTTGATGCGAAATATGCGCTGGCCGCGTACTCGCTCCTGGCCGTGCTCGCGCGGGGTGTACTTGATGCGAAATATGCGCGCTCGCTGTGGGGCCGCGTGGGTTTGCCGCTCGTCACGGAAAGTGAGACACGTGTTGAGCTGTCGTACAAAGAGCGGAGAGATACTTCCCTTCGCGAAGTTGGTGTTTTTCTACTGGTACCTGAATCATGATCGTGATCAACTTCGGCTCCCTCGTTTGGGAATCCGGATCAACTCTGACTCGTGAGCAAACTGAACGGTAGCCGATAGAGTTTAATGGGCCGAGCCCACGATCGAAAAACTTCAGCGAAACATATGCACGAAGCACGCGCTAGGGAGCATTCTCCGCGGATGTCGACAACGACATCGGCAGTTGGATCTGATTTGGGCCACAGGGCCGATCTAGACATGATGGGCCGTGTGCTGCCGGAGTGTGGCTCGGCTTGGGCCAGCGGGAAGGCCGACAACGCCGCCCTCACCTCTGGTGCTACTCCATCCATGCTAGGCATGGTGGGTTAGTCGTGGGCCAACCGACTGCGTCCACATCGACGCTCGACAACAAGCACGCGTGCTCACCTAACGCTGCTCCCGCCTGATCCTCCGTGGCGCCTCCTTTGTCGCCCTCTGGACCTCGCACCCGCTTACAAAAAGGTACACGACACTCTAAAAAATATACCGATAGAACTTTACGATATAGCATTCTTTCTTCTATAGGAGAACCACATAATCTAGTTGCTGCTCTCAATGATCATCACTAGCGTGTTGATGCAAGATGGATATGATGCTCTTATGGCTAACCAGATTTGGACTCTTGTTTCCTCAAGTACAAACAAAAAGTTGATTGATTGCAAGTGGGTTTATCGCATCAAATGACGTGTTGATGGTACTATCGATCGTTATAAGCACGGCTAGTTTAAAAAAAATCAAGCAAAGATATGGTATTAACTATGAAGACACATTTAGTTCAGTCGTCAAAAAAGCCACTATCAGAATTGTCCTCTCTATTTCTGTCTCTCGTGGTTGGAGCCTCTCACAGCTATATGTCAAAAACGTGTTTCTTCATGGTGTTCTGAAAGAGAATGTCTATATGAAATAACCACATGGCTTTGAACATTATGATGCTCATCAATGCATTTGCAGGATTGATAAGACTCTCTATGGATTAAAATAGGCTCCTCAAGCATGGTACTCTCGGTTGAGTGCAAAACTCCATGATTTTGGGTTCCTTCCATCCAAAGCTGACACTTCTTTGTTTATCTATGATAAGTCTGGTGTTACTATTTTTGTCTTGATTTATGTTGATGATATTATTGTAATCAGTTTTTCAGATCATGTTAGCTCAGTGCTGCTCAAGGATTTAAATGATCACTTTGTATCAAATATTTGGGATTCCTTCATTTTTTATTGGTATTGAAGTAAAAAAGGACATCAGGTGGCTTGCTCCTCACACAAGAAAAATATGCAACTGATCTTCTGGCCAAAGTTGGCATGCTTGAGTGCAAGGTTGCGCCAACACCGTTGTCACCATCCGAGCCACTATATCTTCATGAAGGCATTCCCCTTGGTTTCGACGAAAACTCTCAGTATAGAAGCATTGTTGATGCTCTCTTGTACCTCACTCTTACTCGCTCAGACATGTCCTTTTTTTGTTAATCGGTTATATTAATATCTTCATCCTCCTACTACTGCTCATTAGACAGCTGCTAAACGCATTCTTCGCTATGTTAAAGATACATCATAGCTTGGTACAACCTTCCGAAAATCGTCATCTACGCTTCTTAGTGCTTTTTCAGATGAAGATTGGGCAGGTTGTCTTGAGGACAGATGTTCCACAAGAGGTTTTGCTATCTTCATTGGTCCAAAGTTAGTCTTTTGGAGTGCTCACAAACAGACTACTGTGTCTCGCTCTAACATTGAGGCTGAATACAAAGCCTTGGAAAATGCAACTACATAATTAATATGGGTTGAAGCGCCGTTCAATGAACTTGGTGTACAACTTCCTGAGAAGTCCTGCTTATGGTGTGACAATTTGGGTGCTACTTTCTATCGGCCAATCCAGTTTTTCATGCCCGTACAAAAGCACATTAAGGTAGACTATTACTTTGTAAATGAACGTGCTGCCAACAACACTTGATATCAAGTTTATTTCCACCAAAGATCAGCTTGCTGATGGGTTCACAAAAATTCTTCCGGTTAAAATTTTAGCTGAGTTTAAGCGCAATCTAAATCTCTCCCGCTGAGATTTAAATTAAGGGGGTGTTAAAGTATGTAACAATGTACATGTATGGACTCTGACCGTACGTACATCTCTTGTATGGCCACGAAGGGAGCTTTTCTCTGCCTCCTATATAATATGCAACCGATGGTCCGAAAGGAACTCATCGGTTTATCAAAATCAACGGTCTCAACACTTCTTTCCTCGCTCCACTCTAGTATGTAATTCCGCGAGATTGAAAAACAGTGTGCCAAACTTGTTGTCGTGCATGAACACACTGCAGTAGGACGTGGTTCACGGTGTCTTCTTCCTGCAGGCAGACAAAGCACGCTGGAGTTTGATTTTAGCAAACCAAGTCTAGAGCAGTCGGGGGTGATGATACGAAACTTCACCGGCTCAGGCTCACGCGATAAAATTGCCGAAAAAACAGTCGTGCTTCTGATGCGATGCAGTTTCATCATCATGTTCCACGATTCCATCAATGATCTCTAGAGCAGTCTCTCATTCACAAAAAGATCAACAAAAGCGGCTCCAAGTTTCGTATCACTAATTCAGTCTAGTTTGAAGTTTAAGTTTCATTTAATTTTATGTAGATACTTTTAAATTTGAATCAAATTCCGCATTTTAATTATATTTGTTTGTCCAGATTTTTTTGGGTTCTATTAGATCCTTCCAACCTAATGTGAACGTTCTATCGATCAGGCCAGTTCGGGGATGTCACGTTTCGTGAGCCGCACGCCTCAGGGGCGACACGCCGCCGATTTCTGGCGCCGCCCCACCGCCGAGAATCCCCGTCCACCGGAGATCGGCGCCGCGACGAGGTGCTGGCGATGGAAGGCGATATACTTCGATGAGGGTCTGCAGAGGTATGGCTCGATCCTTCGGACTACTCATGGGACCACTTTCCTCCTAGATGATACAAGGCTGGAGATCGAGAGAATCGCTGGTGATCGCCGGATCGTGAATGGTTTGACGGTGGACTTCCCGAATTACCGCATGTTGGTTGGCCCGAGGATCACTGAACGTGAGGTGGATGGCATGGCGGAGCAGAGGTCAGCGTCATTGATCTCGCCGTCCTGTGCACGCGCGAGATTTTTGGTTTCTGGGCTGCATGCCCGTCCTGAAATCATGGCGGTTGGAGCTTCTGTTGATAGGCCTCAGCCCAGTACTGTTGCTACTGTTAGATGTATATATCTGTATATTGTAGTTTCCCCATATGTTAGGGGGCTTTCTGCATATGTGCACCTGTACATGTACTATATATTGTGGCCTTTGGCCCCCTGGTAATACAACAAGTATATTCCCTAACATGGTATCAGAGCCCCAGGTCTTGAGTTCAAATCCTGGGTTTCACAATTTATTCTAAATTCCCCCGCAGCCTCTTGCCGTGTGGCGTGTGGTCCCGGCGCTGCCTCTTTGCCTCTCTACACGTGTTGACTTGTCTTCTCGTCTCCCCGTCACACGTGAGAGGGGGTGTTGACGTGTACAAGTAGATTGCCTAGCCCTTTCCATCAGTTCGGACTTTTGGTTCAAGTGGCTAGTGCATGAAGCTTAACATGGTATCACACTCAACAGACTGAGCAGTCAGTTTGGTGCGTTCGCGAGGAGGCAGAAGGACATAGCAGACGCAACCAAATGAACGGAGAGTAGAGTAGTCTGGAGAAACACCAGAGAGACGCTCGAGAGGAATGCCACCCTGTAGAGCAGCGGAAGGCTGAATGTTAATGAGGTGGGCCGACGTAGCAACAGCCTCAGCCCAGAAATGTGGTGGAAGAGAAGAAGCAATCATCATAGCACGGGTGGTCTCAAGAAGATGACGATGCTTACGCTCGGCGACGCCATTTTGAGCATGCGCGCCGGGACAAGAAAACTGAGCGAGGGTGCCCTCCTCAGCAAGGACACCACGAAGGTGCTGGGAGATATACTCACCAGCAGAATCAGCACGGAACACGTGAATGGGTGAGGAATACTGAGTGCGGACCATGGCCGCAAAACACCGATAAATAGAAAGCACCTCACTGCGAGAGTGCATGAAAAACACCCAGGTGTACCGTGAAAAATCATCAATGAATAAGATATAGTATCGATGGCCCCCTTTCGAAGCGAAGGGAGCCGGACCCCAAACATCTGAATGGACTAAATCGAACGGTCGCTGAGAGACAGACACACTAGTAGGATAAGGAAGCTGAATCTGTTTGCCTAACCTACAACCCTGACAGTGTAACGGCCCATCTCCAGAGACAGACCCCAGAAGGCCACGATGAACCAAAGACGACAGGCGAGAGTCACAAAGGTGACCAAGACGATGATGCCACTGCTGAAAAGAGCCGGTGACAGAGGCAACAACCGGAGGAGAACTGGCAGATGGAGTGGCAGCGGAAGGAACACGAAGCCAGTCTAACTCCCAAAGCCCCGGAGACTGACGGCTACGAGGGCCAGCTCCAACCAGGGCCTGTGTGCGATGATCCTGAACCGCACAAGACTCAGCGTCAAGAATGACGCGACAACCAGAATCGGTGAGCTGGCTAGCAGAGAAAAGGTTCATCTGAAGGCGAGGAACATGAGAAACATCAGGGACAGAGAAAGAGGGAGTAGAAAGAGTGCCTGTACTAGAAACGGGAATAGAGGTACCATCAGCCGTGACAACACGGACAGGAGAAATAAGAGACCGAAGAGCAGACGGGATAGAAGACTCGGAGGTCATATGAAAGGAAGCTCCAGAATCCAGATACCACGGGGACGTACCTGACTGTGTAGAAAGTGGTGGTCGCGCAGTGCCAGAAGAGCCAGTCACAGAACCAGCAGCGCCCGGCGAGGAAGAGTCTGGAGTAGCGAGCAGACCACGAAGACCCCTGAGAATGTCCTGATCAGAGAGTGCAACTGCAGAAGATCCTGAAGAGCCAGCCTGCTGACGATCCTGGAACTGTTGACGTAACCTGGGATCCCGCCTCCAGCAGGTGGAGGAAGTGTGGCCAACCTTGCCACAGTAGGTGCAATGAGGACGAGGGCGGAGACTCGAACCGTGAGGCTGCTGATGTAAACTGGAATCCCAAGCATCAAGCAGGCGGTGAAGCTGCGCTATCTCATGCGCAGAGAGGGGCGCGACTGGAGAGGTCGACGTACAATCAGGTGCCGATGAGAAGCTATCACCCACACACACAGAGGCCACCAAAGGGGGCGACGGAGAGCAACACGCCGATGAAGAAAGATTCGGCAAAGCGCGGTCATAACCACGTGAAGGGGCCGCGAAAGTCGATGTAGAGCGGCAGGCCGACATAGACGAAGTCGGCGAAGCGCGAGCAGAGCCGCGTGAAGAGGCCGCGAAAGTCGATGTAGAGCGGCAGGCCGACATAGAGGAAGTCGGCGAAGCACGGGCAGAGCCGCGTGAAGAGGCCGCAAAAGTCGATGTAGAGCGGCAGGCCGACGTAGACGAAGTCGGCGAAGTGCGGGCATAGCCGCATGAAGAGGCCGCAAAAGTCGATGTAGAGCGGCAGGCCGATCGAGACAAAATCGGCGAAGCGCGGCCAGAGCCGCGGGAAGAGGCCGCGAGAGTCGGTATAGAGCGGCGAGCCGATGTAGACGGAGCCGGTGAAGCGCGGACAGAGCCGCGTGAAGAGGCCGCAAACGGCGACGAAGAATGGCTAGCCGTCATATACGGAGGCAGCGGACAAAGACCAAGTACTGAAGGGAGGCCCAAAGATAAGGCGGGATCAGCAGAAGAAGACATCGGATAACAACAGCCGACGACAGTATTTTTTTTTGTTTTTTTTTCTCTCTCTTTTTTTTTATTTACCTCAACTGAAAATCAACTAGGCCAGAAACGCTCAGATCGGGAGCTAGCCAGAACAGGGCGTCGGGTGCAGGGGAATCAACTAGGCCAGAAACGCTCAGATCGAGCCCGCGCGTGCTGAATCGAGTCGGCGGCAGGGGAATCGCCCGCGCGTGGGGAATCGGCCGGCGGCACAGGGGAATCGGCGCGGGGCGGGCAGCACGGGAATCGGCCGGGCGAAATCGGCCTTGCAGCGCCGCAGCCAGATGGAGGGACGGGCGGGCGGCAGGATCGATCTCCAGGCGCCGGGCGGAGCGGAAGAGGAGGTCCATGTCGGGGCTCTGGGCGTCGGGCCAAGATAAGCTAAGAGGAGAAGGAGATCCGGCGCGGGCCGGCACAGAGAAGCGGAGAGACGACGGACAAGCAACGTCGGGAAAAATTAGAGAACCGATTTCGGCTCTGATACCATGTTAGGGAATATACTTGTTGTATTACCAGGGGGCCAAAGGCCACAATATATAGTACATGTACAGGTGCACATATGCAGAAAGCCCCCTAACATATGGGAAAACTACAATATACAGATATATACATCTAACAGCTACGAGCCCAGACTGTGGGATATCTAGGACTTCCATCGGCCGCATCTCTCACAACTTCCCATCCCCAAACCCTAGATCAAGGGCGACGTGCGGCGTCGTCTTCGTGAGAAGCGCAGATCCACCACGAATTCAAGCTCGATCGTCTCCTCTTCCAAGGATTTGGCAAGGGGTGAGATCTGGTGACAGAAGATCATTCTCGCAGGTGGTTGGTGTGATGGATCGTCGTCCTCCTCGGCGTTCACCACCACACAGATCTCAGATGCGAGGTGGATATCAGAGGCCACCGTAGAACCCCCGGTTCAGATCGACCAAGGAGAGGCATGAAGATGAGAGAAGATGGGAGGAAGAGCGACGCCGGGATGATGACAGGAGAAGGGAGGAAGATCGTTGCAAGGAAGAAGAGAGGAGGAGCGAGGAGGAGTTGAGGCGCCGATCAGAAGAGCGTCGTCACAGTGAAGAGAGAAGGATGGAAGAAGACCGCCACAGGGCGGAATCCGTCCGCATCACAGAAAGGACGACAAGGGAGCGAGCCTGGGCGGAGCGCCAAAGGAAGGAGGACATGGTGGCGACAATCAACCGCGACCGATGGGCTCATCGTCAAGAGATGGCTGGAGCGCGTGCTGATTCGTCTGCGAACTCCTTCGCCACCGCTCCTTCATCAGCTCTTCCAAATCAACATACTGTGGTGAGTTCTGTAAAGCCTGGTAGAACATCAGATCCGCTTGAGTCGAATGCAGGAAGACCAGCCAATACGTCTTCCATTGTTCCTGTGACTGGCACAGCTCCGATGGAGTCCTGTGTACCTTCATCGGCCGTTGTTGCTAATAGGGAGACTCCTATGACTACTTTACCTTTCCAGAACGGTAGAACGGAAGATTTTCTTGGATGTCTGAACTGTGGTAAGAACCATCATATTAGTATCTGTCAGGATAGGGATCCTTGGGAATATCTTGCACCATATTATGGGAGTCCTGACTTTGGACAGGGTTTTTACTTGATTCCTGCTGTAGAAGCTGAAGTACAATCTCTAGATTTACTGAACTATGCAGAGATAACAGTAGTTCGAGGTGATGTTACAGTTAGAGAGATGGAGCATGAATTTCAAGTCTGGTCAGATACCATGGGCTACAAATGGCGATTTTATGTCAAAGTGGCTACAGAAAATCAGTTTGTTACTAGATTCCCCAATGCTAAATGCATTGAAGAGCTTTCTCACTTTGGAAAACTCTTCATGTAAACTGTTCCTGATGCCATTATTAAGATTGAAAAATGGGCTGGTGACACTGATCCTTTCGCTGTCATGGAGGAAGCATGGTTCAGAGTTAAAGGTATCCCTATGAGATACATAAATAAATCCACAGTGTATTATGTTGCTAGCATGGCTGGAGTGCCTTTGGCCCTTGATACGAAATTCCTCAGAAACTTTGCTTATGTTAGAGTGAAAATTGGATGTGAGGACACGAATTGGCACCATCAAAAAAGGGTTTTTTGAATTTCAGTTTACCAGAGAAGTCATTGACCCCTCTTCCACACCTGCTACCTATTATGTTGCAGGTGTGGAAAACACTGATGGTGGTGCACAACAAAACTCACCGAAAAGAAAAAGGACTGGGAGAGAAGATGAAAGGAACTCAGCTGATGATAATGTGACTGGTAATGCTAGTAACATAAGAGGAGGAGGATCTCAAACAAATCAACAGAGGGCTAGTGATACATGAAATGGGAAGGGGAAAACATTGTGGTCAGTACCACAAGTATTTCTGATGAGTTGTCAGAGTCTTTTTCCACACAAGTTAACAGAGCTATAGGACACACACACCTCCTGTTGTTGGAGGTAGCTCTGCATCATCTTCTGCTTCCACTGAAAATATACCAAATCCAATAGAAAATTTACCCCTTCAGGAAGTCCACAGAGATGTTGTTACACTGCTCTTGCAAAGGAGGTACCTACTAGAAGCTCTGATGTGCCTGCTATTGACAACAATGAATCCTTCAGAAAGTTCCTTGATACTTTGACAAAGAATGGAAGTGACAAGGTTTTTCATGCACTAGAAGAAATACCAGAAGGTAATGGAACCAATGATTGAGGAGCAGGAAGTGCCTGTGCCGGGACAACAGGGTGGTGAAAATGATAACATGGATATGGTTGATTATGGAAGCAGGGTGATGAAGAAGCAGGGGAATTTGTTCAAGGGGTCGTCATGGGGCTAGCTACGCCCTCTCTTGAACATGAAAGAACTACAGTGGTCATCCCAATGGATGGAGCTCAACCTGAGGCTGAACACTTGCAAGATGATATGCAGGAGAGTCTGACCCAGGAGGAAAATTTGGTGGGGAATACAAGAGTGTTGGATAAGAAGGAGAAAACAAGTGAGCAAGAGGAGCATGCCATCAGGACAAGTTCAAGAATTGCAGGCCATCCCACCACAATTGGCAGGGATGATGATGGTGTAAGACATCATACTCAAGCAGGATCCATCCTAGGTACCAATCTTAACTCAGTAAATTCTTTTGCTGCTTTAGATGATGATGATATCTGTGCTAGAGCTTTAGAAATGGGTGTTGCTCCTGATTCCTTTGATTTGGAAAAAATAAATCATATAAAAGCTTTGGTAATTGCTAGGCATAATTTGGCTGATAGAATAAATAAGAATGTAAGTGTTGATGAAAAAGAAAGTGATACTGCTGGTGCACAGACTTTGTTCCTGGGTTTTGGTGAAGAAGAAATGGATGATGAAGGCTTTACTCCTTTCCTGTCAAAGAAAACTAAGAAGAAAATGCAATCTGCTTGTAAAATTCAAAGATCCTTGGAGAAAAATAGACAAAGGAGAAAAGATCTGGGAGCACAGTCTGGATTTTGTGCTGCTCAGGAGAAAGTCATCAATGATCACCCTGTGTGTGGCATTGTGACTGGATCCAGGATTAGGAAAAAAAATCCAAAATATCTATGATAGGTGCCAGCTTGAATTGTAGAGGAGTGGGGAAGAAGGGCATGAGCATCTTCCTGTCAGATATTATCAGAGAACTGATTTTATTGGGTTGCAGGAGACTATCAAAAGAAAATATGCTTCCTCCTTTTTTAGAAGAATTGATCCTGGGAATCAATTCTCTTGGAAATGGATCCCCTCTGTAGGGAGAACTGGTGGAATTCTGGGTGGCTTCAGGAATTCCAGAATTGATATCCTTGACACTGTGATGGGAAGATTTTATATCAGTGTCACCCTACAGGACTTGAAGATCCAGAAAAAGTGGAAACTTGTGCTAGTTTATGGTGTTGCACAAGATGCTGACAAAGAAGAATTTCTAGTGGAATTAGGAGACATTTGTTGCAATCAAAATTTACCAATGTTGATAGGTGGTGACTTTAACATTTTGAGATTCTCTTCTGATAATAATAAAGTCATGAGAAGAAACAAATGGTCTGATCTGTTCAATGCAATCATTAACACATAAGGACTCAGAGAAATTGAGATGTCTGGTGGTCAATTTACTTGGTCAAACAATCAAGCAAACCCTACTCTGGAGAAGCTGGACAGATATCTGATGAATAATGATTGGGAAAGTATGTTCCCTCTAGTTACTGTACATAAGATCTCCAGAGATGTTTCTGATCATAATCCTATCATCCTGGACACCCTGGAAAATAGAGAACAGAAGAGTAGAAACTTCAAATTTGAGAAAAGCTGGCTCAAGGAGGATGATTTTTTGGACAATGTGGAAAGAATTTGGAGACAACCTGTGTATGCAAAGAATTCCTTGGAGGTGGTGCAAATCAAATTAAAAAGGGTGAAAAGTTATTTGAAAGGATGAGGAGCAAATATTAGAGCGAGGGACAAGAAGAAAAAACAAGAGCTACATATGGAGCTAGATATTTTGGAAGACTTGGAAGAGAAAGGGTGCATCTCCAATATACAAGCTTGCAGAAAATCTCAGATTCAGATAGAGTTGTTGATGTTATTGGAAAAAGAAGAAGCTTTCTGGCAACAATGATCAAGGGAAAGATGGATGTTGCAAGGTGATAACAACACTAGCTTCTTCCATAGAATTGCTAATGGAAGGAAGAGGAAAAGAACAATGTTCTCTCTGAAAGATGGAGAAAACACTATTCAGGGGACTCCTGCTTTGATGGAACATGCTACAGAATTCTATAAGAAACTCTTTGGCCCAGTGGCTGATTCTGGTGTGAGACTGAATGACAATATCTGGGATGAGAGTGAGAAATTGGATGAAACTGACAGAAATCTATTGAATGCGCCTTTTACAGAAGAAGAGATTCACCAGGCAATTAGTCAGATGGAGAAAAATAAAGCAGCTGGTCCTGATGGAATTCCTATAGAAATCTACCAACACTGCTGGTGTGTTGTGAAAACTGATATAATGAAAAAATTCAATGGCTTTCACAATCACCAAATCAATCTAGAGAGAATTAACTATGGCATTATTACACTTATTCCAAAAAGTGATGATGCTGAGGTTATTCAGAAATATAGACTCATATGTCTGTTGCAAGTTCTGTTCAAAATATTCACAAAAACTATGACCATAAGGGTGGAACCTGTCATGAACAAGCTTATCCATCCATGACAGAATGCTTTTATAAAGGGGAGATTTATTGCTGATGGGGTGATGCTCTTGCAAGAAATGTTGAGAGAGTTCAAATTCAAGAAGAAACAAGGTGTGATACTGAAAATTGATTTTGAAAAGGCATATGACAAGGTTAACTGGAACTTGTTGATTTATTGACAAAAGGGTTTCAGTAACAAATGGATTGTTTGGATCAGAGAAGTTGTGACTAAAGGTACTCTTAGTGTCAAGATAAATGAGACAGTGGGTCCATATTTTGGGAGTTACAAAGGTGTTAGACAATGGGATCCTTTTGCTCCCTTCCTGTTTAACATGGCTGTTAATAGTTTGTCGAAAATGATTACATCTGCTCAAAGAAATGGTTTAATTAAAGTCTTGGCTGATAACTTAGTGGAACATGGTGTGGCTATCCTACAGTATGCAGATGATACAATTCTTTTGTTGAAATATGACATGGAGGGAGCAAGGAATCTGAAATTACTCCTGTATATATTTGAAACAATGTATGGTTTGAAAATTAACTTTGAAAAAAGTGAGACAATGTTAGTGCTGGAAAACAGAAATTGAATGAGTATGTTGAGATGTTTAATTATCAAAAAAGGAAGTTGGCCTATCCACTATCTGGGTACTCTAGTGTGTGCCAGAAGAACATCAGTTGCTGAGATGCACTTCCTGGGGAGAAAGTGAAGAAGAGTATGGGTGGATGGATGGGTGGAGCTATGTCCATTGGGGGCAGACTTATCAAAATAGATTCATGTTTGTCCAAGAGTGTTGTATATCAAATGTCCATGAGATTGTTACATAAGACAACTATTGAAGAAATCACCAAACCTATCAGAGCTTTCTTCTGGGCTGGAGATGCAAATAAAAGAAAATACCATTTTGTCAAGTGGAGATGGATATGCAAACCCAAAAGCAAAGGAGGCTTGGGTGTCAAAGATCTACACAAATTTAATATAAGCCTGATGTGCAAGTGGTGGTGGAAACTGGAGAATGAGGAAGGACCTTGGCAACAGTTCATGAGAAGGAACTATCTGGGAGATGCAGGGATTCAGTGGGCCAGACATAGAAGCAATGATTCTCCCCTGTGGTCTGATATGTTACATGTCAGAGACATATATCTTTGTGGCAGGAGGATGGCAGTAGGGAATGGTTGTAGGACTAGCTTCTGGAAAGATGTTTGGTGTGGTCACACACCTTTGATGGACAAGTTTCCTGAAATTTATGAAATTTGCAATGAACAAACAATCTCGGTGGCTGATTCTGCTCATATAGGTTGGAGGCTCTCATTCAGCAGATGGCGGACAGAAGACTTACAGATGCAGTGGTGTGGGTTGGTCAATATTTTGAATCAGAGAAATCTTTCTGATGACTTAGATAAACCAAAGTGGAAATGGAAAAACAACAGGCAATACACTGTGAAAAGTATGTATAAACCGATGTGTATAAATGGGATTGACATATCCTTCAAACACATATGGAAAATAAAAATTCCCCTGAAGATCAAAATCCGGCTCTGGTTGATCTGGCACAATGCAATAGCTACTAAGGACAATTTGCTGAAAAGAAAATGGACTGGTGACCCATTTTGCCTATTCTGCTCCACACATGAATCTATTCTACACTTGTTTTTCTCTTGCCCTGCAGCTCAATATGTTTGGAGTGTGGTGGGGATGGTTGTGGGTGCCACCACTCGCACTGGATCCTTTGCATAATTCTTCTGGTGGATGCCACAATTTTCACATGCAAGCCGCAACATCCAGATCGCCAGCGTTACATCCATCTGCTGGGTGATTTGGAAAACACGTAACAGCTCATGCTTTGAGAAAAATTCCTGAAAAATCATGTTGATCTGATATTTCTTGCAACTTCTTTTATGAAATACTGGGCAGGTGCTCATTCTGAAGTGGAGGCGGCTCAACTGCAGTAGGGAGCTGATGCTCTCATCAATCTGGCCCTTGGCGCTAGAGGAGGAAATGGTGGTGATAATACCATGGTGGCCAATCCCCAGCTACTGATTGATCAAGGTGCTGCTGATATGGATACTGATACCCAGGACAATGTTGAAGATGATGACAACATGCAAACCTGAAAGAGCGAGAGAGGACATGATCTCCTCTTCAGTGGTTTTTCTCCAAGATGATGCAAGAACATCCCCTATAGTTGTAGTGCTTTTGATCCCACGGAGTCGTTTCTCTGTGTGCTGTCTTCTTATCAGCTTTTGTTTGGGTGGGTTAAAAACTGTGTGCAGGGCCGGCTCTAGGATTTGGAGGGCCTCAGGGCGAACTCTTTAAATGGGCCCAATTTAGCCTTCGTGCAGACTAGATGAGCTTAATTTTTTTCTTCTACCTTTTTCTATATACACTGTGCTAGAAAAAATGGGCCCCAGTTTTGGTTGGACCCCGGGCCGTCGCACTTCTTGCCCTGGGCCAGATCCGGCCCTGACTGTGTGTTGCTAAGCTAGCTAGTTTAAGTGGTGAAACTGCTTCAGTCTAGTTTCTTTGCTCATCGGGCTTTTGCTTTGCTGATCTGTGATGTAAATAGTTAAAAACATGGAGAAACCTGACGCTGTATTTTCGTTATCTCACGGTAATGAAAATTAGATTCCAATGGGGATTGCTTGTCCAAAGTTATATTAGAAAATTCTTATTGAGGTTGCTGGCGTGTGTAACCGCTCACCAAACTGAGGAGCATGTGTCAGCGACCGAAAGTGCTCTTTCCTTGCTCCACTCCTTTCCTCGCGAGAGGGGATATTCCGCAACTAGTTGCGGCCGCACCCCATTTTTTGTTGGCACACTTTCAAGTTTCCAAAAAATGCAAACTAAAATTTTAGACATACATTGTGTTGTATCTTGTGCATCTGTAAAGTTTCATCAAAAAAATAACAAAATGTGATCTACACAAAAAGAACAAAATCTTTACTATTAAATTGCAATAGGTGGCTGCCTGGTGTCACAAACGGGCCGAAGTTTTTTTCTCTAGACCGGATCTCTCCTGCAAATCCAAGCCCAATATTCTTTACTATTAGGCCGATCGGCGGTGGTCCTACATAATAAAACCAGCACGCAACTTCCGTACGTCAAAAAAAACCAGTCCTTCGATTGGAGAACCAGATCAAAGCGGCCTAAACAAAGCACCGATTGAGGGGAGTCGCCATCGGTTTCCGTTCCTCTTTCTCTCAACCGGCCCCTTCTCCGATTCTCACCGACCGCCGCAAGGCTGCCGCCATCGGTCTCCATGGCGAGGATGTGTCAGGCTGATTGCCCCAAACCGATCTCTTCGTCCGACTCCTCTGGCCGCGCGCAGGAGATGGAGGCGTATTCGGCAGTCGGCACATGCGCGGGGTGGTGTCGGGGCACCCGATTCGGTCGTGGTCGGGCGAGTTGGAGCAAGCCGCCGAGATGCTGGAGGTAGTCGGCTCCGCTAGGGGGTGAGCGAGGTCTGGGCTTCGTCGAGGTAGGAGGTGCTGTGCAGGGCAGGGCCAACCACATCGGAGAGGAGGCGGGGGCTCGGATGCGGAGCAGAGCAGAACGGGTCGACCACCCTCGTCCTCTTCTTCCTCTGTCGCGCCAGGCGCATAGAGCATCACCACGTCGTCTGCTCCGACGCGTCGTTGACCTGCTCGGCTCTGTCCCTGCGTCTCTCACTTCGATGAGCGATCCCGGTTTTTGCGTGTCCCCTGTTTATGCGTGCAGAGAAGCCAAAGTATGTGGTGCTGGCGCTGCCCGCGAACCGGGAGGTCCTGTACCGCGGCCGCTCCATGCTCACCGCCGCTCCTAATAGCCAGAGGCTGCCTAAAGCGACGACGAGCTTGGATTAGCTCTGCTTCTATGGCTCATCTCTACGCTTCTGTGATCCTATGCAGGAACACGGGCTATTCTGAAAACTTGCTGAATTAGGGTTGGTGTCTCCTTTCTAGAAAGTGATACTAAACCTGCGATAACTCTCTGAGGTGGTACTATGGAGTTACCAATCTCCATCTATCTGTTTTGTACAACAGAAAATTTGTGGTTTTATGATGATGAAATACATGGGAAACAAGCTAATGTGTACGTACTATACTATACAATAAATTTACTTGTTTATATTTTACAACATTGATTCCTAATGCTACTGTTAAGCTGAAGATTGCAATTTTAAAGCATCAGCATAGTACTAATGCGTGTCAACTAGGAGTAGGTGGTAATTAGCTAACTGAAGAAAACACAAAGTACCCCTATACGCGTAGATACTTCGAAGGAAGAAAAGGATCAAAACAAAAGCTAGCATTGACTCAGAGGAGAACGTAGATGATGTATCTTTTGTATGGTGAATATGATGATAATGGATAAAATCGACCTATTTGTTTTATTGCTAACTAATCATAAAAGCGTGCTCAGGAATGCTCATATTCCATCAGCAATGAATCCACAAGCAATGGTACTCCGTGAAAAGCACAGCGCCCAGCTATTTTGAGGTGCAAACAGATTGTAAACTATTGGTTTACCCTCTCCAGCACAAGGCATCAACATCGAGTGGAAGTCGAAGAAAACACCTACGGAATGAACATAATTTTAGTGCATCCATTTAGTTTATTAACCATATATTTAAAGCGTCACATAGAAACGAGGGGTGTGGAGAGGAAAACCTGAGATCCGCTGCAACGCGCGGGCATGGGGTGGGGAAAATGAGCTCCACCAAGATGGCGAGGGAAGAAGAACCGCGCTGTACGGGAACAAGCCATCAACGGGTCGAGGAGCCCCTGCGAGGAGCTCATCGTGCAGGCGCACCCGAGTGCGAACGGAGTAGTCACAGGCAACAGGTGGGAATAGTTTTTTCTGGCAAAAATCGGTGGAGATAGTTAGAGATTTAGAAAGGGCCATAACTGTGTACATGGGAGCTGGTCCACGGCGGGGCGTGCGGGGGCAGCCTCACATGGATGTAGCTTTGCGCGAAACGGTTGGCTGTTTCGGGGGAGCGATGCAGGACGGGGAGGTGCCCGATGCCACGGCGGCATGCCTTCACCCTGCACGTCATTTCCTCAACTTCCTACGACCAGCAGCCTCGGGAGAATGGCCCTATGTGTTAATCGTATTTTTATATTGAAATCAGACAATACAATGGAAATATTGAGGGGTTAATCGTATGTTTTTTTCTGACAATGGAAATATAGATTCATTTTCTCTGGCCCCTTCGTTCGAATTCTTTTAGAATGCTATTGGCTTATTAATATTTTTATTCCACAAACGGTTGTGAAGCTGGTGGTTCTATTCCCTTCCATTCACCTATCACATCTGTTGAAGCTCCCATACAAATTGTTTGATCGACATACAAACTTAAATATGTGAAAATATATTTTCTATTTACCGTGTCACCGTAGCAACGCACGGGCTTTCTGCTAGTGTGATCTAAAAGTTGCATTTTTTGGAAACTTGGAAGTGTCACAAAAAAAGGATTGCGGGTACAACTACTTGCAAATGAGAGTTTCACTTTCCTCGCTCCACTCCTCTAGTATGCAAATTCCGGTTCTCCACTAGGAGTAGTATGGAAAACACTGTGCCAAACCTGTTTTGCATGAACACACTGACGTAGGATGTGGTTAACGGCGTCTTCTTCCTGCACCTGCAGGCAGACAATGTGCACGCCGAAGTCTTATCTTGCAGACCATGTCTAGAGCAGTCGGACATTGTACGAAACTTCAGCGGAAAATGTAAAAAAAAATAGTTGTGATTACGGTTCTGGATAAGTATGTGCCATATAGCCATTACACACAACACATAATCCAGATTGAAACGTCATGACGATCATTCTCGTTGAAAATTTTCTTGATAGTTTACGCTAGGAGTCAAGTAAGAATACAACATGATGCTTTTATGCTCTCACATTCCTAAGTGTGAGACATGTCCATTTTGTGTTGTGCCTATAGTGGACACATGGGGAGGTGCCATACCTGATTAGAAACGGGCTTATCCATGTGGGACATAGTTGTCAGTTTAGCTTTTAAGGCCTTAAGGGTGATAAAATGAATATTTAGACTGGGTTGCAACTAATTAGATGTAGACCTGGTGGAGACTGCAAAAGTTTTGTAGATGTGGTGTTATGCGCAACGAAATGAGCTGAAACTGGTGGAAGCTGCAATTCTCTCCCAGGTTCCACAATTCCATGATGATCTCTACAGCAGTCTCGGAAGCTCAGATAAGATCGAGGTGAGCAGGCAGATGACAAAAGGGACTCGAACTGTCCGCAATGGCGACTGGCGACATGCCCTAGTTCTTTCCCCACTCCCCCAAATCCACAAATCCCCAGCCAAATCCGATCCTACTTCCCAATCCCTTGGCTACAACCTTGATGCATGCTCTTCTCAATCAGATCTCTTCCTTCTTTTCTCTGTTTCCTCTCTATCTTTCTCCCTCAGGCATCTCTCCTGGTCCAATGGAAGGTGATGGGGAAAAAAAGCTCACTCGGAGGAAAGAGCCAGACAAATTGGAGATTCCAGATCGTGCGCTGACGATGCAAGCAATGAGCCTGGCAGAGCCAAGACTATGCAGAGTCCAAGGAAGCCAGGTTACAAATAAAGAGGAGTTGGATTTCTCATGTTACCTTCTTATGAAGGTAGCATGTACAGGAGGATCTCCAAGATTCCTATCTCAGCAAGCTCTGCAGCAAACTATGGAAAGGGATTGGAAAGAAAAATTCCACGGCATATTTCAGGTAACAAGTAATGTCTTCATGGCACACTTTAAAACTAAGGAAGACATGATCTCGGTTTATATTAAGCAGCCTTGGGTAGTGAATTCAGAAAACTTGCTTCTTGACTGGTTTGACCCCAACTTTAATGCTATGTCAAGTGCTGATTATAGGTTTGATAGTTTTCCGATCACTGTTAGAGATTATGGGATACAAAGGAACAAGAGATCTATAAGCTTGCTGGAAAATATACTAAATCAAGTTGGAGAAGTCTCTGATTTCCATATTTTGCAACAAAATAATCTCTTCACCAAACAAGATTACATATGGGGTACTGCCAAGATGATGGTAGCTAATCCAGTAAAGGTCAGAGCTGTTGTAAGTTTTGAAGACGACTCGTCCACTATTTCTTATCTTCACTATGAGAAGATAAACAGAGCTTGCCTGTTTTGCGAAATTCTATTTCATATTGCAAAAGACTGTAACAGGAATAGTTTGATATCTGAAAGGCAAAGAAACATGCATTCAAGTGCTGATATTCCGACAGAAAGATATGGGCAATGGATCATCATTGAAAATCAAATTCCAACAGACCTAATCCACAATGCAAGGATGGAGGAACAGACATCAAACCAAGGAGGAACTGCAATAATGAACATACTAAGGGAGATGTTTTCTCAGGATCCAAAAAGCAAAGGAAGAACCAACGTCATAGGGCCTGCAAATATGCTCAATGGGAATGAAGGATTACTTACTCTTCAGGCAAATGTTCAAGGCAAAATTCAATTGGGCACCTCTTGCAATGATGCTGCACAAACTGTGTGCGAAGACTCTGGGAGAGCAAGCATGGAGATGGATTTCGAGGCAGCGGCGCCAGCCCTTAAGGCGCCACGGGCGCCATGAGGGCCTTAGGATGGAACTGCCAAGGTATGGGCAGGACCCTTGGCAGTAACAAAATGGTGTATCTTGCCCGGATGATCGCTTCTGCTAAACCTCAGGTAACATTCGTTTCCGAGATCAAATCTTCTAAATTCACAAATGATGATTTAAATGCTAGATTCAACATGTCCAATAGCTTTGTAGTGCCCTCTCGAAGACGTTCGGGCGGGCTTTGGTTGATGTGGAATGATGAGCTTCAAGTCACTGTGCATAGTTCTAGTCTACATATTATCCTAGCTACTGTAGTCTATGGCACTAAAAATCTTAAGTTTGGCTTAGTGTGTATATATGGTGATCCGTATCATCGACAAACTAGTGCCATCTGGGAAGAAGTTGCTGCTTTTGTGCATGATAACTCCACGCTTCCAATGCTTTGTATGGGAGATATGAATGAGCTTTTGTATGATATGGATAAGAATTCCACTAATATAAATCGTAGTCGCTTGTATGCTTTCAGATCCTTTGTTAAAAATTGTGGTTTCTTCGATCTTGGTTTTAGTGGCCCGGCTTACACTTGGACTAATAAGCGTTTTTCCTCCAAACCGACTTATGAGAGATTGGATAGATGTCTTGTTAATGCTGAATGGTGTGATGCTTTTCCTATTTCCAATGTTTATAACATGCCTATTATTCACACTCTTAGTGATCATGCTGCCATCCTGCTCTCTACGGAGGGCCTGGTTAGGAAAATAAAAAAGTCTTTTAAATTTGAAAATTGGTGGCTAAAAGAAGATGACTTCAATGATTATGCAAAAAAGAAGTGGAATCTTTCTAGAAACAAATCTTTTTCGAATAGAATTAACCATCTTGCAGGGCATCTAAGGATATGGTGTAAAAAGAAAAAGCCGTTGCAACAAGAGCTGACCAATTTGAAGGATCAAATCAGAGAAATTCAATTGAAGCCAGAACAGCAGCAAGATCATACTAAAGAGGCTTCTCTATGCATAAGGTATGAACAAACTTTGACCAAATTAACTGATTCCTATATGCAAAAAGCTAAGAAGCATTGGGTCAGAGATGGTGATAGAAACACTGCCTTCTTCCATAGAGCCATTGTTAAGCGAGGAAGAAAGAATACTATTGTCTCGGTGAAAGATGAAAATAACATTTTACATTATATGCCAGACCAAATCAGTAATACTTTTGTTAACTACTTCCGATCTATATTTGCTTCCACTCAAACTAACAATGGCAGGCCCTTCATACACACTCAGTTACCTCAGGATCTGGATGATTACACTTACACTATCCCTGATGAAAAAGAGATTTTAGATACTCTCAAGGATATGAAGAAAAACGCTTCCCCTGGACCAGATGGCTTTAACGTTGAGTTCTACATAGCTACATGGAGCTGGATTGGACAAGATGTCATCCAACTTGTCAGGACTTTCTTCCAAACAGGTATCATGCCCAGCCATATAAATGACACTCATATTGCGCTTATTCCGAAAAAACTGGTTCCTCTTGTGCCTGCGGATTACAGGCCGATTAGTCTTTGCAATGTAGTTTACAAAATTATAGCCAAATGCATTGCCAATAGACTTAAACCCCATTTGCCTGATTACATCCATCCATCACAACAAGCTTTTATTGAGGGTAGAAGGATAAGCAACAATATTATCATTGCCCAAGAAATTACTCACTCCTTTGTTATTAGTTCTTGGAAACATAAAGCTTTCATGTTAAAAATTGATCTAGCCAAAGCATTTGATAGATTAGAGTGGAATTTCATTGTCGAGGCACTAACACGCAAAGGGCTGCATGGTCATTTTATAAATCTCATTCATGCCTGTGTCTCTTCTCCTACCTTTTCAGTTGTCATTAATGGTCAGGCTTTTGCTAAATTCAAAGGTGACAGAGGCATACGACAAGGTTGTCCGTTATCGCCGTACTTGTTTGTCCTTGCAATAAATGAACTATCGATTGCTCTGCAGGAAGCTATGGCTACTAATAACTTTGCAGGTATTAAATTGGGTCCAAACTGTCCACCTATTCATTCTCTGTTGTTTGCGGATGATCTTCTGGTGTGCGGACAAGCCACAGAACAAGAAGCGACAAACATGAAACAGGTTCTCCAGGACTTTTGTAATAGATCAGGACAAACTCCAAATTGGACAAAATCGGGAATACTTTTCAGTAAGCATGTTGACAACCAAGTTGCTCATATGATTCGAAATATATTTCCTGTCCCAATTATAGATGCAAACTTTATTCATCTTGGACATCCTCTTATCATTCCAGGGAAAGATAGAAATACTGCTTATAACTTTGTCATAGATAAATTCAAAACCAAACTTTCAACTTATAAGGCAGACCAACTTTCTCATGCAGCTAGATTGGAATTAATCAAATCTGTTTTCTCATCCATTCCTGTTTACTACATGTCGAATATTCTTTTCTCGAAAAATTTTATTGCAAAGCTCACCTCCATTATTAGGAACTTCTGGTGGACAGGTATAAGGAAAGACTCAAATTCCAGGAGCTTATGCTTAAGGGCTTGGAAAGACATATGTATGCCAAAAAAAGAAGGAGGTTTAGGTATTAGAAATTTGCAGGCAATCAATCAGGGTCTTATCCTTATGGCTGCCTGGAGATTAGCAGATCAGCCTCACACTTTTCTTCACCAAGTTCTGAAATCAAAATATTTCCCCGTTTCTTCTCTTTGGCGCCCGAATTCAAATGTCCCCAAGTCGGCCTTTTGGGCCTCCATCCTTAAAATCCTTCCCATCCTCAAAGCCCATGCTTTCTACCAAATCACTATGGGCCAGATTTCTATTTGGAGCACACCATGGTGTGAAGGGTGGGGTCAGGTGTATGATTCCTTGATAATACAACCTGGAAATTACTCCTATCCAAGCCATGTCAAAGACCTTTGGATACCTGGACAAAAAAATTGGAATGAACAGCTAATTGACACTTTATTTCAGGAACAGATGGCGGAGATAATAAAAAACACTCCAATTATTAATACACAGGATGAAGACTGTCTTTGTTGGAAGCTTACGCCAACAGGCAAGTGCAACTCCAAAAGCGCCTACAGAGTGTGCCTTGAAAAGCTGTTTGAACAAGGGGAACCAAGACCAAGGCAGGTAAGTGCAAATACTAAACATCTCCTTCAATCTATTTGGAAAAACAGCAATATAATTCCGAGAATAAAAACTTTTGGTTGGAGAATTATAAGAAAAGCTATCTCTTCAGGAGCAAGAGCCGGTAAATACAGTAAACACATCAGTAAACTTTGCTGTAGATGCAATCTGGAAGAAACAGATCAACACCTTCTTTTTCTTTGTGCTTATGCTAGAGCTGCTTGGTTTATGCATCCCTGGAACCTGAGAATTGATCAAATAGCCTCCCCCTCTGATTCTATAACTCAAATTATTAACAAGCTTCTTAGTATGAATCATCCCAATGGTACTATTGAAAATATTCTTACTTTCATGTGGTGTTTATGGAAAGCCAGGAACGATTGCCTGTTCAATAAAAAAGATAATACACCATTACAGGTTCATCACATGACTAATGCTATTCAGCAAAATCTAGAACTGCTTGATGTAATGCAGGATTCAATACAAGTGGCACGACCAAGAACAGGCATACAAGACGAGTTAGCATACCCAGGGAGCACAATCAGCACAGATTTGCAGATTAAAGGGAGCAAGATCTTCTCGGATGCGACATGGACGAAAAGGAATCCTTCAGGTGATCAAGAAGTTGACAGGACAGGCTTGGGACTTTACTGCCAGATTTTGGAACAAAATAGGGAAGAAACTATCATGATCCAGGCCTCGACAATCCGACCACCTTCGCCACTTCTTGCTGAAGCTGCTGCTCTTCTCCTTGCTTCAAAAGTTGCAGCACAAGTCCAAGCAAAACAAGTCACTTTTCTTACAGATAATCTTACCTTGGCAAAAGCTGCTGCTGCTCCTTCAGTTACAGATGAGCAAGTGCCATGGGAACTTCGACAGCAAATTGCAGATTACAAGAGAGCATCGGAACACCTTATTCCGAAGATATATCACATCAAGAGAAACCTGAATGGAGTAGCTCATGACTGTGCAAAACAGGCACTTCGACGAACTGAGTCGTTGCCTATATTTTCTTGTCTAAATTCAGCTCACAGAAGAGTAGGTTCTTGTCCCTCGGCTATTTCTCTTCAAAACTTTGCTTTACAAGGATTTGTACTTCATGATGTACTTTGCATATGAGCTGAATGGAATATAAGCGCCTCTGGCGCCTGCTTTGTTCAAAAAAAAAAACAGCAGTCTCGCATTCACAAAAAGATCAATAAAAGCGGCTCCAAGTTTCAAGCTAATCAGCGGGGTAGCTTATCAAGCCGACGAGCGAGCCAGGCAGTGCGACGAGCTAATCCAGCGGCAGGACCAGCTTGGCGGCGTCGAGGCGTGGGCTCAGCCGGAGCGCGACGCGCTTCATGTCCTCCGCGCCGCTCTCGTAAGCCGGCAGCGCTTGCTCAGCGACCCGCCGCGTGTACTCCTTGGACCGCAGGAACTGCTGCACCGCCGCCGTCTTGGCGCTTTCGACCTCTGCCGCCGTCGCCTGCCTCGCCGCGGCGAGCTCGGCCTTGGCGTTCTTCCTTTCTGCCTCCATCGCCCGCTTCGCCGCGGCGAACTCGGCCTTCACCTCAGCCAGCTGCTCCCGCAGAGCTGCGACGTCGCGTTCATGCGCTCTCTGCTTCTGATCCAGCTCCAGCGCGTGGTTCAGCGAGTATGACACGTGGTTCACGGCCTGCACTCGCCGGCCGTTGCCGCCGCCACACGCACAAAAGATATGACCAACCGGTGAATGATTTGCGCCATGTGTGTATGTAGTTACTGTACGTACTAGGATACCTGGCGAATTGCCACGAAGCTCGACGCGAAGACGTCGGAGGGCTTCGCCGCCGCGAACTCGCGCTGCCGGCACAGCGGGACGATGCTATCCAGTACCTTCCGCGCTTCCTCCCAGTCGGCGCCGTCGCCGCCGTGTGCGTTGGGCACGGGCAAGTGTCGCGGGTTCGGGCCTCGCAAGCCCGATGGCGTGTCTGGCTCAGAACGGCAAAGCCCGCCTTTTGCGGTGGCGACCTCCTCCTGCTTCCTCTTCTTGCGAGACAACTGCGGCGTGCAGCCGACCGGCTCGGCTTTCACCTTCTCCGCCGGAGCCACAGCCTCGTTCGCTGACAGACCCATCCCTGGCACACAGCAGCACGACGGTAAATTATCTGCTAATTCGACGAAGCGGAATCGATTTGCGACTTATTACCTTGGGAACCAGTAGAACGAGGAGAGGGCTGGAGTGGCGGTGGTGGTGATGTCCCCGTCAGGTGAGAGGAGAAGGCTGCGCCAAGATCGGCCTCCGAGAGGTAAGCCCGGAGATCAACTCCCGCGCCGTACGTGTGTGCTAGCTTTG